>NC_133755.1:68913057-69521115 GCF_036562045.2 Rhinolophus sinicus | reverse complement strand
ATTTTATAACCATGAGTTTTCATTTTTATAACAGGATTTTTCCTTCCCTCTCTTCCTTATTTACTTCCTTTCTTTGCTCCTTTCTTCTGAAATAATTCATTTTATGCTCTGAACCAAAGAATTTAACAAATTATCTTTTAAAAGTATGCCTTGATCTAAATAAAATTGTTGCAAGTCATTTTGGTTTAGTCATTCTAACTGAACTTTCCAATGAAGTACTGCAAACTTTATTATTTATTGTACTCTGTGTTAGGGACTGCTATATTTGATTGCCATAAAAAAAATACTTTTTTCCTAGAATGATAAACTTCTGACATTTTTCCTTAAATATTAAGTCATTTGCATTTTATATTTTTTGAAATATTAAATATCACTAAACATTTCTCAGGTGCAAAACTAGTTGTATAATTTTTTTTTGCAATTATGAAGATTGATTTGTTTTTTTCTTTTGGTTTTGTTTTGGTTTGTTGTTTTTTTTTTTTGTTTTTTTAGAAAAGTTGTTTTGCACAGTAAATGAAGTGCCAATGCAGACAAATGTAACCAACATGAAGCTGGCCAATAGAATTCAACAAACTGCTAAGGTCATTAATATAATTTGTTTTGGCACTGTTACATTTCCTAGTGCTACTCTGAGTAGTTTGCTGGGCACATCAATTTGTTTTCAGCTATTGTGAAATTGGATATCTTGGCTTTCATCCAAAGCACCCTCTCAATTTGCATATCTTTGTTATCATTTCAGGTTCTCAGAACATACTGTGGACTATCACACCATCTGCACCAAGATCCTCACATCCAAACACAAATTAAAAATGAAACTGTAAAATTTGCAAGGAAACAATACAGACCTTTTATCTCATTCTCCCTCTGTTCATTTTCAAAAGAGAAACTTGCTTGTAGCCAAGCATAGCAAAAAAGGCTTTTATTAATTGGACTGGCATCAAGCATGCATACATAAAATTGTTTATTTTTTCCCTATAAAGGGGTTGCCTGACATAAAAGGGTCTTTGAAGATGACATTCAGATTTTGACATTTGCATGATATTGTATAAATATCAGAGGTAGGAGACTTTTCTGACAAACCAGATGGGTCAAAAAAAAAAAAAAAAAAAAAGAAAGAAAGAAAGAAAAAAAGGCACTTCCATAGAAAGCTATTAGTCTTTACTTAAAGGATATTAACTTCTCCTCTAAACTGGAAATTATTAAGCAAGATAAATAAACATATTTATTACAAACTAGAGCTTTTAATTTTCAAGAGATCCTGTGAAAACATGAAGTTTATTTTTGATATATTCTATATTTCAATTAAGAACATATAATTTAATTGAATCTTGGCCTGCAAAGCGCTGTAGCAATTAAGTGTTATTGTTGAATTCATTACTGTTGGATGCTCTTAATTTTGATTGTAGGTTGGGCATTGGAATGTTTTTGAAGGATGGAAGGGCATTCTGGGTCCTTGTATTCATCAACATCTGGATTATGCAGGCATAGTATTTTTTTTCCCCTTTGTGATTTCTCAATGCAGACAGAGGCAGGTTATAATTTCTCACAATAATAAGTGTCCCTCCCAACCCCCATCAGTATATCTGTCCAGTGGAAAAAAAGAAAAAGAAACAAACAAAACCACCTAGATGGCACTTAGGGGCAAAGGCAGGAGAGGAGAGCAGACAGATGACAAGGGGATTTGCTGATAGTGTACTTCCGTATGGATTTCAAATGCCAGCAAAAGGAATCTCCTCCATCTGAGAGTATAATAGAATAGCGCAAATTTGATTAGACTTTTTGACCCTTGTATCAACCAAGAATCAGACAGAGTCAGCAGTTGTGCACAAAAGTCAGTTTATGTATTCAGACTTCAACGTAGACCATTCATTCTTCAGGTCCCTGAGCCTGCACCGTGGTTTCCTAATGCCTTCACTCCCAATCATCTCAGTATTTACCACGGACCTCCTGGAGATATGTCTGTCTTTTGTTCTTTGTAAGTCTTGCTTTGAATAATAACCCTCTTCGCTTACTCTCCAGAAGAGTCCAAAATTGAAAGAAAAACACATGTTTTCTGGAAATAATGGTCAGTGAATTGGCCTGAGTTTCATTCAGACATGGGTTGCATTTGAAGGTCAACACAGGTTGTAGCTAAGGAAGGTTTTAGAGGCCCTTGCATGTATGAACAACTCATCAACTCTATCTCTTCAAGACATTTGTTGTATCATCACCAAGTTTTGTCTCTTACCTGAGAGTCCTCCCTTCCACATTCATGATAGAAAACTATGTTTCTCTTTAAGCCCTTTCTTTCTCAGAGGACTTACAGTGCTTTTGCTGTTTATCAGATGATCTAAATTTCACTTTCAGGATTCCGGTAGCTCTCAATATTTCCTTTTCCTTTGTCCCTCCTTCTAAATTCTCCTCTGTATACTTTTTGTGTGTGTGTGTGTTTTAAATAAAATTAATAGGAAATGAGCGTAGTGAGTAAAATTGCATGTGTTGTGGAGTCCGGCAATACTAGTTCTACTTAGATTAAGTATCTCCTTGTACCACCTGATTGTGTGCTTGCAGCAGGGTGGGTCTGCACACAGCTGGACCCTGAGGACACTACTGGGAATGGAAATCAGAGCATCTCTGCTTGGGTGGAGTGGGATGTAGTTTTCCTATTGGTGTTTGCGATAGATGGAGAATTTCACTAAAAGAGTTTTATGTTGTCAGGCCCCCTTTTACTCCATTTTTCATCCAGGGGCAACAGGCTTTGCTTGGGCCATTTTTTTTGTCAGTTCTTGTGGAAGAGCCTGCTTAGCAGCTCCTACAGCTCCCTGCCCAGGGTATGTGGGAGCAGTAAAGAAACTCAAAGTACTTGCTGCACATTGTCACGCAAGTCTGAAGGTCCCGACATAGTCAATCCTCTTTCCACCTACCAAGGTCTTCCTTTGCTGATTCGTTGTGTTACCATGTTTCCCCAAAAATAAGGCCTAGCCAGACAATCAGCTCTAACGCGTCTTTTGGAGCAAAAATTTATATAAGACCCGATATTATATTATTTAGATTATATTATATTATATTAATTATATTATATTATATTATATTAATTATATATATTATATTATATTATATTATATTATATTATATTATATTATATTATATTATATTATATTATATTATATTATATTATATTATATAAGACCTCTTCTTATATTATAGTAAAATAAGACCAGGTCTTATATTAATTTTTGCTCCAAAAGATGCATTCGAGCTGACTGTCCAACTAGGTCTTATTTTCGAGGAAACACAGTCCGTCCAGTGTTTTAGAATTATAAGAGGGCAGACTGAGGGGAATGGAGCCACTCCACATTAGGGTAACTCATCATGCATTTTTTCACCCTTGATGATTTCTCCTACCATGTTCGAGTTACTGTGTTAGTTGTATTGCTGTTCATAAACACTCACTGATTGCCAAAATAGTGCTGGGTGCCATTCATTCATTTAAATAAGATGCAATTCTGTATCTTGTGTGCAGGATTAAAGCTTAAAACTGTCTTTATCGCTTATTAAAACTTAAAACTGTCTTTATCTACTTCCATCTTCCTCTCCGTGTCCACCTTTTCCCTTCCGTTTCTAGCCTGTGGTGCTACTTGACTCCAGCACTGTTTTCACTATTGCTGAGCATCAACTTAATTTTTCATCTAAAATCTCAACCTTTTGCTTTTCTAAAAAAAATGTAAACAATATTGATTAATGCCACTCATTATACAAATGAATTTTGTTAACATCATGGTTACACAATACTCTAAGTTGCCTAAGCAACTAAAATGTTCTTTGTATTGAGATTGTGAATATCCAAATTCCTGCACACTTAGAGAATGGAAGCCACTTTTAACAAATTTTTACTATGTACCAGGGACTGTATTATTATTATTATCTAACTTCTTCCAACTTAGAAAGCCCATTCAATTAATAAGAAGATTTAACCTCTGCCATTGACTACTATGAAAAATAGAAGTTAATTTTTGTCTCCTAACTGTAGTTAATGAGAATAGCCAGAAATCATGAAGACCTTTTAACCTTTACAATTTATGTACTTTGGGCTCTAAGATCTATGTACTTTAGGAAATACCACAGAAGAATATATATGGCTGAGTATATCGTATTTCGAAACAAATATTTAAAAGTGAAAAAGTATAACTCAATGGTTGATTTTATTTGGGCTGCAGAGTACTAAAATAAAGGTGTGAACCTTTTTTATTCAGTAAATGAATGGTTTTAGTATAACATAAAAATAGATATTGGCTATTTGTTTATTATTTTTTAACATATAGGTATCTAAAAATGACTTTATTTTGTGTAACCTTCCAGTGGGGCAAGTCAGATACTAAGTAAATTAATATGCGCTGTATTAGATGGTGATGATTGCCAAAAAGAAAGTCAAGCAGAGTGAAGACACAGCGAATAAAAGTTGTGCTATAGATTGACTGGAGAAGGCTTCACTGGTGGGTGATTTGGGGCAGAGACCCAATTTCAGTGAAGAGGAGTGTTCTCTAGTACCTTTGTGGAGAATCAGCCAGGCAGAGAGAGCAACCAGCATTAACTCACCTATTAAAAAACAAGCAAACAAACAAAAAGACTTCTTAATGGTAAACAAAGAGAATTCTACTCTATGCTGCATAAAAAAAGCAGACAAGTTTATTTTTTTATCAATCAAGTTAAATACAGGTCAAACCCATTAAACAAAGTTTTAAAGGACATTCCATAACACCACAGGTCATAACAATGAATTTTGCAATGAATATTACTACGTGTGTGTCCAATAACACAGCAAAATCAGCAATTCTCATAAAGCAGAAACTACAGGAGATGCATGGATAGAGAAAAACACCTTAATCGTAGGAGACTTTAACTAAATGAACTAACAATGTAAGAAGGATTTAGAACAGCTCTGTCCAAGAGAAATACAATGGTAGCTGCACATATAAGCCACGTATGTAATTTAAATATTATAAAAGCCAAAATAAAAAAGTGAAGAAAGACAGGTAAAATTGATTTTAAAATATATATCCAAAATATTTTAATTTCAACATTTAATCAATTTAAATTATTAGAAATATATTTTTATTTGTTTATTTGTTCTCAGGCTTCAAAATCTGGTTTGTATTTTACACTTATATGATAGTTCAGTGTGTACAAACCACTTTTCAAGTTCTCAATAACCATATAGGATAAGCTTTTCAATCAATAGAATAAACTATATATATATATATATATATATATATATATATATATATATATACACACACATATATAAACTCTAAATCCTGATAAAGAGAAACATACCTTCTTTTCAAGTGTACATGGATCATTCATGCAATTAAACTATCTAATAGGCCATAAAGAAAATATCAATAAAGTTTGAAATGTAAAATCATACAAATAGTATGCCCCAATGTCATAAAACTACAAATCAGTAACAATAACCAAACACACACACACAAACACATAACACATCTGAGAACTAAAATAAAATCAAAACAAAATAAACTCACTGTTAAAATACTCTTGGATCAACGGGGACGTGCAAGTGACAACTGAGGACCAACTAGAAAGCAATAATAATAATAATAATAATATTTCATATAAGAGTCCATGGACCACAAGTAGTGAAGTACTCAAGGAAATTCTGGAGCTTTGAATATTTAGAACAATAAAAATGATAATAAATAGAATAAGCTTCTAAATCAAAATAACTTAATAACAAAATAAACCAAAGGAAAGCAGGAGGAAACACAAGATAACGTAGTAATTACTGAGAGATTATTTAAAAAGGTAGGACAATTAATGAATGAAACAAAATGTTGATTATTTGGAAGATCAATGAATCAGCCAAATAACTAGCTACCTTAATTGCCACAGGAGAGAAAGCTCCCCCCCCCCCACACACACACACAATGTCAAAAAGAAAATGGTATTTTAAACACATGAAATTAAAACTAAATTAAGGAGCATCTCTGTATAAATCGTCTATTCAAATGAATTTGCAAATCTAGATGAAAGAGATCTCTCATGGAAAATATAATTTAGCAAAACAACTGTAGAAGTAGGAAATCTAATCTGATATCCATAGAAGGAAGAAAAACAAAGCAAAAAAAGAAATTTATGATAAACCCAGATGATTTCATATGAAAATTTTACTAACCTGTAAAGACCAGCTAGATATAATATCGCTGAAAGCATTTCAGATGGTAGAAAACAGTGGAAAATGTTCAGTTTTAAAAAATGAACTGACTATACCAAAGATTAAGGACGGTACAAAATCTGATAAAGATTGCATAACAATGAACATTGCAAATTGATCTCACTTGTGAATAGTAAAACATGTTATAGAATTCTTCCCCAAAAAGCAAACTCAAAAGATAATAACAAAGTACTAAAAATAAAACGGCTAATATCTCTAATATACTAAAACAAACAAACAAACAAATAAACAAACAAAAAACAGACCAAAAAAACTGCTAAAATGGATAAGAAAAAGACCAACAAACACTGGGAAAATAGTTAAGAGATATGAGATGAGTCAAAGAATAATTAATACAAATGACCTTGAGCTCTGAATGCACAGTCAATTTCACTTATAATAAAGGAAACATGACTTTACTGACATGGAGAACTTTGATAACTTACCCTGAGGGCAAAGTCGAGGGGAAAGCTTGTTTCTCCTACAGAACTAATGAAAATGCAAAATGGTACCGCCCGTGTGGAGAAGAATTTGGCAATGTCTAACACAACTAAATAAACACTTATTCTTTGATTCAGCAGTCCTGAATCTAGGATTCAATCCCAAAAATAAAATGCAAAACAATGTACGATTTTATTAAATGTACTATTATTTTTATTTTAAAAAGATTATAAATTCACCAGTGGGGACGGTTGGATAAACAGTGGTATATTTACACAAGGAAGTACTATGCCACTACAAAGAAAGATTGTAGAGATTTCCATATAATGAGACAGTGATTTGCAGAACACATTCTAAAGTAAAAACAAGCCAGAAACAAAAATGTATATATATATATAGTATTACATCACTTTTTGTGTAAGAAGGGGAAGGAAATATGCATATTAATTATTATTCAAAAATATTGAATTGTATATTAATAAATAAGTAAAACATATATCTCACCTCATTAAATGTGAGATAAGCAGACGCCGTATGGCTACTGATGCCATGGCCTCATGACGTACGTGGCACCAGCTATGAAGTATTCTTCTCCCCCTGCCAGAACATATTTAAACTAGTACATAGTAAAGCCTTTAGATGTATCATCTAATCCACTGATATGTTGGGGCTACAGGAGCAAGTTAAAGATTACCACAAACTAGCAGCCAAATCTAGAATATTGACATATTTCTGCAGAACAAGTGACCCAATTTCTTTAACATGTCAACGACATAAAAATAAATTAATAATAGGGAAGGGGATAATACTCTAATTAAAATTTACTTAAAGGTAGCTTGAGAGATAGAATGATTCAAAGAATCCCACACGGAAATGAACCAGAAGATAGTTTCAAATGATCATTTTGCTAGACGTGCTACTAGCATGACTCATAAAATGTTATTTGTTTTGAGATGCATACTGAAGTTCTCAGTGAAGGTTGTTGAAATCATGTGATATCTGGGATTTTCTTTCAAGACTTAAGGGAAGAAAGGGGGCAGGAGAGAAAAGGGTAGAAAAGTGAAGCAAACAAAATAAAATCAACAGAGTACATATTCTTAGGATTGTTAAGCTTGGTTATGGTGGTCCTTTGTATTTTCTATATTTGTCTCCATGTAAAGATTTTCATAACAAGAATGAAAGAAAATAAGAGGGAAAAGTTGTAGAAGAAAAGAGTTTGGCAACTATAACAGTCATTCTGCAAAATGGACCATAAAATAATAGTCGGGTACAAAAATAAGTTAGTTTTCAAGCTTGAAGGACTGGAGAAAGCTGGGACAGCTCAGCTCCATAAGATTTGTGTTTTGTTTTGTTGTTTTTGTTTTGTTTTGCTTTGTTTTGTTTGTTTTGTTTTGTTTTGTTTTGTTTTGTTTTGTTTTGTTTTGTTTTGTTTGTTTTCCCCCAGACCTGGGCTGTAGTGGCAGCAACTAACTCAGGCGCATTCTTCTCATAATGGAAGAAAGAAGCTCCAGCAGAAACAAGCAAAATCATGCAATGTCTTCTTGGCCCCAGCTCAGAATTGGAACTAACACTTTACCTATATTTTATTGGTCAAAGGAATATGCGCACTCAAGCCCAGTCAATATCCACAGGGCCGGACATTCACTCCTCCCAGGTAAGTTTTGGCAGAGGTGGGCCTGTTGGGGGAAGAGGAGAGCAGAACCTTATTGAGCAACAATCACTCACAGGGAATAAGATTTAGAGTTCATTTTAGGCATGCCCTTAGTCCAACTATAGGAGGAAAGTAGACAGTTAAATATAGGAGTTCTAATTTCAAGGAAGACATTGGGTGGAGATGGAATTTTTAATATCAGTTTACTAATGCTTTCACTGAATTGCCTTGATATTTTGGTATTAAATATTAAGAAAACATATTGGTGAGACTAATCATGGACATTTTCCAAATCTCGATTAGAAATGTGTAAAAGAGTTTATATAAAATAGCAGAATTCAGATAAAATACAAATAGAATCGCAAGCAATTTTTCAAGGTTAAATAAATGATTCTGTTAGATAATTTTTACTCTAGTTTATCTTTCTAATTTTCTGAAATAACAAAATGGCAACCAGCAAAATATGAGGGCATCTCAGATTGCACAGAAGGCATCATCTGGTCCTAACTCCTGGATCACTTCAAGGGTTCCTTTGACAACATCTGTGCAGATGGTCACCCAGATTTGCTGGTCCTCTTTCAATAAAGGAAGCCATGCTATTTTACAGGGTGCCTCATTTAATTTGGGCGTGACTTTCAGTGCTTCCAAGCTCTGGCTGACATCTTGGGTCTATATTTACTAGCACTGTGGTCTCACTCAGCTTCCGTTTCCTCAGTTGGGAACAGTAATATCTAGGTCATTCCCTCCATTTGTAAACTGTGAGAACTATTGTTCTCCTACAGTTCATTGAATCTCTTCAATATTCTATACCTTAAAAATTGCTGATCAGGGCTTCAGAATCATAGCACAATATTTTTTCAGTAGTCTGAGATATTTATTTGGGACTAAGGGAGTCATTCTCAAGCTTATCTGCACGTTGGAATCACCTGGGGGAAAAATATGAAGTCCAGTCCCTACCCCCAGAATATCTGATATAAATATAAATATCAGTGGAGTGTCTTAGGTATTTAATTGTTATAAATTCCTCAGGTGATTCTAAGGTACAGTCAGGGTTGGGAACCACTGATTTAAGGAGGTGAGCTATTTAAAGCCAATAAATCATTATTCTGTTACCATCACCCCTTTCTTGGGCTAAACTTTCCTATTGAATTTAAGTTAGAACAGTTGTTTACACAGAGCAGTGAGTCCTCAAGCTACGTTCAGAGAAAAGGGTTTATTGGAAAACTGTAAATGGTGATATAAAGGAAATATAATATAAATGGAAATCTGAGAAGAGGCAAAATAGCAGCTCTGGAGTTTGCCTTTGGAGTCAGAGCTAGGTCAATGCAGCTATACTGCAGTTCCTTGGTTCTCAAATTTTAGCATGCATCAGAATGATATTGCAGGTTTGTTGGACAGTTTTCTTGGCCCTACCCTCAGAGTTTGTGATTCAAGAGACTCGATATTGAGCCCAAGATTTTGCATTTCTCATACGCTCCCGGGTGATATTGATGCCACTCACATGGGAGACACACTGTGAAGACACCATTCGAGTTGTCTGATCCTTCTGAACCTCCATGGATTTGCTTCATCTGCTATTCATTGAGGCTGCTCTCATTCCCTCTCTTTGTGACACCAGTTCTCAATCTGTGTTCTAGAGCCCTTCAGAGGATTCTGCTGCAAGATGACATTTGAAAAGCACTGGTCCATGTCTTGGCCACCGTAAACAAATTTAATTAAAAAAAAAAAGAAAAGCACTGGTCCATATGTTCACCTTGCTGTAATGGGACCCAACCTCATCCTCCCTCAGTTTTTACTCTCAGTGATCACTGGTGGTGGTTCAAATTCCTGAGAAGCAGCAGCTGATTGGTCCAGTTCATCTTTCACACCAGACCATAGGCCACTGGTCACTAGTTACTTTGCTTTGGGCATATACTTAAGGTGCAGTGGTAAACCCTCACCCCAAAGATTTTGATTCAGGAAGTCTACTGTGCATTGCAGACAGCATGGAGAATTATTGCTACAAACAACTTCTTAACTGTTTTGCTGCATTAGTTGACTTCAAGTGTCAGAAATCCACAAAAAAACCAAAAAGTTGATATTTTGAGTATTTTATGCATTTAACAACAATTTGAGCTGCTTTGTATATAAATGACATTCTTTTAATGTATAAAAATTTCTTTTTGTTATTCATTCTTGAAAAACACAAAAATATAGATAAATGTACATCTGCTTTCCTAAACTACCTTTCTTGAAGTTTCCAGCGCAGTCAGTGGATGGAAATATTCATTCAGATCTATCTGACCATTGAAGCAAAAGGTTTAAAGAGAGATCCTTGGACCAGTAGCAATAGCATGACCCAAAAACTTGATAGAAATACACAATCTCAAGATCCAGACTTCTGAATCAGGAACTCAGTGTGGGGCCTGGCAATCTGGGTTTTACCAAACCCTGTAGCTAATGCTATTGTGCACTGACATTAATAATTACTACTTTAGAAGAAGACCCTAACTTAAAGCTCCAGACCTCATATATTCCTTTATCTCATCTCCAACTTCTGGTGGCAAAAGTTAGAAAATACTTCAAAACATATTTAATCTTGTCACTAATTTGTACTCTTCAAACTCCAAATTTTACAAGTTCTCAGCTACCCATTTCTAATTTTGATATTAAAAATAAAAATAAAAAAGTAGATCTGTCCTTGAGACCATAGGCCCCACATTACCACAATTCTACACTGTCTATGGTTGAAACCTTATACAAACAACCTTGCTTCAGTTTATAATTGTGAAATCCACAAGGGTCACATTGGCAATAAAATACTCCACAACTTCCATGGCAGTGAACATCTGGTGTGTAATTTTACATAAACAAATTCTACTTTGATGAAACTTAAACCTATGAAATTTAAACAAAATGGTGTTGGGGCTAAATCCCAGAAGGAAAAGGAAGGAATTTGGGTTTCTGTTTTTCCTTTATTGAAACCCAGGTGCACATTAAAGTTAGTGCCAGGACATACACTTGTGTAATTTGGCTCAAGTGCAGGTTTTCCTGTCTAATGATATTCGACGGGCTACATCAAAATGACCACAGGCCTCAAACAGAATTCAGTAAGCCCCATCCTTCCAACAGGGGGAAAGGAAGGAACTTTCTTAGGTAGCCAATAACGTGCTCAGCAGCACCATAACCTCCAACTTGATGTCAATGAAAATATTGAAGGAAAACACCGTTTTCTAGTTTGGATTGAATTACTTATTCAACCACTCACTTCAGGAATTGAGTGCAGACACAAGCCTATATCAGATGCTTCCAAGAACCAGAAGCCAAAGTATTACTTTTCACCTACTCTTTATAAAATAATTGAAAAAAATAAAAAAGATGGACATGACCATTCTTTCCAATTCTTTCACTATGTGATCTGTAATGATGAAGTTAGGTTGTTATAGTCATTAAAATGCATTTTTTCCTAAAACATGTTATCCTCAACCATAAAATCTTCATTAAGGAATGAAACATAACTATTACTGATTTAGAACTCAAACTTTTATGTTTAGTAAACAGTAGTCATTGTACCTTTTAATATTGCATGTTGCTTACAGAATGGAAGCTGGTAGCATTGTACATGAGGCCCTTCAAAACAGTACACTTTGTGTTTACCTTCACCTTTAGGTAATTAATTTGTGCTCCAACCACTTGCTGTTCTTACCATTATCAGAGTGCGCCATGCTTTGCCCATGATGCTGCGTGGGCTGCTGCCTCTGACTGCAAGGCCTCCACCTTCTCTGCCTGTTGGCCAACTCTTATGTATCCCTTCACAGTCAGCTCAGCTCTTAGTTCATCTAAGCAGCCTTTCTGGACTCACCCAGAGTAGGACACATTCTTATTTATTCTAGCACTTTGTACACTGTATCGTGAGGTTCTGTGTCACAGATAATTCTAGTGATCACCCACATCAAGTTTTCCTCTCCTCTCAGAGCACGTGGGAAGATTACACAGCTCTCCCTTCTTGCAGGTATTTGAACCATATTACCAGATTTAGCAAAGGGGAGGTAAGCAGAAGTGGTAGGGTCACCGTGAGCATAGAAACACATGTAATTGCTCTCTTCCTCTGTTGCAGTGACCAAGGAAGCCTTGTTGTAGGTTTGCTACAACAAAGTGGCACCTATATGAATCTGGGTCCCTGTGTGACTTTAGGGAGCAGAACTTGCCTGCCAACCCATGAGGAATAAATAGCATGAGTGAGAAGAAACCTCGTACTATTTTAGTTATCTCTTGCTATATAACAAAGAAACAGGCCAAAATGTAGTAACTTAAAACAACAGCAACTTATAATTTCTCCAGGGAGTTTCTCCAGCAGAATAATGTATGTTTCCTTACAGCATGGCGGCTGTGTTCCAACAGAACAAAGGCAGAGGTTGCCAGGACTCGTGGGAACTAGGTCTGAAACCAATACGTGCTGTGGGTCAAAGCCAGTCACAAGACCAGCCAAATTTAAGGGGAGGAGAATACCACACTTTGATGGGGGTTCACAGTGGACATACATGGAGGGGAGGTACTGCTGCTGGTCATTTTTGGAGACTAACAGCCACACTGGGTTAAACCACTGAAATTTGTAAGTTACTTGTTACTACAGAAAACCTTAGCCTTTCCTGGCTAATGAATTCTGCCAGTATGTTTGTCTTACAAAATGATTTTTAGCTTATCCATGGTAAAGAGAGCTATATCATCATAGTTTACTCAACTTTTATCCACCAGTTCCAAAATAATGGTTGACTCATAGTCAGCAATTCACTCAAAACATATTAAATGAATGAATGAGGGTTTTACTTAGAACAACATGGAAAATACAGCTTAAGAACAATGAATGACAATATAGAGGACAGAAGATGTTTGAGTAAAGGGCTATAGCGATAATATTATACATGTTGCCTATTTACTAGTACCTTGTTTATATCTAAAATAGGTTCAGATATACTATTCTTCTATGATCTCAGATTTTCTATGAGATACAAAAAATTGGATATTATTACAATAATTTTGCCAATCGAACACTTGAGTCACAGAAAGGTGGAGAGAAAATTCAAGAGCAAATAACTGGTGAGTTGCAGATATTAGTCCTGTGACTTAGGATTCAGTCCTCTATTCATACAAAACTACATTATTACATTGGAATTCGGGAAAGTGTTTAAAAGTGAAAAGAAAAGAAATGAGATGAAAATGTAAGGAGAGTGAAGGTCAAGGCAAAGATTTAAAGGAGGATAAACATATTCAGGGAAAGATAGCTTTATGCTGTCAAGAAAAATGTGGGTTGGTAATAGATACAATGGATAATTTAATTAGTTGAAATGGATAAGGGTGTTTAAGAAGAGTATACAAAAATGAAAAACACTCAAAAGCAGTCGAATATGCATCTGTCTATGCACAAAAAGCAAGTGGCACAGACCATGAATCTTCTCTGCTAAATCAAGCATTTACAAAAGAGCAGTGTATACATTTTCAAGCAAATAATTCATACGAAATAAAAATAAAATAGGCCTTTTGTCAGAAAGCTTTCTTTCAAGCTCCATTTAGAGTTATGTTCTCCTGTCTGAAAAATACCTCCTTTAGATAGCTTTCCTCTCACCTTCTCTCTTTTTTTTATTTTAAGGAGAGCCACCTTCTGGAGAGACCACCTATCTTCCTACCCCAGAGACACTCCACCAGTAAATGGTTGTCTATAGAAAGATCCTGAAACATGACATGCCATCTTTTGCATGCTAACCTCACCCACCCTCTGTGCTCTTGCAAGGATTTTAGGTGTGTATGAAAGAACTGGGGATGTGTGGTGGGGGGAGGAGCCCAGAGGGGAGAGAGGACATACCTCACTGCACCCACCTTGCTGTGTTTCATTCAGTTCATCTTTTCACAATAACTCCCCCACTCCTTTTCATATCCTCTACCACATACACCCATCTATCTTAAAATAGCAGAAGAATCCCCATTTCTCCATATCAAACTGTCCGGTTTTTAAAATGCACACCTCTTTATACCATTCTCAGTCCTTGTTATGAACCTGTATTTCTTTGTATATTATGGTTATTCATAGAGTTGTCCCATTCTCAAAACAAGAGAATATACTGCAATGAACTAGGATATTAGTTCTCAATCATGTGGGTCTTGGGACCCCTTTAAATTCTTAAAAATCACTGAGGACTCAAAGAGCTTTTGTGTATGTGAATTATAACATCGATATTTACAATACTGGAAATTAAAACTAAGACTTTTAAAACATTTATTTATCAACCCACTTAAAATAACAATAATGCCTCATACATGTTTACATAAAAAACATGTTTTTTAAAATATAGCTATATATTTTAAAACAACAATATTTAGTGAGGTGAATTAGTGTGATTTCACATTTTTACAAATACATATAATACCTGGCTTAATAAAGGACAATTGTTTTGTCATATCTGCTTCTGCATTCAATTCTGTTGTGATATGCAGAGTATTAGTTGGCAAATTCTATGAAGAAAATACAGTTCATACCATTATTTAAGAAAGGCAGCTCGTGGTCTCATTGAGCTGGTCTCAGAGACTCTCAGAAGTTTTCATATTACACTTTGAGAAATTGTGTGTGTGTGTGTGTGTGTGTGTGTGTGTGTGTGATATTCAAGTATTTTATGGATGACCTAGGCATTGCAGTTAAAACCCACAAAACAATAAATAAGCAACATAGGATAATATACCTTGACAATTCAAGTTTGGGAGATAGCCAGTATCTTCAGTAAAGAAAGACCCCTAAGAATTAAAGTAATCAGATAGTTTCTTGAAAGAGAAAGGAATTTAACTGGGTATTAGAAATTAGGTAAGAGTTGGATTGTCAAAGGTGGAGTTTGGGACAGCCATATGGGGAACAACAACACACAAAAAGTGTAGAGATAGAATTTAGCAGGTCTAAAGGCAGCAAAACACCTGTCTGTTTTCTGATGTCTAGAAATCCTGTGTACGGTCCACCTTCCAACCTGTTATTTAGGTATCCAGTTGTTGATGTATTGATGTATTTACATCATTACATGCTCTTTACACTATGTGGTGAGGGAGCACAGGTCGTCCTTCCTATCCAAAATGGAAGACCTGGTTACTTCCTGCCTCCATCCTGGGTTCAGGGAGGGAGAGAGCGGGATATGTGAGGCATGACCGGCTCCTCCTCCTCAGGCTACACAGCTCCAGCAACCTGAGGAGTAGTATGCGATAGCCACGCATGACTAGATGGAATCGCAACAACTCAGCTCAACATTCCAATCCTGACCTTGTCACCAAACCCCTCTCTTGCTCCCAAATCAAGCCACAACCCTCTAAGTGCTCCCCATTATGGTCATTTCTAAAATAAGTAAAATTCCAGTAGTTTCTTCAATCAAGTCAACAAATAGGTATGTATCCAAAAACAAAAACAAAAAGCAGGCAAGTTGTGTCATTTAACAACTTCTTGGTGACTGTAATAATAACATGGATACAATTTATTCCTCCTTGCATTTAGATATGCTGAGGCTCTCCTCAGTTGAGAAAGTGCTTGGTTTACGCACTTCAGGATACAAGCCCAGTCTCCCCTGGCCTACAGTGAGGTAACTTGCTCCCAGGGTTCCACACTCCAGAGAGGAGAGTTTGCTCCCGAGAGGGGCTCAGATTAGGCTGAGGGCATTTGTAGAGAGTTCAAGGGAAGTGGGATATTCCCAGTGGCAGGAAGAACTGGGTGGGGAGGAAGGGTACTAAAGGATTTATTGATCAGTCCTACTTCCGTTTGATAGCAGGTGAATTACAGCTCAGATAGTCTTGGCGATCACAGATTAAAGAGAAACCCAAGCTGTCACATGAAGAACGAATGTGCTTAGAGATTTATCATTAGTTAGCCTCTCTTATAAGTATCATTTTATTTTATCTGCAGAGCATCCCTGTGAAGTAAGCAAAACAAACATTATTTCTTATTTTATACAGAGCACACAAATATCCAGAGAGAATTAAGCCTTATAGAAAATGATTTAACTATTTTTCTAGTTCTTTCAAGGATGGTAGAAGTTAGTACAACTCTGGAGAGAAATTAATTCATTACAAACAATGGAAGCTTTAAGGCATTTAGGGCTTAATTTTTTTTTGCCCTAAGTGTTTAAGAAAGGCTAGATTAGAGAAATGAATTATACAAGGTAAAGAGATTTGAAGCTGATGTCCTCATATTAAGACTCTTAAAATTGGAATACTAAGCCAATGTGGAATAATAACATAAGCTACTCCATGGTCAATGTCATAACCCTGTGCTTAAAAGAATGTCAAAAGCCCTTTTCAACTGGAGAGGCTTATCCTTATTCCTGGCCAAATCCCCAGGCTGCCCCTTCCATGCTCTCTACCTTTTCAAAATTCTGTCACCATGCTATTCTCACTGAACCTGAGACAGAGTTGGATACCATCAATCCAGCAGCCTCACTCCTTGTTGAACACACTAAGCATTAAGGGAAAACTGATGGAGTCTAACAAAAGGTACGGGGAAATCACATAGACTTCAAAGGTCTACAAAGGTCTTACAACTACCAGGGCAAAGAACCATTGAGGGCAGAGCAAATGTCAGGCCCCGAGTTGGGATTAACGCTGACAAAGAGAAGAAAACAAAGACTGCAGTTTTCGAGAGGTTCCAAATCATATTGTATAAAGACAGTGAAGGAGGCATGTGTACAGTGGGGGACCAGAGGAGGTGTGAGTGATATAACAGGACAGTGAGCTCAATCATAGATACACAATACAGTAAATGTATTTTATAAGAATAATGAATCAATGGATATCATCCATTGTCTGGCAGCACCTAAGTAGGCTTATAGAAGCCAGAATTTTGTGTTGATAGAGGAGATTGTACTGTGTACACATATATATTTTTTCTGAGTATTACAGTGTCTTAAAAAACAAAAAACAACAACTTTCTAGCAGGGGAGACACTGCCCTCCCAGGGCTAGCCGATTCTTAGAGAGCACAAGGGCTCAGCCAGGAGTATGTATTTGATATACAAACTAACCAAACCAAAGCTAGACCTCCTCTACCTGGCTTTTAGAGTGCAGATAGCAATATTCCAGTTATAAAATAAATAAGTCCTGGGGATGAAATGTACATCACCATGACTAGAGTTAATAATAATGTACTACATATTTGAAAATTACTAAGAGAGTAGACCTGAAAAGTTTTCATCACAAGAAAAGCAATTTGTAACTGTGTGTGGTGATGGATGTTAACTATACCTATTGTTGTGATCATTTCACAATATATTCAAATACTGAATCATTATGTTGTACACCTGAAACTAATAGAGTGTCAATTATACCTCAATAGAAAATAAATACTATGAAAAAAAAGGTAATTAATCTTACAGCAAGCAATGGAACAGAGGAAAGGGAAACAGCTGGGAAGCAGAAGTCAGCCTGGCAACTATTCATTCATTCATTCATTTATGTAGTCATCATTAAACAGTCATCTCTGAGTGGAAGCTGCCCTCGCCCCATTGTAATGTACATTTCCTGTCTGCTCAGGGTCTAGCTACCAAGTTACCTATTATTGAAATGGGCTCTGAAGTTGGATTCAGTAGGTTCTGAGAATCTGAAGGACTCTTTGGCGTGGATTTCCTGACTTCAAAAGGGTCTTGTGCATCATTTGCCTTCTTTAGGCCTTAAATTCCCCATTACTACAAAGAGGGAGCCAAACTAGACAATCTCTGAGGTCCTTCCCTGCTCCCCAAATCTTATAGTTTTATGTCCCATGAAAGCATAAAGTCACCTCAAAAACAAAACAGAACAAACAAACAAAAAAACACACACACACAAAACAGAGTTGAACTTTGAATGACTTCTTTAAGCATGAATAATAGTTTGCCATGATACACACAGGTGAAGTGCTTTCTGAACAAAGTGCACAAATCTGTTTTTCACATGGAACAGAGACACTGAAGGAAAAACAAAACAAAACAAAACAAACAAACAAACAAAAATCTTAGTTGCCGATGAAGGGTAGACCACTTTTACACGTAAGTCTTAAAGTTGGAAGATGAATCCCCTGGAAGGGAAGAGATGAGCCAGAAGAGAGTACAGTGTCATGTTCAGAGCATTCACACTGTGATTGGAGCCTAGCTGGGTGGGGTAAGTGATGTGTGTGAATCTGGGTCCAAAGAGGGGAGAGAAAGCAAGCAGTAATCTGAATAGATATTTTAATATAAAGAATTATAAACTATGACAGGGCATTAGAGCTGAAGTTGTCAGGCTAGGACCTACCATCAGGGAGTCAGCTTTCGTAAACACTCACTGGTGTGGTCCAGAGCTGCTCTTATGCTACAATGGCAAGGTCCAAAGTGCTGAATGTTTACTCTTTGCACCTTCAAAAAAATAGTTGGATAACCCCTAGATTAAAGTCACAAGGGATTGGCTAGTAGAAAGTAAAAGAAACCCTAAAAATGTAGAAATAGCGGGTATGCTGAGCAGTCACTACCCCTGGAGCTTAGAGAGAACACACAAGGAAGCACCCCAACCCTAGGACTGAGATCCAGTGATTGGGCATGACGGTGGCACTTTCATGGCAGAGAAGTTGTGGTGCCATGCTGGCAGAAACTTCCAAAGATATGCCTCTTGGAACTTGCTGGAATTCATCCTGCAGTGTGTCAATGGAAGCTGTTCATGAACAGGTGTCTCACCAGAGATATTCTACTAAAAAACTACCCAAAGCAGGTACCAGAGAACCTGCTGGCTACTGGGTGCTTCTGGCTGCCGTGCCCTGTGGGAGCCTGGCACTGGAGGAGCTACCCATACTGCAAAGGTTTGGTGATGGCTCTCCGATGCTGCAAGAGCTGGATGCTGGAGAAGCTCTGGGTCTCAAGGAGCATGAGGCCGAAGAAGCTGTGCTACCACAGCAAGAGCCTGTCAGGTGAGCATACCAGAAGCAGGGAGCCAAACCCTTCTTTCTGCAATGTCTTTCTAGTGCCCTCTACTGTTCAGGGACTGTGCCCCAGTTGGTGAAGCAAAAGTATCTGAAGGGCCCAGATCCATTGTCACAAAGCAGGCAAACAGAAAGAGTGTGGCGAAGAGAAAATAAACTGACCGCTGGCACATAATGACAGATGGGGCTAAACGGGAGCCAGCACATCAAGGCATTTGGTAGCTTAGAGTTGTCCTGTGTATATACAATGCCTTAAAGTTTGGTTTTTAATTATCTGGTTAAAATGAAAGGAAAAGGGAGGAGATGGTGTGTGTCTGTGTTTGTGTGTGTGTAACACATACATATATATGTATATAAATAAGACATCTATGTTTAGGGTAGTTTTTGTTTTATTTATTTTTTCTTAATCCACTGTGTATTAGAAATAACTTTTTTTTTCTTCCAGTCAACACTGCCTGGCCGGAGAAATATGCTAGATTAACTCAACTTGTATCCAAGTCTCTGAGATGGTGTTAGGAGGAGATAAACTAATACAAGATAAGCCCTGGCTTCTGTATAGGTGTACAAAATAGACAGATGAGATTGTTTTGCATAGTAAAAGTGAATACAGAGCAACATAAATGTGTTTCTTCAGATAATAACTCTTTGAACCCCTACTCATCTACAAAAACAGGACCCAGGGTCCCTGAGTGATAGTCCAAAAGATACCACTTTACATCACAACCATTGCCAGTCACATCATCCTGGAAAAGAATGCTTAGATCCTTAAATCATTCTGATTTTTCTTCTTTATTGTTCTCAGTATCTGAATAGGTAGACCTCTTTTCTATTATAAATTCCTTTATTAAAAGGCTCAATTCAGTTGGTAAGTGGATGGAGTAGAAAGAATGGAAAAAATTTCTCTGCAAACCACTTAAACTAAACTCAAGTCTATTCTATAATATCCTATAAGTTTTAAACACCATTGAAAAGAATTTTAACAGAGGGTCACATGATCATTTTTTTCTATTTAAGAACAATCACACTGTTACTAGAGAAAGGATACACTGAAAGAAAACTGGAAGAGGAAAATTATAGTAATACAGACAAAGTATATTGAAGACTAGAGGCAAAATAGCAGTAGTTTGATTGGAGGACCAAGGAGAGAACAGAAATAGTTCAGGGCGAGGAAAGACAAGAAAGAGTCCAGGGTTAAATTCCAGATTGGAGAAGTAGGTAAATATTGGCACTGTTCACAGATTACATTGGCGCATCCGGGGAAAGGACTCATGTCTTTGGGACATTTAGAGTAGGCAGTACTTATAGTAACCAAATGAAGTCTCCTAGTAGAGCACTTATGATGTAAACTGGAGCAGGTGATAGAGGTCTACATTACATACACACATTTAGAAAAAGTCGTTGAAAACAAATGTGTCAGAGACATTTACTGATTAACAATCTTATAGGTTCCCCACATATTTTTTAAACTTTTCCATTTAGATGGATCTGTGTAAGTACTTATGATGAGTGAGCTGTGAGCAGAAGTGATATGTGACACTTTCAAGTTCAAAGAGTTAATATTCAGTGTGTGACCTTCCAGCAATCTTCCCCTCCATACCAGTGTTCCAGGTGGGATAGTTATAGTTCTAAGATGCAAGCACTTATGATTTTTAAGTCACTGCATGGAAAGGAGCTGCCCTGGAGGGCCAGTGGACCAGAAAACACTTTATATTAGCAAGACATAAATCTTTATGTGTTAAGCCACTGAAAATGTAGGGTTTGTTTGTTATCACAGCAGAACTTAGCATTTCCTTGCTAATACAATGGGCAAAGTAGAGATTGCACCAGGAAGTCACTTATTATAGGAAAATAAGAACTTCAAAGGACACAACTCCTCAAGAACATAAATATTTAAGAAGTAGTTAACTCCGGGTGCTCATTAAAATTATCTAGGAGATTTTTTATTTTACAAAGTCCAGATTCCAACTCAAAAATTCTAATTTAGGTGGTCTGAAATAAGTCCAGTCATCATATCATTGTTGTGGAGCCTCCCCAGGTGATTTCAATAGGTGTCATTGTTGAGAATCACTGGTTTAAGAAATGAACTAAAGCAGAGACGACTACAATGAAATTTTGAGGAGGACGGGATGTCAAGATTGGCAAAGAATCAGGAGAAAGTCATCCCATAAAAACCAAAGTAAAAACCAGTTTCAATTAAGAATGGAGTCATCATTAATATAGTTGGAAAAGAAGTAGGAGAAATTCATTACATTTGGCAATCCACAGGTGAGCTTAGCAAGAACAGTTAAAGTGAGTGGACTGATGAGGATAGATATCGTGAGTTTGGAGAAATCTGCAAGTGACAACTGAAAATAAGTATTGTTCTTTATCGAACTTTGTAATTTCAAGAAAGATTTGGATAAAATAAATGTATTATCAGACATGAGGGTAATTTTTCTTTTTTTCTTGTTTCTTCAGTTCTATTTTGCTTTTATTGAGGTTTATACATAGAGACTCAAGTATACAGTATAATAATAATTTTGCATTTGTATATATCCATGCAGCCACAACAGATAAAAATGGAGTGTTTCCCATCACACTGACAGGATCCATACCCTTTTCAAATCAACCGACCTAAGAGGAACTATATTGATTTTAATCATTATTATGAAATACTTTGACGTGGTCTTGGCCTTCATACAAATAGAATCATAAAGTATGGGGTTTTTTTTTGTTCTTTCAGTATTCTTTCTTTCAACATTATCCGTTTGAGATTCATCCATTCCGTAGTGGGCATCTACACTTATTGCTCTTGTTCTTATGTGTGAAATTCCATTGCACAACAATTCCATACTTTGTTTTCTCCTCCTGGTAAGACAGATACTCTCTGCTTGGGGTTGTTTTCTCATGCAGTGTGTGTATATATATATATATATATATATATATATATATATATATATATCCAGGGTACTGTGTGACTCACTTTGCTTGCTTCCCTTCACTTCAGTATCATAGACCTCCATTCATTGCTGTTTAGAGCCTGCAGGATATTAATTTAAATGTTCTGTTGGGCTTTTACCTTTTACAGTTCTGTGGAGTGAGAAGGTTGACACCCCACTACTCTGCTATGGGCAGAACTGCAGGTCCTTTGGGGGTTTTTTGTTTTCTTTTCTTTTGTTTGATGATTGAAAATACTAGAGAATTCCTGTATATTAAAGGAAAACACAGTGTGTGTGTGTGTGTGTGTGTGTGTGTGTGTGTGTGTGTGTGTGTGGCGGGGGGAGGGGGGTGTTGAGATGTTTTAGAAACATAAGAGTGAAGTGATAATGGACTGTATTACAGAGAAACTTATGAAAGATACATGTTCTAGAATATGGCAGCTGGATTTGGCTTTCAGTATGCAAAAGAACAACTTCATATCTTGAAACAGAAGAAAGGAATACGCACAGATTTAAATTTGGGGATGATATTGATCCTCCCAAATGGCCTCTTTTATGTTTGTTTGTTTGTTTTCATTAATATTTTATGGCCAGATCATGTGTGAGAGTCCGAGGAATGAGGCTGAAGTCTGATGCTCCAACAAACAATGACTGTAAGACCACCGTGGTGATATAAAAAGGAGCTCAGGGCTGTGAGAATGAGTGTAGAACCACAATGAGAGATCCAACAACCGAGGTTGGAAATAAGACATTTGTAATAATGATGATATGATCAGCTTCTTTATGGTTTTGTCCACATTCATAGTTGGTGTACTAGTTTGGTAGGGCTTCCATGACAAAGTACAACAAACTGAGTGACTTAAACAACACAAATTTATTCTCAGATTTCTGGGGGCTGGAAATAAAACATCAAGGTGTCAGTGACATTGGTTTCTTCGGAGGATTATGACGGAAGGATGTTTCCCTGGCCTTTCTTTTTGGCTTGTAGATGGATGTCTTTCCCCTCTGTCTGTGTAGACATTGCCTTCCCTCTATGTGTGTCCAAATTTGCCCCCCGCCCATTTTTTTTATAAAAGACACCAGTCACACTGGATCAAGTCCCACTGTAATGACCTCACTTTAACTTGACTACCTCTTTATAGACCCTGTCTCTAAATAGGTCACATTCTGAGGTCTGGAGGGTTAGAACTTCAACATGGGAATTTGGGGGCAACACATTCAATCCATAGCACATAGCAAAAGGATGTTAAGCCATTTTTATACATTACCAGTATAAGTAATTAAGTTGGAGCAAAGAAAAATATAACTCTGAAATATATGGAGAGCTTAGATAAATTTAGTACATGTAATAAGTATCCTGAGATCAGAGTTGACAAAATTATCATAAGAAATTGGATAGCAAGTGTCATTTGTCTGTTTGTGGCAATGCCTTTCAGTGAGTATCGATGGCATAAAAACTTAGAAAAACTAATTTTTTGAATAGCCAAAATGAAATCCTCTAGGTAGACAGCATCCCTTGGAATTGGTGTTCCCTCGAAAACAATTTGGAAGTGAAGGAATTTCATATTTTTTAAGAATTGCTCTTCCCATTCTTGGTAAAGGACAGCAGAGGGTCTCTGCTAACAGTTATATCGATAAGGACTACCAATCCACAGATCTGCACTATTGGACATTCCCGCAGTAATTATAGCTTGAAAAAAGTCAACATAGCCATTATCAGTAGTGTTATATTACCCTCCAATGTTGTAGTAACATCAATTTCCCCCAGGGAAGTCTTCATTCTCCTTTTGAAAGTAGACACTCATGTATAATCAGAAGATAATGCTTAGTAAGTAGTTTCTCTTTTTCCCTTTGTTCAGAAGAACTTTGTTGGTTCCTATGATGTACCATTTATGTAAAAAAGATTTCTGAGGGAAACAAGTCAAGAGAAACAGAGTGAACACACCAAGTAATAAAGAAAAAAGTAAAACTGAGTGGTTATAAATATTGTTATTATTATAAAAAGAACTGTATGCATCAGCTGTACAGTTATGAGGAGGGTGGCATAGACAGCAGAGACCAACCCTCTTTTAGCACAGCAAAAATGTCCCTAAAGTTATAAAAAGTATGATTTAGACACACAGCTCCTTTTCATTTAATCATGAGAAAGTCATCATTGCCTACTTGTTTGATGAAATCTAGGACAGAAACTTGTCAAGAAAAGAAGCCATGGAGATGGGAAAAAGGGTCCAAAAGTAGTCAAAATATTCTCCAGAGGCAGTTAATGAATTAAACAAATAATCAAGCTATAAGATGCCTAGGATTCTGACAGAACTACTAAAATTTCAGAAAGGATAAAGTTGGATTTTGTTACATATTTTGATTGAGGCTTTGGAAATTTAGGGAAAGTATGTCCTATTAAGATTTATAGTCAACACTCTGTGTTTCAAGGATGGGAGGAGTAGCCCTGGCCTGGCTGGTATAGGTGTTTGGGGTTGAGGTTGGGGAAAGATCTCTTCCTGGGAGTACCGTAGGGGAAACTGGAGAAACTATTGGGAGGAGGGGACTGGATAAAGGAAAAACTGGAAAGGCACTGGAAGATTGATTTAACAAGAGGGAAGGCACATTAGACAGATATTCCAACCCAAGCTGTTGCCAATAGCCTAATTTTCAAGTTCACGGCACCCTGGCTAATTTCAAATAGCCAGACATAGCTGAACAGGCAAATCATAATAGAAAATGAAAATCAATGATTAGGAAAAAAACAACAAAAAAACCTTAAGTCAATGAATAGAGTAAGAAAAGCAAAAATAATATTGTGTAGTGCTGAAGAACACCGATTTTCAGGTGACCTGTTTAAACTCCATCTTTACCACCTTACTAGCTATATGATCTTGAGTAGTTTACTTAATCTTTTGACTTAGTTTCCGTAGCCATAAAATTAGAATAACAACATCATCTGCCTCCTAGGATTGAAAAACTGGATTTGAAGTGTTTAAGACAATGCCTAGCACTTAGTCTCCAGTTTTTTATTTTTGTTTGTTTTTGAGCACTTACTCATCACAAAAAATGTGAGAACTTGATCAAAGAGAGAAAGCAGCTACAATTTTCAAAGTAATCTAAAACCAAATTTTTGTTTGTTTATTTTTGACTGTGGTAAGAACACTTAGCATAAGATCTACCCTCTTAATTTTGTAAGTGTATGCTATTGTTAACTATTGGCACTATGTTGAATAGCCGATCTCTGGAACTTATCTATGCAGCATCACTGAAACTTTATACCCGTTTAATAACAACTCCCCATTTCTCCCGCCTTCATTCTACCCTCTGCTTCTACAATACAGCATTATTCACAAAAGCCAAGTTATGGAAACAACCTTAACTTCCACTGATAGACGAGAGGATAAAGAAAATGTAATATATACATAGAACAGACTATTATCTAGCCTCAAAAATGTAGGAAATTCTGCCATATTTGACAACAGGGATAAACTGTGACATTAGAGAAATAAGCCAATCTCAGAAGAGATATTACACGAGTCTACTTACATGAGGTATCTAAAACCAAATTAAAACTCACCTTTTGAGGGGCTTTTGAACATATTTAAAGGATGTTTATATCAGCATTTTCTTGTTTTTAGTAATACAGAAATTAATGATAAAAAAATAGAGGAAAAGCTAATTTCTAACTATTTTTAACCTGAAATTCCAGTTGTAAAAGAAATCTTACAAGAAAGCACCTGATTTGGGCATTTTGCTCTGGCATCCTTTCTTTTTCTGAGAAAAGCCAAGGAAAGCACTTGGATATTGGAATGCCAATATGAACTTAGTCATTGGGTAGTAAAGTTAATTTTCTAGTAAGTGCCGTTAGCGCTAAGCATATCATCCCCACAGAAGGAGAGGCGTATTCAAACTGATACACATAGAATCCCAACATCTGAGTTTTACATTTTCCTAGTGGAACATAGCTTGCCTCTATATGGGCCCAGATGTTGCATGAGTCTATCCAGGAGAAAGAAAATAAAACAGAAATTCTGTGTTCAGTGAGTAGTGTATTAAACTCTTGAGCCACAGAGACAGCTTGTCTCCCCTGAGAGGGTGGGCACAAGCTGGGTTTTCTATGCGCTGGGGGGTACATGTTCACATATCTTCTCTCCACCCACAAGGTGGGCCGATAGTGAGTGTCCCTGCACGTCAATGCTAACACATCACTGAGTATTAATTCGTTCAGAAAATATTTCCCATCCACCTGTGATGTGCCATGTAGGGCCGAGGGCATGCAATCCCAGACTGTACTGCACTCATAGAGTATACATTCTCATGTGCAAAGACAGACAATACCCAGGGAAATAAGCGAGATCATTCCAGATGAGCATAAGTTTCATGAAGAAGTAAAACACAGTAATGAGACATAGAATAGGCTGTCACGACATTTTTGTGGAATGAAAGAAGGAAAACAGTTTCTCCACAAATGTCACTTGGCAATTGCTCCAAGCAACACAGATGCCCTTTTTCTGAGGTTACTGGTGGTGAATTTTCGTCTTTGCCAGCTATGCAATAAAAGTCCATAAAGAGAGAGTCCCCTGGCCCCCATCATGTGCCCCTATCTCCCACCCCACACACAAGGTTCCTCATAAAAGACAGTTGGGCTGTTCTTGGAAAAAATCTCAGTTGAGGTCCTGAATCTGAATAGAGATCCAATCTTTTGAGTGTTTTCTATGATCAGGTCCCCTAAACTCTACACATTTACTCACTTTCAACACATGACAGCCTTATAATCTAGGTGCTATCTTTTTGCAAATGAAGATGTTAAGGGACAGAGGAATTCAGTTACCTGCCTAAAGTCCATATGTCTGCTAAATGGCAGAGTCAAGCTGTAAACCAAGGCAATTGGCTTCAGGACCCGAACTCTTTCCTCAATGCCGTGGGAAATGAGGGAGCCATAAGAAGAAAATACTATCCTCCCCATCCCCTCTCCTCAGTTTGTAGACACACTTCCTAACCAAGCCTCTGCATGCACAAGTTTGTTTAGTTGCAAGGAGAACTGAAAGAGCCATCATGGGGAAGCATGCACCATACCTGCAAGGGAGACATTCTGATTTTCCTTCCCTATATTCCTCAGTGTATTTCCTTTAGATAATCAAACTGACTGATGACTTCCTGGTGTTTAGCACCTCTGGACTCCAGAAAAGAGCAGTGTTGTGCCACTGGCAATATAAAATTTTGCTACATGGAATTATGTTTTTACTTATACTCTCCCTCACTAAACTGTAAACTGCTAGAGGGCATGCTCTATGTCTTGGTTAGTATTTTATCTCCAGCATTTAGCAAAGTTGCAGGTACACAAGATTATTTATTAAGCACTTATGAGATGAATGAATGAATGATTAGATGACGGCTCCAAACCTACATATATATATAATGACTTCTTGATTTGTTTCTCTCTTCCTCAGTGGAGCAGTCATTTTTTGCAAAGAGCAATGAACCATTAAGCAGGAAAATCCCGCTGCTCTCAACTGGACCATCACTGTCAGTAACAGAAAAATTAAGAGAACGAAAATAATTGTTTCTTTGAACCCTTCACAGCTAAGGAACCTTTATTTAGATCCTCTTCTAAAATAATTATCTTTTTATAAACATGCATTTGATCTCATCCACTCTTTCACGACTTATTCCTGTGTGTGGTGCTCTGTTTTGACTCCAAGCTACCTTCTGGGCCCCCATCTGTCAATAGCAAAGTGTTACAATTATGACTTTCCCCCAGTCAAATCTGCTAGTTTTCTCCTACTCAGTTGCTATAGCACTTCAGCCTCCCTCTAAAGATCACATTTTTCTCTACTATTCATTTACTTACACCCTTTCACAGATTTTTTTTGTCGACATGCTACTGACTTTGACACTTGACAGTTTTTTGAAGCTTTTGCTAAGTAAATTGAAAATTGGGATAGTACAACAGGAATCCAGTCTGTATCCATGTATGCTGCACTTCTGTTTCACATCATCTGAAGTCCTATCGCAGTCACCTCTTTCACGGAGAGCTGATGACCCAACTCTATTTGCTATGAGTTTACCATATTTGTTTACTACTCTCAATGGTAGAACTTTCAATTGTAGACATTTGAAAGCTTGAGTGACATGAAAGTTAAAAACATTTGAGAGACAATATTTGGGAGAAAATATTTGAAAATTATATAAGAGACTTGTATCAAGAATGTATAAAGAACTTTTAGAAATCTGCAATAAAAAGACATATAACCCAATTTAATAAAGGAAAAGGACTGGAAGAAACATTTCTCCAAAGACGATATACAAGTGGTCAAATAAGCACATGAAAAGATGATCAACATTATTTGTCAGAGAACTGCAAATCAAACTGACAATATACAACTTCACACTGGCCAGCATGGCCAAAACAAAAAATAAAGACAAGAAAACTGCTATCAAACATGTGGAGATATTGGAACCTTTATATATTGCTGATGGGAATGTAAAATGGTGCCGTCATTTGGAAAACAGTTTGTCGTTCCTCAAAAAGTAAATCTAGGATTACCATAGGACCCAGCAATTCCATCCCTAGATATAGCCAAGTTCAATGAAAACATATGTGCTCACAAAAACAAGGTATAACAACGCTCATGGCAATATTATTTTTAATAGCCAAAATGTGGAAACAATCCAAATGTCCATCAAATGGTAAATTAATAAACAAAATACATCCATACGATGAAATATTACTCTTCCACATAAAGGAATGAGGTACTGATGTGCTACAATATAGATGAACCTTAAAAACATGTAATGAAAGAAGCCAGGCACAGAAGACCATGTAGTGTGTGATTCCATATATATGAATGTCCAGAATAAGCAAATCTACAGAGACAGAGGGTAGTGTAGTGGTTGCCAGAGGGAGGAAAGGGGAATGATGGGGTATGGGTATGGGATTTCTTTTAAGGGTGATAAAAGTGTTCTAAAATTAGATTACAATGATGGCTGCACAATTCTGAGAACATAATAAAAGATATTGACTTGTACAGTATAAATAGATGTATTTTATAGTATGTAAATTAAATCTCAAGAAATCTGGTTAAAAAGAAAAATAATACTATAGCCCTCCACACCCCACTGAAAAACAGTTGTCATTGATTCAAAGAGGTTGTCAACTCAATGGAAAAGGTTGAAATGGCAAAATTATTTCATAAACTGAGTTATCAGTGACTGTGAGTGAGGCTGATTATCATCTTTATGGGACACGTCACCACACAATTACAAATGAGCACTGGGAATGGGTTCATCAGATGAATATGTATGTTCTGCATTTTCTTTTGTGAGATTAACAAATTGCGTTAAATACTATATTTATGTTTTTAAATTCACATACGTCAGAGAATATCTGACTTTTTAATCAATAGTTTCAATATAAAATAACAAAAAAAGGACAGATTAATGTACAAAATGAGTTTTTCTCATTTTCTAGACTGTGTTTCCTGGAGCACTATAGGGGCATTATTTACTACAGGCAGAAGTTTGTGGATTTTGTTTAGATTTGTGGATTTTGACCTAATTCATTTTAAGTCTGTGATATCAGACTTAGGGATCACCATTGATGAGCAGAGATGATGCCCCTCTCACATTTTGTCAGGACTTTTACCTGTAGATTTTCCTAGCATATGTTCCCTCTAAAATAATAAGGTCTCAAGAGATAACAAAGAACAGGCACCTCATTTATAGTGTCATGTGCACTAGCAAATGAGTGCGTGGATTTCTGGGTGTATATATTGTATGTGTTTGTGTGTGTGTGTGTGTGTGTGTGTGTGTATGCGTGCATATGTGTTTACATCTGCAGAAGATATAAGACCTCATTTCAAACTGTTAAATTGCATAGGAAGGTGATACCATATATCAAGACATTAATTCTCTTTATAATAAAAAAATGAAACTAGTGTATTTAATTTTGGAATCATATTTTAGTGAGAGAAACCTGGTTTCTATTGACTCAGTAGATTCTTGCCATATGTAATTTATTGTGGTAGAATTTTGTAAAAGCAAACATATATAAGTGTATAAGTTTCATGTATAATTGGGAAGCATAGATAAAAATAATTTGACATTGAAATTTATACTTAAGAAATGGTGCACTTCGCTGCAATCAATTTTTCATTATGCTGTTGAGATCAATAGCTACAAATATGATATAAAAACTCTATTATTGATGGGGCACATGTCAGTGTAAAATGTGCAGTTTTCTATAGCATTTCAGGGGGAGAAAATTGTATTATACAGTTTCCAATGATATTCATATTGCTCTGTAGAGAATGCCTATTAAAATCAATGTACAGTAAGTCTACATGGGGATATTTTATAACACTGAGAAAGGACAGAGCACATATAAAAAAGATACTACTCTTCTTAAATATTACCTTAAATTCTTTTGTCAGAAGTTGGATTGGATTGTTAAAATAATGAGGATACATGAGTTTTTTTAATCATTTGAAGACTAGTCTAGCTTGGTTATTACCAAACCCAATCACTTCAGAAAGCTGTTTGGCCTTGTGACAATTATTCAAAGAAATGTTGTCCCCCCACGCCCCAAAAAATACTTCACGTCAGTGAGGATGCTGCAAAATAGTCACAGAGCATGAATTTAGGAGGGAGGAAAACTAATGAATGGAAAAAAATCTTTGGACTTCATAGAAATGTGTTACACATGATATTGTTCTTGGTACTTCAGGTCCTAAGACTGTGATCACAAGCCCTGCCATCCCATGCACTTAGAAAATAAGTATCATCCAAGAGATAAAGGCAATAGGAATATTTTGATGTTTGATTGCTTAAAGAGTGGTGGACTTGGCTAGGACATTTATTTCCTTTTAAAAGCTTGATTTTTTTTTTTTGGCTAAATTTTACGTTATTTTTTTTCTGACGAGTAAGAATGTCATAAACTTCCCAGATTTATTTTAAATAGTCATACTTTTGCTAAATTACTCCACTCAATCACTTCTACTTCAATTGTAATCCATCTGACAATAATATAAATATGTTTTAATTTATGTCCGATTGTGTCTATCTGCCTTATTTGAAACTGTACCAATTTTCTGTTTCTTGTCATTGAAATAAGACTTTTTTAAAGAAGTAACTCCACAAGGAGACATGTTTCAAAAAGTTCATATTATATTTATATTCAAATGATATTTATTCATTATCCGGACAAACATGGTGCTCTGTGGGGTATTTTACCTCCTTATAAAACATAAAAGGAGATGAAATTCACCTAGAGAGATTGATATTCAGATTTTGAAGGGTATATATCTCCAATTTAAAGAATACTTTATTTCCAAGTAAAGTGATTATGAGTAAACAGACTTTGAAGGCAAGAAAGAGAAAAATTATGACTTAGTGGGTGGCCTAAAAGTGTACGTGTGTGCACGCATTCATGTATGTGTAAAAGAGTCATCATTGATAAAATTCAGTTGAAATACAAATATATATTAAACCATACCACCAGAATGCTGGGAGATTCAAAGGCTATATTACTAAGAAGCTTTTAATTTCATAGGAGCGGTGTATTTGTCTGTTAGGGTGACCATAACAAAATACCATACACCAAGTGTCTTAAAAGCAGAAATTTATTTTCTTATTGTCTTTAGGCTAGACATCTGAAATCAAGGTGTTAGCAAGGTTAGTTTCTTCTGAGATCTCTCCTTGGCTTACAGGTGCTTCTTTCTTGCTGTGTCCTCACATGGTCAGTCCTCTATGTGTGGACACTCTTGGTGTTTCTCCTTTTCTACTAAGGACTCCTGTCCTATTGGATTAGGCCCTCACCCTTATGAGCTCATTCAATCTTAATTACCTCTTTAGGTAATTCCAAATATAGTCACATTGGAAGTTAGGGCTTCAACATATGAATTTTGGTGGGACACAATTCAGGCCGTAACAGGAACGAAGAAATGTGCACACGTATCTTCAGTATATTTCATAAATTTCCTAAAGATGCTATAGGATATAGGAGAGAGAAAAGGTTTTAGAATCTTTTAGGGTCTGAACATGAGTTATTATATCCCTAAGGTGAAGTGGGGATGGCCTATGTGACATTTATAAACTTTTCAATTCAAAACTACCAGGAATCACTGATATTGATCAAGATAGACTTTATCAGTCTGACAAACCACAGGCCCTGAAAGCACGGAGGTTTTTATTAAGCAGAAGTGAAACAGTGAGGGCACCGCCTGCTGTGGGCAGGACCCGGCCAAAGCAGGGGCAAACACGGCAGCCACGCTCAGAGAATGGTAAGAACATAGAGAACGACAGGCAAACACTGAGAATGACACCTACACTGGCGAACAAATAGAGTCAGTCTGAGGATACCATATTTTGATTATGTGCCAATGACAAAATTTGTAGTTTTTGAGCCTGACGATCATACACTTAAAGAGATCAAGCATCCTTTGTCTCACAGAGGAAAGGAGAATAAATTGCAAGGTGACTTAGTGGGAGGGAGACAGGGTGAACACCTTGTGGTCTGACTCATCCTTACGGCACCAACGGAAGCAGTCATGATGCAGCCACAGAACCATGGTCACACTTAAGATTCATTCCTACCTTGATTCTATTTATGACACATTTTGTTCCTTTTTGTTTGTTTGTTTTAACAAAAAGTTTCCTGAAAGGGCAGGAAAGAACAAAAGATTACCAAGTATCTCTCCAATACTCGTTGCTCTGCATTTATCTAATTTAACTCTCAAGATAAAACTGTGAGATGGGGTATGCCGTTATTATTTTATGAAGTTGTTAAGCAGGGCTGGGGAGGCCCAAGGTCACCACACTAGGTATAAGGAATTCATGCAGGTTGTCAATTCTGTCTGCTCCAAAGAATGAGCTTTTTGCAAGGCACGGTGCATAGTTCCAGCATTCTAACATGAAGCAGCTTGACATGAACTAGTTTATAATGATAAAGCAGACAAATCAGGAGCAAGATGGCAACCTGATGAGCTAGGCTAAGGGTCAGGAAGAGAGGGAGGGAGTGGGAATAGGAATGCTGAGGGGCATTGGAGATAGGCAGAGGTCCAGAAAAATAACTGACAACACAGCATCATGCCACCTCATTGTGTCACACTGCCCCATTGCATCGTGTCACCCTATTGCATGGGGACTACTTAGTTTCTAGTCTTGACTTCCATGAGTGTAACAGAAGATCATGTCAACTTTTGAGACTCACTGTATTGTGAGGTTTGTTTTTTATTTTTGTAAGAAATAGAAGAGTAAATGAAAGTAAGCTGTTCTAAGTTTAGTTTATATCAAACAAGAAACCGAATGAACACATGGATGGGTATTTATTGTGCTTGTAATACAGATCCTCAGGCTTGAGGTAACAGGACAAATTACTCCACTACTGCCATTTTAAACTAGCCAGACAGCCATAATAAAGATTTACAAATTAAAATCTATGTATATTATGGCCAAATGGATTATTATTGAAGTAATGAGTGAAGTAATTTAGAAAAAGTATGACTGTTTAAAATAAATCTGGGAACTTTATGACTTGTGTTATTCATCAGAAAAAAAAAAAAATCACATGTAAATTTAACCAAAACTATCAAGATTTAAAAAAATGAAAGAAATGCATTCAGCAAAGTCCACAGCTCTTTAAACTAACACCAAAATATTCCTTATTACTTTCATCTCTTAGATTATATTTATTTTCAAAGTGAATGAGATTACAGGGATTATGATCTCAGTTTTAGGACCTAAATGAATTACCATGATTTAGATTTAAAAGCCAGAGTGGCTTTTAACAGTAAACTTTAATTATTTGTATTTATTTAGAATAGAGTGTTACTTGCCTTCTTACATGTAAACTGTTTATTTTACATTCCTCCCTTTTTGAGAGCTTCTTAGTCCAGTGAGGCTATTTATTGAATATATTTAAAAGATACTTCTAGTGATATTGTGAATAGGACATAATTTAAAATGTGCTATTTTAAAACTCACCCTTGAGAAAATTAGTACACACACATGTACACACACACACATACACAAACACACACACACACATACACACATCAAATTTCTGGCTTTGGTGATGAGTTGTAGTTCAAATATGCATGGTTCTGTTGTATTCACACACTTAAAACCTATAGAATTTTATTAACCAATGTCACCCCAATAAATGTATAAAAAGTAAATTTAAAAGACTATGGACGTGAAAAATGAAATAGCATCTAAATACAGCAATATCTATGTGTGTTTTCTTGAATATTCTAATTTTGAAGTTTTATAAAACTAAATCTAAAATCAAGAAAAAAGAATAGAGACACAACATAAAGCAGTCTTTACCTAGAATGTACAATATTGAATCTTAATAAAAGTATAAAAATATTCATTTCAAATATATTGCACAAGTTTTCCAGGAATTAATTTGAAAGTATGGTAGGTGCTACACTGAGACAAACAAAAACACCTGTGCTTCTTATGCTCCTTTAACTTAGCTTTGAAGAACCCTTTCCCTGTGAGGACTGGATTTCATTAAAGGTACAAGGAAATATGTTTCTGACTACCTATGTTTTGCGAGTAAAATAATATCCATGGCTAGATTTGTCAAGTTAGGTTTCCTAGAGAAAAGAACTAAGGTGATTTTATTTTAATGAGAACAGTGTTATTCAAAGATTTTAAAAATCTAATAAAATAAAGTCAAATTGGAAGATAAAACGATAATAAAAATTAGATAACTAATAAACTGAGCAATGATGAACCATGGAGAAAGTTGGCAGATAACAGGAAAGAGAAGTAATACTCATTATATAGACAACTTTGGGGATCATGTGATGTTACCCAGATTATAAATCAACAAATTTCCAAGTATGAAGTGCAACCAAAATGTCATACTAAGACAGCAATGTAATGTAGAAGAAAGAACACGGGTTCTGGAATCACATAATCTGGGATTATAGCCCAACTCCACTATCAGTTCTTCTTGTCTATCTCTATCAGTTAATTTTTGTTCAAATTATTTAAACAATCTACATCTCCATTCCCTTTCCTATAAAACAATTAAATATTGTTTTAATAAAGGTTGACATTGTGATATTAATTCAATTAATATAAAATTTTATTTTATATAAAATAGATTATATTATATATAGTATACTTCTAATTTACATCAGATTTTATATACATGTACTTTTAAATTCTTTATATATGTTGAAGTTTGAATTACTATCATAATGTTAACCTTTATTAAAACAATATTTAACTGTTTAACAAGTACTTATTAATATAACTCTCAAACACACTATATTTGCCCATTTTATAGAAATTATAGTTTCTGCCCATTATGTCTAGTATATAAAATATATTATTTATGTAATATAAAATATATTATAGTATATATACTATATAGTCTATATAATAATATGTGTAATAGGTAGTATATTATATATAATATACTCCTATATAAAATATAATATATAGTAGAAGTACACACACACACACACACACACACACACACACACACACACACAGAGTCTGATAATTACATTAGCAAACTTGTTGTAACGATGTTGCTAATCTTTTTTTGATATCAGAGAGATTATTCATTAGGAATTTGTACCAACTGGACAAACAGTTAACCAAGTTTACTATTTGAAAGTGCTGAAAAGCCAGCGTGAAAAAGGTAGATGACCTGAACTTTTCGCCAACAATTTATGTCTCTCGCATCATGACAGTGCACCAGCTCATATGGCACTGTCTGTGAGGGAGTTTTTAGTCAGTAAACAAATAACTGGATTGGAACACCCTCCCTATTCACCTGATCTGGCCCCCAATGACTTCTTTCTTTACCTGAAGATATAGGAAGATAAATATTGAAAGGAAGACATTTTGATGACATTCAGGACATCAAGGGTAATATGACGACAGCTCTGATGGCCATTCCAGAAAAAGAGTTCCAAAATTGCTTTGAAGGGTGGACTAGGCGCTGGCATCAGTGCATAGCTTCCCAAGGGGAGTACTTCAAAGGTGACCATAGTGATATTCAGCAATGAGGTATATAACACTTTTTCTAGGATGAGTTCACAAACTTAATTGCCCTGCCTCATATTAACATACTTATATTTATACATATATAAGTTTATATATGTATATAAAATCTCCTAATGTGAATATGAAATAAGTCTTGCTGACTAGTTTCAGAAACATGCACTTAAGCTATTTTTAATTAAAATTATTTCTAACCATGGCATATCAATGTGGATATTTTTCATTAATCACTTAAAAATCAAGTTTTCTTAATTCACAAGAGAGTACTATAAACAATTATACACCAAGAGATTGCATAACCTAGAATAAGTGGATATATTCCTAGAAACATACAACCTACTAAGACTGAGTCATGAAGTAAGAGAAAATGTGAACCGACCAAAAACCAGCAACGAGATTAAATCAGTAACCAAAAATCTCCCAACAAAGAACAGCCCAGGATCTAATGGCTTTACTGGTGAATTCTACAAACACTTAAAGAATTAATTTCAATTCTTTACAAACTCTTCCAAAAAGTAGAAAAGGAGGAAAGACTTCCAAACTCATTTTATGAGGCCAACATTACCCTGATACCAAAATTAGACAAGGGTACTACAAGAAAAAAAAACAAAAACAAAACAAAAACCATAGGACAATATCCCTGATTAATGTAGATGTAAAAATCCTCAACAAAATACTAGTACACAGAATTAAACAGCACATTAAAAGGATCATATACCATGATCTATAGAATTTATTCCTTGGGAAGCAAGAATGGTTCAATACAGAAGGTGCCAAAAAAATATACACATTTTAAGAAAGGAAAAACTGTATTAAAATTGTAAGATTCAATATATACTGATAAAAAAAGATGAATACAAGTCACATTTGACTTCTGCAATTACAAGAGGTGCTCAAAGAGGTTATCATCGGCGCAATTTTAATACACTTTTTTCCTTTTTTAAAATGTGTACACTTTTTTTGGCACCCTCTGTCTATACAAATCAATAAATGTGATACACTACATTAACAGAATAAAGGATTAAAATCACATGACTGTCTCAAAATATGCAGAAAAACATATGACACAATTTAGTATTATTCATAATAAAATTTCTTAACAAATTAGGTATACATGGAATGTACCTCAAGAGAATAATGGACATATATGACAAGTCCACAGATAACATCATACTCAATGGTGAAAAACTGAAAGCTTTTGCTCTAAGGTCAGGAATAAGACAGGGCTGTGCACGCTCACCACTGCTATTCAACATAGCATTAGAAGTCCTAAACAGAGCAAGTTGGCAAGAAATACCAAAGACATCTAAATAAGAAAGAAAAAAGTAAAATTGTCTCTGTTTGCAGATGACGTGATCATATATGTAAAGATGTCACCAAAAAATCTTAGAATTAATTAACAAAAGCAGTAAAGTTGCAAAATAAAAAATCAATATATAAAAATCAGTTGTGTTCCTGTACTCTAACAATGAACTATGGGAAACAAAAATTAAGAAAACAATCCCATTTACCATTAACATCACAAAGAATAAAATACTTAGGAATAAATTTAACTAAAGCGGTGAAAGACCCACACATTGAAAACTGTAAGACACTGAGGAAGACGTAAATAAATGGAAAGGTAATCTGTATCCATTGATCGGAAGAATTAATATTATTAAAATGTCCATACTACCCAAAGTAATCAATAGTTTCAAAGCAATTTCTATCAGAATTTCACTGGCATTTTTCACAGAAATAGAAAAACAATCCTAAAATCCATGTTAGAAATTTGACAAAAGACCCTGAATAGGCAAAGCATCTCAAGAAACAACCAAGTTGTAGGCATCACATGCTCTAATTTCAAAGTATATTGCGAAGGCAAAACAATCAGTGTAGCACTGTCTTAAAAATAGACTCATAGACCAATGGAACAGAAAAGAAAACCCTGATATAAACCAACACATATACAGTCAACTAAACTCTCACAAAGGCACTAAGAACACACACAGGGGAAAGGATAGTCTCTTCAATAAATTGTGCTGCAAAAACTGGGCAATCACATGTAGAAGAATGAAACTGGACCCGTATCTCACACCACTCACAAAAGGGATTCAAGACTTAAATATAGGACCCAGAACTTTAAACTCCTAGAAGAAAACATAGAGAAAAGCTCCTAGACATTGGTCTTGGCAATGACTTTCTGATGGGACACCCAAGCATAGACAACAAAAATGAAAGTGAAGAAGAAGGAGGAGGGGGAGGAAGAGCAGAAGAAGGAGGAGCAGAGGGAGAAGGAGGAAAAGGAGAATTACATGGAACTAAAAAGCTTCTGTACAGCAAGAGTCAATCAACAAAATGAAAAGGCAACATATGGAATGGGAGAAAATCTTTGTAAACCATACATCTGATATCCAAAATATATAACAAACTTATAAAACTCAATGGCAAAAAAGCCAAATAATCCAATTTAAAAATGGGTCCAGGTCTTGAATAGACGTTTTTCCAAAGAAGATATACAAATGACCACTAAGTACATGGAAAGGTGTTCAACATCACTAATCATCAGGGAAATGCAAATCTACACCACAATTAGACGTCACCTCACACCTGTTACAATGACTTCTACAGAAGACACTGTATAACAAGTGTTGGCCAGGATTTATAGAAAAGGGACCCTTGTACAACGTTGATGGGAATGTAAATTGGAATAGCCACTATGGAAAAATGGTATAGAATGTTCCTCAAAAATTAAAAATAACACTACCATATGATCCAACAATCTCACTTCTGGGTATATATCCAAAGGAAATGAAATCAGTATCTCAAAGAGATATTTACACTCCCATATTCATTGCAACACTATTCACAATAGCCAAGGTATGGAAACCACCTAAGTGTCCATTGATGGAATAATGGATAAAGAGATATACATATATAAATGTTATTCGTCCATGAGAAAGAAAGAAATCCTGCTAGCTGCAACAACAGAAATGAACCTAGAGGATAGTATGCTAAGTGAAATTAGCCAGACAGATACAGTATGATCTCATTTATACATAGAAGCAAAAACAAAAAAATTAAACTCATGGAAATAGAGAGTAAAATGATAATTACCAGAGGCTGAGGTTTGGAGGAGATGGAGAGATGCTGGCTAACGGGTACAAGCCTCAGGTATAAGAAAACAAGCTTTGGGGATCTAATGTACATCATGGTGACTAGTTAATAATCATGTGTAGTGCACTTGAAATTGGCTAGGAGAGTAGACCTTAAGCGATCTTAACACACACACACACACACACACACACACACACACACACACACGTTAACTATATCAGTTGATAAATGTGTTAATTAACCTGATTGTGGTAATCATTTCACAAAATATATGCATGTCAAATATCATATTTTACACCTTAAACAGGTACAATTTGGTTTGTTAATTATACCTCAATAAAGCTGAAAAATTTCTAATAATTAAATGGCCAACTGAAAAATAATTTAACACAATACATTTTAAAAGGTATAAGAATAAAAAAAGAAAGTATGAGAAATATTTCCAGCCCACGGAACTACAAAGGACTAAGATAGGAATTTTACTATTTGCCCTATTTCTTTTACAACATATTATTCCCAACTAAGGAAGCAAATGAATACTTGCTGCTATTGTCTTATCGTCAAGTTGAAGGACATCTACAAATTGACTCTGACTGTGCTTCAGTTTTCTAATCTGTTATGTGCTGGCTCATCAGTCATAGGACCACAGACTTTTTTAGATGAAAGAGACCAGATAAATTGTCTCCTACATTTATTTTTTATCTCTAACAATTTGTGAGGACCACATAGCTTCCTCAGATTTGCACTAACATTCTAACGCAGATGCTCATGGCCTGAACACATCCTATGGTATTATTGCTACTATAAGCAAATTATAAATATATAGCTGGCCACAACATCAGTAGCTGAGATTTTTCTAGCATTATGAAACACTGTAAGTTTACCTGGACCACAGGTTTCATATATTTCGTTAAGTTGAAGTTTGGACAATTTTTATTAGATTAATTCGTTATTCAATGTTTATTGATTGCCTACAATGTGCTAGTCACTAAGGGTAGAGAAAAAATGAATAACCTAAAGCCCTGATTTTAAGCCGAGTACAATTTGATGATGAATATAGATGCATAAAGAGATAAGAAGAGCACAGTGTGATTATGATGACAGAGCGTGTACAAACAGAGACAGACACAAGGAAATCATAGCATAGATGACACTTACTGAGTGCTGACTGTGTGCCAGGTGATGCTCTAAACTCTTCAAATGCATTAATAATCCAATCTTTCCCATAATCCCATTAGGTAGATACTGGTATTTTTACCCTCATTTTGTAGATGAAGATGTTGATGGGCAAAGATGTCAAGTGACCTACCTAAGGTCACATGGCTAGTAAGTGGCAGAGCCAGGAAGCCTTGCCCCAGAGCTTGTCAGGAAGAGCCCAGGAGGACACATGAGACAGGTGAGGTGAGCCTTAATGAGGAGAAGCAGGCACAAGGTGTGGTGTGGAGAATCCCGGGGAGAAAACACAAACTGAAGGAAATTTGTCAGTGGAACCCAGCTGCTGGTGTGGTCAGAGGATAGCAATTCAGTGTGGCTGAAGGGCAAAGTGATGCATAAAGAGTTCAAGGCAGAGGGCCAAGGGAGATGAAGCTAGGGAAGGGAGAGGCTGTGACTGAAGTATGTTGAAGTATGTGGTCTTTCACCTGAAGGGCAGGATCTCCCAAATCATCCTCCCTGGTCGTTGCTTGATACAAAGGCTCTGTAATCAAATAGCCCTGTGAAACACTGATAAACACATTTTAGACAGAGTTCTTTTCAGTAGGATTTGGCAGATTCCTTAAAATGCTAGCATATTGTAAATTTCTAAGAGAAAGATACAGCTTTCATGCCTCCCCATAGATTTGGGACCATTGAACCTTTTGGTTCCACAGCACCCTATGGGACTATAATGTCCCTCAGAACCCCCTGTGGGAAACACATTTCAGGCAGTGGGGACTTGTTTAGTGAACTGAGCAGAGACATGCGATGACAGATATGCACTTGTGTTGGTACTCTGAAATCTGTAGGTGATTTGGATTTGAAAAAAACAAAACAGAAGGTTTAGAGACGATTAAGAGCTGTGGCCCTGCAGAGTAAAACTGTCTGGAACTCATTTGTATACCTCCCTTTGCAAGAGCACTTACCCCCGCTGTAGCTTCTGCCATCCTTCCTCAAATTTGGGACAGCTTTTCTGAGTTTTATTCCCAGCTAAGTCATCAACAATCTAACACTATGTCTAGAATATGAGGAATTAAAGAGTATTAGTGTGCAAGCATCATGTCGAATGGTGAGCACCCATGGATATTTCTTTTAATAGAGGGTTTGAAGACCAAAATGCCTTCAAGATCCAAAAGAATAAATTGCAATGGTAGAAAGGTAGACAAAGGAGTTGATACCTTGGGAAAGTAGAAAGCGAATAACGCCAGATGTACAGACACCTGTTGAGCTTAGTGATGGGATCACCCTTGCTTTGGATAAGCTTCATTTGGATGAGACCCATAAAGGCTGTTTCTTTACCAGTAAAATGTGGAATATCAGAGCTGTAGCAGATGTTGGAGTGGCAGTGACTTGGTTTTGAGAGCAGTATTCTACAGGGCAATAGTCTACAGAGCAACACATGTATTCTGTAAAAAAAAAAAGTAAAGAAAGAAACTAAATATCAGGATTAGAGTTAGGAAAAACATGGCTTTACAGACCTGGTGGGTATTAATATTAATTATGAAAGATGGTAGCCATTCAAATTTTCAATCAGTTCTTAAAAGTAAGGACAAGAGTACCCAGAGGAAATTCATGTATGTCTGAATGTGGAGGTTTACCAACAATATATTAGGACAATAAACTACAAAAATTTCCAATATGAGTAAGAACCCTGGGGCCAACATTAACGATAGAGTAACTGTTGTGTACACAGAGAACATATGCAGACCCCACATCTGAAAATTTAAGAAATTAGTTTCCTTTACTTTATTCTAAAAGTTTGTTAAAGGAAAATTTTAAGACAAGCTTAACATTTCCAGAAAGAGAAGTAATGTGGCTGTGAATTTTTACTGAAGCAGGTAGCTTATTCCAGCAGTTGGGAGCGTCAGCCCAGAAAAATTTTCTTCTGCTGTCAGCTTTGGCTTTAGGCATTTTAAAATTAATAGACTGGGTCGAGTGAAGGGCATATTTGACAGTGTTGAATAAAAGTGAACATAAATATGCTGCTACCAAATGACTGTGAGTAAACATTTATAAGGAGATGAATTTTTTTTTTTTCTGGGACAATAAAGTAATTGGATTGGATCTGAGAAAATATACACTGCCTTTCGCTTGTCTTCTATAACAGGTTTTATTTTATGTTCTGTGATTCTATTCTTGGGGTAACGACACACATTGCTCACTTTGCTTACAGTCTCTCAACAATACCATTTGCGCAATGACACTCCACCTAGAAGAGGCCTCCCCAGTGACTTATATTAATTTGTATATGAGAGCATGAATGCTTCTGATAAATATCATCAAGGAACAATTATTTTGACAACTTCTTAAAAATTTCTGGTTGTGGAAGGACGTGGATCAGAACCAAAAGGTAAAGAGCAATGCCTGGCAATAGAAATGCTGACAGGTGAGCCCACATAAAGTCCTAACTGGCTTGAAAACATCATGGCATCTAAATCATTTGAAGAAATAACTGTTATAAACATTGTACTTCCATCATTCCGTCTATTGTGAATATACAATTTATGTCTTTTAATATATTTCTGTGTGTTTTCACAGAGCAGAAAAGCGGGTAACCTGAGTCAACGTAGACCCCAAAATCCATTCTAATGAAGAATATCGCATTTTCTTGTGTTCTTTCTTTATTGTTATTTCTCAAAACATGAAGAGAAATGTTTGAATCCTGAGTCATCCTAAACTATACATAACTGTTTTCCTAGAAGCAGGGTCGGCTTCATGGGTCCTGAGGGATCAGTACAGCCATACAGGGCCCCATGCTCAGAAGACGGCCCACACTTGATTTAATGCTTCATGGACACCATCTTGAAATTCTTAATAATTTTATCTTTGATTTTTGTCTTTTCTGAAGTTAAATGGGACAATGGAGCATCGCTGGGGGCTTGGAGTCCCATGTGTGTTCCCATCTCCCCAGGATGGGTTCTCGGTTGCCTGCTGCTCTGCCGATCCCGGTGACGACTGCCTTCTGCTCCAGCAGGGTCCTGGGCACGTGGAGGGTTGGGCCCCAAGCAGCTGTGATGGTCTGCTCTCACTGTGCAATTATTCCTGTGTGCAAGGGAGCATGGTTTGCAATACTAAATTAAACAATGACCATGACAGATTGAGAAAGAGACAGAGATTGGCCATGGGAGTGGGAAATTATTTTTCTTTGCTCCTGTTTTTTTTTTTTTTTTTTTTTTTTTTAATAACCAAGGGGCCCTGAATTTTCATTTTGCACTGAGTTGTACAAATTATGTAGCTGGCCCTGATTTAGGATACTGTTTGTGTCAATAAATTATGACTCATAGTAGGTGTGGATCTAAAATGCCCCTAGTACACCCTCCCCCACCATCACCATTGTTTGTGGTAAATGAATGATCCTCAGTAATTCCCATAACTGCGGCATGGCTGGGGCAGTGGAGTGTTACTCAATGAACGGGGATGGTGAGCAAGAAAGACACAGGGCGAGATGTTTGCAATTTTCACAGGGCCTGGGCTCCATGGTGGCCCCAGGGTGGCTGTGAAAAGAGTCCACAGTAGTGGTCTCTCCTATGCCTACTGCATGAGCTTTCTTCAGGCCAAGAATGAAATAGAAGGTGGTGGAAAAGAAAAAAAAAAAAAAAAAGGCTAGTGTCTTTCAATACTCAGTCTTGAAAATAAGAGGTATTTGTTTTGTTTGTTTGTTTTCCCTTTTTATTTCTTAACTGTGATCCTAATTCAGAATCAAGGATACGGCACTGCCTAAAGCAAGTGTAGGACTCTGTTCTGATATACAGTCACAGGTTCCATCCACATGATCTTCCTTTTCCTTTGGGTTCCTGTGTGGGTGACATCAGCATGGTTGGCTCTGTTTGTCTTTTTTTTTTTCTTTTTTCCTACTAGGACTCTCCCTGTCCTGTATCTTTCAACCTTTTCTGGTCAACTTAGAAGGTGCTTAAACCTTTCAAAATTCTTACGTGCTCTGTCATGCCTCTCTTGTTTTCCTTACTGCTCTTTTCTTCATTTGAGGCCATTTCCATATATTTTAATGCCATCAGTATTATTTGATTAGAAGATACAGTGAAAGTAGCATCTGATGCTAACCCAGATACTACTCTTCACACGTCATTTAATCTGGTAATTTAGTAGTGCATTAAAAATTATAGTAGCATTACATGCGTGAGAGGCTTATGTATCCATGGTTTTCTCTTTGTCCAAAGCAAAGTAATCATTAAACATTCCTGGAGTTATAGAGTTCTATTTTCTAAGTTTTTTGGAAGAAAGTCTGCCAAGCCCTTTTTAATAGTCTGGTTTTGCTAATATTCATGTTAAGTGTTTGTGCTCCCACTGAGTTATTCAAATGTCCTATCCTTGACACTCACATAACCACAATGGGAAAACTCTACTGTCTTTTATTTCAATATACATCCCCGTCTCAGACCACATGGCCCAGATAGGCAGAGGAAAAAGCTTCCCCGTATCTTAAACAGCATGAGTAATACAGGCTCCCCCACCCTCCCACCCCCACCCCACATGCTTGCTCTCTGATTAACCTCAGTTCTGGAATCTGCAGAAAAACAGGGTACCTGTACCCTTAAATTCTGACCAAATTGGGTCACATACCCTCCTTGAGCTGCTGTACTGGGAAAGAAACAAACATACTGAAGGCGCCCCTCCCCCACCTCCCTGTTCAGCCCAACGTGCCCCATCTCCTGCACACAGAAAGTTGTGGCAGCGCCGACATTGTCATTCAGGAAGTCGTGGTTCTGATTTCACTCTTCTATCCGCAGAACCAAATCCCCCTGCGATTTGCCGGGGCGGCGTGGTGAGCTGTTACTGCTGTCTCCAGATGCCCACAGCAGCACGGCCCCAGCGTGAAAGCGGATCCCCAGAAAATGCAAGGCTGTTTCGTTATAATTAACCCTGGACTCTGTATTGGGCAATATAGATAAACATTTGCAGAAGTGTTTTTAAATTTGCCTGATTTGCTTGCATATTTCATGCTTCATGAAAATTATACACAATTTAATAAAAAGCCTATTTCCAACCAGCAAAAATACTTTTCTGAAAATGTATCGTGTCTTACCCTTTATCACTCCTTTCATACAAATTGGAACATCTTGCACAATACCTGTGACTTGTTCAAACATTTTAGATCTTAAAAGCCTCGTAATTATACCTTTTGCTTGAAATCCGAATATATCTAGAGTAGAGAATACCCGCTCCCTTTATAGCTTGCTGGCAGGATTTGCTTTTCACTTTGGGGAGAAATCTATTCTTTGTAGAATATTCCCACACATGTCTGTGTCTATTTCTCAGAGCAGTGCCACAAAAGATATGACCCCTTTGCTCCCAGTCACCTTTCATGGTGCTGAATCGCCTTGGACGTTGGTGCCAGTCAGCACGATTTGATTTGCTATGGTAAGAATAAGATTATATCTAACCGGCGATGTCATTTCCAGGTTCAATAGGCACAGATTTAAAACTAGTCCTCTCTTTGACCCTCTGGGTTCTCTTGAACTCTTGCACCTTCTTTGACAGTGTTTGTGAATGAGTGGATTCATGAAAATTCAAGGTTATTTTAATGATAATAGCGCCACAGTGACAAAGGAAGACGGAAGGGCTGGTCTCCTAGCTCTGGTGCTCCTTCACCATAGACACTTCCTTCCTGACAGACTGACTGCGACGGAATTCCTGTCGATGGTCAAAAGCTGAGAGCAGTTGTATGTCTGCTACAGTGCTGTGCTACTGATCTGTGAACATGACATGCCTGAGAATATCGCATCACCATGGCAACAACAAACATGGGGCTAAATTCCATTAGCCGCTGTGACTCAGTGAGTCAAACAGATAATGTGCTGGGCCTGGCCAACTGCCTACAAAGGCTTTTGTGAAACTTGTGATGAATTAACTTCCACTTGTTATGTCTACTTCGGTATAAATTTTCGTTTTGGTTACCTAGGTCCTCAAAATTATGATATTTGTTAAAAAAGAAAATACAAACCTTAAAACGCATTAAACAGTCCACTCCCAAGAGGGTACATTTGGGACTACTTTCTGCTTATTTAAAATACTCACCATTGTCACTGCTACATCGTTTTTACTTCTCTCATTACTCTAGATGAATTTTTAAAAATGTTTTGTTCCCTAAAAAATAGTGACAGGGAGTTAAAATAAAATTTTACGTTGCACTTATCTTCAAATGATTTTCTTGGAAACATCCTGAATGAGTTTCAGGTTGACAACATTCTTCATTCAGGTCAATGACAGCAAGATTTTTGTGAGGAGAGAGTTCCTGGGTCAAAAAGAGAAAAAAGCTAAGCCCTTAGATATATTTAGCTCAACTGAGGAACAATCAGTTCTAGATAAGATTAAAGACTGTGGACATTTTCAGAATTACTTTGAATGTAGGAAATCAATAGGTTTAAATGACCTCATATGAATGTAGATACATCCTAATATCCTAAATTCAAAAGTGTTATGATCCTTTTTCAAAGAAAAACCTAACTGATTGAGTAAATAACTTGCCTTCTCTTTTACATAACTAAGTAGTGGCATGTAAGAAATAAAAATGCTGATGTAACGCATAAGAATATGCACCCTGCCTTTTTATGTCAGGGACCCATGTTCTTCCTTAGTCCCTTCCTTCCCTGGTCCCACTTTTGTCTGTAGCTAGCTTCCATCCTGCTAGATTCCTCTGCAACATAACCACAAGCAATTTGGCCATGTGGTGAATACATAATTATTGACCAGATGAGAAATCAAAATGTTCAGTTTCTGCTACAAAGAACGATGCAGCTGATGAACCTCAGGGAGTATGTACCTTTATAATTCAGACAAAAAGTATAACCTCAGCTTACTAGTTAGCTATCTTCGATTATGTCCATAATCTGCTTCAGAACAATGAATAGGATAAGAATATTACACATGAGAATTTTTAATGATTATAAACATGCATGTTAGTGTTTTTCTCCAGAAACCTTCTAATGAACAAAATCAAATTACTCACACACACACACACACAATTTTCTTCTTATTGCCAAATATATGTCTTATCTCTCCTTTTTCCTTTTCCCAACAAAGCAATAGAGATAACTTTAGATCCTGTGAGAGCTCATGTTTTATACTGCTCCCTCCATCCAATAGCCATCTTCCTTCGAAGCATAAGGATATATATATATATATATATATATAAATATAACTTGTAAGTTATATAAATATAACATATATATACATATATATATATATATATATATATATATATATGCTCATATATTTGTCCTGAGGGAGGCATCAGTTATGAGAAGAAGTGGAAGCATCATGCCAAAGGCAGTGAGCAGTCCCCCTGGACTGTGTGAATTGTGTTGGGGACAGTAGAAAAGAGAGGGAAAGGACCCGGTTTATGGAGGGCTCGCTCTATAAGTGGGCCAAGGAACTCAGGCCTTGGAAGGCTTTTGAGCAGAACAATGATATGATAAAGGTGATGTCTGAACATAATTTAGGAATGGGGCACAAAAGGCCGATATGGTCATTTTAATAGTCTAGTCATGAAGTGCTGCAGTTTAATGAACTGATACAAATGGAAAGGAACTGACTGGTGCAAGAAAAATTGCAAATTAAATAGTTTTTGCTGTTGTTGTTCTGGTTGTAACTTTGATGGACCTTTCCCTCATGGAAGCAATAATAATGATTTTCTGTATCTATTTAAGATATTTGAATGCAATCATTCTGCCACAGAATCCAACATGCTTTAAAATACAAGGAAACACTTTGGAAAGGTCTACCTTTATCAGACAAACAGTGAAAATCCTTCATAACCCTGGTTATTTTAAAGCATCAAATACAAACTTTACATTTACCAGAGTCCCTCTGTTATTTTTCTTTAGAGAAACAGAAAATGATACCATTGAGTCCTTTACTGTTTTAATATTTTAATAGAGCTTCTCCTACTTATAAGCTTGCAAAAATTATACAAAATTATAGAATTTATGAACTATTTTTTAAGTTAATAGTAAAATCACAGTGTGTTAAACCAATTAGGGAAAACCAACCTAAGCTAATTAAGTGTTTTAATATGAAATTGAATTAAAACACAGCACTATTATTTTCAAGCCTTTTATACTGTTTTAACACAGGGCACCATGTTTTGCCACAGATATTATTATAGAATATTTGGTAATACATGGTTAAAAGATATTTGCAATTAGCTTATACATTTTCCAACGGGAATGAGTACAAAGTGTTTCAGGGTGTTTGCAAACAATTTGTCCTCTTAAATATTTCAAACATTCCCTTCCCTCATACTCTCATTGTAAAGAGGTAGGAAGTAAACTTCAGCTAAAGCATTTTTATTATATATTTTAAATTCTAAATAAGATTTTTGAATTGTTGAGACTGTTCCATGCTGAAAAGAATCAATGCCTGGTAATATACAGCACCTTTATTTATTGACTGTATATTTATTTATTATTGTAGATTGTCCATTTTCTTGAGCTCTAAAACCCTGCTACTAGCCCTGGTTTTCAGGCAGGTCCCTTAGTGACTAAGGCCAGTCCTCTTCAATATAGTATTTTTAATAGGCTGTGAGCCCCAGACTTTTAATTCCCTTAGTTGGAGTTTTTGAGGTGAGCAAGGTGAACTTTTTCCATCTCTGCTTTGTTCCTTGTCTCTATGTGTATGTGGACCTCATATCAGCATTGCAATAACTCTAATGGGTCAAAATATAAGAAGCCTATGCCGTATGTAACTGTATAGCAGTTGTGTCTTTAGTTTTTCCTCAACTCTCTTATGTGCTCCTGTTACTTTTTATTATTGCCAGCTTCTTTGATATATCCAAGCCTGCCCTCTCATCAGTCTCAATGTCAACATATGCACCAGGTGACAGAATTATCAGCAAGCTCAGCGTCAGCACCCCCTACACCATTGTGTCAGCAGCTGACCCCATGTTGGTTCACAGTGTTATTTTAAATTCAAATTCATTTATTTCGTGCTGGGACTTTACTGATATTTAGAGGAAAAATGAGGTATTGAAGGTAAAAGGGAGGAGCAGACATCTTTTCACTTTTTGTGGGTTAGATAAACTAAAGAAGAAACTAAAGGGTGAAACTAAAGGGTTCTTTAAAGGAGCTGTGTGCAATCCTTATGTTTTCTGTCTTAGACTCTTCTAACCTATCAGGTAACTTCTTTTGCCAGGAACTAACTGTTCTAGCTGTCCTTTAAGACTACAAAAAAGCTGTTTATGAGTCAAAAGTTGTGAATCTTAAAAGCCCTATTGCACCAAGCCTCTACCCCCCTCCCATTTCTTTTTAATTTTTTTATACAAATGTTTCAGACTAAAACTGTGATATTCTTAATGCTATGAGATTATCTACCATAGAGGTGACCTTCTTGTGTATGGGTATCTTGAAAGATCCTGTTGTGAATTCCTCTAGTATAATAACAAGAAGCCTCAAGTTACTGTCTTCTTACAGATGGCTTTTACTTGGCCATAAGGACACCTGCCCTTCAAGACAACAATGTGAAACACTCCTATTCACTCCTATCCAGCCCTGTGGTCCTTACCCACATCTCACCTCCTTGCTGCCTCTTACCTCGTTTCCCGGCCAACCTGGAGCAGGGTTTTCTATGGTATTGGCAAAGGAGAAGGAGACAGAAGATATACATACACTTGCTCCTTCCTGCTTAAGAGTAGAAGCAGCATCCACACTGATTCTGTCTGCCATTCATTCATCTGTTAAACAATGTTTAATGATGGCCTCATGCATGCTTGTTGCTAAGTGAAGTTAGGAAGACATTTCCACACCCCCAGAACTAAATATATTATTTCCTCAAGACATCAACCCACCAGTAAAAAACAAAACAAAACAAAACAAAACAAAACAAAAAAATGAACGGACAAAGAGGAATACTGTAGCATTTTCTTATATTAATTAGCTATTTAAAAGGGAGGGCAATCCAGGAATTCCAGTCCCAAAAGTCAAAGATAACAAAGATAACAAAGATCTTGCTTTCAGGATCAAAATTAAAATCAGTTGTAGAAAATATCGTTCATGATAATTAGGCAATACCTGTCGACAACTGGTGCAAGTTGCCTGAAAATAATTTTTTTCTGAGAACTTTTTGTCTACTGAATTATAATGGACAAATTATTTTATCTGGAACATACTTTGACAGCATTTGAATCAGTTATTTAAAAACATTAAAGATCACTTACTAGGTCCCAGACCCAGAGAATAGATCAAAGGGCATTCATCTAAAAAGCATACCCTAATGGAAGGAATAGATGAGGACAGGATACAAACCATTGCAATTCGCTGAAGCAAAGGCCATGGAAGCACCAAGGATGAAGTGACCGGCAGTGCAGGGACAAAGGTCAAGCAGAGCAACAGTTCAGCCAAATACGTGAGACGAACAGTGTTCTCGCAAGCACGGCTGCCCAGTCTGGCCAGAGAAGAGCTTACATACCAGAGATGGCTAAAGTTAGGCTAGAAGTCCACGGAGAACGTGCTATTTTATCCTGAAAGACCTTGAGCATGAGAGAAGCAAGATCAAATTTGCATTTTAGAAAGGGCAGTGTGGCAGCAACGTGGAAGATAAACTGGAGCTAGTGGAGACTAGAGATAGAGAGGGAGGGAGAGATAATGAGGGCATGAACTTGAAGCGTAGTGCTTCAATAGTGCCTTCTGAAATTGGTATTTTGCCCTTTTTAATCTTTCTCTCTCTCTCTCTACACACACACACACACACACACATACAATTTGTGAATGTTTATTTCTAATCAGTCATCTCCATAAGATCTCATATCATTTCAGTACTTGAAAATACAGTGTGGTTCACAAATATATTTTAGAAAGCACATTTTCCAATATTACACTTAATAATATGTTTTTCACGCCCAAGACTGCTTGGAGAGTACATTGGCATGATTACAATTAAGCAAATAATAATTCAGTATTTGACTAAATAATTTTATAATATTTAAATTAAAAAACAAATGGACCAGGGCCAGTGAGTAGAAGAATAAACATTAGTAAGATGGATCATGACTACTGTTTGGAAGTTAAGTTTCTCATGACTCATGAGACGGAAATACTATGGAATTTTTATCCATTGCGTTGCTGACCTGCTACAAGGGCCAGAAAATGGAGAAAGTGCTGACAGGCTTAAACATCACAGGATTTCATGAGCCTCCTTGGCAGAAAAATTATTGGCATTCCCTTTGCACATCACACCTTAAGTCACACATGTCATTACTTCATCCATTGCTTGCCTTCTCCCCACTATATCTGATGCAAATAAATGAGAGCCCTGAGTTTAGGAGTGTGAATATGGGGAAGGAAACAAGACAAAGGTTTTCTAAAAATGTTTCCTTTAGAGACTGTAGTTGTAACTCTATACATCCAACACCAGCAAATCACCTTGTGTCACCAGGTACCTGGTGTAGACCTTGCAGGGAAAGAGATCTCTAATGCTTGTGGACCATACTGTGGGCTTGGTATTAATAAATTAATAATAAGATGTACACATACGAAGAGTGTTGTAATTCTTAAGTATAATTTCCACCATATTGAGTACTTGTCATACAATTAGAGTATTGAGTCTGACCTGTAAGTTTTCAAAGAGTGATGTCAATTAGAACTTGAAGTAAGTTAGAGGGATGGATTTCAAAGTGGTTCAACGCGTAAATCTCATCAAGTATATTGAGTTGTATTTATGGGATAAAGGGAAGCTATGCAATAATGTAAGTTTTCTAAAATATAACATAAGTTCTCAAATGAAAGTTGAACATTATTTATTATTAGACCTGCCCTATCAACTTCACCTATTAGAAATAGGATGTACTTACTCTAAATAATTGCCTTAAAAAATAAAGGACTAAGCATATGGTTATCTGGAAAGTATTTCAGAAACAAGCTAGATACTCTCTAGAAAACTATTTCCTGTGGGGTTCTTTGACCATGCTAATTTACATTTTCCACTTATGCCACCCACATTTGAAAATATACCTGCTTTTAATAATAATGTTATGAAATTTACCTGCTGTGCAATTCCTTTCTAACCTTTATTCTTGAACATAACATTTAGGTTTCCAACATAATGAAAATGGTAAAACTAAAGAAATAAGGTATTAAATATTTTTGTATCTAATAAAATCATTCTTTTTTTTTTTTTTTACTGAAGAGACTTTTTTATACTTGTGTTTATGTGGGGCTGATAGAGTTTTATTGACTCCTAAAATTCATGTTAAAAATCACTTTAAAAAGCATGATGGTGCTAACTTTGCCTTGAAATATAGCCAAGGAAAAGGTCTCACATTTAACAGAAGCAAATAAAGCATCATGCTCTATAGCTGCAAGTTATTTCACTACCTTAGCATTCAAAAATGATAAAATGATAGTGATTACCAACCTATGTGCTTACTATATAGCAATGTGGAAAATTTGAATTTGGGTGAATATGTCCATGTATCATTATTAAATTATGCTAAACAAATCACTAATAAATGTGGAGAAATGTCTTTCAAAAATGTTGAAACGATTTAAACCTTATATATCACATTATTTAAATGAATATGTAAAATCAGTTAATTTTAAACAAATATTTACTATATCTGTATAATATCAATTATGCTGCTGTTTAAACAGATGAATTTTAATGCTGCCTACAAAATTGGTAATTGTTTTTGAAAGATAAGCAAAATAAAAAATAGCAAGATATCATATACATGAAAACAAAATGTATTTTGGGATTTTTTGGGAGGTTGTTACAAAATTATTACAGACTTTAAAACAGAAATATTTTAAATCCAAGTGTAATTTAAGATATACTATGCTTTAAATATTTAATGAATCAAGTATTATTAAATTATCTTCCTTGATTTTTAAATTGTAAATTCTTATAAACTCATACTTTTCATCTTTATTGAACAATTCATTGGTTATAATTGTCACACAAATTTCACAAACATAATGTATAAATATCAACTTAGTTCTTAAAATTAAGAATTATACTTTGTTATGTAGTCTCTTTACTGCAGAGTTATTAATATTTTATATGTATTCTCCTCTAGACATCTGTGAAGACAAGTATTAAGGTGTTTGTTTGTAATATTATTTAATATTATCCTATTGAAATCCTCTGACTTCACCTATTCAAAAGTTGTTTCTTTCTCCAATAGACACACTTTGCATGTTACATTCATAGCAAATAAAGCTGAACTTTATTTGAGGAAAGGGAAAGCTTTCTTGTGTTTGTGTACGTGTAGTTGTATCTCTAACCCACACATGTACACACACGAAACTGAAATGTTATACTTTAATTTGCTTCATATGTATCTGTCATTATTTTTGTCTCTCATTCTAAGGTACCCTTTCTAAATCATCAGTAGATGAGCTATCTACTTCAGTCATTAGATATGAAAATGTCTGGTTTAATTATATTTCATAACATGCTTTTAACTTGAAGAGACTTTATCATTTTTCTATTAAAACATCAATGAAAGGAACTTTCATTTCCACAATTATAATGCTAAATAAAAACTGAGGAAGAAGAAATAGACTTTGTATCAAATGCATATTATGTGTTTTAATTCATCAAATACATATTCACCATGAATATGTTTTGTTGATGACAAGAAATAAAATGATGAAAGGCAAAAAACATGCCCAACCAACTTACACCTCCTGGGGAGACTGACATGCAAACATGAAATTGCAAGGCAGTTCACTTCGAACCACGATGGGCAAATAATTGGATGTCGCCAGCTCACACAGAAGTAGCACCTAATCCAGAACCTGAGAATTGTAAAGGGTTTCCTGGAGATGGTGGCTACTAAGGTAAGACTGGATGAATTAGAAGTAGCCAAGTGCAGAGAAGTAAGTGTGAGCCAAGGGTGCTAGCTGAAAGCACACAGACCTACAATGGAAAGAATGCCCTTTTAGGGATTGATAGAAATTTGATAGAAATTTGGCACAGTTCCTTCTTTATTCAGATTTTCTAGAAAACAAACAAACAAACAAGTAACAATAAAAATAGGCTTCCTCATCATGCGTAGAGTTTGAGAAACTGAAGCGAGAAAGTCTGGAACTGTTGGCTCTATTTTCCATCTTGCCATTCTGTCCCTGGGGCACATGACCTCAATGAAGCACATATGAGCCTGAGTGGATGAGGAACAAAGAGGAAAATTGGGGAGAAAAAGTAAGTAAAAACTAATATTTCACAGTATCCGAGTGCATACACTGTCTGAGGAGAGTGATTGCAAAGTGAAAAGCCAGACACCTGGATAACAATCTAGCGACTTCATGAATAGATTGGTTCTTTCTAGGGGATTTTCTGTACTCTTGGAATTTAAAATCTATGCTTTCACCTCAGACGTCAGGCCTAGAGACACTCCATTGTACAGGCTGTGTTTTTGCCCTGGTCCACACCTTGCACTTATCCCACTGGGACTACATCCCTCTCAGAGGGAGACTGCCTGAGCCCTAGACCCTTCCCAGACTCAGGAAGCGTGAGGCCTCTAAGGCATGTCATGGGCTCTTGACTAGAATGGTGGGAAAACTGCAGCTGTGACATTGAAATTGAGTGACAATGGGACCAAGGCAAGAGGCACTTCCAGTGGAGGCAACTTAATGGAGGGGTAAGACAAGGTTGAGGCTGCTTGGTTTAAAAAAAATAAAATGAGTGTTCTATCAAAGGATGGGGAAAAGACCATTCAGCTTTGCTGGTAGGAGACGAGCAATCATATAGATGCTCATGAATGTATGGGGACTTCAACTCCTGGTGGACTGACAAGGGTAGTAAAGCTTTAAAAGTGAACTCAATAAAAATAGAAAAGAAAGATGTTGTCAGCCATGATTTGGTCAGAGCATAAAAATGGTAAGTGCTCTTAAGGACAGCACAGCCCCATTTTGGTGTTTCCATGGTAAAGGGAGAGGTTAGTGAGTGGTGCCAGGATACACTCCTCTGTTTGTTTCACAGGACTGTGTCTGTGTGACTTGCTCTTTGCTGTGCCCTGTGTGGAGCTGCGAACAGACAAACACAGACACGTGTTTAGTGATTGTGCACGTGATGAGTTAGTCCTTACATATCAGAAAGGAGAAAGGATGTAAAATTCCATTGAGACTGTCAATTGGGAATTGGAGCTTTCATTAGATATGGAAATACTTGGATCAATGATTTAAAAAAAAAAAAAAATCCAAACATTAGAAGTGAGGTCAGTCTGATTCTAGATTGTAGCATACTAGGTGTTACAGAAACATATTTTTTCATCATTTCTGTCTGTTCTTTCTCGATGGGGAACTGGAAATGCTGCCAGGCCTGGAGATGAGAATTCTCTGAAGATTTAGATGAAGGTCGAGGGAGGCAAATATTCCAGCTGCCTGGCCCATTCTCTTACATGCCAAAGGTGAACTGTGCTTCTACGCTGAAAATTGGGAACGTAGCCAGGAAAAGCCCGAGTGAATTAATCCTATGCAAAATGCTCTATTAGGGAGCTGCTCTCACCCGGGGTGAGCAAGCCAAGTGAAGTGAAATGAGGAGGGCATAAGGCTTTCTCAGCGGAGAGATAAACATATGGAATGTTCCAAAAACTTGAAGCATTTGACTATGGCGAGAGCAATGAATACAAAGGAGAAGCATGGCGGTGCACTGGGGAAGCGTGTGCCCGCTACTGCATGGAAGGTTTTATACGTAGTGCTTTTATACGTAACACTCTTTATCCTGCAGACAACCAGCACCTAAGGAAGGGGGCGCCACTAATCACTTAGAAGGCCAATCGGCTGTTCCATCATTGTCGTTTCCTCACAACAATCTCAGAGCTGCCTGTGTTTAGGCATCCAACGTATGGGGGTTGCAATTGATTTTTCACTTGTCCGTACAAAAATGGCTATAAAGTTACACAATGTTAAACAACAGGATGTTTCATTTTACACAACAGGTGATATTGAGTTTGAAGTACACAACATAAAAATAAGAATTTCATTCACCCATCAGGAACTAGATGGTTAAAGAAAGCAATACGTTTTTTTCTGTAAAGGAAGTGTCTGATAATTGGAAATCCGCAGTAAATATTATACATTATATTAGTGTGTGTGTGTGTGTGTGTGTGTGTGTGCGGGGAGGGGGGGTTGGAATCTAAAACTTAAGGAAAATTCAGAGTTTATTAAATAAGACTAAATTTACAATGAAAATTATTTCCAAAATAGAAGACAAATAAGCAAACACTAATCTGTAAGTGATCTCTTGCAAAGATTTTTGATGAATAGCACATAGAATAATAAGTACATAGAATGGTACTAAAAAGTTAGGTCTCATGCTGATATTCACTTGGTCAAAATGAGTCATATTTACTATACCATTTGAGTAGTTTTATAGGAAACAATGTAAGACTTTCTGAACATTATTTTTAAAAATAAAATAGTAAATTAGTTCTAAGCAGACATTTTTGGAGGGATTTCTTTTGGTTAACTCTATTTTTCCAATTGTTGAATAGAACATATTTTTAACGGACAAACTTGCAGAGTATTAAAGAATGACAATCTTCATACTTAGTACTCTAGTACATAATTAATTAGATTAATTGTATGTATATTTAATTTGTCTACATACTGTGTTCATTTAGCTTCCATCATAAAAGTTATAAGGTATTTATTTAAGCATTTATAATTATAATTACTATACCATATGTAATTTATTTCTACCCATCTATACATATATGAAAGTATATGTATTTACTTGCGTGTATGTGTTCATTCTCATGCATAGACACATATCCATCATTTAATCAATAATTTATCATAGCTCAAAGATTTGAGTATGTACTTTTTTATTTTAGATTCCGTAAATACAGACAAGTGATCTTATTTAAACTACAACTGTTTGGGGTATGGAAAATATGAATTGATTTTAGATTTCCCAAGAGAATGTTCATTTTTAATGTCTCACAAGAGTATCCCACAGATATTACATTAGAAATTATCTTCAGAAACAATAACAGCCCATTTTAGTGAGGCCTTGGGTATTTTTCCCAGGAAATTTGCTAATGTATATAATCAAACCAAATAATGAGCTGTATTACAGTGAGCATGCTGTTTTGTTTGAAAGATATTCAAATGAAATCTTGCTCTGTATTTCATGTTTAGTGAGAAAATTAGTAATAATTCAACAAAGAAAATTCAGTAAAGAGAGTCCCCCGTGTAGCATAAATCTCCTTTCCTTTAAAACCTACAATAAAAACAGCACATATACATACACGTGCACAAACAAATGCACATGAACAGACACACACACACACACACACACACACACACACACAAAAAAAACACAGGGAGGAGAAACCTTAAAACCTGTGTGAGGAAAGCAAAAACCTAGACTGAGCTGAGTGTTTCCAAGCATGAGAGTAGCAATATTAAATAGGTTTGCAGCAAGGTTAGCTAGGGAAGGAGAAATCTATTTCTCAAAGATATGGCATATGGTTAGAGACCAAAAGAGTTGCCATAAATGCTCAAGTCTAATTTTGCATGTCTTTTCCATTAAGGAAAATAACTTTCTAAATCAAAGGAATGAAATGTATTGTAAGACTAGAGCTTTTCTTTCAGACATGAGAGAGAAACAGGTAACAGTTTACTCTCATATGCTCAACAACTAAAACACAGATCAACTATACGAAACAACATGTTTTAGTCATCTGACAACAGGTGGCATAAGACAGTGATCCCTGAGAGCAGAAAACAAACCTGGCGAGCCCTGTGATTGACCCACAGACTGACAGACAGAATCTCCAGAATGCAGTACAGAGATGGGGTACTCAAACAGAGCCTGGCACTCCCGAAGACTTAGAAAGATACAGAGCAGATTACAGGTAGTCCAATTGCAAGGCAAATTAAAGAGGCAGGGAATTTCAAAGAGAAGACAGAGGAAATTTGCAGAGAGTTTCTTCTCTTAGTCATTGACACAAGATAAATGAGTACACATGGCCACACAAAGACTTGCAGACAAATGTTCAGAAGAGCTTTTCTTTCCAATAGCCATACATTGGAAACAACCCAAATGTCCGTCAAAAGTCAAATGGATAAATAGATAGTGGTATATCTATTCAATGGAAAACTACTCAGCAATCACATGGAATAAACTACTGGTGCAAAAAAAAAAAAAATGGTAATGTAGTGGGTTGAATGGTGCCTCCCGCCCCCCCACACACACACAGAAAGATATGCCCATGTCTTAGGCCCTGAAACTGTGGATGTGACCTGATTTGGAAAAAGAGTCTTGACAGATGTAATTAAGATTCTTGAAATGCTGTCTTCTCAATTACTTGGATGGAATTTCAATCCTATAACAAATGTTCTTATACGAGACAGAAGACACAGAAACATAGAGGAGAAGGTAATGTGAAAACAGAGACACAGAATGATGTCATGCAGACAAAAGCCAAGGAAAGCCTAGAGCCACCAAAAGCTGGAATAGGCAAGAGCAGATTCTTCCCTTGTCATCAACTGAGAATTACTGAGTGACGTAGTGACTACCACACACGTCATTATTCATTACTGAGGAAATTATGTATATTTCACTGGAAAATGAGTGAGACATTGTATCACATGGGAGTCTCACTATTATTACCATGTATCCCATCCCTCTAAATGAGACCCAGTGGAGTTTTAGGTATGTGGCTAACTGGGCAAAAATTAATTCCAGGAAAACTGTAATCATCAAGAGCTTAGACCTATTTGGAATACAGGTTTAGCTAACGATGCAATGCAAAACTATCCGCACAGCTGAGGTGCTGGCTGAGGGCAAGGAAATGTAGACTAAAAAGTAAAAAAATAAAATAAATAAAATAATAATAATTTTGTAAATAGCAACTGTGTTTAATTCAAGAAACAAGGGTTAAAGCCACACTTAACATCCTTTTGGCAGCAGGCCCCACTGTACTTTGTGATTTACAGAGAACACTGACCACAGAGCTCTTTTAGGAAGGTGGGATTGCTCTCTCAAATATACTTCTCACAAATATGGGAAAAGGTGGACCCTCTGACCTGCCCAAGGTGAATGAGCAGGTGATAACATTATAAATCCACTGTAACATTGAACTCCTCGTAAACCTGTGGCTCCCTTCCTCTACAGGGTACCAAAACAGTTCTGGAATTTCAATCTCTTTGGTGTAGGCCACCTTTTGGTGCAGTTTCAGCCAACCAATGAAATAAACTCTTAGAGTACTTTTGAATCCGTTGAACTGAAAAATGAAATCCACAATTTCTGCTGAGTGGGCAAATGTCAATAAATTTGCCCTGATCCAATGTATGTTCCCTCCACCATGATCCCACACCCTTCATATTCATTTCCACAAATATTCTCTGGACTTGTTTTTTTCTTTCAAATACCTGTCTGTAACTTAGGAAAGCTCAAACTTCCTTGTTGCTGATTCTCCAATATTAACATTTTCCAAGTCTCTGATAATTAGGTGAAAACATTAGGCAGGATGCATCAAATAAGAGAGTTCTATACCTTTCGTGCAGGAAAAATGGATCCCAGATATCGTCCTAAAAATTTTGCCAACTGGAAAAATTGCCTTCTCCAGTGTCCTTTGGAGCCCCTTTAAATGTGGTTTTAAACATTGCAACAATCTACTTCTAACCCACTTCTATTATGTAAAATGTATATTAAACCAAGTGGTGGTGTTTTCCTCTTTTCCTTTTTGTTCCTTCTCAGGGAACTGGTCACAGAAGCCCAACCCTCCCCCCAACACCCCCCCCCCCCCACCGCTCCCCAACCACCCACATACACACACTTGGTTCCATTTGTGCAAATGACAATCAGAGTAGTTTCTAAAAACAAAATCACCTTTTCAGGCATTTTACTTGTCTTGTCAGGATCTGTTTGGGCACAGCTCTGTTTATACCACTTCTATTCAGAGATTATTGTGGAGTGGTAGAAAGGTCCACGACTAAGACGGGGTTAATAAAAGAGCGCTAATTCATGGTGACAAGTTCAGATTACAGGGTTTCCATATATAGATACCGTGTTTCCCCGAAAATAAGACCTATCCAAACCATCAGCTCTAATGTGTCTTTTGCAGCAAAAATTAATATAAGACCCGGTATTGTATTATATTTTATTATATTATATTATATTACATTATATTATATTATACCGGGTGTTATATTATAGATAAATAAGACCGGGTCTTATATTAATTTTTGCTCCAAAAGACGCATTAGAGCTGATGGTCCAGCTTGGTCTTATTTTCGGGGAATGGTAATCAATTGCTACCAGGGCCTAGTAGCAAGCTAGGAATTCTTTCTCTAGAAGGAAATGATTATCTTCCAAAGAGGATGTGGTTTGATTCCAAAACACCAGAGACTCCTTACGCATTGAATCTGTTGGGTCATATTGCCAAGTGATCTAAATGATTGAACCAAAGCATCGAGTAGCTGAAGAACCAAAGGTGGGTCTTTCCCAGGCCCCAGCCAAAGCTGAGACCCTTATGGGTTGCTCCATAAATGGGTGCAACCAGCACACTTAACGTAACATGAATTGCCTCCAAAATTCAGAGGCTTACCAGGCATCGTGCCTCTTTCTAGAGGTAGAGAGTACATGGTGCAACAAGTTATCTGTATGTCCCAGACCACTAGACCCTCAAACACTTGAGAACATTTTCATGAGGTTTATCTCCTAAATAAGACCAGAAAATAAGCCCTAGCATGTTTTTCAGGATGACATCCCCTGAACATAAGCCCTAATATGTCATTTGGAGCAAACCTTAATATAAGACGCGGTCTTATTTTCAGGGAAACACGGTACATTCTTTCAATCACTTATGTTTTTTACCACAACATTGAGGGTACTTATAAGTTCATCCCCACCAGGTTCTATTAACATGATTCCATCAATAACTGGATCAGTGTGATATTCTGTGGGAGGGTGAGATGCTCATGATGCTTAAAGATTTTATTATGATACAGGAGTGGAGAATTGGCTTAGCTCTGACTTAATACAGGAAAGGTGTATGACTGTCCTTCCAGGTAAAAGAAATTTTGTCTGATGTTCTGTGTTTAATGAGATAGATAAAAACCAATTGTCAAAATGATAGCTCTGCAAACAAGACTTATCTTCAATAACAACTGAAATTTGAGTCACAACCTTCTCTTATACAAGACCCACCCAGTATCATCTCTGGTCAAACAGCCTAGTTAAAAATCAATGTTAGAAATTTCCATCCCTGCCTCCAAGTCTATGATTATAGCACTAAATTAAAAATACTGCAGGAGCTAGAATATTGATTTTAATGTGCAGTATTAGAGGTGATTTAAGATGCTTCACTTTGTCCCCTTCTACCTTAATGTGCCCTTATTCTGTGGGTCATAGAGCCAAAATTGTGTTTTTCATTTGGTTGTTTTTTTGTTTTGTTTTGTTTTTTGCCAAGTGCTAGTAATGTCCATTCCAAATCTGTATGCAAGAACTAGGACCAACCTCTATGATGGATTTGGGTAAAACCTGTATCCTCTGACTTCCAGAAGTCCCCATTATGGTCAGTGGGCTACATAGGTATCCTGAGTGTCCAGAAATGAGTGTTAATTTGGAGCTAGTGTTCAATGATCTTGGTTATATCTATATTTCCCACTCCTGAGTATAGTTGGTACATAGTAGCTGCAAGTCTTTGGGGCTAGGAAATGGATTTATACTATTTTGAGGTGTTATGGTGGAGTCGTCCTATACATGTACCTGATCTTCATTTAAGGGCCTCTAGGTCACAAATGAATTCGGGCTTTGAAATTGAACAAGAAGCCATGGATTTCCATCACGGTGATTCAAATCACACCTTTATTCCTGAGAGCTAGAGTTCTTGTGTTTTCTTGTGTTTTTGCATGTATGAAAGGTTTCAATTAGGACTCTAGTGGCCCTAGAGACTATCTGATCAACTTGCCATTGTCACAGTTCCTTGCAAGCAATACATTTTGATTAACACTCTATCTTCACTGCTTTTTATTGTAATTGTGTCAACTTTGGTTCTGCCTAGCCACTTAGACTCTCCAGAATTGCACATTCTCCACTGACAGGGAATTCTTTCAAATGGCAACATCTCCCAACTTCCCCCTCAGCCTGCAAAGGACAATCATTATAGCACTTTTCTGGGGGCTCTTGTGCTTTCCTAGGATGACCCAGCTATGTGAACTTAAAAAGAGTTGCATAGATTTCAATTTCTAGTGTAGTTGTGAGAAGTGACAGCCAATCTCTTACAGGGGTGCAGAGGAATGATTTAATGGTAGAAACGGAATGTGAGCTACACTTAAAAAACAAGTAGCATTTAGATGTGTTGAAGTGGAGAGGGCATTCATGGAGAGCAATATAATGTATCAAAGATAATCCGTGAGAATTAGACCTCAATTAGCCAACCAGCCAACCTGGCTAAAGGGCAAATGTTAGAATAGAGTTCAAAGGAGATAAGATGCCTCTTCTATATTGTTCATATAAAAGGCCTCGTCTATATTGGTTCAATAATATTATTTAGACACCAAATGTCTAATGTCTAAATACTTGCTTAGATAATCATTTAAGAGACTTATGAAACAAGTAAAGGAAGTTATTAAAAGAACCAGAAAAGGATATATGTCGAAGCACTATAGATACAATTAGAAAGTATTAATTGGATGCACTAGATATTAACAATCAATTTTTATTGTGGTTATTTTAGGTTCTTAATCTGTAGCATGGATTTGAGTTTCACATCAGCCTTGTATTTTTTGAGCCTCCTTTTTTTTCCCCCCTCTGCATTCTATGGTTACTTTTTGTATTCAAGTTAATGTCTCTGTACTCTTGGAGGTGAAAAGGAACTATTCAGAGATTGAATGGGGTACAATTGTTCTAACTTCTTTTTTTTTTCTTTACCTTTTCTTTTGAATTGTTCTTTCCCTTGATTATCAATATTCCCTCTTCAAAACCAGCTGGTGACATCTTTCAAGAGAAAAAAATCTATCACTAATGTGAATGACAGAGATCAGGTACCATTTAGACAAATGTCTGCTTTCTGCAATCAGCAATCCTATTTATAGCGAAAGATTAACATACTGACAACTTTATGAACCATTTAGCACATGCTCAGTGGTAAAATCATTCTTTCTTCACTTTCACATTTGAAAGTTATACATTTCTAAGTTACTTCCAAGTGTAATACATCAGTGACTGGGGGAATTAATTTCCTCCACCCTCTAAAGCAACACTTTTTTGGTTATTAGATAGCTTTAATGCCATTAAAGGTTATATACTTTGGAAGAATTGTGGTTTTGCCTTGAAGTTTTCATTGTCTCTTATTCAAGGGTGGTTTTCCTGATTATTCTTTACTAAAGTATACTTTAAGTGTCTAAGTAATTAAATGATTCTTAAGTACAGTGATGTCTTTATAGAGTATACCTAATTTTACCTACTTTTACTTAACGTGTAATTTAAGAGCTATATTTTAGAAGGCAGAAGTAAATGCCAAGAGATCATCAGATTTTGTCTACCACTAGCTAAAACAAAGTAAAACTTTTGTTGTGACAAAAGAGAATAATTTTTTTTTTTTTTATTCCTAAGGTCAAAACACTGGTTACTCTTAAATCACCTTGGCCATGGATTCTATCTCAATATTCTGAATAAATAAGCAATTACTGAAGTAAGTAACCAAGTGAATGAATCATATTTTTATGGCCAAAGGTTCAAAGATTCAAATTGTTTTCATTCCACATGTTACATATTTTACAAAGTAGTTTATCAAATGTAACAGTAAGGAATCACTAGAAGTGAAATATTTAGAAATGTATATTGGAGGAAATAAAAATAACACATTAATATTCATGCAAGTACATGGAAATATATCAGCATGAAATAAAATGAAACTAAATACTGAACAGCTCCCTGTGCTCTGTTATAATTTAGAATTCTTATTTTCAGTACAAATTTCTGCTTTTGATCTGATTGCTGTTAATTTATGAACTATATTTTAAAAACTATCATCTCACCACTTAATTCCCATTTCTACTTATCCAACGCTATTCAAAATTCTCAGCCAAGATTTTAATTGATTTTTGTAGTAGCCAGTTGGTAATGGGATAATTTGTCAATACAATAATAAAACAATTGTCTCAATGGTTCTAGTTGCTCGGTTCATCAGATAACAAAGTTGAGTTTTGTTTCATTAATTGAATGCAGGTGTAGAATTTGTTGGATGAAAGATATAAATCCCTGTGGAACTGTGGAAATCTGGGTCAAAGATCACTGAAAAATTAGTTAAGCATGATGGGTCAACAGTGACCCGGACAGGTGTCCCAGCTTTGTTTCTCTGTGTCACTTCCTGTGCTCTTTCTTAAACACTAGTCTGTTGAGCTTGGGCATGTAGGTCAACACATATATTTCTGAGTCTGTAGTAAATTAGAAAGCCAGGCTAGAATTCCTTATACTCACAAATCCATGATCCCAAACACCCAGCCAGTATTAACCGTTTAGGGTAAAAATATTTCACTATATGTTTAATGGTTTCAAAGACCTTAGTGAGGATTTATTTTCTTATTCTTTAAAGATGGATGATATTCTAAATAGAGATGCAATTATTTTTCCTTTCTTGAAAAATAAGGAGAAATAAAATATATCACATTCATTCGTCCCCAAAGAGACATACAATTGTTGAGAAAATGAATTGATGCTAGTCTGAATACTTTATTTTTAAAGCCATCCTTAACATTTCAAAGGCTTTTAATATTCTCTAGTTAATCTATAGCCATGCCACTTGCAGATCATATTTTACTATCATTTTATTATACTTTTAAAAAGTTGTCACTTCTGATTCTTTTCTATACTTTATTTCCATTCTCAAAGATAACATAGTAGAGTTATTCCTAAGTATCTACACAGTAGTTACTGCAGACCCAGATTGGACGCAAACCATAGTTTAAACACTACGGAGAACGCTACTGTGAGGGCTGCTTCTGAACATGTAAGCTTATTATGTGAGCACGCAAAACAGAAACCAAAGTTTAAATATAGCTGTATTTATCCCATGACTCCCTAAAGCACACACGCACATGCACACACACACACACACACACACACACACACACACACACACACACACCATACATCTCTTTTTTTTCTTACAGAAAAACTACTTTTTAAAAATAAATTTAAGAGTGCTTAAATCCAAAGGTAAGCTTAACCCAGGAAAAAAGTTAAGACATAGGGGTTTAAGGTGGAAACATTAAAATTATATTCTAAACAAGTAAGTTAGCCAGCCCCGGAAAGAAAAGCTAAAAGAGCTGTGTGAACTCGATCGAAATATTCAAACTGAATAACACAATAATTACCTATGTTACATGTTAAAAAATGCTTCTATGCCATGTGAGTCTACTTTGATCATATCCCATTGGATAAATGTGTATTTTTCCTATTTGTTACCTTTTATAGATTCCAAGAAGGATTTTAACAACTCTGAGATTGGGATATGTTTTAAAATCACTGTTTTATCAGAATTAATGACAGCATTGTTTGCTTTTGTTGTTGGTTCATATAACAATGGGCATATGATACAGTGATGGCATCTTCAATTTGAGGAAATACAGAGGCAAATTAGCCTTCTTTCCTACAATAACAATATCTCACTTGGGCAACGCTTTTTGGTATGTTCATACATGATCATATCGTGATATGATAGTGTGGCAGGAAAAACTGCAAATCTCCCACCCTGTGTGGGGAAGGGGAGGTACTAATTAAATAGAATTGACCACGAGCTGGTGCCACAATAAGCAGAATTTAATTTTGTTTCTGCATGTGTGCACATGATATCACCAGGTCCTGAAATGATTAATGAAACAAAGTCTCTCACCCCCCAAATGGGTGCTTATTGTCCAAATAGGTTTATTGACATTAAGAAAAAGTAAGTTTTCAATAGTGTACTTTCTCAGTGGGTCGCTGAGTAAGAGAACAAGATCTCTCATCTAGACCCACATTGCTCATATTTCTTAATGGTTGGAAGAGTAGAGTTCAACAAGTTCAGTGAGACTGTGTTCAGACAAGTGCAGGAAACTTTGCTTCCTAGTCGGAGGTCTGGGGCGCTCGATTTTGGGGAGGGTACCAAGACTGGAGACCTCTTCTGTTGAGGGTATGAAGTTTTCATGTGGGTGTGGACTAATCAGTCTGAAGAGCTTGATGGCAAAAGTAAAAGCAGTCTAAGCAGGAATCTGAAGGAGGAGAACTAACTCAGTATGAAGGTAACATCCAAAGGAAAACCCTCCTGGAGGAAACTGCCCTTTTTGGGAAGTGAATAAAGTGACGTCCAATGACTATAACGGCTGTACAATTCACTTCCTATACTGTCCTGGTCACAATGGAGGCTGAGTGAACACAGGGGACAGAGAAAGGGGGGGGGGGAGTTTATGCTGCTTCTTGATCATTTCAGACAAGAGTGAAACGACACCCTCTCAGTGGGACCACAGAGAAAATGATCTGCAAAGGACCATCAGTTATGCCAGAGAAACAGTAAGGTTAATCCTTCTGGTTGCCCCCAAACTTAGCAGGTCAGTCCTAGAGAGGAGAAAAGGCAGTCATGAGTACTTCTTCATATGAGGTCGGACAATTAAGTTTGCAAACTCATCCCAGACAAAGTGCTACATACCTCATTGCTGAATATCACTATGGTCACCTTCAAAGTACTCCCCTTGGGAAGCTATGCACCAACGCCAGCACCTAGTCCACCCTTCAAAGCAATTTTGGAACTCTTTTTCTGGAATGGCCATCAGAGCTGTCATCGTATTATCCTTGATGTCCTGAATGTCATCAAAATATCTTCCTTTCAATTATTTCCTTTATCTTCCGGGTAAAGAAAGAAGTCATTGGGGGCCAGATCAGGTGAGTAGGGAGGGTGTTCCAATAGTTATTTTTTTACTGGCTAAAAAAATCACACCATGTGACCTGGTGCAGTGTCGTGATGCAAGAGCTATGAATTGCTGGCGAAAAGTACAGGTCGTCTAACTTTTTCACGCAGCTTTACCAGCACTTCCAAATAACAAACTTGGTTAACTGTTTGTTCAGTTGGTACAAATTCATAATGAATAATCCCTCTGATATCAAAAGAGGTTAGCAACATCGTTGCAACAAGTTCGTGAACTTAATTGTCAATTCTTGTATTCTATATGGTAGGCATTTATATATATATTTTTTAACTTTATTTTACAGGTGTGCAAATCAAGTTACAGATAGAGTAAGTGACTTGCAAGAAGCCTTGTATTTTCTTAGCTTGACAGTGCTGGAACAAAGACAAAAGATCTTTTTACTCCAAAGTTGTCACTTTTTGCAATGCTATGTCCTCTACACATTGACAATTCAGTCTCATTACTAGAAACTTTTGTGTATATCTGACTCTTTGTTGTGCAGATTCTATGTACATAATAACACTATTCCTTCAGATAATTTACTATAAAAACTTGAAAACAGAAAAGTCTCCAAATGTCTATTCCTCCAGTTGATTTTTTTACATTGATTTGGTCAATTGAAAACCAACTCTGAAATTGCAAGGTCATTATTTTATGACACAGAATTTAAAACATGTTCAAGTAGACTTTACACCATTTGACTACATCTTTTTCTACTAATAAATTTTGATGGCCATGCATTATATATTTCCCATAGTGGATATTAAATTTTATCACCTAAATGTTAAACATTTGTTTAAAAATCACATAAAATCAGTTGTACTTTTACATACTCAAACATTAAATGTTATATAAAATTAAAATGTATTACATGCAGGGTGGCTGGTTAGCTCAGTTGGTTAGAGCACAGTGGTCCTAACAACAAGGTTGCCGGTTCAATCCCCACATGGGCCACTGTGAGCTGCACCTCCCACAACTAGATTAAAACAACTACTTGACTTGGAGCAGATGGGTCCTGGAAAAACACACTTAAAATAAATAATAGTTAAAAAATAAATAAATAAAATAAAATGTATCAGTCGCATCCAGTATTTAAACTTTTATCAAGAGGTAGAGTTATTTATCATGAACCACATGTGCTCTTAACAAAGGCAGTAGGATGGTAATATATGGAGATTGTCAGTTTGAAATAGTAAGTGAATGAGAACCTCCAGACAGCAATGTCTGATTCTACTGTCTGAATGACTAAGACCGTACCTCTTATTTTATATACGTTACCCAGATCATTTTTAGTTAGATCTGAATAATTTAGAAGAAAAATTAGGGAGGAGATATTGGCCTAAATTACTTAAATTGGTTAACTATATTATAAACATTCACCAGCTAACTACTTAATATTTACTTTTTAAAAATTAATCAAGAAATATCATGCTTGACCTTGCTAGGCCAAGGTCAAGTTTTTTTCTAAAGACCTTTCTTAGCTGAGAGTGATGCTGCTTATCTTCCATTTTTATCAGGCTACTCTTCCAATACTGCCCAGGGTATAAGAGAACTTTGGTAGGTATGTTTGTTTTTTTGTTGTTTGTCCTAATATAAGCTGGATCGAATTAGACTTGGTTTTGGTCTTTCATGGCTTGAATCTCAATTCCTGGCCACTGCAAAGACAATTGTGCCCTTTTTGAGACAATAATGTCTTGTAAATAAAGCCTTTTAAAAATTAATTTACTTCATCAAAATGTGTTCAATAAAATGTTTTCTACTCTCTCATTTCCAATGCCAGGCAACATTCCTGGTTGAGGTCCCCACTGACTGTACAGAGAGAGTTGTAACCCAAAGAATAATCTCTTAGTGGTACAAAAGAAAGATGTGACCTGACCTAAAGCATACAGTAAAGTTTGGACTATTTTTTATTTACTAATAATTTATTATTAATTATTTTTAAAATCTAAGTTTAAAATAAAGCAAATGCCCATATAAAAAAAGAAGCTTAAAAAAAAAAAGAAAGAAAGAAGGAAATCTTTAAAGAATTTCCAGTTTAAAATAAAGAAAAGAGATTACTCACAAAACTATAAAATACCAGCTGTCCCCAATACAATTACACAAATGGAATATATTTTTAAATTGTATATCACAATTTGGAGTGATTTTATATTTTTCTACTTTTAGAGTTGGCAAATGAATAAATGTCACAGTTTTCTACTGTTTAAAATTAAATAAATGCTTCATTTTGCAGGTAAGCTCTGAAATGTGATGCCAAACCGTGATTGCCAAGTGCATTCCAGACAGTGCCAGAATGTCATTTACCTTTATGCAATTATGAAATGACGAGGGAAGGTGTCTTTCCAATTCTACCCATTGCTCATGCTCATTCTGTTCTCTTTCAGCTTGTCCTGCCGGGGGAATACACATTCACTAAGAATTAACAAAAATACTTGGATTTTTTCCTCAACAACAAGGCAAGAACCCAGATTTCAGGTTCAAAGAAAGCCCTGTTTGGCAAGACTCAAGCTGGTAAATATAGTTGCAGAATGAAGACAGTGCCGCTCCTAGGAGCCTATCAAAGCTAAGGCCTGCGTATAGTGACATTTATGAAGAGAGGCATTTCAGTCTTCCACACATTTATAGAAAATTTCTAGATGTATGGAAATAAAATTTCTATTAAAATAAATGAAAAGTAGGATTCAAGTACATGAGAATTATTATTCAACCGTATTGGTTGCATCTCTCTATTTTACCTTTGTTGTGGTTTGTTGTCTAGCCGTAGATAATTTAAACTACATCTGAATTTGAAAGAGTCCTCTGCCTGGCTTGATTAAACTATTCTCTCCTTGAACCTCTACATTATGCAAGCAACCTAAGAATGACCTTCCTTTTCATATAGTAGTCACAGAGTTAAAGTAATAAAATCAGGTTCATTGTTTTGAGATCAGATGGTATAGACATTCAGACCTATTGAGACACTTATCTTGGGTAGTTAACCTTATAAAATTTTATCACCCACACGCACATACATACAGACTGCAAATATTCCATTATATTAACAGATGTGAGAGACAGATAAATACTAATGGTGATATAAGGTGGAGTTATAGAGAAATTCCAGCCTGTCATTTATTTTTGTTACCTCCACAAGTTTCTTAACCTATCTAGGCTTGTATTTTTTCACCTGTAAAATGGGAACATAAATGGTACCAAACTCAGAAAGCATAGAGAGATTGATTATCATGATTAAACGAAGCACCTAAAATCCATAAGACAATGCTGGAAACTGTGAGCCATCACTAGTCTTACTATCAATGCATCTAAGAGGAATTTTAATTAAAACGTGTTTTGCAGTTAAATGCTATGATGATATTTGCATTGCTTCCCCTGTTGTGATTATAGAAAAGTGTTAGCGATACATGTGTAACTGCCAATAGGATGAGCATATTAGTAATGACAATTTAATGACAATTGTGGCCCTCGACATTTTCAATTGAACCTATTTTTCATTAATAACTCTTTGATAATGTGTTCCCATAAATTATACCTTGTTTTTACATCATTTGTTTCTAAACCAAACACGGGTATTCTGAGTTTATTTTCAAAACCTTCATAGTGGATAAAAGGCCTTCCAGAATTTTCAGTTGCATTTGTGGTAAACATGTATGGTTAGGCTTTGAAGAAAATGCTTTTATATATACTTACATACATTTACGTGCGAATCGTTGAACTTTTATTAAAGCTGTAGCTGATAACACTGAAAAACAAATCTTGCGGCTAACATGTGGAATCATATACATATATATAAACTTCTCTTAAGGCTTCATAGGGCATACGTTGTTTTCAAGCAAACCTCGGACTCCTACAGCTCCAGCTGTCATGTGTAATTAAACATTTGGCCTCCACAATTACTCTACAGTGTACATATGCCAGCATTTCAAGCCCGGAATATGCATTTCAAAGAAGAATAATTCCCTGGAAATCCTAAATTGACAGGAGCAAAGACAGCCTGAAGGAAAGTAGTCAGTGAAAACTGTAAGGTCGGGATCTGATGATTAAAAAAGAAACTTCAAGAAGAACTTCAACCCTTAACTAAACCAATGGGAAAAGGAACGACAGTTGGCAAGCAGATTTCTGCACTGGGATTCTGACTAGGGAACCTCTTGGGGTAATTTAATATTATCAGTGTGCTTCACCTTGCTGTATTCTGCCTTACCATTAATATCATTTCAACAGATATTTTCCTTAAAGCGCATTTGGCATCACTTATTTCTTCATGAATCTTTAAAATATTAAATTTGACGATTCATGTTGAGTCTGTAGTTGATTTATCAGAAAGCATTCCTCTCCTCTCCTCCATGTTGCGCCCTTAACTCCTGCTCTACAGATGATTCCACTTACGAGTAGATGGTGAGACTCAGGGGAAAAAAAGTAATGCTGAGGTGACATTTTCACTTTAAAACTGTTTGTAGCAATTTGTTTTAAATTCCATTTCTAATTATGTGAAGCTAAAACGAGGCACTCAACTTGTCACTAAAATGCAACTTTTGTTTTTAATGTAAGTATTTGAATCAATTGATATATTGGGGAAACTGTTATGTTGTTTCAGGCTATCTCATATATATATATATATATATATATATATATATCTATATATATATATATATATTCCACCTTATGGTTGCTACATTCAGAAAGTGCACAAAAGTAAGATATTTTGAGGTAACTGAAATAGGAAACTTCAAAAATAACTAGAAAGAACTGAAAAGAATAGAATGCTGTACTCTCCTTTCCATCCTCATCTGAGTAGGTAAATGCTCAGAGAAGTGCCAGAACCCCTCTACACTTGACATTGTCTCTCCCCAGCAGCCCCCTGCCCTACATGTTGACCAAAAGATGGCAGATATGCAATTGATTATGAAAATTCTTGGAACACTTCAGTCCTCCTCTACTTTGTAATTGTACTGGAAATTCTATAGAGAACATTCAGGTAACTCCAATGGTATGACTCATGATTGCTGTTTATGGAACATATTTTTTTTAAGTTTTGTCCAGAATTAGATGTCTGATTGCATCATCTATTTCCATAAATTCACTAGCACAGAAAAGAATATTTCTTTAAATACTTATACAATCCAAATGTTTATTATTAAACAAACCTAGAATTAGTAAAGCTTCCGACCCCACTCCTGCACACACACCCCCACCCTGCACCCCCCACCCTACCCCCACCCGTCCTTCCGTGCTGAGAGAACTTAACATTATTCAAGCCATTACTCAAGGTTTGAGGTAAATGACAGATGAAACTTACAAATGTTTTTCAAAATTAAAAGAGAAGTTTTGACAGAGCGAACTAATCTGTACATTAAATACTAGTAATAATCTCCAAAGTTTCCAATTTGGTAAAAGGAGAACCAACTAAAGAAACATCTGATTTTCCTTATCTTGGCCAAGATTTACCTACACTTTAATCTTATCTAGAGAATGAGAATTATGCAAGACAAATTTAATATTAATGTTACACTTTCAGCAAAGGCCGCAAAACATATTTCAGTAGCCAGTAGCCGTAGCCAAGGATAAGACATTTGAATCCACCTAAAACAAAGATGTATACACAAATGAATAAAGCAAAAACCATTTGCAGATAGACTGATAACATTCTTAAGTCATTGATCCAATTATATTTAACTGATAAAACAAATCTGAAGATTTAGTACCTAGATTATCTCAAGTTACAGGATTTAGTCTGTCCCTGTGAGCATTTCAATAAACAGCCTACTTCATTAAAGATGAAATAAAGCACTCTCTCGACAGTTTTCAATATTCACCTTGAAGATGCATGACATGCTGCAATTTGTAATTTGCTGATGTATGTATTAAAACCCCACCCATTCTGTACTGCCACTGAGGTGAAGAGAGAAGATTATTCGGGGACACAAAGTATGGATATTTTATGAATGTTCTCTTCCTCTTGTGGATTTCACAGTGTGTACCTTTATGTTTTAAATCGGTGCTCAAAATAACCAGCAGAGCATGAGAAGATTATAGAATGATTATTCTTAAAAATAAGAGGAGGAAGTTTTGATGAATAGAAGAGTCTAATGTTGACTTTGGAGAGACTTGTCTGAAATTTGAACACTTTCAGACACTACAAAGGGCAAAAAAAAATCATGAAGAGATTTTTATAAGAACTTCAGCAAGTGAGAGATCAATTGTGAGGATATGGACTAAGAAAGACAATAATGATTCAGGAATCCAGATTTTTTTTTTTTTTTGTAGGTATGTTGCTAGTAGTGGCATGTCTATATGCCTGCTCATGAGCCTAACTGATTGGAGTTCAGTTAATATTAATTACCAGTAGGGTAAATGTTTCCTGTCTTATCACCACAGAATCTTATTCAAAACACGTGATATAGCAGAGGGATCCAGAGCTGATATCACAGTGCCTGGATTTAAATACAAGCCCCTGTGAATACCAGCTCTGTGACATTTCTAAGCTAAATGGAGAAAAAGTAGTGACACCTCCATGGGGTTTTCATGAGGCTTACAGAAGAGATATCATATCAGACAATGTGCTGGACTGAGTCTAGGCACGCACACCGCCCCTCCATCCTCCCTGGAGAAGCCTGGATCCTGCCCAACCCAAGACAGATGGAAAAGAGCAAGCAGATAAAATCATTCTCCATTTTTACCCCAATAGACATTTCTGAGACTTAGTGGTTACATGTGGCCTATGTAGAAACACATCCCACTGATACTTAGTAACCAGCTGCTTTGTTGTTTTTTATAAAGCTACAGCCACTTTGTATTTCTTTCCCCTACTTCTTGGTCTCCTTAATTTTCTCTTTCATTCACAGTGCTCTGACGGTGTACTCCTAATAAAGTCAGCATAGTTGGTCTTTTTTAGGCTTTATCTTCTATGCAATTAATACCAAGACAGATTCATAATAATTAGCCCACAACATTTATCTTTAATTAATATTAACTATTTTAATTATATTTCTCAGGTAATACTATCTTAATATCACAAATGAATATCAATACTTTCAAATACAAAATGAGAAGAATATGAATCCAGTGAGAATAAGGTCAAAACAAGGAAAGACACTAACATGGACACAAAACACCTCTGACTTTGGCCAGGAAATAGATAACTTTCAAAGAAACTGCTAAATAACTCTTGTTTAGAGTAAGTCAACTGAAGTGAGAAAGCCATGGGAAAAGTAGAATATATCTCGATACAGAACTTCTACCCTCCCAGAAGGCCAGTGAAAGAGGAACCAATGACCAAAACCTAGGAACCAACAGATCACAACTAGTAATATATTGAAATGCTAAAGAGTGAAGGACAGAAGTGATTACCATGTCAAGATAACTATATGTGTGTCTGTGTGTTTGTTCATAAATCACTATGTGTCTATATCTATAGCTATCTAGCTAGTGAGCTAGAGAGAGAGAGAGAGAGAATATAGACGAAAATTAAAACAAAAGCCATAATAAGAACATACACTAGAAGAAAAACTGCCCAAATTTCTGGAATATCCAGAAAACAAAGGAAGATTTTTAGGTAGCCAATACTATATAGTTTTGAAATATTTAATGAGAACAGTTTTTTGTTTGTTTGTTTTTTGTAATAAGTGAGCCCAAAAGAAAAGATTGAAAATATTAAAAGAGTGATGCTAATATTACAAAGAGTCATAAAAAATAAAACAGCAGCACACCATACAAAAATGTATGGAATGTAATGAAAGCAGGGCATGAATAAGGTATTTATGAAATTAGATACTTATAAAAGAAGAAAGGGCTCAAATAAATGTGCTTAGGGTTCACCTTAAGAAACTCGGAAAATAAGAACAAATTAACTCCAAAGTGAGAAGTAAGAAAATAATAAAGTGATTTGAAATGAAAGACTTCACTGAAAGAAAAAAATAAATGAAACAAAGCTCACTCAAGAAGAAATAACTACTCTGGATAGTTCCATATCTATGAAATAAATGGAATCCATAATTAAAATCACAAGGGCCAGATGGCATCACTGATGAATTATACCAAATATTTAAGGCTTCTCCACAATAATGCTAAATTCCTGTACACAGTAGATCAGTGCCAATAAATACCTGAGGTAAAGAAAGTATCAAACATCTTCAGATGAGATTTCCTTTAAGTTCAAAACCACCAGACTGACACCAATAATTCTTTCTGGAGAAAATAAAAGAATACTGTTTGAGGATAAAACTCAACCAACCAAGATATAAAATTAAATGAAGAACTAAAAACAGAACCTCTACATCAAGAGCTAAACATGAACATGGAGTTGTTTAAAGGGAATAAAACCTGTAGATACACAATATACCATTAACATTAAATATGCTGGAAATCTAAAAATAAATCTACAACGAGCAAAAATCAGACAATAGGAAACCAGATTGTATAAGAAAATATAAATGAATTTATGATTTCAACTCTCCTAGCAGAGATACAATAAATACTACTAAAATTGAAATACTTAAATTCCAAACAAAAGCAAATGACCTTAAACCCTCCATAGTTTTCTATTTTATTTCACAAGTATCCATTAAAAAAATCCTTAGGTAAATAAAGATCTATTGGGTATCTAACAACCATTTCAATTTTATATTCATTCTTTTTTCTCTTTTTCAGATAAAATAAAATTTAGTATTTTATACAAGGTTGGACAATTAAGTTCACGAACTCATCCTAGAAAAAGTGCTACATACCTCATGGCTGAATATCACTATGGTCACCTTCGAGGTACTCCCCTTGGGAAGTTATGCACCGATGCCAATGCTTAGTCCACACTTCAAATCAATTGCAGAACTCTTTTTCTGGAATGGCCATCAGAGCTCTCATCGTATTACCCTTGATGTCTTGAATGTCATCAAAATGTCTTCCTTTCAATGTTTCTTTTATCTTCAGGTAAAGAAAGAAGTCATTGGGGACCAGCTCAGATGAGTAGGGAGGGTGCTCCAATCCAGTTATTTGTTTACTGGCTAAAAACTCCTTCACAAACAGTGCTGTGTGAGCTGGTGCATTGTTGTGATGCAAGAGCCATGAATTTTTGGTGAAAAGTTCAGGCCATCTAACTTTTTCACACAGCCTTTTTAGCACTTCCAAATAGTAAACTGGGTTAACTGTTTGCCCAGTTGGTGCAAATTCCTAATGAATAATCCCTCTGATATCAAAAAAGGTTAGCAACATTGTTGCAACAAGTTCCGGAACTTAATTGTCAGACCTTGTATGAAACATGTGCATCATCTTCTGTTTTTGTAATTTTTTTTCTTTTTATTTATGATTCCATCTATCTATTCATCTACCATCTTATGCATATGTGTGAAGAGAGAGAGATCCAAAATGATCTGGAACAAATATTAAGAGTGTTCATTTCTGGGTAGCAGGAAATAGGGGGCATTTTTTTGTTTATTGCTTGTATTATTCTGTATTGCTTACTTTTCTTGGCAATGAGCATAATTTTTTTTAAGTAAAAGTAATAATGTTATGTTTGAAACTTATAGGAAGTATTTTTCTATGTATAATATGGAATGAAAATGAGAGTTTACATCAAGTGTTAACGTAACCCATCTTTATTATTTTGGTTTTCTATGTTTTGGCATGTTTTTGGTTAATATTATCACAATGATTATGCCAGATAATAGAATAAGGCACTAATATTTGGTAAATAGTTTCTGGGTTTTTTTCACATGCCAAAACTTAGGGGTTATTAATAATGCCCTGGACTATACAACTTGAAATGATGGTGAGGCAGTGTTTGGGCATAGAACAAAAAAAGTTGTTTATCAATTACAATATCTGTCATAATTAGAAGAGGTAGTAGACATACATTTATTTTAGAAAGAGAATGTGTACACGTTACATTAGGGCTGTATTTATAAAATCACTCTCTAAAAAAACAGATTATTTTGTGAAGTATACTATACCAGTATCAATATAATTTATGATTGTTTTAGGTCAATGAAGGAACAGTAGGGAGAAAACGTACATTGCCTTAATACCTAAATTGTCATGAACAGACTGCTAGTATTAACAGCAACATGGACATTCAAGGTGCTGTGGCTGGTAGCTCAGAAAAAAGGGAGGAACATGTTATTTGAAACCAAAGGAAGGGAGGTTTTTGTTAGGTAGTGTCAGAAAGCTCAACAGAATTTTGTCCTGCAGTTATGTGGAAAGTACAGCTTGTAAAAAGGTGAATTTGGATAATTAGCTGAGGATATTTCTACAAAAAAGGTTGAAGGTGGGATTTATTTATTTATTTATTTATTTATTTATTTATTTATTTATTCATGTTGCTGATAGTAAAATGAGGGAGGAGAGATAAAGTGAGTGAAAAACTTTTAAGTAAAAAGGAACCAAGACTTGATTATTTGGGAAATTCTTGGCCTATCGAGATGACAAAAGACAATAAAATTAAGAGACTAATTCCAAAAGCATGGCATGGACTGAAAGCTAAGTTTGTGGTTGGACAAATTTTTACTAAAACCTCAGGGACATCAAATGATCAGCTCCCTAAGACATAAAAAAGGCTCTTTGAAGAGATTAAGGCTATGCATCACAGATCCCCTTAAGCACAGCTGAGGGCCAAAGGAAGCCTTAGGGTGTAGACCCACGGGCATGTCAGCAGAAGTCAAAAACAGAGAAGGCATTATCTCAAAAAGATTTGAGGACATGGCTTCTGTCTTATGGAGTGAACCCTTTTGAAATTCACACAAAGCCCACAAAGTTCATGAGAATTTCATACTAGCACAAACATTGCTAGCTTAGACTTAAAGGGACAGAGAAAGGACAAAATGGAAGAAAGCTGTCAGACCCTCAAAATTCTATGGCAGAAAGCAAGCCAATAAAGGTACTGCCCTGCAAATATTAAACTGGTTATGGACTTAAGACAGATTACTGGCATTACATTGGCGGATCCAATCTAATCATACAAGCTCATAGAAGCAGATAAATTTCTTTGCTTGAAGGCAGAGATGGTATGGAGACATCAGGGAGATTCAAAGAATGAGAAGGACCCAACCCACCACTGCTGGAGAACACTGCATGAAAAGCATGACAAGGAACATACACAGCTCCTAGGAGCAAACACCAGTCTCCATTTGACAATAAGTAAACAGGGACCTCAGTCCTACAACCAAAAGGAACTGAATTCAGCCAATAATCTGATATTCTTTTTCAGAATCTCTAGTAAGTAATGTAACTCTCCACCTTCCCTTTGCCCCTGTGAAAACATAAGCCAAGGACCTAATCAAGTCCACCTAGACCTACAAAATACAGAAACTTTGAGATTAAAAAAAAAAATGTGTTTTTAAGCCACTAAGCTCATGGTAATACATTATTTTACATCCATAATAAGAAACAAATACATATTTTTATAATGAGAAAAATATTATTTAACAGAAACAAAAGAGAAATCTCATCTGAACTACGTAGAAAGGCAAACCAATATGAGATTCAAAAAGTGACCCATAACTATTTTAATCAAATAATGAGCCAATATAATACACACTGTTAAGCCAATATGTTTTGTTGACAGAAAAAAAAAAAGCAACCTTATTTTAAAACTGTTGACCTTGTTAGCTACTACAAATTAAAATGTTACAACTTTCCCACACATGGTATAATGAAAGCCCCAGGTGGCAGTAGCCTCTCACATGACCTTCAATGGTCCTTGCCTCCTGGTGTTTATGCCTTTGAGTAATCCCCTCCCACACTGTACCAGGCTTAGTCAGTGTGACCAGTAACACATGAGAGAATTGATGGCATGTCACTTCTACTTTTAGATTATAAAAGGCACTGCAGTGATTTCCTTGGGTTCTCAACTTCTCCTCGTTTATTTGTTCTTGGAGAAGCCAACTGCTATATCATGAGCAGCCCTAAGAGTGCGTGCAAGGAGGAGCTGTAGTTTCCAGTCACAAGACTGGATCACCAGTCCAGTCAAGCCTTCAGATAATTGCAGCCCCAGTGACTGCAACCTGGTGAGAGACCCTGAGCCAGAACCACTCAGCTAATAAACTGTACTTGAAATCTTGGTATACAGAATGTGAATAAGATAAATGCTTGTTGGTTTTAGTCATTAAGTCTGAGGTAATTTACTACATAGCAATAGATAGTTAACACATCCCATGAGGTCAAAACAAGATTATCTCTTCCACAAGCAATCATCCACATAAAATACACATTGAGCTCAATAAGTCCTACCACAGAACTCCTGAAAAAAAAAAAAATCACCCAAAAATCAAACTTATGTTCACACTAACAAACTCACGGAAGTCAACACGCGATTATCACCACACTCCATCAGGGCAAAGTGGTGAGCTCCATGTTTACCTCTGTCTCTCTTATGGCCTAACTTAGTGCCTACCACACACATACAACACACACCTGTACACTCACAGAATATTCAAATAATAGTTTCAGACAAATTATTGACTGGATGAATGCATATGTTAAAGACAATATATAGCATGGAAGTCGTTACCTATTTTTTTTTTTTTTTCATTAGCAATGATAGTTATATCTACTATTCCTTCATTGGCAAAGGTTTGAATAATTCTTGTTCTGTTACCTGTGGACTTGTTGGCCCTCCATCCAGATTTGGCAGCAACTCACAATTCTGTTTATCATCTATTGCAATTGATTAGGTCACTTAACAAAGCCCATATTTTAACAAAAATAGACAGAGACTAAAACACCTAATGGTGAGCAGGACATGTAGGTTTTGACTTTGATTTGTGCCAAAAAAAAAAAAGAAAAGAAAGAAAAAAAAGAAAGAAAGAAGAAGAAGAAAAGAAAGGAAAAATGAGACTGCTTGGAAATGGCATTGGAGTTCAGAAATTTTGGGTGGTGATTCTCCATGGTGCTACCATTCGGCGTCTCTTGATGAAAATAATCACTTGCTCGTTGGGGAAGTACTTCACAGGTGCACCTACTGGAATAAGGATGAGGTTAAAGTCGTATTGAGTCATTACTGACTATCACTCAAGGAAGATGAGTTTTCTAAGTCTTTTCTGACTGCCACCGTAGCAGGAACGTACACATCAGGAGTTATTTTGGGTTTTGCCTCTTAGCTCTTTAAATCAAAGCTTATCAAGGAAGTCTGTGCTTATGGCGTCTTTGACACCTCTGTTGCCTTTTTTCCCCCCAATATACCAGCAGCAGGAGAAGAAATGAGTATGGCTCAGACTCATTAAAACTGATTGCCAAGGCCCCTGCTAAGTAAGCGCTATCAATATCAACGACCTTTGATCAGAAATCTGTGTTTCCTGTAACACAGCTGTTAGAGCCGAGCAGCACTGTAGACTGCAAACGATAATATTAGGAAAGAAAGGTGACTGTTCAGTAACACTGGTGTGTGATGGATCATATGACTGAACTATTTTTATTCAAAAAGCAGGAGATTCATTGGGAGAAAGGCAGACAATAAAACATTTGCAACGATAGTCTTCAGCTACAACACACTCTAACTACTATTTCTGCCACACGCCCCAAAGGCAGCAGATTCAGAGGGGGTGAATCATAAAAATGTGTTGTGGCAAGTGGAATTTATCCTTTAATCATTGTCTATTTCCACTCTGCTCTATTGTGATTCTCTATCTATATGTCTATGTATCTAAATATTTTGCTAACTGGGAGGAGGTTTCAATGGAATTAAATTGCACAGCTGTGCTCTTGGGGAATGCTTCATATATAATAATGAATAAGCTCTTTTAAAATTTGGTTATTTGAATCAGACAAGATACCTAACATTTCATTACTTAGTAGAACCTTTTATAAACCCTCTGATATAAATAACTAAGCAAGAACAATTACAGAGGTATAGTTTTTCTTACAACTAGATTCAAAATATTAAAAATAGATGGTTAGCTTCCGTAGATGTGTGTGTGTGTGTGTGTGTGTGTGTGTGTGTGTGAATTCTGAAAATAAAATAATGCTAGGAAGTGAAAATACCTGGAAAAGATGAATTCAAATTAGAAAAAATAAAGTAATGTTTTCCACATGAAACTAAAGATCATGTATTAGCAAGTAGTAAGGGCTTTGAGTAAAACCCAGATCCAAGTACATAAGCAAAGACATAGAGATGGATAAGAATACAAGAATATTTGAGGGGAGGACTCATAAAAGGGAACTACATAATCTAACTGGGGGATTCTGCCCCTACATTTGCATCAGTTAAAAGTTGAACCTAGTGGGGAAAAAAAGAAGTAAAATCAAAATTGCTGCTTTGGTTAGTTAACTGTATGGTATTTGTGAGAATGGAGACAATGAAATCATGAGTTAATTTAAACTTAACTGAAACATTTGTTGCTCTAGTTGCCAAAATACTGGAATCCAGTGAATCTCCTATCTTAAACAGGGTTGCCAGGTAAATGAGAGGAGACACGACAAAATTTGAATTTCTGATAAACAACAAATGATGTTTTTAGTGAAGTATATCTTAAATATTGCACAGGGCATGCTTATACTAAAACAAGTCCATTGTATACCTGAATTCCAAATTTAAGTGAGTATTCTGTATCTCTATTTGCAAAATGTTGGAACCCTATCTGTCTACCTTTTCTTTTAGGCCATAGTTTCCTAGATTTGCATAATTATTGATCAGTTATTATATCTGTGTGGTCTTTTCATTCATTTAATAGTATTTATTATTCATAAAACAGCTTCTTTTCATTTTAATTATTTTTGCTTCAAAATTTTGTGCACTTTAAAATATACCATGAGAAAACAAGATGGGAGGAATGACTAAAAATATCAATTTTATGTCAAAATAAAATGGTTGTCAATGGTTTTAATTATCATAATATCACTTAATAATAATAATCTATAAAAACAGGGAAATAGGATTAGAGCATATACAATAACAAGATAAAGAAGTGGAAGGTCTGGATGGATTCTGTAGCCAACATTCTTATCCTTGCCTAACTAACCCTTAGAAACCTAGGCCCACACAATTGTCCCTTCCCAAGGGCAGTGCAATGTCATGGCAGCACTCAGCAGAGTTGACAAAGCAATACCCCTGGGACTGACCTTGAGATAGCTCTACTAAGCTGCCATTCTAGAAAATTTTTCTCCTAAATCACATAATGTTATTGTACTATGTTAAGTATGAAGAACATGAATGATACTTTGAAACTCAAAAAACTCCATTCCTTTATATAAAAATGAATGAAAATGCAGGACTGAAATCTATAGGGTGATTTAAGAGCAGTAACTCCTATAAGTCAAGAAAGAATACTAAATAAATCACAGGAGCCACCATTAGCATTCTATTATCATGGTGATCACTTCTTTAGGTGTATATATGTCGAATGACTATGATGGATATCTGAAACTAATGTAATAGTGTATGTTAGAGAAATTTTAATAAGAATCTTTTTTAAAAAGAGAGACATTTAAAACTTTTCTTAACTCTACACCAGAGAATCATGCTGAAGTCTGTAATAGAAAACTATGACCTATATGTATCTTTGAAGATTTTTCTTTTAAGTTATTAATAACAATGAAAACTTAGTAAATGTCTAACTTCTCAAATGTTATATAATATGTAATTTATTATTATAGACTCCTTAAAATTTTGAGAATTTAACTCCCCAGAAAGGTGCTTATTCAGGAAGAGGCTATAATAAAATTTGGAATGCAAAATTACAATTGATTATTAAATGTAAAGTTATGTATGATAAAACAAGTTCTAAAAGAGGTTGTGGACAAAAAAAGTTATATTTGCTGAAGTTGCAAATAGCAGTTAAATACTTTCTCATATTTAAAGCTCCAACAATATTTTATCATATTAGCTTTTGAAATTATATTTATTTTTTTGAATTATATTTCCATGGCCCAGGTAGTATTTCTGGAAACTACACTCATATGCTAAATATTACCTAAAAACAAAACAGTGGCTCCCAAAATATATTCCAGAGTTATTTTTATCTTCTAATGTGTTGTGAAAATTTGGTATAATGTCCTTTGAAATTTATGTTTTCTGTGCCTATTTCACGTACCGTTCAATACCAAGGTGCTTCATTAGGTTATGATGCTTCATTAGAGTCATAAATAAATAAAGAATCTGAAAATATTATCATTTTATCTTGTATATTTTAGCTGAAATAAAAAAGCTCTCGCATTAGTTGTACCAGAAAATCTGGGACCATGTGTTTGTACCTAGGTGGCCAAAGAGCATTAGCTAACGATTATTTTCTAAAGAATCTTGTCTGTCTTCAACATAATAAAGCGATAAATGAATGCAGCAAAGAAATTATTTTGAAATCACAGCAACATTTACAAGTTAAAATATGTCTTATAATCTCTGTGAGACAAAATACATTATTAAGCTGAGAATTATGAATGTTACACAAAAAAAAAAAAAAAAAGCAAAAACCTGTGATAGTAAGTTTGAGTTCTGAAGAAGTAAAAGTAGCAATTTATTACACCAGACTTAGAGCAAGAAGTCAAATAATAGATACTAGTATGAGCTTAGATCTGCAGCAGATCTTACTGCCGCTCTGGGTTGATGTTGTCACGCAGATGTCCAGTTGTTGGTGTCACTGTTTATGCTTAGAGAACCATGGTAAGAGTGCTTGTGCTGCTTTTCTCCAGTGATATGTCCCTTTCCAAAACATCGTATGGCACAGTGTTGAGTGCCCACAGAAGAATGGCCCAGCCAGATCACCTTTACAAGTTGGTCAATTTCCGAGTTTAGGGTTTCTATGCCATTCATTTCTTTATTTCCCTCTGCACAAAGTTCAAGGAACTGTAGGCTTTACACGTTGTCTGCCTGAGATCTCTGATAATTCTTTCTAGTTCTCTGATGCCAGATATAGTTGTGTTCCATATTTTCTAAACTTAAGTAGTTTTCTCTTTCATCTTACTGATCTTTAAAAGCTGTTGCTCATTATGTTCCATTTTCTTGAAATGATAGCTTCCAAAATGCCAGCTGGGATCCATAGTATAGTTATACAATGATTCAAAATCACACCAAGTGTGATGGAACAGTTCTGTATTTTTATTGCAGTGGTGGTTACATGAATCTACACATGTGATTAAAAGAGAAAAAAAAAAACAACAGAGCTATATACACACATTGTACCAATGTAAATTTCCTAGTTTCCATATTGTACTATAGTTATTTCAGTTGTAACCATTAAGTTCTACACTGTGAAGGGTACAGGAGATTTCTCTGCTCTATCTTTGCAACTTTCTATGAATGCATAACTATTTAAAAATAAAAGTCAAAATAATCGCACTACATTTTTTTTTTCTTTACAAATATCATGACTTTGGGTTTTCTCCTTCAAAGTAGCCTCCCCCCACCTACCACTGGAAGGTGGGGACACAGAATGAAACATAGAAACCGTTAATTTCTGTTGAGGAAAAAAGTAAAGTGCTAGAGACTCAAAAGACAAAGATAAAAGAAAAATAGATACAAGAAACTGTCTTAGACAGATAAAAATTTTCAAATGAAAAATAACTTAAGAAAAAATAACTTAGATGCATACATATTGTGAAATTCAGAGAAATTGAAATTTCAGAATTAGAGACATCCCAAGTTTATTTGGTCCCTTTGTCCCCCTGGGGCAAAGTTGTGGAAATAATCTTATGAGAAATGTTTATAGCTATCCCATAAATGAAAAGCTGAAAGCCAATGGGCAGGCCAGGAGTTCAGGGAACTGGTAGATCAATGCCAGATTTGGAAGAAATTAAAGTGAGTAAAATACTGAATTTATAATAACACAAAGTCAAATAAACTAGGGTTCAAATGGTGGTGACTTACTCACTGTATAGCCGTAAGCATATTATACAGCAGGTCTCATCTATAAAACTAGGCAATGATACCATCTTTTCCCTATGATACTGTGAAAATTCAGTAGTATGTGCTGTACACTCACTGCCTAAAAATATGTAATGCATTTAATAGATGATACTGTAACTATTATTATTTAAAGCGCCCCTTCCCAAATTGTATCATTATAAGAAACTCATTATCTCACTAAAGTAGATTGGGGTCCTTCAAAAAACAAATGAAACAAAACACACACACCACTGTTATTTTAATTAAATAACAATAACAACATATTATGTTGCTCTCCTGAATTTTCACCACTTAAACTAGCATATTAAAATTCCTGAAGTAAATAATCTGTGCAACTTGAACACATATTTCCTGAACTTATTTAATTATGAAACTGTGTAAGGACCACTTACTCCATCTTGTGAGCCACTGCCCTTGTTCAAATAGCCCAGAGATATACTTAGGCCTGAGATTTTTCAAACATTTTCAGCAGCAGGACTCCTTTCTCTTTTTTTTAAACTCCACTCTATAAAACATATCAAGGCGATAATGCTTTCCTCAGGCGGTTAAAATCTTCATTATTTGCTAGAATATACTTTATTGTTTGCAGAATCCCTAAAGCAACTCAACCTGTCAGGAAAATAGTTTGAAAATCCTCATGTAATGTAACCTGGTGCTTCAGAAAAAGAATTCATCTGAATCAGTTATTCTCCAACTGAGGTTCACAGATACATTCTCTGAGAGACTTTAAAAATATTATTTTCATTTTGACTACTCCCTTTAAAAAGCAAATGCTCTGAATGATCTCTGTGGTCATCTCATCACTCAGTGCCCATGATCACCTTTGGTGGCACATGATCAATATTTAACTTCAAATGCTCCCTAAATTCTGCTGGATGGTTGTTTTTCTTTACTTAAAAGGAAAGTCTAATGTAAGAACATATTACATAAACTATTTCAGAAAAACACACTCTCTCCCCTTTTCTTTATAACCAAGAGGAAAATACTAAAAATGAGACACTTAGTATTTTTCATCCTCTATCATATTTCCCCTTTTTTATACGCTTACAATTACTCTATTTCTCTATTCGAGAATCCCCATATACATACTTTACCTCCCTCCACCACTTTGGCATAGTTAAAAATATCTGTGCTTCTAACTTGTTTTAATTTAATTCTTCTCCTCTCATCCCCATCAAATATCTCTCTTGGTCAGAGTGATTGTCTCCCAGATTTTAATAGAATGAAGCTGCTTCATACAATATTGAGACCCTGTGATGGGCAGAGAAGCCCTTAGTGAACAACAAAACTTAGTCTTTGATGTCATGGGTCTAACAAGCTCCTCCAGGAAAAGAATGGAAAAACAGAAATAAACCTCACATATATTTACATATTGGGATAAATACTATGAAGAAAATAAAAGATGTGTTGGGTATAGTGATAGAAAACAGAAGGATGAAATGAGTTCAGACTTTATTCTAAGAGCCATAGAAATCTCTTGAAGGGATTTTTGCAAGGGATTTGGGTAATTAAGTAATCTTTAAAAATATATGAAAAAAGAGATTGAAAGAAGGCAGCAGTAGGATAGAAGACCAATAATAAAGCTTTTGAAATATTCTAGACGAGAAACAATGGTGAATTCAACTAGGATGGTGGTAATAGAGGAAAAAATTGAATGTTGAAGCAACAAAAATTTCCAGATAGATTTTATTTGAGGGTTAAGCAGAGGGAAGGATCAATGGTGACTCCAAGTTTATGGCTAACTCAGATAGTGGTGCCATTTATGGAGATGGAAAAAAATGGCAAAGGAACAAGTTTTGAATGGGGTTAAGTAGTCAAGTGTTTGATTTTGGATATGCTAAATTCACTATGCTTATGAATGACCCACCAAGTGAGAAGTATGGTGTAGTCAGTTGATTATAACAGAAAAGGTATAGCTTAGATATATAAATTTTGAAGGTTTTATTATATAAATGATTTTTAATGTCATGGAAAAAGATGTTATTATGAGAGGAATAAGAAAAGTCCCATTACCTAGTCCTGTAAAACACCAAAGTTTAGTTTGAATTAGAAAGAACAATAAAAAAGACCAGACTCTGACTCTGGATGGTCAACGCGCAATGCAATATATAGATGATGTATTATAGAAATGTACACTTGAAACCTATATAATTTTACTAATCAATTTAAAAAAAGAAAAAAAGGCCAGAGAAATGGGAAGACAACCAGGAAAATGAGATTTCACAGAGGTCAAGAGAGTAAGATAAGAATAAGTTTCCAGAAGAAGAGAGTGAGAAATTATGGTCAGTGCCACTTAGGCACCAAAGTGAAAACTGAATCATAACCACGCGATCTGGCAACTGAACATAACAGTTACATTGGGAGAGTACTGAGTGGAAATGTGTGAGTAAAAAACCAATGGGAGACTCCTAATATCCATCCCAGTATGCAAAAAGTTTGGAAGTTCTCACTCCCCATCTTTACCACAATTAAAAACTGAAAACCAATGACTTCTTAGAGTCTTCAGAGAACTGAGGTTACTGCAACTCTAATGTCTGGAGCAACAGATACATACTGAGACTACTCAGTTTGCTTCCATGGAGCAGAAGCTTTTGGAATCTATGAGCTGGTAGGAATATTTCATTGGTAATTATGAAGGATTACTAGAAGCTGAGTGCGAGCTAGCATGGGGGTGAGAAACACCAGGGGCTGCAGTCATGGGGGACGTCCTACACTTTGGGGGACTTTCCCTCCAGGAACTCCAACCGATTCTCATAGTAAGGACCTGAGAAAGAGCCCCTCACGGCTTTGGCAGGGGCAGGGAGAGGTAGTCACTCTGAGCTGCTCGCAGACTCTTCTCACTAACAAAAGCCCAGTTTTCAAGAGGGAAGAAGTCCTCAAATGGCAACTCTGAACCCTTATCTCAGGTAGAGGACAGAAATTCTGCATCACTCCTATCAGTTCCAGACTTCCTGTCTCACCTGAAAAAGAGAAAATTAAACAAAAACAAAAATATAGGGACAGGGCTTCAAGGAAATAGAAAGGGAACACCACAGTCATGGAGCAAACGGGGGAAATATGGGAGAGGATATATCCTGAAAACATTTGTGATAGAAACATTTGTGAAAGCCTCACCCTTGAGACACAGGCCCACTAAAGGACTGGACTAAACAAGTGTTCCACTACACCAACAAGCCTTCAGAATAATAAAGAGCTAACAGGTCTGTAAAAGGCTGTTCCTAAAGGATATAAAAAGGGAAACCACACAACCATGAAGGAAGATGAAAACAAAATAATAGAAGAATGTGAAACCTTTGGTATCTAGAGCTGCAACAAAACTTAACACAGCCCAACTTCTAAACATATTAGAATAAATCCTTATACTAAATGTCTATGTAACTCAATATCTATTACCCAATATAGCATATCTAGTTTTCAAAAAATTTACAAGGCATGCCAAAAGACAAGAAAAAAACACAATCTGAAATGACAGAGCAAATATCAGAATTAGACTCACATAAAACACTGATGTTGGAACATAAACATTTTAAAATAAGTGTGCTTAATGTGATAAGAACTCTAATGGAAAAAGTGGATAATATGCAACCAGAAGGGTAGTATCATCAAAGAGATGGGAACTCTAGTAAAGAACCAAAAGGAAATTGTAAAAATTAAAAACACCGTACCTGAAATGAATAATGCCTTTGAAGCATTCATTAGTAGACTCAACACAGATGAGGAAATAATCAGTGACTTTGAAAATAGGTCAATTAAAACTTTACAAACTGAAATAGAAAGAGAAAAATAACAGAAGAAGAGAGAATGGAGCAGAATAAGTACTTGAGCTAATAGTAATTGAAAACTTTCCATTATTAATGACAGACACCAAGCCACAGATCCAGAAAGCTCAGAGAACAAAGGAGGTTATATATAAAAAATAAAGCAAAACAACACCGAGGCATATCATATCAAAATGCAGAAAACCAAAGACAAAGATAAAATCTCAAAGGAAATCAGATCAAAAATACACCTTACCTATATAGAAACAAGGATAATTTACACCAGACTTCTCTTCAGAAATCATGCAAGCAAGAAGAGAATAGTGTGAAATACTTAAATTACTGAAGGAAAAAAAAAATAATACCAACCTAGAATTATATATGCAGTGAAATAAATCTTCAAAAGTGAAGTAGAAATAAAGACTTTCTTGATGAAAAACTGAAGGAATTAGTTGCCAGTAGACTTGTCCTAAAGAATTGTTAAAAGCAGTTCTTCAGGCAGAAAGGAAGTAATATAGAAGTGAAGTCATGTAGACCAATACACAATGAAAAACAAGAACACCAGACAAGTAATAAAGTATACAAATTTTATTTTACTCATAATTAAGATTAAATTTTTAAAACAACACTAGTAAAAATGTAATGAGTGATTATAATATATGGATAAGGGAAATGAAAGACAGCAATATCAGAAGTTAAGTATTGGAAATTCTGTTATAAAGTAATAATATAAAAAGCTCAATTAAAAGCATATGGGCAGAAAAAGAAGCAAAGGACAAATATAGCAAATAGGAAATATTTATAAAGATGGTAGATTTTAATCTCACTATATTGGTAACCACTGTGATATGTGAATGGTTTCAACAAAGCAGTTAAAAGACAGAGATTATCATATTGATTTAAAACATCAAGACCCAACTATATGCTCTCTATAAGAAACATATTTTAAATATAAAGATTCAGGTTAAAAACGAAAGGATGGAGGAAGATGTACCACTCTAATACTAATCAAAGAAACGTGGAGTTGCTATATTGATTTCAGAAAGAGCAGACTTCATAACAAGGAAAGTTGTCAGAGATAAAGAGAAATATTACATAAGGATAACGTGGTCAATATTCCAAGAAGACATAGTAATCTTAAACATACATGTACCAAATAACAGATGATATAAATATATGAAACAAAAATAAAAAGAATTGAAAGGAAACATGGATAAATCTATGTTAGAGTCTTCAGCATCTCTCTCACATAGGTAGTACAAGCAGGTAGAAAATAACCCGAACAGTGATATCAATCAACATGATAAAACTGATGTTTGTAGAATTCTCTTTCCAAGAACAGCAGAATATAAATGGAACATTCCCCAAGGCAGACTATTTCTGGATTATATAACACACCATAATAAGAGATTATACAGAGTATGTCCTGAGACTGCAATAGATTCAAACTAGAAACCAATAACAGAAAAATATCTGAAACATTTTTTTAAATATTTGGAATCCAAATTACATATTTCTAAATAACTTAAAGAAGTCAAAATAAATTATAAAATATTTTGAACTAAATAAAAATTAAAATACAACTTTTAGTATGACGGTGAAATGAAAGAAGTGTTTAGAGGGAAATTTATAATATTAAGTACGTATGTTAGAAAAACAGATCTAAAATTAGTAATGTAAGTTTCCCTGTTAGGTTACTAGATAAAGGACAACAAATTAAACCTATAGCAGGAAGAAATGAGGAAGTAGTAAATACTATAGCAGGAACCAACAAAATTGAAAACAGAAAAGCAATGATGAAAAGCAACAAAACCAAAAGCTTGTTCTTTGAAAAAAAAGTCAATAAAATTTATAAACTTCTTGACTGGTTAACAAAGAAAAAAGGATAAAAGACACAAATATTAATATCAAACCTGAAAGAGGTCATAAAGGCTATTGATCACTTTGTTCAATAACCAGGGGAGTATTACAAACAGCTTTGTGCCATGAACCTGATAAATTCAATGAACTGGGTCAGTTTCTTGGAAGGTACTGAAAACAAAACTCATTCAAATGGAAAGGGAAAACCTAATTAGTCTTATATCTATCAATGAAATTAAATTACAATTTTAAAACACTAAAAACAAAACAAATAAAAGCCTTCAGGCCCAGATGTTTTCTCAAATGAGTCCTACTAAACATTTAAGGAAATATAATACCAATTCTCCACGTTCTCTTCCAAAAACAATAGAAGAGGAGGAAGACTTTCCAAAACATTCCATTAGACCATCACTATCTTAATACCAAAACCAGATAAAGACATGATAAGAAAAAAAAAACTACAGATGAGTATTTCTTATGAATATAGATGCAAAATTCCTCAACAAAATAATAGCAAATTGAAACAAACCATGTATAATAATAATTATATACCACAACCAAGTAGGGTTTATCCAAAGTATGCAAGGTTGGTCATCATTAAAAAATATTCAATCAATGAAATCCCTGACACCAACAGCCTAAAGAAAAAAAAATATTGAAAAAAAATCTAATTATATCTATAGATACAGTAAAACCATTTGACAAAATTCAGTATCATTCATGTCTCTTAGCAAACTAGGAATGGAGGAGAACTTTTTCAACGTAGTAAAAGACATTAGAAAAAAAAAATCCCTACAGCTAATAGCAGACTTAATAATAACAAATAGGATGCTTGCCCCCTAAAATCAACTACAAGACAAGTATATCTTCTCTCACTACTTCTATTCAACATATTACTAAAAGTTCTAGCTAGCATAATATAAGAAAATGAAATATGAAATCAATTGGCCAGAAGAAAGATATAAAATTGTTTTTGTTTATCTAGATAGAAAATGCCCAAAAATAGCAACAAAAATAACCTGGAAGCCAATAGAACAAGGTCACAAAGTACCAGGTAAATATACAAAAGTCAATTATTTTTCTATATGCCAGCAATGAAAGTTACAATTCAGAATTTGAAAATAAAGCACAGAATACTACACATTAGCACCTTTCCAAAAAAAAAAAAAAAGAAATAGTTAAATATAAATCTAACAAAATGCATACAGCATATATATGTGGAAAAATTACAAAATTTTGGTGAAAGAAATCAAAGATGTAGGTAATTTTGGAAATAAGTAGACTCTAAGACTATAGACCAAAGGAACTATACATAAACAATGTACTCCAGTTGGTAAACTCATTTACCATAGGGATATGAATTAATAATTTTGAAAGCATTGTACATGTATACTGGTATTGAACAAATAAGGAAATGGATGTAGGATGATGAGAGCTAGGTTTCTCACTGTCAAAGTGGGATATTACAGATAAGCAAGGGAAGAACACTAGAATGAAACATGTGGCACTGGATTAGAGCTGGAGACATCAGTATAAACATGTGTTTCTTTAATATAGACACAGATAAATACATATTGTAGAAATAATAGCATATTTATTTGTGTTTATATGGATTAGAGTGCATATATTTATTTCCTAGTTCTATATGCTAAAGCAGCCTAGAAAAAATGGCACACCAGTAGCAAAGGGAAAACAAACTACCACTCAAATCTTGGTTTCTAATACCATTCTCCAAAAAAAAGGAACTGGGGTTTGTTGGAGAAATGGCTGGTTCTAAGACTGAGACAGGAAATATACAAGATGAGAACGGAGCATCTTATAGTGCTGGAAAGTAGGGCAATGCTCAAAACACAAGACAGTGGGGATATGTCAAAAGGACACAGGAGCCAACTAAAAGATTTCCCTACGGCCAATGCATGCACAATTGAGCAACAAAAATAAGTATCATAGTATTGAAATACAACTTTTGGAGTAAATATCCATAAGTCCACAGTGACATAAATAAATAATTGACAAACAAAAAAATGGAAGATAATAGAGACATTTACCATTCAAAAGTTTTGAAATAATTTATATAGCTATTTCCCTTCAAGAAGGTAGAACAAAATTCCCCATAATTATGGGCTGTGTACAGTGACAATAAGCTGAGAAGCTAAAAGGACAAAAATGTTTATCAATCTCCTGGGAATAAATAAGATTGGCATTGTTGTGAGGAAGATAAGTCAGCCTACAAGGGAGGATAACCTGAGAATACATTAAACAGCATGCATCCTAATTGAGATTGGTTTTTTCAAGTCATCCAAGGATCCTTTAACATCAAATATTATATATTTCACTGTAATTTACCAAATTGGTCAAGCAAAAAAGAATAAATGCTATTGCCCTAGTAAATGTAGAAAAGGTATGATAACATTTAATGTATTTGGATGAGAAATCACAGAATGTAAGAAATAAAAGAAAATTTCTTAACTTGATGAAGATCATATTTCAAATATCTATATCAAACATAATTCCTCACATTTAGACATGAGACAAAAATCAAAGATGCTCAATATTACACTATCATTAAAAACAGGTCTAGGTAGCTTAATAAACACAGTAAATTAATAAAAAGTAAGTGGTATAACATTGAAAGGTATTATGAAACATTATTTACAGAAACTATGATCACTTGTATACAAAATCTGAAAAACTACAGGAAAGTGTGAAGAGTTATGTCACAGTTCACCAACTTTGCCAGACATAAACTCAAAAAAATCAAGTTATCACTATATCAGCTTTCACCACTTATAAAGTACACACCAATCACCATTGCAGAACTATAAACTGTCTAAGAATTAACATAACACAGAAGTCATAACATATTTATGGATTTTTCAAAGAATCTTATTAAAGGACATCTGAGAGATATAAATAAAAAAAGTAAAGAGAAGGGGCACCCCTGATTAGATTTGAACAAACTTAAAAGCCACCAACATTAAAACCAAAGAACTGAAAAAACTTAACAATTTCCGGTGGCATTATGCAAGAATAGGTCAAAACCAAATGGAGCAGAAATAGACATATTATCAGATATCAATGATCTGATTTCAGTTTGTATCTAGGAAATGTGATGCATTACAAAGAGGTTCTACAGTCAGTGAAGAGGGGGAGAAGTTTGATGACTAGAAGGTAATGGGAAACTGACAAATCATGGGGAGAAAAACTACAACATAAACATATTTAAACTCATATTAAGCTTATATCTGAAAATTAAAATAAAAAGTAAAATAAATAAAAAAAATTTATTCACAGGTAAAACAGATTCTGCTGGTCCATGATTTACATGTCAAGTAGCAAGAGTATGGGCAACTATTAGTAACTTCCTGATTACTAGTAATCGTCCTGATATATACGTATAACCTGTATTGTGGACAGGAAGCCACTATCAGGCCAGAATATGGAGATATAGAATGGTTTCCTACAGACATAGTTGTCACACAAGAGTGTATTTTATCTTTTTATTTGTTTAATCTGCATGCAGAACATATCATATGAGAAACTGGCTAGACTCAGAGGAAGGAGGAGTGAAAATTGGTGGAAGAAATATCAATAACTTAAGGTATGCAGATGACACCATCTTCCCGGCAGAAAATAGCAATGATTTGAAATGACTTCTGATGAAGGTGAAAGAAGAAAGTGCCAGAGCAGGACTGCATTTAAACATCAAAAAGGCAAAAGTCATGACTACACAAGTAACACACAACTTTAACCTAGATAATGCAGACATTGAAATTGTTAAAGATGTTGCTTACTTTGGCTCCGCCATCAATTCAAATGGAAACTGCAGCCAAAAAATCAAGAGAAGGCTGAGACCTGGAGGTCAGCATCTTCTTACCTGCCCCGCCCCCCCCACAAACACACAAAAAATTCATTTATAGACCTTCCAGAAGAATCATACGAGACTATTCAGAGTAGCATCATGGAGGATGGAGTAGGAGGCAACTTCTCAGCCTATCACTATGGGAGAGGATAAGGAAAATGCAATGGAAGCCTGCCATAGAATATTACACAGCTCTGAGAAGCAATGAACTCACTGTACCAGAAACACAAATAAATCTTAAGAAAAAAAAATAAAGAGTTATATTGAGTACAAGATCTGTAGCTTAATTAAGCTTATGTGAATTAAAATATAGATACAGAAAATCACACTTACATATTTATCTTCAAAAATATAGAATCTACAGGCTAACATTAAACATTTTGTAGTGGATTCCTTGTGAAGAAGAAAAAGGGGGAAAATCAAATGAGAATCTGATTAAATCAAGCGCCTGTACCCGAGGTTCAAATTAAGAGAAAAGGGGAAGTGAAGAAGAGAGACAAGTAGAAGACTTTAAAGACATTTATAAAGCACTCTGAGGGCTAGATCCTTCTAGAGCATTTGCAATTTCACCAATCTTTTATAATTGTCTCACCCACACCAAATTTACCTAGCAGAATTTTTTGTTTCGTTTTATTTTGTTTTTTAGGAATGACCTTTATTGAGTTGTTCCATGGAAGTCAACTTAATTTTCATAAAAATAACCACCCACTTCATTGTTTAAAAAAGAGCAGGAACTGATTTTTTTTAATTAATTATTTTTTTTATTTATAGTTGACATAAAATACTATTTTAGTTTTAGATGTCCAACAGAGTTATCTGACATTTATATACCTTAGGAAGTGATCACCATGATAATTCTAGTAACCAGACACTTGATACTCACATTTCACTTGTTAAACAATTAAATGACAATACCAACTACAACTATCCCAGAAAGTCAGGAAACAAACACACTGTTCCTAGGTAGGCATTCCCTTACCTGGGGCTCACATTGGGGATTGAGTGGCTGTCCAACATAGCATCCAGCCAACATGTAGCAGGCCAGGGGCGTCTGCCAGTTTTCAGAGAGGAAGTGTGGAAGTCGGCTGGTATTCTGGTAAGTCAGCAAGTGGTACTGTATTAAGAAAAACATAATGTAACCAGTAAATAACACTCATGATGTCCTGGAGATTATTGCTGAAGAGCAGACTAAACTTATTTAAGTTAAAAAAGAAAGTTGGTAGAAAGAAAATAAAAACATTATGCAAATAAAAGTCAATATGATGAACTAATTACCAAAATTCAGGAAGGTGGTACATGGAATAAATATCATATGTTCAATTCTATGTAAATTTGAACATTTGAGCTTGTCCTTCTAATAGTAAAAAACAGGCAAAACACAGCAATTTCTTATGGTTCAACCAGATAATATAGCATAGTTTCACACTGATAGAAATAACCTGGTAAGAATGAAATAATAATGATGTAGAAAGAAAAGAGGAAAGATTTAAAGATGGAAAGTGGTTCTTGACAAAAGAAAAAAGGATATGACATTTTTGTAAGAAAAATGGTTTTGGTACATTTCCTGAGCCATCAAATTTCCATAAATATTTTTAGTGTTCTTTACTAATAAAATAAACTTCCTATGCTCATGAAACATTAGGTTTACGTACAATGCAAATTGCATGTCAGAAATCATATCAAAAATTTTCTACAGAAATGTAATAGATGTGTTTTAATTGTCCTCTGATTTGAATGTTTCAGAGAAGTCTGAGGCCATCATAACCATTGTGCCAATTCTGGTCATCTTGTTTTTGTTTACATTATTTATTTATTTATTTATTTATTTATTTATGTATTTTGGTTTTGTTGTTATTGTACAATTAGGTTTTTAGATTTTTTTCCTATTTATATTAACTATATAATTCTACTTAATCTTTATTCTTACGTAATATTTTCAATTTGGGAAAGCTTTCTTTCTTTAGTGTTGCTTGTGCTTCAGTTATCATGTTTTCTTCTTTAGGAATACACATGCAAACCTTCGTTCCCTCTTCCCAATGTCATTCATCTCTGAATACCATTTTTTACTTGTCTGCATTTGTTTTCTGTGGGACCATCTCACATTTGTCCTCTACATTTCTGGTTTAATTTTTCACACTATCAGTTCTGTTCACCATGCCTCCATTACAGATTTCAATTTTTATGCCATATTTTTACTTGTGAAGCTTCTGTCCCATCTCATATTAAATGTTCCTCTCCAATTAAGTAAATTCACACATTTCTGCTCTTGGTTTTTTGTTTTGTTTTGTTTTGTGTGCTACTGAATACATCAATGGCATTTATAACTATTATAATTAATATACTTATTTTCCTCTGATTTCCATACTAAATTGTTTCCACTGGTCTTTTCTTTCTCTGAATCCTCAGCATGATCCTGTGCTTACTTGCTTATTTCAAATATTTTTATAAGCCCCAGAGAGGCTTTTTGTCTACTCAGTCTCAACTAAAGTAAAATCTCTCCACAGTCAACAGACCTGTTGAGTTCATGTTCCAATATCAATCTGCTCAGAGTTTTCTGGATTCCCTTCTCACATCAATCTATAGTAGCAAGTTGATTTCCTAGTTTCTGGCCAAGTGCAAAGCATCAGACAGTCTTCCAACTTGTGCAACTGTCCTATTCTTAGATGGGTCATCGTCTAAACCATTGACCACATCTCTGACACTTGGAGAGATGGCATAAGGAAATAATTTTATAATACTCAGAACATATTGCTTTCAAATATCTTCCTCTTCATGTTTTTCACCTCTCCTTAACCATTCTTCTTGTGAGAAATATACATCCCTAGATCCAATGCACCAGAGCTGGTCTCCCATGCCTGCTCAAACACGCACTCCACCAAACATTCAACTGCTGACATTTAAAATTTTCCACTGTCTTTTACCACCAGGGAGTAACTGATGAAATCAGAAATTGCCACAGCACTCCGAATCGAAAAATACACTCACAACGTAGGCAGATAGCTTAATTTGGTTTTTATAAAAACTTGGGCTTTCTCAACAAGACTTTGAAGAGTATATAGAATCAGTAAAAGACCCCCCCACCTTATGGTTAGATAGACAAGCTAGCTGTGGTTAAGGCAGCAGAGCATGAGTGGGTTAGGAATTTAAATTTGTAGAAGCAGTTATTCCATAAGTTTTGCATTCCGTATAAATGTCGCCCAGATTTTGGCAACAGATTTTTACATTGCCTTTTTATACCTATTTTGGGTTTGAAGTTATTAAAGAGGATTAGAAAGTACTAGCCAAGTCATTTCAAAAAGAATCTCATTGCACCTGAAACTAATATAATGTTATATGTCAATTATACCTCAATAAAAATAAATTAAAAAAATAAACAAAAAGAACGTCACTTTCTTTGATTTTAACCATGTCTGCTTTTATTATAAGCTGCAAACTTATAAACTTTCTACCTCACTATTACATTTTTTTTCTTTATGGCTCTTGAACCACTAGTTCGCCTTTCATTACCTCTTTGTTTTATTTTTTTCATCTAAATATCCTTTAGTTTCTGCTAATTCTGGCACTTACCTTTTTCTGCTTTTTTTTTTTTTTTCTTTTATCCCTATCTTCTTTCATATCAACTGCATGTTTTTTCTGCCTCAGCTACAATTTGTTTTTGTCTCTTCCTACATTATAACGATTTGAAAATTTCCCTCTTCTGCTGGCATTTCTATTTCCAGTTTCACATCATGGCAAACTAATTACACAATATATGCTGAAATATTGAACAGTGCCTAATAGGATCCCACAGCAGGGAGTGGCAGATTGGAACATTATGCTTCCAGCTCAGTCCAGCCAGTCACATCTTCAACTTTCCAAATAAATTATTTAGAAAATGCCATTCCTCTTCTCACTGGGAGCACAAGGTAGGAAGAAAAACAAAATCAACATTTTTGACTACTCACTTGACACAAATCACTATTTATTTTGGCCATGATCATTTGCAAGTCTGTATCTGAGTCCATGGTTTCTCTAGGTTATATTAGAGAGTGCTAACTTTGAAAGAACTATATTTTTTCCCAAGAGATTTTGATGAGTATGAAAAGCATGAAAGTATTTTTAATATTTACCTATATATTTGCCCTTTAGTCTACTTATAGATGAGTTACAAGAGAGGACTAAAACATGCAGAAGAAAGGAATAAAGAGGCAATGACTTGTGAATTTTCACAATGACCATTGCCCACCCCTGTTATGCTAGTGACTCATTTGTGTTCATCTCTTAGACTTACTCCTGCTGTTCTTTACTTCGTGACAAATTACAAGTTGTCATCATATTGTAAATAACAGTTGGGGAATATGTAATGAAAAATCTCATGGGCCGAGCAAAGCATCACATTATTAATTTGTCAGAAATGCTATTACCTAGAGAACCGATTTTAAAATTATAGCTTTTGTAACATGGCATCAGAGCGACTCACACTGAGCAGCCTTTAGCAATACCAGGAAACGTGTTGAGAGAGCATGACTAACATGATTTGTTTTTCAAAAATGCCAATAATACCTTAATTTTGTGGGGTGTTTCTTAACGATGGAAAGGCAATGAAGATTAAAAAGGCCCAATTTTCTTTGGAAGTTTTCAGTGAGAAATCCAGTTTCTCATCCATATTTCTAGTTGCGATTCGTTTGACTATAAGGAGTTGCTGATATTTGACCTGCAAAAGAAATAACCCTATGATGATGGCTAGCTACATTTTTATAAAATCCCATTTGCCTACCTGTCATGAAATATATTACATGTGAAAAAGTATTCTTGCTTAGAGTTAACAAAAAGGCATGACTAGATAAGGGCTAAAGTTAAAGAAATATCTGGATTTCAGTAATATACCAAATGGTACTCTCAGTTCCTATGAAAGACTTTCTCTGTGCTCAGCAAATATATAGGGGACAGTCCTGCTAGTAGTTCTCATGCAACAGCACACAGTTCTAGGAGATCATTAAGCTGACTTCTTTTAATGTTTGTTCCGTAGAGACTTCATATGTTAGAGCTCAGTGAGAAAGGAAACCATGAAGGAAGTAAGCTCTGCCTTAGGATATTGAAATTCCCTTGACATTTAGAAGCTTAAGACCATGAGAACTATCTAGCTAATCTCCTTCTTCTTTATTCAGGATTTCTACCACATCATCTACAGTGTAAAATTTCATAATGGATATTCAATAATTGCTTTCTGTGTGCTGGGGTAAGCATATAAAAAGTCTACAAGACTTTTATAAAAGTCTAGTGGAACCAACGTGAACCAACGTCAATATTCTGAGTGTGACACTATGTTAGGGAAAGCTCTTTACACTAAGTTTGCAACTTCTTATGTGTTTTAAACTATGTGAAATAAAAAGTTATATAAAAGCACTTGTAACTCTTGCCATAATCCTTTCACCTGTAACCATTTGAAGCTATAATTATACTGATTAAATCTGCCAATGTAGGTCAACTAGAGCCCGAGTGAGTCTCCCTCCAAAATGCCCTGAAAAGATATAGTCTAGTTTCACAACTGAATTAAATAAGTCTCATACTACAGTTTAAGACCATTTCTTATTGCTCTGATATTGGTGCATATATAAAGTAGGGTTACCTGTTTTTTGCTTTAAAGCTTTACTAAGATTGGTTAGCTTGGAAAATACTGATGATTTCTGAATTTTCATAAAACAAAAGAGGAGCTTTAAAAACAATGTGTATATACTCTTAATCACTTTTCTTAATCTTTGCCAAATATTTCTAATTTCTTTGTGCTGCAAGACAAGGAGATGGGAGCTTAAAAACTATGTTATACGACAACAGCAACAACGTAGCAAAAATCAATACCTTTCTTACCATTGTTTTTCCTTTGGATTCTACTCCTCCTTTCTCAGGAGTAAAGTTGTAAACTCTATGGCTTGATTTCTTATGAGATTATTTTGCATTTGTAACTTTACCAATTTTAAAACCTCCAGAGACATAAACTTAATTATAACTCCTGACAAAATTTCCAAAACTAAGAATTTCATTTGAATGATAGTTCTTGTGCTGGATCCAACAGACCACTCTTTCAAGAGATATTTTAAAGTGTCCTTGGGAGAGAGTAAATTCACTCACACAACACACTAAAGAATTAAAACACTTGGGACTTTTTGTAGACCCTAGTAACATTTGCTTCTATAAGCAGTATATTAGATTTACTCCTTTCTCTCTTAAAAAGCCCATGTTTCCTAAATGATGGTTCATCAAATAATTATGTCTGATGAGGAATTGAGTTTGGACAAAAAATATTTTAATAAAAATTTTAAATATGTCTGAAGAAAATCTATAACAGTGTTAATAGAACATTAAAGAAAAAAAAATTTTAAAAATATCCCAAATTAAGAATTTATCTAAACAATGATCAGTATATATGCCCTCTAAGAATAGAAGAAAGGTTATATTCTTAACCTTTTAATAAAAAGAAGGTAAAAATTATTTTAAAAAAAAGAAGATAATGGCAAGACTTCCTGTTTCAGTGCTAACATGTAAAGACTTTCGCAGTCCGTTCACTCTTGTACTTACAAAAAGAAAAGCTAAGAAAATTGACCTCCAGTGAAAAATGCTGAGCAGATTGACAGCAGAAATTTTTCTTGGACCCATTAGAGAACTACTCGCAGAATATCACCTCAATATTTGGAGAAACAGGCAAATCCAGAGATTCTCTAGTGACTTTGCTTGACTGAAACAGAAGCGAATGGAGCCATAAACCGAGTGGAACATTTAAATGGTATTTTGACAAATAGGGGAAGGCTGAATCTCAATTAACATGAAAATGAGAATCTCCTGGGGGCTGCAATCTCAAGGGTTTCCTAAACTTACATGGGTTTACTTCTAGGAACCCTACTTAATTATCATAGTGAAGAACTAAGGAAGATCCCTTCATTGCTCTGGCAGGGAAAGGAGATTAATAATCATTATGAAATAGACATAGAACATTCTCCATAACAAAGGCCTACTCTCCAAAGGGAGAAAGAAAAAATCTTTGCCAGAAACTTATCTCACCTATGAGAAGAACATTTCTCCCACTCAGCCCCCAATAGCCTTCTTATCTCATGTAATAGGGAGAACAATGCTAAGAAATACTTTTGAAGATTACAGGTCTATTAAAAGCCTGAGAAAGTGAAAATCTTAATAGGCTGACATCTATTAAAGTACTAAAGTTAGTAATAATGAACTTTAAAAAAAGGGTCAAAATAAGGACATTAGAGGAACTGAAGCCTCTGGCACCTATAGCTACAATATACATTAAACATAGTCCAATCCTGGCTAGAATAACAAAACTTACACTACTCAGTTCCATCTTGTCTTGCTGTCAACACAACAACAACAACAAATTACAAGGCATGCTAACAGCCAACAAAAAAAACCACAGGTCTGAAGAAACGAATTAAGCATCAGAAGCAGACTCAGATATGACAGAGATGTTGAAATTGTCAGGTGGGAATATAATATAATGATGATTAATATGTTATGGATTCTAATGGAAAAGATAGAGTACAAAAACATAACATGGGTGACTTAAAAAAAGAAATGAACATTCTAAGGAAAAATGAAAAAGAAATGCTGAAAATAATATAGACATATATAGTAACAAAGTGAAAAATGTCTTTACTGAACTCATCAGTAAACTGGACATAAATGAGATAAGAATCATGACTCAGATAAGAATTTGAACATCAAAAAACTGTGATACAATTTTAAAAGATGTAACATAAGCATAATTGTAGTGCTAAAAAAAGAAGAAAGAGAAAATGGAGAGAAGAAATTGAGAATTTGAAAACTTTCCAAAATTAGTGACATACATACATCAAACCACAGATCCAGGATCTCTGAGAACACCAAACAGAATAAATCCTAAAACCTGCACATAGGTATATGATATTTAAACTTCAGAAAACCAAAGACAAACAGAAAATCTAGAAATAGGCTGGGGGGTGGGAGAGAAAGACACTTTACCTATATAGGAATAAGGATAAGAATTATATCAGACTTCTCAGAAGAAACCATGCATGCAAGGAGTGAGTGAAGTAAAATATTTAAATTGTAGAAAGAAAAAGACACCATGCTTAAATTCCACATCCAGTGGATTATCCTTCATACACAAATAAAAAATAAAAAATCTCAGACAAACAAAAATGGAAGGATTTATTGCTAGTAGATAGCCTTGCAGGAAATTTTTAAAAGTTATTAATGGGGAAGGAAAGCGATTTGCTCAGAAACATACATGTACATGATGAAAGGAAGACCGTTGAAGAAGAAACAATTGAGAGTAAAATAAAATAGTTTATTTTTTCTTAAAATTAAGTGATATACAAGGTCAGACAATTAAGTTCATGAACTGGTTGCAATGATGTTGCTAACCTTTTTTTGATATCAGAGAGATTATTCATTATGAATTTGTACCAACTGGACAAATAGTTAACCGAGTTTACTATTTGGAAGTGCTGACAAGGCTGCGTGAAAAAGTTAGACAACCTGAAATTTTCACCACCAATTCATGGCTCTTGCATCACAACGATGCACCAGCTCACACAGCACTGTCTGTGAGGGAGTTTTTAGCCAGTAAACAAATAACTGGATTTGAACACCCTCCCTACTCACCTGATCTGACCCCCAATGTCTTCTTTCCTTACCCAAAGATAAAGGAATTATTGAAAGGAAGAAAAATTGAAACAAGGGTAATACAACAACAGCTCTGATGGCCATTCCGAAAAAGAGTTCCAAAATTGCTTTGAAGGGTGGACTAGGTGCTAGACTATGTGCTTCCCAAGGGGAGTACTTCGAAGGTGACTGTAGTGATATTCAGCAATGAGGTATGTAGCACTTTTTCTAGGATGAGATTGCGAGCTTAGTTGTCCAACCTCATAAGAGATGCATGATTATTTAAAGTAACAATAGTAATAATATATTGGATGATTATAACACATGAATAAGTGTATGAATAACAGCAATGCTATCAGGAGAAATTGGGAATATTCTAATTTATCTGCACTACACATGAAGTGGAATAGTATTATTAAAGGTAAACTTAGGTTAGTTAAAAATATATTTTTTAAATTTAGTGTAACAACTAATTTTTTAAAAAAGATTAACTGATATAGTAGAAGGTAAGATAGAGTAGAATAATACAAAATGTTCAATTAAAATAAGGGAAGGCAGAGAAAGATGGGAAGTTAAAAAAAATACAAAGAATAAAGGAAACAGAGAATGGTTACAAATATGGTAGCTATCAATCCAACTATATCAAGAATCACTTTAAATGTGAATGTTCCAAATAAGCCAATTAAAAGGCATAGACTGACAGAGTGGACCAAAAAAAGCCCAACTATATTACTGTATTATGTCTACAAGAAATCCACTTTAAATATAAAGACACAGATTGATAAAAAGTGAAGGGATGAAGAAAGATATTCCACAGTAACAATAATCAAAAGATTATAGCAATACTAATTTCAGACAAAGCAGACTTCAAAACTAGGAAAATCATCAGAGCGAAAGACAGCTCTTACATAGTGATAAAGGAGTCAATTCTCCAAGAAGATATAGAAATCTTAACAACATGTGCACCTAACAACAGAACCTCAAAATATGTGAAGCAAAATCTGATACAACTGATAGGAGAAATGGACAAATCCACTGTGATAAAAGGAAAAAGTGACAATCTGAATAGGCCAACATCTATTAAAGTAACCAAATTAATAATCAATAGCCTTCAAAAAAGGGACAAAATCAAATGATTTCACTGGTAGATACTATCAAATATTTAACGGTGAGACACTAAATGCTTTCTCCCTAAGATCAGAAATGAAGTAAAGATGTTCTCTCACACCCTTCCTAGTCAGCATGATACTAGAACCCCTGGTTAGTGTCATAAGACAAAAAAAGGAAATAACCAACATACAGGTTTGGAAGGAAGAAATTAAACTCCCTTTGTTCATAAGTGATGTTATTGTCCCCCAAGAAATTGGCAAAAAAACTATTAGAGAAAGTAAATAAATAAAATAGTACTGAATTTTAACCCAAAGTATAAAAAAATTATAGTCCATACTGGTAAAAATGAATGTTTTAATAACTATATCTCCTCTGAAAAAGAATTCCAAATAATGTATGTAGATAAGTAGATACTGTGCCCTCGAGGTGGGACATAACGCCCTCCCCACTCCCGTACCCCACCCCACCCCCGCCTACACCTCCCCCACACACACCCTTTAAGTGAGTTGCACCTAGGGACTTCATTTCAAAGGGTAAAATCTGAAAAGGATGAAAACAGTAGCTTCACAGTGGAGAGCCCTGACAAACACTGGGTGATCAAGGTCAATATCAACAGTAAGATGTCATGTTGATAGTCTATGCCCTTGAGATACACAATGAGAATGACACTTAACCTCTGTGGTCTTCTTCCCAGACTATAAACACAGTCTACCCATGAGAAAAATATCAGACAAATTCTGAGGGACGTTCTAGGAAATACCAGACCATTATTCCTCCAAACTCTCAAGGTCGTTAAAGCATGGAAAGTCTGAAAAACTGTCACAGTCAAGAGGAGCCTAAGGAAACATAACAACGAAATATAATGTGATATTCTGTATGGGATCCTGAAATAGAAAAAGAACATTCATCAAAAGTAAGGAAAGCTAAGTATTGTATGAACTTTAGTTAATAACAATATTGGTTCATATTGGAACAAAATTTGTTCATTAACTGTAAGAAATGTAACTGGGAATCTCTGTATCATCAGTGAAATTTTCTTTAAATCTAAACTCTTCTAATAATAAAAAGAAAACTTAAAAGTAAAAAAAGAGATTATGACAAATACTGTTCTGGAAACTTCAATCAGACATGGAATAGTATCAGGTATATGCATTATTAAACGATAAGTCCTCTAGGATAGTAGGTGACTTAATGGTAATTTTTAAATCCATAATGTCTTGCGATTTTATTTCTGAAGATCATTTAGAATCTGTGTACTCTGTTCACAGTCAATTACTGGGTTTATTTTCACTAATCTAGTTATCCAAAGCATATTACTGGAAATTTAGTATGTTACAGGCAGTTCGGTAAACCCTACAGAAATTAAAAGATAATTCAGACAGGTAGTTTATCCTCAAGGTACCTCTTTAAACCAGGTTTTTGTTTGTTTGTTTGTTTGTTTGTTTAGTATCCAACAAATGCTTTTTTTTTTCAAAAGCTGTGGATCAGATTTTGCCAATACCAACACTACTTATCAGAGGAATTCGGACTCTTTATTGTAACCAGCATTCCAACAAGCCTAAGTTGACATATAATGAGGATAAGTGTTGTAGGAAAAATAAGGTGATTTGTCCAAAGTCAAATAAAAGTAACAAAGGGAAAGAACTGAATTCCTAGGAATTCAAGCATCCACTCATGCTTGGCTTAGAGTTATTTTGTGTGAAAGTTATTGTAATGTAATATTTAAAAAGTCTGGCTGGATGGAACAGTGTCCTAAAAAGAATATATCATTTTTGAAGTTAATCCTAACACATTATATTTCATTTTTATTCTAAGCATTAAAAGTAAAAAACAACAAAACTCTAGCAAAAGCATTTTTTCATTTTTAATGCATTTTTAAAAGGAAGTATTCAACATACAAGGAAACACCAGTGACATTTTTCACTTCAAATGAGGAACTCTGACAAAGCAGAGGTCTACATCTGCTGATATTTTAGAGTGAAAGAAAATCAGCAACTTTTCTGAGCGTCTTTGTAGACTTATGTAACTCAGATGTTTTAAGTAATCCAATCGTCGTGTTACATTCTAGTCACACATGCTCCACCTTCTCTAAAGAGAAACTATGAAATAGTATAGAAAATGTGTCAACTTTATTGAAACAAACATTCATTCAGTTTTTCCGGGATTCTCACAGGCATGTGGCACCTTTCAAGCAAATATTGCCGCTTTATACATTTCAACATTCCTGTTCTTTTATGTCTCTGATGGCATCATAATCCTGTCAACTATTTGTTTAGCTTTAACAGAGAGGAATTTTAAAAGAACTCATCTGAATATCACAAGCTAGAATTCTAATCCAGGGCATGAGAAATTTCTGATGCTAAAATAAAGATTTGTTTGTTTTAGCCATAATCACGTTGACAAAAAATGCGGGTCACACTACCTTCAGTAAGGGAAGGCTGCATTGGGCATTTTTGGAACATTTCCCAACATAGTGAGGAGGAAAGTGAACTGTGAATGTCATTGTTATCCCTCAGTTTTTGGCCTTGGTGGGCCTTTATTGCGTTTGAAATCTTGTAATAGTTCTATATTACAAACATTCATTCAGATAACCAAATGGTTAGAAGGAATACCTATTCTATTCATTTAACGTGGTCTTTATTAAGGTGCCTCATATGTAGTTTGAGGGACTGAGAGGTGTAAGTCCTTTATAGTAAATGAACAGCAAATAACATTTTCATTCATTAAATATTTAATTGAACAATTGTTTTCTGTGGATCATTGATTTCTGCCACCTTAGACTTTGGTGTCCAGGCCATCACCTTCATTTCGTTTTCTATCCACGATTAAATGATTTTCGTTTTCTACCCACAGTTTCTTTATCTGCAAAATGGGTTGAACATCAGGGATTTATAATATTACTGTGATATCAAGTGAACTAGTACATTCCACATTCTTGTAACAGTGCCTGACGCAGAATAAAGACTCAGTAAGTGTGAGCTGTTATGATTATCATTAAATACAATACATCTTTCATTGAGAACAACTTCAAGTGATTTATTATGCAGTTATATTTAATGACAAAATGTTTGGCAATTAAAGGAAACTTGTCTAAAAAAGCTTTAGGAAAAAATTCAAAACCACCAGAAACCTAATTTCAAGTGAAAGCTAGTAAGCATATTGCTGTGTTGCCAAGATTCAAACATGACCTCATACTTTTAGCATAAGAAGGAAAGAATAAGCCCTTGCTTTAAAGTGTTTTTCAAAGTTGTAAAAATGAAACTTGTCATAAATTAATTCCAGCATTTCAGGTTAGAATAAATTTCACATGATAACAACTTCACATCTTTTCATTATTAGTAAGATCATTGGACTCTTTCAAACCATGTTGTATTCAGCTTGATCTTTTTGTCTTCTGTGGAATGTGACTCCCTATTTTGATTGTGTGGCTTTTCGGAAATAATTTGTAATTTTCCTAAATTAATACACTTTATGCAAACAAATGACAGAGTCATTCTTTGAAAATTCTGAGACTACAAATGGCTACCCCTTTAATCTTTTATTTTCAATCACTGAGAGATCAAAGATATTTTATTTAAAATCAGTCATTTAATACATTGGGCCACAATTTATATTTTCCATTACACTAACTTATGTTTATATTTTTTAAAGTTAAATAAATGTATCAATGAATATAATATGGAACTTTTACATTATAGTCTTTCTTAGCTAACCTTACAGCATCGTGGAATTTTCTTTTACTCCTTTTGAATAATACAAATGAAAGGGACGTAAATATCTAAAAAAAGATCTTTCCATTTCTTATTTTAATTGTTTAAAAAAAATTTTATTAAGCTATTGGGGTGACATTGGTTAGTAAAATTATACAGGTTTCAAGTGTACATTTCTATAATACCTCATCTGTATATAGCATTATGTGTTTACCATCCAGTGTCAGTTCTTCCATCGCTATATATTTGATCCTGTTTACCCTCATCTACCACCCCCCCACCACACTCTGGTAACCAATAACTATTGTCTATGTCTATGAGTTTTTGATTGTTTGTTTGTATGTCTTGTTCGTTTGTTGCTTTCAGTTTTATATCTCCCATATGAGTGAAGTCATATGGTTCTCGACTTTTTCTGACTTATTTCACTTAGCATAATAATCTCAAGATCCATCCACACTGTCACAAATGGCACTATTTCATCTTTTCTTATGGCTGAGTAATATTCCATTGTGTTTATGTACCACGTCTTCTTTATCCGATCATCTGTTGAAGGACACTTCAGCTGTTTCCATGTCTTGCACCATGAGTAATGCTGCAATGAACATAGGAGCACATATATCTTTATGAATAAATGTTTTCTAATTTTGGGGGTAGATACCCAGAAAAGGGATTGCTGGGTCATATGGTGTACCCTATCTCTGAACAAAATTATGCTGCTCTCAGAACACTTTCATTTTCCAATTTTTCTCCATTCATTTTGTCTCTGTTCATTTACACTTTCCTTTCTGAATCTTCCTACATCTAGCCCCAAAGCTCAGAGCTGCAAATGGAGGAAGATAAGGCAGAGAGTGAGTCCTGACTGCTGAGGAAGTCTTCACTCATTTCTTATCCAAGAACAAATATATACTTACACTGTCACACCCACCCTGTATTAGTGATCCTGTTAAATAGATCCCCTCAGTGATAGTGCACAGTCCCCTCATCTTGGAATATTTCCCTTCAATGTGTTCTATTTGCTATGTAAGAGGTAATAATATCTAAAATGTATTGATGCTGTACAATGGGAAAAGGACCAAAATTTGAGCAGCACACACAATGTCCTGAGAGCTCCTGAGAAAGGATCTTCCAAGGGATAACATCTCTGAGTCAAAAGCAAAATTGCTAGGGGCAAAATAAGAAAACACTTTTTTATATGTACACCTTATTAGCACTATTTATTTTGGAAGCCATCAAGAGATATTTATAGTCTTGTTTTCAGGCTGCTTCCAACACATCAATAAAGCTTTCTAAGACTTTGTAAGCCAGACTTCCTTTTTTATTTTATTTTATTTTTTTAAGGTTAGTCCGATATCAAAATGGTCTCAGCTATTGGAAAAGCATCAGGGATTGGAATGCTTGGTATTTTTTCATTTTTCAGTTCTCATCATAGTCATATTCCTTCCCCAGAAGGTTTAATTTATCTTGGTATGTATTTGAATGCGTATGTGTGCTTTCTCACAGATCACATAAGTGATCTTATTAATATTGAACACTATCTGTGAAACATATCAAGACACAATTCCCAGCTTGAGAAAATAGAGCCTACCTCAGGAAAGAAGAAACCCTCAATTCCAAAAATGCCTGAACATCAACCCCGCCATGAAAGCAATATATCATTAAGAATAAAAATATTTTCTAAAAATAATTCTTTATTTTTTGTTAAGACCATTATGATTATAGGATTTCTGTGAGATGCTGTATATGTCATTAAATATTCGCTACTAGTTGAATGTACTGTTAGAATGTACTTCTGCTAAAAGTGGGTGTTTTTCCAGAAAACCCATTGTTTGCGTGCAATGAATAAATTAATTGATCGACTTAGTGTCTACCAGCAAGTCTCTATGATTATATTGCAACCACACATACCAGGGATGAAATGGTTAAGTACCATAAGAAAGGGAAGTATTGACTAACACTAGGTAGGAAACAGAGCCGAGTCAATTGTTTCTGAGTCATGTAATCTTCACCAAGTCATACTCTGCTTGAGAGCACTTAGTCTATTGTAGGTGCTCAGTAAATATTTATTGGATGAAGCTGTGTCTTCTTATCAGGATGTCTAAAACCACTTTTGTTACCATGAAGCAGCTTACAGAGCGATGGAGTCAGAGAAAGTCCACATCGAAGAAAGAGAAATGATCAAATACGTAACAATGGCTGACATTTGCAAATGTGTGTAAGAATAAAGGGAACCCCTTCAGTTTTAGACAACTTAAATATGGAACAAGTAGAGTTCCAGGCACATTGTACATGGAGATCATACCTTAAGTCAATCGAGGAGAGTGAACCTGAGGATTCTAAAGTTAAATAAATGAGTATGTCTGCTGGCACCATGCTCTGTGCCAGGTTCAAGATCCTACACAATTGTAGCAAAAGCCCAAATACAAGCAAGTGACCATTTCAATAATAGTTATAATGGAACAGAGATATTTGTCAAATGATGCAGAAACACCACCAAATGTTGTGATGGATTCTGAAAGGACAAGGACTGGGATATTTCACGTGTCTGCATCCAGCTGACTTGCAGCAGTAATTTACAGAAAAAAAAAAAAAAAAAAAAAAGAAAAGAAAACCTGGACATGAACCTCAAGAAAGCAATAGCAGTATTTTGCATTTTAGCATCCATATAAGTATGCTTAAGGCAATTATTAGGAAACTGTTCTTAATCGGTAGTGTGTTCCATCGATTTCAAATAAAAATCTTATTATAATTTAGATTCCAGTTAAAAAAAATCCCTTTCTAGTATTCTTATTGATAACTACATGAATGAGGTTTACAACAATTTATAATCTAAGGAAATATGTTGGTACTAGAGTATTAAGATAAGAGAGAGAGAGAGAGAGAGAGAGAGAGAGAGAGAGAGAGAGAGAGAGAGAGAGAATTACAATACTTAGAATTATGGACTCAAGAACCAGAGTGTATGAGTTCAAAGCCTGGCTCTATCACTTACAAGTTGGGTAATTTGAGGCAAGTTAATTAGACCCACCCCCTCTCTCTGTGTTTCCTCCTCAGTAAAATGGGGGCAATAAATAGTCTTTGCACAGGGCTATTAGCACTAAGTGAGTTACTGTGTGAAAACTTACAATAGTTCTTGATGCCTAGTGTTCGATGAATACTGATGCCTCCTTTTATTATGAGTGTAGAGCACACTTACAATATTGTGTCCCCAGAGGGCCTAGCCCTGCAGATATGTGAAATGCTGATGGTGATAGATATATAGTACCACAAATGGGAATAAAGTTTTCCATTTTTTAGTGGGTCTTATGAAATCAAACTAGATCGAATGCATGTCAAGAAATGTGTAAAAACTTCACCTATTCATAACTTGAAAAAATATCACTTCCAACTCTGTTTCTAATGAATTACCTTTTTTGAACTAACTTTTTGAGACTGTTGTATGTATTCCGCACCCAGGGCAGGAAGTAATGCAAGTCAACCAAAGTCTCTGGTAAACCTCAATATAAATTGTATTTCAAGTCCACCGTGGTAACTCATATATAAACTGACTATGTGTGGTCACAGAGACAGGCGTCCAGCTGGATTCCTCAGGAACCACACAGACTCAGGCAGCCTTTCAAGCTGACAACAACTTAAAGACTTGCTCAACTAAATCAATTTAAAGACAAGGAAACAGATTTAGAGAGAAAAATAAAAACAGTTAGTGCAAAGTAATCTAATGGGTTAATGCAGAAATGAGAACAGAAAGAAGGTGATTAGTTTGAGTTTTTTAACCTCATCCACACTATTATATCATTAATTATTCTCTCATATCATTTCCACATTCTTACTATTACAAGTGCTTCAATGGTAAATTGGATGAATATAGCATTGTTAAGAAGCATTTTATTAGTTGTTATTCAGCTAGTCACAAGAATATAGTTTTGACACAATGACCATTCTGATTCAGATTAAGAAGAGAATGTAAATTTTTGGTGTAAAAATATACCTTCATTTTTACAATATAATTTTTGTTAAACTCATATTGATTATTAGCATTTAAAAATATGATTCATTCAATCATCTAATAAAAATGGTTGCTTCCTAATAAATTGTAACCAATATGTAAATGCCAGCAAGAAGTCCCAATCACGCTGAATTAGGATTGTGCATTAATCTTAGTTAGTTTGGCTTTATGTAGTGTACTGAACACGATCATTTTGCAAAATATTAACAACTGCTTACATTTGACCTATGACTTACACTTTAGAAAAACATACACAATTAAGGATGTAATTGTGCAATTTTTAAGATGCATTCATCTAGCCATCTGTCTAGATTTTATGTTAACCTCATTTTTCTCCATATTGGAATTATTTTTAATCAAGATTATTTTTATTAATTGTACAAAAGTAAACCTTCGACTCAGTTTCATACATTTTATACATTACATACTCGTGTATTTAGAAACATATGTAACCTATCGTAGAGAACCAAAGTACATCATTCTTATCTACTGTTATCAGTTCTTCTGTTTCTCAAACAGGAGAGCAAAGTGATAGAAGTTAAATAAGCATTTTGGCATGTATTAAAAAGCATTAGTATGTACAACATGGATACCTTCTTACAGGTCATGTGACTGCATGTATTCTCCAGTTTTAAAGTTCACATCAATACAGTTTTAAAAAGGCCATCGAAAAAGATATTTAATGTGAGATTGGGTTAGTTTCTCCTTCTATATTTGGGTGATAACCAAGACAATTACTTGGATCTGCTATGTAAGGAGTTTTGTTTTCTTCTCTTCCAGATTTTCTGAAGCAGCAGAACTGACTCTTTAGAAGAATCTTTCACTTAATTCTGTGGCACCCCAAAAGCATTCTCCCCTCTAATGCTGATTAGATAGAAAAAAATAAATAATCACCACAGGAAAATCGTCGTTGTCCTAGGCTCCTGGCTATCTTCTTCATTTCTCCTTTGCTCCAGACAATGCTCAAAGTGATCTGGATGAGAGGTTTTTATTTCCATACCTTGCTTGCATGAGGAAACCTGATCAAGTTCAGAACAATTGAGTTTTCTTGGCTGCCTCCTATGTACGTAGCAGTGATTGTCCAAACTGTGAACTATTTAGAGTCTATGCATTATATTCATATAAATCAATAAATCAGAGAAAGACATGTGAAGTAGTACATTCTTCCTCTGAGGCCTTCAGAATACATATCTTGTTCTACCTATATGCTTACATGCTTAGGACTGGGTAGTTTGAATTTTCAAAATAATTTCCTCAAATCCACATTTCACTTTGCTATAAAGGATACTTCAGCCTACAGTAGTAGAATAAACATTCTTCTCAAGCTCACATGCAATACTCGCCTAGATATACTGCATTCTGACTATAAACCTCACCTTAAAACATTTAAAATATAAAAATTATGTAATGTGTATTCTCAGACCTCAGTGAAATTAAACTAGAAATCAGTAAAACATCAGGAAAGTCCCAAAATATTTGAAGATCACACAACCCCATTTTCAGTGATATGTGGCTCAAAGAATTCTCAAGAGAAATTTCTAAAATACTTTGGACTACGTGAGAACAAAATACAAGTTACCAACATTTCTGGGAGGCAATGAAAACAGTGCTTAGATGGAAATTTATAGCATCGAATGTGTATGTTGGGAAAAAAGGAAGATGTTAAATCAATAATCTAAGCTTCCATCTTAGGAAATGAGAAAACAATAAACAATAAACAAATTATATGTAAACTAAGCAGAAGAAAAGAAGTAGTATAAGTTAGGGCAGAAATCAATGACATTGATAAAAGAAGAGCAATAGAGAAAAATCAATGAAATCAAGAACTGGTTCCTCTTCAACTTAATAAAATATAGATAAATAAACCTAAAACAATGAGTGAATGTTCTTCCCTTCAGATCTAAAACAAGTCAAGGGTATCCTCTCTCACCACTCCTATTCAACATCATGCTGGAAGTCTTAAGTCATGGAATAAAACAAAAGAAGGAAATAAGTATAGAGATTGGGAATGAAGAAGTAGTATTGTGTTTGTTAACAGATGGCATGATTGTCAATGTAGAAAATATGGAAATATGGCATGATCCAAGTCTGATACGGAAAAGTCAACTGCTTTCCTGTGTTCCAGCAATGAACAATTGGAATTTGAAATTAAAGCCACAACATTTACAATGCACCAAAAGAAAATGAAACAAAGAATAAATCTAACAAAATATAGACAAGATCTATACGAGGAAAACTACAACACACTGGATAAAAAGAAATCAAAGGTGACCTAAATAAATGGAAAGATAGTCCCTGTTCTTGGATAAGAAGACTCAGTATTATTAAGCTGTCGATTCTTCCCAACTTGGTCTTATAGATCATAATTCAACATAATTCCAGTCAAAATCACAAGTTATTTTGTGTAGGTTGACCACCTAATTCTAAAGTTTATATGAAAAAGCAAAAGAACCAAAGTAGTCAAACACAATGTTGAAGGAAAACAAAGTCAAAGGACTGACACTAACATGGATGAATTTTGAGATTATTATGCTGAGTGAAATAAGTCAGACAGAAAAAGTCAAGAACCATGATTTCACTGATATGTGGTATACAAAACAAAACAACAAAGGCACAAGGCAAACAAATAAAGTAACAAAAACTCATAGACACAGACAATAGTTTAGTGATTTCCAGAGGATAAGGGGCGGGGGGAGGGTGGTAGATGAGGGTAAAGGGGGTCAAATATATGGTGATAGAAAGAGAACTGACTCTGGGTAGTGAACACACAACGTGATATCTAGATGATATATTATAGAATTGTACACCTGAAACCTATGTAACTACTAACAATTGTCACCCCAATAAACTTCAATTAAAGAAAATAAAAAAAGACTGACACTATCCAAATTCAAGACTTACCACAAAGCTACAATGACCATGATAGTGCCGTGTTGGCCAAAAAATAGGCAAATAGCCCACTGGAGCGGAATAGAGAGCCAAGAAATAGTCCCATGCAATTACAGTGAACTGATCTTTGACAAAGGAGCAAAGGCAATTTTCAATGAAGAATATATATTCTTTTCAATAAATGGTGCTATAACAACTAGATATCCAGATGCCAAAAACTCAGTTTAGACACCAACCTTCCCCCTTTTTTGCAAAAACTAATTTAAAATAGATCATAAACTTACATGTGTAATGTAAAATTATACAATTTCTAGACGGTATAGCACAAGAGAAAAATTTAGGTGTCCTTGGATTTAGTAATGGCTTTTTTAGACATAACCCAAAAACCGTAATCCCTGTAAGAAAAAAAAAAATCCTAATTTGGACTTTATTCAGATCTGAAAAGCCTATGCTGCAAAAGCATCTCATAAGGGAGTAAAAAGATAAGCTACTTACTGGGAGAAAATATTTGCCAAATACATATTAATAAAGGCCTTGTACCCTAATTATAAAAAGAACTCTCAAAACTGAACAATAGGAAAACAATCTAATTTAAAAGTGTGAAAAATATTTGAATGTCTCACCAAAGATATAAAGAGGGTAAATAAGTATATGAAAAGATGCTCAGTATCGTATGTCATTAGGGAATTGCAAAGTAACAAAGAGCTACCACAACACAACTATCACATTAATTACAATGCTGAAATTGAAGGCAGCCGCAAAACCAAAGTCTGGCAAGCGTGGGCAGCAACAGGGACTTTTATTTATTGCTGATGGGAATGTAAGATGGTACAGATATTCTGAAAGACAGTTCAGCAGTTCTTACAAAGCTAAATATACTCTTACCATATAATCCGTCAATTACACATACCTTGATATTCATTCAAATGAATGGAAAACTTATGTCCACACAGAAACCTTCATATGAATGTTTATAGCAGCTTTATTCAGAAATGCCAAAAATAGGAAGTAACCAAGATGTCCTTCAATAGAATGGGTCAACAACCTATGGTATGTCCATACAAAGGAATATTATTCAGCAATAAAAATAAATGAAATATCAAGCCATAAAAAGACACGGAGAAACCTTAAATGTATATTGCTGAGCTAAAGAAGGCAACCCACATGAATCTACCTATATGACTTTCTGGAAAAGGCAAAAATTTAATCACGGTAAAAAGATCAGTGGTTTCTCGGAGTTAGGAAAGGGAGGGAGAGATGAATGGGTGAAGCTCAGGAGGGTTTTAGGGCAATGAAACTATTCTATATGATACTAATGATATGTGACACTATGTGAAACCCATAGTACTGTACAACACAAAAAGTGAACCCTAATGTAAACTATGTACTTTGGTTAATAATAATATGTCAGTATCAGTTCATCAACTGTAACAAATAAATCACAATAAGACACAAAATAAAGGAAACTGTGTGCAAGGTGGAGAGGGGGGTATATGGGAACTCTGTTTTATCTGGTCAATTTTTCAGTAACCTTAAACTGCTCTAAAAAAGGAGTCTACTAATTTAAAAAATGGATGCAAAAATACAAGAAAATTTCATTAACATGTAATTCTGAAAACCTTTATCTACAGAATTTGTGGTTCGATTTGATATCAAGTGTTTGTAGATTTGTAAAGAACAGTATCTTTATTAACATACTAAATTCAAAAATTATAGATATTCATCCTTCCTGTATGTTCACAGCTGGGTTGTTATATGTAAATAGAAAATATCTCCTATTCTCTTTGGTGGTATTGTGCACTGATTCATTTTTAAGGTAAAAAAAAAATAGGTTCGCTTTCCATATAGTTCATATATATGTCATCAGTTCTTCACACTCTACATAAATTGATCCTGGAACATCTGTGAGAAGCCTTAAATACCTCTCGTGCCCCCAAGGGAGTTAATATGACTCACATATAAACAGACACTTTTTTTTAATATCTGAAATCCCTATCCATTTCATGGCAACTATAAATAACCATTAATTTACAATCCTAAAACTAATTTCTTCGATTATGCTTCATATAATTATATATATTTTAAATGCAAATATTTGGTTATAAATATTATTCAAAGAACTAATAAGCTCTTTTAAATACCAAAATATCTCACTTTCTCTAATTATGATAATTTTATAGCTGGATAAATAGCATGTCAGACGGTTTGCTCCTCCTTTGCCCATTGTGGTGCACTCAAATGGGAAATCTACAAAATAAAGTCTGCGGCAGATTTTCCAACTGGCTTCTGGTTTTGAACATTGAATGCTAAGAAAATGTGTGTTTTTCTATTCAGTTACCAAACATAAAATCATTTAAAGTACAAGATGCATTATTTTACATTGCAATGGCATTTGTAATAATTCTATAATCGTGGTTTTCTCATAGAAGTTATAGCACTAGTATTATTAGTTACTAATTAGAGAAGGATATTATATTTACATATTATAATATGTTTTTGCTATAATAGATGAGTTTACTCAATTTAAAAATTGATATTCTGCTTTCATTTACCACCATCATTTCTATGGAAACTCTGTTCCTGTGAAGGCCATTGTATTAGTTCTGTTCTACACCCCTCTGTACTGTCCCATACTTGCCTTGCCTCTGTGGCAGTGTATTTTAAAGTTTGGGCAACCCACACAGTCAGAAAGCAACTTTTCATAGAGCCCAAACACAATCTGTCTCTCCCTGTCTGTCTTTCTGTCTGTCTATGTATCTACCTACCTATTTGTCTATCATCTATTTATTCTCTCCTCTTTGTCCATCATCTGATTATTTATCTCTTTGTCTATTATCTATCTCTCATCTATCTTTGTCTATCATCTATCATCTATCTCTAGCTCTCTCTCACACCCACACATATATACCCATACACATTGACAAACACACAAACATGTGTGCAACACAAACATTTCCCAAAGCAATACTTCAACTCAGCATGTGAAAATGCCATGCCACAGTAATTAAAAGAAAATGGAGTTAACTGGGCTAGAGTGTGTAAAATACAGTGCTTGACATAGCAGTTCTCAGTAAGTATTTATTGAATGAAATTGTTGAATGTTGAATTTTTGGCACTGTTATTTACAGTTCATAAATGGCTAGATATCAGTTTTAATATGCAGGAATTATGGAGATTATCAAATAGATATATTGGAGTTAAACATGCCAGAAGACATCTAAGAGGCATATGGCACAATACATTAAGTTAAAGAAATGTTTAGCAACTATCTGCTTTTCAAGGTGTTGGAGATACAGAGAGCTGTGAACAAAAGAGACAACAATCTCAGCCTTCATGGAACTAACATTCTAGTGGGCAAAAACACGTCTTGAAGAAGGTAAATGAGTAAAATGTGAGATGTCGATGAGTGTTATGAGTAAAAAATAAAACAGGAAACAAGGAGGGCAGGAGCACTGCCATGTTATTTAGAGTTTGCTAGCTGGGAAGTTCTCACTGAAACATTAACATCTGAGTAAAAGATTAAATAAGATGACTGCATGAGTATCAGAAGGTGTGGTTCAGGCACAGGAAACAGCAAGTGTAAATGCCCTGAGGCAAGACAGTGCAGGTATGTTGAGAAACAGGAGTCCAGTGTGGTTAGAGCAGTGGGAAGAAGTGGGGGAGTGCTCAGAGATTTAGCATTAATGGGGAACAAATCCTGAAGAGCTCTGGAGGCCATTTTAAGAAATTTATATTATCTCAGAGACATTGGAAACCATTAGAGGATTTGAGCAGAAGAATCACATGGTCTAACTTTAGATTTTAAGAGACCCTTACATAGAGCAAATAATCATGTAACGGTTTTAAGCCATTGCGTAGTCTGACGTAAATCTGTATACGAGGTGTGATAGGCAGAATAATAGCCCCCCAAAGATGTCTACCTACTAATACCCAGAACCTGTGAATAAGTTAGGTCACATGGTAAAGGAAAAATAAGGCTGCAGATGGAATTACAGCGGCTAATCAGCTGACCTTGAGGAGGTTATCCTGGGTTAGCCAGGTGGGCCCAATGTAATCATAAGGTCTTTATCAGTGTAAGAGGGAGACAAGGGAGTCCATCAGAGAGCCATCTAAAGATGTTAAACTGAAGGCTTTGATGTGGAGGAAGGGGCCACAAGCCAAGGGATGTGGGAAAGCTGAAAAAGCCAAAGAAATGGATTTTTCCCTTGGATCCTCCAGAAGGAGCACAGCTCTGCCCACACCTTGATATTAGCCCACTGAGATCATTTTTTACTTTTAACCTCTAGAATTTCAAGAAAATAAATTTGTGCTGTTTGAAGCTGCTAAGTTTGAGGTAATTCGTCACAGCAGCAGAATGAAAATAATTTGAGGTATTTCCACATACTCGTCTTAGGAAAGCTACTGAAAGAGAAAGGAAAGGCCCGGAAAAGGCCCCACTGGGCCTCCAAACTCTTCTTATGTTCCAGTGTATCATTAGAAGGTACAGAGTGTTTCTGGGGCCTCCACATCTCTGCCACAGTCTTCTACTCTTCTCCAAGTACTAGTTGCATTTGTTAGTTTAAGTTACTTTTGGAAGTCTTTTTCAATACTGACCAATGAAGTCCTAGAAATACATTCTTTTCATGATCCTATTATTATTAAATGTGTGTGTGTGTCTGTGTGTGTGTGTGTGTGTGTGTGTGTGCACGTGTGTGTATATCGGCCTGTATAAATGCAAGGGAAAAATAACCTGGGCGATATATGTTGCAAATAAACAAGAGTTGAATGTGGAAAGAAACTTCCATTTCCTATTTCAGATGTTTTTCATGAAAAGTGGTAGATTTATAAATAAATTACACACACACACACATATTTAAATTAAAAAAGGAAATGTGTGTCCTATGTACTAAATACAGATTCTAATTTTATAATTTTGTCAACGTTTCAAGTATACAGCAAAGACATTTGGAAGCCCATACTACCAACCTGAAATGTTGGTATTTTTCTCGTTGGCCAGATATCAGGTGTTAGGTAAATTGTTTTGATTATGGGAAGTCAGAGTAAAATGTTTTTCCTATTGCTCAATCAGAAACAATCATGAGGATAAATGAGTAGTTATGCAGACCTCAAAATCATATATTCTTCTTAGTCAAAAAAAATATTGACAATTTTATATGGTTCAAACTAATATGTTGTTGCAGAAAAAAATCCATATGTTATTTTATGAAGAAATGTATGTGAGTACACCTACCATGACATAGTCCTAGTATATGAGGGAGGGTGTTGTCAGCTGGGTTCTTTGGTGATAGATCAATAAAGAGGTCTATAAAAATGAGTGTAATTTAGGAAGCCAGAATCAGCATAAGCAAAATGAAAAGAATAAAAAAAAAATGCACCTGAAATGGGGCTTATTTATTTACTGAGCAGTTGATAAAGCCTGACAAGTTAATTAACTCACTTTTATTAAGGTTGAAATACCATGTGATACTTCAGTGATAATACACTTAACTGATATGGACAATATATATTTTTTAAATACTACTGAAAAAATAGCAATTAACAGTTCACACTTTAAAAATAATTTAAACCAAGTGACCTAAGTTAAGTAAAATGAATTAATAAAATTTTGTCTATAAGATTATCTTTAAAATATCAAACCACCCTAGAATGATGGCAGAATATCAGGAATGGTTTAACATGTTCAAAATGGGAATGAGAATAAATATTTTATAATATCATACAAAGGAATCAATATTTAAAAGCCTTCATACTTTACAAAATTCTTAATGCAATTTATGTTTCTGAAATAATGATAGCAGGTTGATACATTTCTTGTCAGGTATTTTAGCAGATTAAGGGTATATGTTTATTATCTCAAACCCATCTTAACTAATTTCATTCTCAGGGTCAAAAACTTTCTGAAAATAACTGCTCTGGGATGTTCATTATTAATAGCGTTCCTCTCTTGTTAATAGTTTATGGTGAGCTTCTCAGAATATTATGAGACTGTAAAAATTCTATCCCAATAAATGTGTCTATAGTAATAAATTGAATATAAGTTATAGTCTATGAGTTTCACATTGATTTACGCTTGTCGTAACAAGTAGCTATGCATCGTCTGTATAACCTAACAGAGTGCAGCATATGCTTGACTATTTGTGGGTGTGTAAGATCCAGAAATAATCCCAAATGGAGAAAATAAGTATAAAATGCTATCAGAATATATTATTCAATTTCTAAACCAAATCTGAATAGGAAACCTCCTCTCAACCAATAATTCATTCTCCGGGAATACTTTTTTACTTGAGATAGGAAACTAGAGTCAATAGGACGTGCTTCTGGAAGTTATTAGGATTAAAGATGATACGGGCAACAGAGATTTTTGGGATACATACACTAGGTACATTTTCCTACTAAATCCTGCATCTTGTCATCTCATTGTGGTGCTGTTGTAAACATCACTGACATAGGGTTTCATCTTAAAATTGAAGAACAGCTCACTAATTTTAATTATGAACACTGTAATATCCCATTATTATGCAATCTATAAGTTCTGGATGTAACAATTTAGTTTCAAATATCAGGATAAAAAATGAAAAATCCAGTTGCTCATTATGTTCCCAAATGTACTGATGGTCAATAGTTTCATATTAAGGGTAAAATATCAAGATAATGAATTATTTTTACCCACGCTCTGTGTTGGATTCACTTGGCCTTAGTTAGTTACTTTGACATTATGTATTTCCCTCTCTAAAAACAGATATGTGGATCAAAAACAAATGAAGTAATTTGAATTCTTTCACGTTTAACCTTTGACTATTTCTAAATAAACGCTTTTAATTTCTAACAAAATGAAAATATTTGTCATTTTAGATATTTTTGGCATGATTTTATGTTAGATCTAAAATATGCAGTTAGTAAATTTAAGTGAGAATAGGTTTAAGTAAGGATGTATACTGTGGGATGAATAACATAAAATATTTTAAATAGCTTCATATGGTTTATCATCTTGCAACACAATGTATCATACTATAGTTGATAACAAGTAGAAGGCCTCAACCACAGGTGAGAAATGAGAAATTTTAAGGCCTATTGAACACAATATAATTTCACAGTGGGTCAGTGCAAATTTATACAGCACAGGTGTTTCCATAATTGCAGTCTATTGGAAACAATGCACAGTATTCCTTGCTCAACAATATTCAAACGCAGTTACATCTGTTGACTTTGCTGATCTCATAATAATATGTAACTTATTGAAATGTAAAAATAATGCAAGTAAACTCCAAAATTAGTTGTCTCAAAATATGCTTTGCCTTCTTGCACAAAAATTTGGGGGATCCTTAATATACTTCAGCAAGTTCACTTTTGAATTATGTATGTATAAATATTTAAATAAAATGTTGATGAAAAAGTATTCCAAATTTCAAGAATAAAATGTACCATTTAAGTAGTGCAATGTATTGTTTAAAAACAGAAAAAAATGAGGGAGGTAATTTTACATCTTACGGTAAAAAATATTCTTTAGAAACAAGTCAGACAGAAAAAGCAGAGAACCATGTGATTTCACTGATATGTGGTCTATAAACCAAAAACAACAAAAGAACAAGACAAACAAATGAGAAACAGAAACTCATAGACACAGACAATAATTTAGTGGCTACCAGAGGGTAAAGGGGGTGGCGGGTGGGAGGTGAGGGTAAGGGGGATCAAATATATGGTGATGGAAAAACTGACTCTGGGTGGTGAACACACAATGGGATTTATAGATGATGTAATACAGAATTGTACACCTGAAATCTATGTAATTTTACTAACAATTGTCACCCCAATAAATTAAAAAAAAAAAAGTAAAGGAGTAACCATTCTTCTTGTTTAAGCTATGCTCATGCATTTCTAAAATTGCCTCTGTAACTTTCTGTAATGCAATGTTATTCTATTTCACCAAATCTATACAAACTCTCCAGAAAAATATGGAATTGGACATTTGCTTTACTGGAAAATTAGTTTATTAGGTTTTACAAAGTTCTAGTAGTTCTTTTATAAAGCCAAGTTATTATAAATCAAAGATGAGATGATTAACTGTTAAACTAGAAAAAATACCAAGGTATTTGAAAAAGAAAACATAGGAGAGATCCAAGATGGCAGAGTAGATAAAAGCTGTGCCTGGTACCTTCCAGGAACACATTAAAATTACAAGTAAATTATAGAACAATCAGCCTGGAGAACCATCTGAAGTCTAGATAAACAGAAGTTTTATAACAAAGGAGATAAAGAAAAAGCCATGTCAAGACATGTAGGAGGGGCAGAGACACGAAGTGGGCTGGCCTCAAACCTATGTGTGGTGGTTAAGAATGAAGAGGGATACCATGGAGGTTCCCCCCAGAGGAGTGAGGGACTCCAGCCCCCAACAGCAGGCTTCCCAGCCCAAAGTACTGGCGCTGGGAAGAGGAGCCTCAGATATCCTCTTAAGTCGCCATCTTTCCTGTGTTGAGCCCTTCCCCACAGGCCAAATCTGAATCTAATTGGTCTGGTGAGCTTCACTGCTCTACCCTGTTGACTCACTGGGAACCCACCCCACCCAACACCCCCAAAGCTGGAGATACTTTTTCCTCGAGCAGCCGGCCCTGTCTGCATTGCACTTTCTTGAAAAACTATCAGAGTCCACGGACACCAGGCAGGTGGCGACTGGCCTCAGTGTGCTCTGAGACTTTTGTTGAATAGCTCCAAGCTCAGCTCTGGCACCATACCAGAATCTACATTAACCTGATGACCACAGCTCTTCCCACTCTAGTGACTCCCTGAGACCCTGCCTCCCCCAAATTGCATACCACAGGAGGCTTTTTTAGTGGCTGAACATTAAGGGAGACAGGAGGTGGAAACAGGCCTCAGAGTGTCCTGGCTTTTTTCAGAGCCACCCCAGGCCCAGTACTGGTGGTAGATGCCTTCAGTTTGCAGCATGGTCTCTCCCATGTGCCTCCAGGTTTAGCACAGGCAAAAAATAATCACAGGTCTCTTTGTAGCTCCTACCAGGTAGTCCCCAGTCAGTCACAAGAAGTGGGTGACCTGAGCCTAAGCCCAAAAGGCCCCAGAATCAATATACTTAGAAGTTGGCTTCAGACCACAGCAGAGCACTACCCAATTAGCCCCACAAGCAGCACACCCGAAGAGTGGTCTCAGCAGACACCAGAGCCCTCTGGGGCAAATCCCACTCAGTGGGGTAAGCTCCCTGCACAGCAGGCTGTTAGTTGTGGGTGTGGCCAAATAACACAGCCAATCAGACTGAGGGTCATCCCACGCACTTACATGTCAATAGCAATCAAGACTCAACTATAACAGGAGGGCACACACAACCCACACAAGGGACACGCCTGGAAAGCCCAGAGCAATTGACCAGGGAGACTGTGCCAGGGTCCCACAAGGCACCTACTACATAAGGCCAACCAGCCAAGGCATAGAAGATCTACTTAATACATAGAAACAAAAACAGAAAGGCAACCAAATTGAGGAAACAAATCTTTCCCAAATAAAAGAACAGGAGAAAACTCCAGAGAAAGATCTACGAGATACAGAGTTTAAAACAATGGTTATGAGGATGCTCAAGGAACTTAGGGAGAACTTCAATAAAGAGATAGCAAACATAAAAAAGAACAGAGAAACCATAAAAAAGAGCCAGTCAGAAGTGAAGAATACAATAACTGAAATGAAGAATGCACTAGAAGAATCACCAGCAGATTAGATGGAGCAGAGGATCAAATCAGTGATTTGGAATACAAGGTAGCAGAAAACATTCAATTGGGACAGCAAAAACAAAAACAATACAAAAAGATGAGAGTAGTTTAAAAGACCACTGGGACAAAACCAAGCTTAATGATATTTGCCTCATAGAGGTACTAAAAGGAAAAGAGAGAAAGCAAGGGATTGAGAACCTTTTTTAAGAAATAATGATTGAAAACTTTCCTAAGCTGGTGAAGGAAATAGACATGCAAGTCCAGGGAGCACAAAAAGTCCCAAACAAGATGAACCCAAGGAAGCCCACACCAAGACACATTATAATTAGAATGGCAAAGGTTAAAGAAAAAAAAGGGAATCCTAAAAGCAGCAAGAGAAAATCAGTTAGTTACCTACTAGGATGTTCATATCAGACTGTCAACTGATTTCTCAACAGAAATTTTGCAGGCCAGAATGGATTGGCATGATGAAAAGCAAAGACCTACAACCAAGATTACTCTACCCAGCAAGGCTATCATTTAAAATTGAAGGACAGATAAAGAGCTTCCCAGATAGGAAAAAGCTAAAATTGTTCATCACCACCAGACCAGTATTACAAGGAATCTTAGAGGAACTTCTTTAAGATGGAAAAAAAATCAAAATTATGAATAATAAAATGGCAATAATTACATATACATCAATTACTTTCAAGGTAAATGGATTAAGTGCTCTAATCAAAAGACACAGGCAGGCTGAATGGATAAGAAAATAATACCCTTATACATGCTGCCTGTAAGAGACTCATTTCAAAATGAAAGACACACACAGATGGAAAGTAAAAGGATGGAAAAAAATATATCATGAAATGGGGAAAAAAATGAAATGGAAATGAAAGAAACAACCAAAAAAGCTGGCGTAGCAATACTTATACCAGAAAAAATAGACTTTAAAACAAAGACTATAACAGGAGACAGAGAAGGACCCAATAATCCCACTTCTGAGTACTTATCTGAAGAAACCCAAACACTAGGTCGAGGAGATGGGGTTCACTGCAGCATTGTTTACAATGGCCAAGATGTGGAGGCAGTCTGGGTGTCCATCAATGGATGAATGGATAAAGAAGAGGTTGTACATATATGCAATGGATATTGCTCAGCCATGGAAGGGAATGTGTTCTTGCCGTCTGTAGTGGCATGAATGGACCTGGAAGGTATTGTGCTGAGTGGAGTGTGAGCAGAGAAAGATAGATGCAATGTGATTTTGCTTATATGTGGAATCTATAGAACAATGTAAAGAAACAAACAAACTCATAGATATAGAAAACATTTTGATAGTTGCCAGATGGGAGGGGAGTTGGGGGTTTGGGTGGAAAAAGGGGAAGGGATTAAGAAGTACATATTGGTTGCTACAAAGTAGTTATGGGGATGCAGGGTATAACATAAGGAATATAGTCAATAATATTGTAATAACTATATGTGGTGTCACATGGGTACTATATTTGTTGGGGTAATAGTATTGAGGGGGTCCAGGCGCAGGGGGAAAAAGGTGAATGGATTAAAAAATACAAATTGGTAGTTACAAAATAGTCATGGGGATGTAAAGTAAAGCATAGGGAATATAGTCAATGACATGATAATAATTATGTACACTGCCAGGTGGGTACTAGACTAGTCAGGGGGATCGCTTCTTAAATTATACAAATGTCTAATCACTATGCTGTACACCTGAAATCAAAATATAAAATAATATTGAATGTCAACTGTAACTTAAAATTTTAAAAAGGGAAGAAAGGTGAGAGGAAGAAGAGATCCAAATTTTCAGGTATAAAACAAGTCACGGAAACGCAATACACAGCATAGGGAATACAGTCAATAACATTGGGATAGGGTGATCCGGTGCCAGATGGTTACTAGACTTATAATGTTGATCAGTTTTTTAGGTATACAAATATTGAATAACCATGGTGTACTCCTGATACTGATATAATATTGTATGTTAGCTTTATTTTTAATAAAAATCTTTAGAAAAAAAAGAAAATAAATAAATAAAATAAAATAAATAAAAAATAAAAGAAAACATGCCTCACAAAATTATCAAAAAGTACAATAAAGCTCCAAGTTTAAGAAACAAAATGTTTTGTTCGAATGAACCCACTTAAGCATTGGTTGCAAAAGGAGGCAGTGGAGAAATAGGTCCAATCATCCAATAGATTTTTTTAATATACACAGCTTTAAGCAAAAGAAGGTTTGATGTGCTTTGCTTAGTTTTAACTTCATAATAACACGTTAGTTTGAATTCCACCCTGTCTCTTTCCTCAGCCGCAGTTTATAGCTAATTCTGCTCTTGGACCTTTCTTTACCTGACAGACGCCCCACGTCTTTGCTCATCTTCAGGCTGGGGGACTGTTTAATCTTCTCTCATTTGTCAGCAAGATATGACTCATCAAGTAAATTAGAAATTTTGAGTAAACCATAAATCCTAAGACTTACAAATAGTGCAAGATAAGTATTCTAACTTTATAGATAACATGTCTTGTATGTTTTTCAAACATACATATTAAAATTTGGGTCCTTTAGACAATAGGAATAAGAATTGACACTCATTCTTGGGGTATTTAAGGAGTCAAGTGGCGCACATGTCCCCATATAGCTCTCTTTAGCTCCATAAGCCGGCAGCCTGGTTGTTCAGAGACCAGAACCACTGACTGCCATCCTGAATCATACTATGTTGTTCTTGGATGACAAGCCTGAGGGACACGTTTAATCAAAGGCAACCCTCCCAAGAAAATATGACCTATCCCTGTGTCAGCCCCAAACTGCGCTTGTTCCTGAGGTTCAATCTTTTTGCCCATTTACCTTCTCTTTACTCTTTCCCTATTTCTCTCCTCCCATCTGTCCTTTTCCTCCCTCTCATTCTCCCTTATCAAACTAGCAGATCTGATAAGTATCCACATCAGGACCGAGCTTCATTACTTAGTGACCACTTTTAAGTATTTAAATCAGGAAATATTTTCTCCAAAAACAAATAATTTAAATCGCCAGAAAATAAATGCTGTAGTTGACCATGTTAAGGAACTTACAGAATTTATATTGAATTATACTCTCTGTGTAAATCGCAATACCATGAAATGGCAGCCATTTTTCCCCAAAATATACAAAACATTTTTTTAAGTAATAAATAAGAGCCTTAAAGGTAGTGAGCCAGTCATGAAACAGAGCCCCTTTGGTACCCTTTAACCACCAAACACAATCATAGAGTCACTACTCAAATGAACTTCATTAAAGTGCCTATGCCTGTTCTGGAGCTGGAGTAACTTTTCAATCTATATTTGACTTTTAAATACCATCAGAAGAGGAGTCAATATTTCACACACTGATGGGAAATATTGTACAAGAGAAGAAAAATGAGGGGGTAACAAGTTATAAGGCAAACGCCTTTGGACCATCATACCCAACCCTTTAAACTTATAGCACAGCACTGAGGTGGTCTGAAGGAGACCGTGGAGGGGTCACAGTTCCCTTCCTTAGCTGCTTAAAGGAACACAGAAGAATAGTCTTCCATAGTGAAATGTGTTACTAATCAACTGAATAACTTAACATTTGTGTTTTTCCCAGTTTTCTTTTGCAAACACTGAAATGATGATTGGGATTATATGAGAAATTTGACTTGAAAACCCCCATTTCATAGTTTGCTTATTATCACTTGTAAAATAGAAAATGATAACTGAGGTTTCTATGCTTAACAAGGATATTGATATAAAAGGCTAATTAAAGAGCATTCAACAGTTAGCAAAATTTAAAGAATAGAACTAAACTGGTTAGTTATGAAAACTTCATTATCATTCAGAGAAACCAAATTGGGTATACTCATGTAAAAAATATAGAACTTTTTTTCCATTGTTAATATGACCTTAATCGTTCTGATTACTCTAAATCTTCTTGTATTTAAATGCAAAAGACTGCATCAATAACAGCCCCGTCTATACTAGATAACACTCAATAAAAAGGTAAAGATTCTATTAAGCAGCATTTTGCTTCCTTCTAATAAGTCATAGCAAAAATATTTTTGAAGTTTATCATTTTCAATTTCACATTATTAAATTTTTACTTTTCTAATTGACCTTACTAAATCTTAGTCTACATAAAGCCTTTGTAAAAACGTTAAAGGAAATTTTAACGTTTTCTTTTGTTACCCTGCAGAATCAAAATTCTACTGAAAATGAAAAGCCAAAGTATTCATTGGGATATCTATATACTGAACTTTATTCTCATATGTGATCAGGACATGTCGATAGATCTAGCATAGATTTCTGAGCTCAGTTACTCTCCCACATTATTGAAAAATCAGATTTCTGAACATATTTGTTTGAGTACATAAGTGACCCACCCATGCCAGACCTCAGGGCCAGGCCTAGCTTCACCAACACTTTCTGTGTGAGCCTCTGCTTAGGACGTCCATTGCTTTAGGAAATTGGTGTCAACTTGACATCCTTATGGGATTAAAATTTTATCTCTATAGTGTGATGGGTATGAAAAATACTGCGTGCTTCCATTTACATTACTTCAAACATTGATTATTTTTGTGAGTTACCTAAGAGGGGTGACAATTAAGTTTGCAGACTTGTTGCATTGATGTGGCTAACCTTTTTTTGATATCAGAAGGATTATTCATTATGAATTTGTACCAACTGGAAAAACAGTTAACCGAGTTTACTATTTAGAAGTGCTGAAAAGGTTGCGTGAAAAAGTTAGACGACCTGAAATTTTCACCAACAATTCATGGCTCTGGCATCACGACAATGCACCAGCTCACACAGCACTGTCTGTGAGGGAGTTTTTAGCCAGTAAACAAATAACTGGATTGGAACATCCTCTCTACTCACCTGATCTGACCCCCAATGACTTCTTTCTTTACCCAAAGATAAAGGAAATATTGGAAGGAAGACATCTTGATGACACTCAGGACATCAAGGGTAATACAATGACAGTTCTGATGGCCATTTCAGAAAGACTTCCAAAATTGCTTTGAGGGGTGGACTAGGTCCTGGAGTCGGTGCATAGCTTCCCAAGGGTAGTACTTGGAAGGTGACCGTAGTGATATTCAGCAATGAGGGATGTAGTGCTTTTTCTAGGATGAGTTCGTGAACCTAATTGTCTGACCACGTGTAAAGCAGAAAGCGGTATGATTTGAAATGAAGTTCCAGAGTGTCTCACATTAAAACCTAGGTGTTCACTCTTTAGAATACCATGTCTTTGGCAAGAAGACTGCTTTAGCCATGATGGGCTTCCACAGCCAGGTGGGGGCATGAGGAAGGATTGAGTTATTCTTGTTATCATTTCCTAAATTGGTATCTCCTTGAAGAAATTATTCAAACCACTCTGGCTAGTAAAGGTACCTAGAAAGGAGAATAAATGTAACGTTAGCCTCACGGGACTAACCAGTCACTCTAGCTAAAACAGACAAATCTACCTGAGTGACACACCCTTCAGATTTTATGCATCCAATAATTGTCGAGCATTTGCTACGTTGAGGCTGTCTTCTAAGCTGTGGGAAATCTGTGGTGAGAAGATGAACCTTCTGCCCATAGTGCTTACATTGTAGAGCGCGTGGTGGTGGGGCAGAGTTTCTAGGACCTTTGGTGGCAAATGCTTGTTCAGGGTCAAGTTTACTTTCTGGTGGTCTTTATATTATGACTGTATTTCATTGAGAAATGCTTACTTCCAGCCTACTATTCAGGTAAACAGAAGAGATGACAAATGTCCCTTCATATTTGGGGATGCACTGACATGTGTTTTGGAGACTTTTCAGCCAGACTTCCCAATAAAAATTGAATTCCCTCCAAGCTTATAAGGATGTGTTCAAGCTGAATCACGATACATCAACAAATTAAACATAAAAACTTGAAGACACTTGCCACAGAATCTATTATGCTCTTTTAACAATTGTAAAGGGCTTTGGTTCCATTAAGGAAATCCATTTTGTAAGCCCTAAAGAAATTAGGACTCCTTCAGAGTGATTCTTGTTTTAATAAACTTGAATATTATGATTTTGCCTTTTAAAATCTAAGGCTTTCCTAATAATGAACAAGATAGCACCCCTGTGACCTGAAGAGCTAACGGTATCTATTAGGATGTCTTAGTACTCATCTTTTTCTCTACATCCCACTCAGAAGCATGGAAATTGCTTTAATACCTGCACAGAAGAGTTCTGTGCAATCCATGGCTGCAATAGCTGCTTATTTAAGAAAGAAATAAAATTTCATTATTCTTGGCTTTAGGGAAAAAATTTCTACTACAGTCTCCTTTTAATGTTTATCTTCTTTATAACATGTGCTAATCTAAGAAGAATTGGGAATTTGTACTGAATTTTATGTTAATTGATTTAAACATACATTCTTACTTTGGAAAAATAAGTATTGTGATACTCTAAAGATTCAATGGTCAGAGTTTAGTATCAATTCAGTTCTTAAAACAGAGCTCATACACATGAAGTAGATATTGCCATTAAAAGTGAACCCAGGAAATCAGTTATATCTAAATCTTTCCATATTTGTGGGGAAATGTCACTGCTCTGTTGGTTCTATTAATAATATGTGAACAGATTCGGGTACATTTAAGTCTAATCAGGAGGAAAATTAAAACAATTTAATGGGGAAAACCCCTGTACTGTGTAGTTTCTACCCTCAGACAGTTGTGTGTGTTCGTATGTGTGTTCGTGTGTGTATGAGAGAGAAAAAGAGAGAGAGACCAAGACTGAGACAGAGATGGAAAAACAGCAAAAGAGACAGAGAGTGAGAATTTGGGGGACAATTAAGCAGTACCAAAAGAAATTGGTGGTTGTTTCATAGCAAGGCAAAGTAGCTCCTTTTTAGGACTCAAGGTCAGAGTTACTGGGCCTGGCGCACTATTGTTCATGTTCTCTAAGCCCGAGATTTTCCCCCTAAATGCGTAAGCTAAAAGATGGGCCTATGATAAGTAACATTTAAATCTGATTTGATTTTAGTTTTGCACACAAGATTCTGCAAATTCCTTAATTCATTGTACAATCTAATTACAGCTTGATTTCTCTGAGGGAAAATATATTACCTTATCTTCTCAAGTTACTTTTTTGATTATTATCTCCTATGGCTACTGCAGCACTGGATCACAGTCCAATCGTTTCTTTCACTTCAGTCCCCTCTGTACTGGACACTGAGTATTGGTAGGTTTGATCAAACAGCATTTCATATTGATTTCCGAGTCTGGCAAATGGAATGTCATCCTTATGCCTGGATGTTGTGAATACATTCGCCACATGTAGTCACAATAATGCACCTTTGTTGTTAGTGGATTCAAATTGCCAGAGAGGTTTCATATTTAAAATTCACTGGATTTACAACCATCTGATGACTGAAGAAAAATAAAACACTCTGCATCCGATTTTTTTTTCTGAAACATTTTTCAGATGTAATTATCGTCATCAAAAAGTATCTTTTTCAACCCTGTGAATATGTTCTGTACTGAGTGCTGCTTAGAATTTTTTTCAATTCCTCTATGCCTTACTGTGAACACCGGTTAATGCTGAGGTGGGTGCTGCCAAAGGATGCAGCAGGGGGAATTCCCGTCCTGGAGAGGAAACTGCGTCTAAGCGAAGGGATAAAAACACAGAGAAAAACAATCTTGGAATTCCTTTTCTCCTTCTATCTCTATCTCTATCTCTATCTCTGTCTCTGTCTCTGTCTCTGTGCTTCTCTTTTCTATCTCTATTTCTAGATCTGTCTCTTCTCTTACTGCACCTCCTCCCATAAACCCAGACACACACTTCCGGAGCATTGGAGACAGGCCTCTGGAGAATGTGTGTCCTTCACTAGCCAGAGAGCAGCCTCAATAAGAGGAGGTCCGAAGTGTAACTGTCTGCTGCCTCGGCCTCCGGCGTCCGTGGCATTTGTCTTCAGAGCCATGCTGCAGAGGATGCTCTGCAGTGCTTGGGAACGCTCGGATTTCTGCCAGGGAAACACACAACTGCAGGATGAAGCTGTGGTCTGACCACAGAGTAACAAGTCCTGAGTTGAGTGCGGGGACCCACATGCCCCCTGCCACCTGCAGACCACCACCTGTTCCCACTCAGGTGACTTTAATACTAGGTGGGACTCAGCTGGGGTCATGGGCCAGAGGGACTTACTGGTTTCCAAGGCTTCCAATTATTCAAGAGTATCTTTATCAGAAAGCTACTGTTTTCCTTTTAAATTAAACGCGCTACCTATTTTTTAAGTTAACAGTCAGTGATCAATTGGGGGGGTATTATTTTTTTTTTATGTTAAAGAAACATTTGTAAAAGTAAATGTAGATCACTTTTATAGACACTGGCTGTGATTTTTATCCAGTTGGGTATGATTTTTAAAAATTAATCCCAATTGTGCAAAACATAAAGCTTGAATGTGTTCAGACCTCCATTGCATACACTTGAGCAATGCATTTGGTTCTGCAATATTGACTTCAATTGCACACAATTTGTTGCACTTGACCAGAATCAGAATCCTTACCTTAACCCAATTGAAAACATTTGATAGGTGCTATGAGACAATTTTTAATTCCCCTTAAAAAAAAAACCTCTTTGATCAAAAATTGGAATTTCTGTATTAATCTCTTTGAACTGCATATGGAGATCAGCATTCAAGCTTGTTTTTTCAGACAAAACTGTAAGAAGGGATTGCATTATTCACTTGTTAAGTTCTTCAGAAAGCTTTTTGAAAATCCTTTAAAAGAATTTTCCATGAACTGAAGTTTTATTGCATTTCTGATTGGAGATGTAAAGAACAGTCAATATAGGCACATGAAAAAGAAGTCACCAGGTCAAAAAAGGGAGAAAAAAAAAAAAGAATTAAATCCTAAAGAGGTCGAGAGTTGATTCAGTATCACAAAACAGATAAGATCCCAGTGGGGTTGAATATCAAATGAGGCAACTAACTGTCCATTCTAATAAAAAGAAGGGGGAGTTTTTGAAGACGTGCATGTCTTCTGCTTAAACAAGCCATCTATATTGCACATGGGATGAGAACACCCTGCTCAGTGTGACATGAGTTTAAAGAATTTTGGAGGTCATCACTGTTCAGTTTTCTCCCTGAACAAAATTTAAGTCTTCTTATCTTGTTCCATACATGCTTTATTTTAACAAGAGTATTTTCAACCTTACAAACGTAGGTATGTAAAAAAAAAAAAAAAAAAAAGTCCTTTTCTCCATTAAGGACTTTCACTGACATTTGGTTTCATTGTATGCTTTAAATCTATGTTAAAACACAACCACCCAATGTTAACAAAAACTGCAGTGAGGGACCTCTGATTCACATGCGTATTTCCTTTTAATCAAAGACACCTGGTTTTTTGAAGCTCTGACTCCAAATGATTCAGAGTAATGTGTTTTCTTTTTTCGTTCCTTTTCTTCTTTTTTAACAGAGGACTTTCCTTTTCTCTAGCTGGTACCATCAAAATGCATTGGTCCCTTCCATCCCCAAACCAAAGAAATAAACAATATTCATGTAGGGAGAATATAGCTTAAGCAATTCACAGAGTATACAAACACTTATTGGTACAAAACCTGCAACATGAGTTTTTTGTTAAATTTTAACAGTGTTTTCTCAAATCTTCAAAGCTTGCCTTGATGGTTTGCTGAAGTAATTGAACCACTCTTGAGTTGTTTTATATAGGACATCTTATCTTTCTTTCATTACCCAGGCTGTGGCTTCTTTTCTATTCCCATGAAATCCATGTACACACTTTAGAAGCCCTCCTGAACAAGCTCGCTTCTAACTTTCACAGAGCCCTTAGCACAATTTGAATACGAAAGAGATACTGAATAAAAAGCTTTAATCTCTTGTCTGTTATGCTGCTTCCTTGCCTCTCTTCATCTCCTCCTCTTCCAAGGGCTTTTCTGTGTGAGGAAAGTGAACACTTTCTGTTGAAAGTGAAGTGTAAGGCTCAAGAAGATGCTTTTGCCAGGCTGAGATGGGAAAGTAGCTCCTGCAAACATTCTCCGTCAAAATGTAGCTACATTTGTGCTGCATTGCTTTCTGCGTGAGCCTTTGCAGGTAAAAGATTAGTGAAGAGCTCTCCGTGAACAAAAATCATTCAATCAGCAGAATGTACCAGGGAGTATCAGATGTGCTCTCCACCTCCAATACGGTGGGGCTCTCTCCTCTGATACCTCTGCCCCTCGGTGAGCTGGAACTGCTTGAAAGGCTTTTCTGTTCTCCGGGTCTCTTGTCAATTTGAATGCCAGGAAATGAGCCCCCTTTGTGAGATTAATTAATAGCAGGAGCGGAGCGGCGGGGCCCAATCGCCACGCAACAGAGCTGTAATTGCTACTTTGTGGAGAGGAAAGAAAAAAAGTTTGGGTTGCACTTTAAGAAGAGGGTTTAAGGAAAGTTCTTTGAACTAGAGGTCTCAGTGCACTGGATTAAGGCAAGAAGCAAGGAGGCCTTTGAAGTTTGCTAAGAGGTTTTGGAAGGGAAAAAAGTTGGGTGGCAAATGGGAGCTGGCAACATCAAAAGCACTCGCACCGCTCCTCACCTGCTTGGCCTCCGAATAGGGACCACGGGCTGGACAGCGGTGTTGCGGGTCCACTGACCAGCTGGGAATGCAAGACGGTGGGTGGGTGTTTATTTGTTTGTTTATTTGGGCTGCTAACGACACTTTTGCAGTGCGTGGGCTGTGTGCATATAATGCGTGGGCACCCTCAAGTTAGGGGTGCTGATTGTAAGACTGCACTTGACAACACGTACAGAATAAACATACATATGGCAAAAAATGGCAAAACTGCTGTCTCTCATTCTTCCATGCCCCTCTCCCTTCTAAGATCTTCAAAGACATTTAGAAAAGTTTCTCTGCTCATCACTTAGCAGTGATGTATTGATAAGAGGAAAAAGAAATGAGATTGTTTTAGAAATCATATCCATATCCTGTCTGGAAATAAGAGTAAGTTTAGGACATCTATTCTCAACAGGGGCAATATCGCCCCCAAGGGGGTGAAATTGATTCTTGGGGAAGTGAAAGAAAATCTTAGATACTATAATGATTTACAGCTCTCTAAAGGGGCACAGTGTATCAACAGATATACAATATAGCTTTGCTAATAAAATTTCATAGGGAGGGGACAATTAGAAATAAAATACCTAAGAAAGGCTCCTAAGGGTACATCATAATTATTTTTTTTAAAAGAACACTGAGGATCCAATGGTTTATGCAAATTTCTAAAAAGCAGCATAGATTTCATTTTTTATGAATTGTATATTAACCAGAAGTTACAAGCATTTGTATTTCATATTTTGATATTGTGCTTTTTTCTATTTTTATGTCAAATTTTTTATACTTCCAAATCTCATATTAAATATTTTCATTATTTTATTAACCTCATCAGACTGACAGAAGTAGATCTACATAGTTTAATTGAAAAGCTTGACTATATCTCAACTCTCACCATTGAAGTTTGTGCATAAGATAAGATATTTTTGAAAAAAGTAAAAAATTTAATTTTCTTCATTTTTAAAATTTTTGCCCATCTTGTGAAATATTACAAGTAATAAACTAAGCATTAAGAAAATATGGTAGAGCTACATGTTTTATAAATACAACTTATTCTGTCCATTAAAAATTTGTATACTTTTTTTCTAAGCAAATATAGTTAGGTATCAATTTCAAATAATAAGCAATATTTAAGGAAAGGACTGAAAATATTACCTAAAATTTATTGGTTGATAGGTTTGTTTTAGATCTTTTAATAATTTAAAATTAAGGGTTTTGTTTTCATTTTGAACTCAAAACTCAACTTCCAAGATAAACACATAAAATTTTCATTTAACCAAAAGTGTAAATATTCAGGACTATGTTTTAATAATGAAAAATCTTTGGTTCCTCTATTTTTAATCTATAACAATGCTGTATTTTTCTCCCATTACAATGACAAGGAATGTCTGAAAATCAAGAACCAATTCCAGTCTGGGCTGAATAAACTCAAAATTTTTCTAGGCCTGCCTGACAGCTAGACACCATGTGTCTAAGCAGTGTCACCATTCAGGGTATTTATTCTTTACTGACCTTGAGAAAGAGGTTTTGGAGGCTTTCCCTTAAGGAAACTGTACATATGGAGCAATATGCATAGAGAGCCACATCTTCTCCTTTCCCATGTCTTTGGTCAGTTGTCTTCAGAAAGGTATTCGGTAGAGTGACAGTCCCAGCAAAGTGTATTGGTGACATTTCAGGGCTTCCGTTTCATTGACATCCAATACCAGCTCATGCTGCACAAGCAGGTTGGCCCAGCCCAGCATTCAGCCCACAGTGATCAATCAATAAACGTGTTGACCGACCACACCAGTGCACCCAACACATCAACCCACTGACTTTGCAGCCTCATTACCAAACCATCTTGGGGGACCTGCCATTTTGAAAGTTTAACAAATATCTTTAATACAATGAGTGACTGAATGAAGTAGCTAGTAATTATGAGTCCACTGCCAGAATCCCCAATCCTTCCAAACTTGCAGGAGCACATGTCTCTGTTTCAAATGAAAGGCCATGTCTAAAGGCTTACTTACTTCACTTAGAGGAGACCTTTCAACTCTATGCATCATAGAAATTATGTACACATAGGAATATGTACAATATAAATGACTTGAAATATATTTCTTACAATATTGCCTATGCCCTAGTCTACTAGCTGTCAAGGAGCTGCATATAATTACGCTCATTAAGAAAAACAGACATATATTCAATTACCTTCTTGCTGCCAATGCAGGAAACGTAATAGTTTCCTTTTTATTATATCAAATATCTTAGTTTATGCCATGCATGTTAAAGTTTACCACTCCTTGAGGCTTGCAACTGCAACCTTTTTTTAAGCTATCTGGAGGATTATAATTGCATGCACACATCAATTATGGATTGGATTCAGCATTTTCAGATAACTTCCCAAATCACAATGAGAGTACAGTGATCTCCAGGCACTTCCAGGCCAGTTTGATTATAGGTGTAGTACACGCAGCCTCGTTAGTTAGTTCTCTGTGATGAGGGCTTCCTCTCCCTGCCAGGTCTCTGGGAGAGGCACTGACCACTGCTTTTCACTAACAATTTCTTGCCGTTCCCCAGAGATACCTTAATGAGCCCCTTGGACATGGCCGAAGGCAATCTTGCTCTCTGGGCCAGTGAGGTGAAAAGCCAAAGCTTTACCCTACCAGGCAAGCAATAATTAATAAGGTATCTTTGATTCATCTCAATTCATTAACAAAGTTACAAGTTTGATGGCCTCAAGGAACAGAGTGTTAGTCTGTCATTTCATTTACAAGTATTGAATGAAACACTGTGCCAAGGTATGTTAAAAAATTAACTTACAACAAAAATAAATGAATGTAGAATACTAATTGGGGGAAAGCAACTGACAGATACTGCAAAAGATTGATTTTAGGGAAAACGGAGAAATCTGTTTTCTGTTTATTTTAAGGACAGGAAATGAATACTGATTAGAAATGTATAGGCAGTTGCATTGTGCAGCATTTGGTAATGTTTTCACTGGAGATTTGATTTGTCTAAGTTTTTCCCAGATTTTAGATTGGATGCCAGTTATCAGAGTTAGTTTTTGGTCTAATAGTTGGACTTTCTTGGATACACAGCTCTTCAATTGAGAGCATTTGCCGTGCGTCCCAGTGGAAAAGTAATTCAAGCCCAAATGTCGCCTTGCCACAGAAAGAAATGCCTACTTTGGGCAAAAAAAAAGGGCGAGATGAGGTGGTCGAAACTTTTGCTGGCCAGTTTTTCCTAAGAAACTGCTGTCAACTTAAGAAATCGTACCCATTTGGGTTTGAAGGAATCTTGAAATACTACTATATTATTAATATTTCTTAAATGTGCTGTCTGGATCATGTATATATTTCCCCTCTAATCTGGGATTAAAGCAAAAACAGAACAAAACAAAGCTATATTCCTAAGTGAGAAATAATAGTTTAAAAAGGAGTGTATTAGAATGAAGCCCCTCAGAGAAAAGGAGGACGCATGGATCGCTCTGGGGGCTCAGGGAGCGGTTTCCTGCGATAGCCACCCCCTTTAGGTGGGGGAGGGTGTATCTCATTTGCTTTGTTGTGTTACAGTCCTGCTTGGGGCCTGTCTCCACAGGGAATTAGGGGACTGTGGAGGCAGCCTGGAGCTGGCAGGAAGGCGATGGATGGCGGCGTCAGGCCGCTTCCCTAATCAGGTTTGCTGGGACCACTGCATGAGAGCTTCTGTGAAGAAATTCAGATAATATATACAGCATCTCCTGGAACCGTCTACCGTGTGTACCGGCTGGAGTCAAACTATTCTAATCCTTCCTGGGAGTTTTGGAAATGCTGTAGTGAGGTTGTAGTGACATCTAAAGGCAGACTCTTCCCCGTGTGCTGCACTTCTCAACAGCCTGCTCCTTTTCACACGTGCTTCTAAGCCTAACTTCTGACAAATTTCTCCTAAAATCTGCACACAGCATGTTCACCTCGGATCTTCTCTTTACTCAGTCTACCATCTCTGGGGGGTGGAGGGGATTTTCTTGCCATCTGGGAAAGGAAGGCTCTCCTGTGTTCCATATGCCACCACTGCTATCACTACTGTAAGGTCCTCTTCTCTGCAGCTTACACTCTTAAATATTCTTTGACCACGTGTCTTGAGGCCAAAGCAGGCTGAAGTACATAAACCACACCTTGGGTGAGAGCGTCCACTGCCATCGTGCCAACATCCAGCCTAGTGTACCTGCCTCTATATAATTTTCCTCTTCTGCTTTCCTGGACCTCGACAGGATGGTCCAGAGACTGTTTGAGTTTCTCCTTGAAGGGCAGACAAGGGCCAAGCAACACGTGCTCTTGGGATTTGTATATGACTGCCCTGCCAATCTGGATAAGAAAACACACATATTTAATGTTGGGTGCTCACATTTGACGTGTGCTCTTTCCTTTTGCTTTAAATATGACCTTCTTCTCTGTCAATTTGTTAGATTTCTTCCCTCCTTCCAACACTAATGGCAGGGACTTTACCATCTTGCAAAGGCAGCTGCTGCCTTCCGACCACCACCACCACCACCACCACCACCACCCCTCCACCCCTCCACACCCCGACCCCTGTCCCAAGCACCCTGGTCATTGGTATGTTAGCAATCTCCGCTCTCATTTCAGATGTGCCCCTGAGTCAGTGAATCAAATGTGCTGCGTACTTTGGTTCATCTTTACCATTCTTAAATAACCATATATAGCCCGTTGGTAAGTGTAAACAAGGGCAAGAAAATCAGACCATGTGCATTAGGTAACAGCCGTTTGCATGCAGGTGATTCCCAACAATATCAGATACTGAATGTGTTTCCTGAGCTCCCATTACAGGGATGCAAGTTTTTCTTTTCTTTTCTTTCCTTTTTGATGGCCTTGATGAAAGATCCATAGGTTGAGTTGAATAGTTGGAAGCTAATAACTCCAGTGGTAAAGGTCCCTGCATTCGTCTGCCACCCTGCCCCTGGTGGTAATCCTGGTTTTGGGGATCTAAAATTCCCTAAAGATGTATTAGTGTCGTATACACATGTGCTCTTGTATGCTCATAATCCATTTCACTAGCTTCTTAACTGCATGCTTTGTATTTAAATTTTTCCTTCTGACCAAGTAAATCCCTTTGGATGAAGTGACAGCATCTTTTCAGCACCCATAGCTGGTGACAGCTGGTGGAGAGACTGAAAGACTGCAAAGTGTTCCTTACTAGCTTTCTTCAAGACCAGTGCCAGCCACCAGCTGAGCGATTTGTTAGTGCTCCCTTCAGGCATCAGTCAGTTGAAGAGGCTCACAGTCAATGCTAAAGAAGAATAATAGATATTAATATAAAAGACAATATCTGTGCTTCTGGCTTACCCATGCCTTTAATTAGGTACTTATTTGTTATATGTGAACATGGAACCTTTTCATTAATTCTGGTGTAACCCTTTATTAATACTGTATGAAGTATATTTTGGCATCTGAAATGCAGTGAAAACGCAGCTTTGAAAGGACTCATTGCGATAACCTCTGAAAGAACAGCTCATGGGGCCAGATGCGTGCGTTTTTCCCCTTCTGCAGCGAAGTTTCCTTGTGAATTTCTAACTTGGAATACATTCTGTTGCTTTAAATGAAAATTGAAAGATGTCCTTTTTTGGGGAGGGTGTTCTCTCTGGCAGGTTGCCATTGTTAGATTAAGTGATGAGGTAATGACGAAGATTTAAAAGTAAGGAACTAAATTTCAAATTAACGTGGGCTTTAGCCGTAGGTTGGCCCTTATGTGGAATTATTTAAATAGTTACCTAACGAAATGCCATTTCTGTATTTGTGGGAAAAATAAATAAATAAAATGATCCTTTCAGGGGAACAAAAGATATTAACCATTTGCAAGCAACGCTTTGAGGTTGTTAAGATTTTCTTCAGAAAGTTAGATCCCTAACACACATAATCATCTTTCTAGAAATTAAATATTCTCTCACAGGTAAAACAAAACTAACATGCCAACTAATATACCACTTTTAAAGATGTCTGGCTGTAGATTCACGTTTACATAGCGTCCATTTTATTTTTGACCTCTTTTACCTACTCTTGCCTTAATTATTTTAAGAATGAAGAGAAAGTAGAGAGATTATGTTATCGTGTCTGTCTACCTATAAACAGTCCTTGAAATTGGTAGTTAAGGGAGGAGGTAGAGCATTGTCGATGTACTAGGTCTACGTGGAGACTTAGCAGAGCTGATACGACATCAAAGGGATGTGTGTCCATCATCCTAGAACCTTGAAAAGTTCTGCAAGGACAAGCAACGTGACAATGTAAAATTAACAGCAGAGTCCATCATCAACATTCTGGCTTGCCAAATTAAAAAAATAAATAGAAAAAACTTACCCATACGTGTAAAAATGTGTGAGTGTGTGTGTGTAATGCATATACATAATCTTCCTTTCGCATTGCCAATGGTTTTTAAGTCGACAAAATTTCACTATTAAATGAATCTGACATTCTGAGAATATTTTAAGGTATTTGAATACTTTATTTCATGCTATGGTTCAGATTTTACAAAAGCTGTTGCTCTTAAAAATTTACTAAATTAAAGACGAGAAAGGGGGTCAAATATATGGTGATGGAAGGAGAACTGACTATGGGTGGTGAACACACAATGCAAGATATAGATGATGTAGTATAGAACTGTACACTTGAAACCTATGTAATTTTATTAACGAATGTTATCCCAATAAATTTAATGAAGATAAAAAAGATGAGAAAATTAATACAAAAATAAAGGAAAATAGTTATCTTATTGGGTTGTTAATAATGTATTAGCAGCAAAACCGATTCTGTATCTTTTAATGAAAGAGAATGACACAATTTTGAGTTTTAAAATCTGCATTTTCATGTTTGTCAGGCTGCATTTAGCATTCCATGTTTCCTTACATCTGCACCCCTGACTGGGGGGAGGGGATGCTGCACAGAGTGAGAAGAAAGAGAGTTGCAGACTTTTACAATTACGAATATGTTATTACTAATCCCCCAAAATAGGTATTTTGCAAACATCAAATAATGTCTTTTCCTAGAATATGAGAAAAAATGCTAAACTCAATAATCCTAGTGTGCTACAAAGATATTAAATAAGTTATTGAAAGAACCAAAAGATCAATTTAAAGCAAGCAATCTGCTAATAATACAATTGAAATCTGAGTTTGTTGTATTGTTGCTTGAACCAAAAATGTACATGGGCTTTCAAATATTCAAGTACTTCACCGTCGTGTGTGTGTGTGTGTGTGTGTGTGTCTGATGAATTATTAATACAGGGCTTGTACTGGGCTCACCAGCCACTCCTGAATCCTTATTAGGAAGTCACAATTTGATGTGTCACAATGAAGGGTGAAGGGGGTGTCTAATAAGCCTATAATCTATCCACCGGTGAGCACACATTATATCTGATTCTTGATCTATTTCTTTTTGTATTGAATAATTATTTAAAATGGCTTTCTGTTTTTATGTAAGAAATTGCTTTTTTGTTTGTTTTCCTTTAATTTTTGCTTTGGTTGTTGTTGTTAGGGGCATGCATGCGTGTGCACGTGTGTTTTAATGGGCAGTTTTGTGTGCTATGATTTCTTTTGGTGCCTCTTTACACCACATATTCAAATGCAAATATACACACACATATATGTACCACATACCTGTATGTGCAGTGTCTGTTTACATTTTCTGTCATGTAGTCATTAAGCACACAACGTAGACTTAAAGGATGTCAAAACTGACAGCCCCAGCATGATGGATGATGCTGTGTGCTAGACTGATTCTTACCAGGTGTGGTGTGATGGGAATTCAAATGCTGTTCAGAGCTCTTATTTGTGTTAGTAAAGTTTTGCTTTGCTTTTCTGTAAGGTTTTTTTTTTTTTTTTTTTTTGGTGGGGAGGAGGGGAGAAGAGTTTCTGAACTTGTGATCTTAAACCATTTTGTAAGATGTTTTGAATATTTGAAGGCAAAATCCATGGAGGTTTCTTCCGATATGTATATTTGATGCACGTTATCCATTTTTATATCATTCACTCTTTGACACATATCTAAGTAGTCTCAGATTAACAGGATAAATATTTTCAAAGATTTAAAACTACTGATCCTGTTGTCGCTATTCTTTTGGGCATACAAACGTCCCCACTTACCCCCTTAGATGGGCAGAAATGATTACTGCCTGTCTGAGCCCATGAAAACACCAAGCCAAAATTTCAATGAACATTTTATTTAAAGATTTTGAGCCAGCTTCAAGTTTGAGGAGTGAATGCAACCTTCCCTGGCCTCTGTGCAGACAATGCCTGATCTCTAAACTAATCCTGATACCTGATTGACCCCTGCTGGACAATCCTGCAGAAGACTGAGGATCTGAGTGACTGCCTTCAGTTTGTCCCTCCCAAGCTCATGTGGCTCACAGATACGCTGTCCCCGAGGCAACCCTGAGTTTGAACTAGGTATGCTGCTACCAAAATGAAGGTCTCTCATTTTCTGTAATTGAATTCAATGTCTTCTGATACAAAAGAACGTTCCTTCCCTTCTGACCATTTGAGGTGGGAATGACAGTGCTAAATAGGTGAATGTATGCCCTGCAGAATTGCATAAAACTGGATGACCTGCCTCAGGATGTTGTCAAATGTAATCTGTCATCAACAGAGAGAAACTGGAGACTTCAGTCATCAGTAGACCTGAGGGATGGGATCTTAACTTCACCCATTTCCTTATTTATCTTTCCAAATAACACTGATTTAACTCAGCTTTCAGTGTGAATGGTCTCAGAAGGTTGTCCCTTAATCTGCGCTAAACTGTCCCTCACCAAATTTCTGCAGAAAATTATACACAAAACAACTAATCCAGTGTCTATAATCTTTACCACTTTGATCTGTCTTTAAGGATTCAGGTGAACATATTAATAAGAGAGGAGGCAATTCATTCTAACTAAAGTAAATTGTTGCAGTTTCTGAAAGGTGACTGTGGATATTCATCCACCTTTACTCAAAAGGTGGTATGACTATTTGGTGGACACTGGTCTATCCTGCTGGTCAGGTGTTGGAACTGTAGCTGGACAGTGCTCATTAACACAGACACAGCATTGCTTCCTGAATTCTTTCTACCATGTACTGCCCACTCAGAGGGCCTATGTATGACCAGAAGGAATCACCTGGCCACCCTCTGAATTTCCCACTGCACGTTTTCTTTATTATTTATCTTGACTTTTACCTAATCATTCCTTGTCTCAGCCCAGCTACCTGATGGATGCATAACTACAACCAGGCCTCATCCTTATTTCCACAACTCTATGTACCCATTTCCTACACCCTTCCTTGCCAATTCTGTTTCCTTTGCCTCCTACTCAGCACTTCCATTTCACCCTCTGTGCTACTCCTCCCCCCCACATACGTGGCAAACCATTAAAGCCTATTTCCTGATTTGGGCATTATCTGTTAGGCAAGGGACATGAAGCCAGTCGCCAGCCCTTTCCAGGGACATGGGAACTTGCCATAGTGCTCTTTAGCGGGCAGTAGAAGCCTAGAGGAAGAGAAAGGCAACAGCTTTGAGGTGCATGTAATGTTCATAGACTTGTTAGCACAAGGAGAACAAGATTCTGAGAGGTGGGGTAGTGGGCACGCTGATGCAGATGTACGCAACGCAGTTCCCAGCCAGTGAAGTGGTTTCAGAATGTCGGGTGAGGTGGCTTATCTTATTCAGGGAAATATTGGGGACCAAATACAAAGTCATCCATGTGCTTGGTGGAGTAAAGTTTTTCGTAGGAAAAAAAAAGAAAAAAAGCAGAAACCTAGCACATATATATAAACATATACAGGCATATATATATATTCACAAAGAAAAGTGCTACATACTCTCACCAAAGAGTAAAATTGGAGAAAGTCTATGACAAATTGCCCAAATGGGATACATTTGGACGTGAGAAACTGCTGCTAATAAGTATGCTGAGACAACAGGTGTACACCAGGACCACCCAACACCCCAGTGCATGTTTTCTCCCTAATTATATATCTCCTTCTACAAATACCCACTGAACACCTACGATGTGCTGAATTTGTGGTATAGAGGTTGGTGATGGGTCCTACATGATAGGTGTCTATCTGGTACTTGCTAGAAATCCACCCTCCAGTGTGCCAAGAAAAGCTTTTCACAGGGAGTGCTCTTTGGAGGCAATCCTCTACAAACCACCTGAGAAAGGTGTTAGGCAGGCTGCTAGCCACTGGGTGTTCCTGGCGGCCCTGTCCTGCTAGAGACGCTGGGTTGCTGCAGAAGCCAGGCGGAAGCCGTGGGCATTGTAGGTGCATGTTCAGGAGGACACTGGTACCAAGAATCAGAACGCTTTCCTCCTGCAACGTCTGTCTAGCACCCTCTACTGACAACACTTAACATTATGCTAACTAACAAAGGAACAAATATTTAAAGGGCCCAGAGCCATTTTCCTAGATCAGGCATCGGAGGGAAAATTTAGAGCTGAGAGTAATACATTCATAACTGGCTCACACAGTTCAAGCACATCACCCACAGGCCCACCCCTCAGAGGCATTGCATCTCCTTTGAGTGGTTTGATTTTAGGTTCTTTTAGTGGCTACTTGTAATAATATGCTAATACTTGTCATTCTTGATATATCAACGTCAAACATTACCTACTAACACCTTGCTATGAAAAATAAGAAATGTGGCCAATTTTATCCCCTCTTTCCCATCCCAATGTTTCTAAGTTATGACTGTAGAGACCTATAAAACTTTAAACTTTAATCGATATAATTTCTAACCATCATTTTGGACAGAATTTTCTGACCCTTTCCTATCTGACAAACACCTCTCTCTGCACTTCCTTTCAGTTCCCTTCTCTTCAGTAGCATGCCCACTCTTCTCAGGCTCAGTGCTACTTTTTAATTCTTAATATTACAAACTGGTTTTTGTTATATTTTTATTTATTTATTGGGGTGTCAATTGTTAGTACAATTACACAGATTTCAGGTATACAATACTGTATTACATCATCTATAAATCTCATTGTGTGTTCAACACCCAGAGTCAGTTCTCCTTCCATCACCATATATTTGATCCCCCTTACCCTCATCTCCCACCCCCCACCCCCCTTACCCTCTGGTAACCACTAAACTATTGTCTGTGTCTATGAGTTTTTGTTTCTCATTTGTTTGTCTTGTTCTTTTCTTGTTTTTGTTTTATATACCACATATCAGTAAAAACATATGGTTCTCTGCTTTTTCTGTCTGACTTATTTCGCTTAGCATCATACTCTCAAGATCATCCATGTTGTCACAAATGTTCCTATATCATCTTTTCTTACCGCTGAATAGTATTCCATCATGTATATATACCACAACTTCTTTATCCATTCATCTATTGAAGGACATTTTGGTTGTTTCCATGTCTTGGCCACCATAAATAAAGCTGCAGTGAACATTGGAGCACACGTGTCTTTATGTATAAATGTTTTCAGATTTTTTGGGTAGATACCCAGGAGAGGGATTGCTGGGTCATATGATAATTCTATTTGTAATTTCTTGAGGAACCTCTACACTGCCTTCCATAATGGGTGCACCAGTCTGCATTCCCACCAACAGTGTATGAGGGTTTCTTTTTCTCCATAGCCTCTCCAACACTTGTTGCTATTTGTCTTGTTGATGATAGCCATTCTGACTTGGGTGAGGTGATATCTCATGGTGGTTTTTATTTGCATTTCTCTGATGATTAGTGATGTTGAGCATTTTTTCATATGTCTATTTGCCATTTGTATGTCCTCTTTGGAGAAATGTCTCTTCAGGTCATCTGCCCATTTTTCTTTCTTTTTTTTTTTTTAAATTTTATTTTATTAAATTTATTGGGGTGACAATTGTTAGTAAAATTACATAGATTTCAGGTGTACAATTCTGTTTGTTTTTTTGTTATTGAGTTTCATGAGTTCCTTGTATATTTTGGACATTAGCCTATTATCAGAGGCACTGTTTGCAAAAATCTTCTCCCATTCAGTTGGTTGCCTCTTTATTTTGTTGATGGTTTCTTTTGCTGTGCAGAGCTTTTAAGTTTCATATAGTCCCATTTGTTTATTTTAGCTTTTACTTCCATTGCCTTTGTAGTCAAATTCATAAAATGCTCTTTGAACCCAAGGTCCATAAGTTTAGTACCTATGTTTTCTTCTATGCACTTTATTGTGTCAGGTCTTATGCTTAAGTCTTTGATCCATTTTGAATTAATTTTGGTACATGGTGACAGAAAGCAGTCCAGTTTCATTATTTTGCACGTGGCTATCCAATTCTCCCAGCACCATTTATTGAAGAGGCTGTCTTTCCTCCATTGTATGTTTTTAGCTTCTTTGTCAAAAAATATCTGTCCATATTTATGTGCTTTTATTTCTGAGTTCTCAATTCTATTCCATTGGTCTATGTGTCTGTTTTTCTGCCAATACCATGCTGTTTTGATTATTGTAGCCCTGTAGTACAAGCTAAAGTCAGGGAGTGTGATACCTCCAGTATTGTTCTTTTTCTTAAGATTGCTTTGGCTATTCGGGGTCTTTTGTGGTTCGAAACAAATCTGATGATTTTATGTTCTATTTCTTTAAAAAAATGCCACTGGGATTTTGATGGGGATTGCATTAAATCTGTATATTGCTTTGGGTAATATGGACATTTTAACTATGTTGATTCTTCCAATCCATGAGCACGGAATGTCTTTCCATTTCTTTGTGTCTTCTTCAATTTCTTTCAAAAATGTCTTATAGTTTTCAGCATATAGGTCTTTCACATCCTTGGTTAAGTTTATTCCTAGGTATTTTATTCTTTTTGCTGCAATTGCAAAAGGAATTGCTTTTTGTATTCGTTTTACTGAGATTTCATTGTTAGTATATAGGAATGCAATGGACTTTTGTAGGTTGATTTTGTAGCGCGCAACTTTACTGTATTCGTTGATTGTTTCTAATAGCTTTTTGGTGGAGTCTTTAGGGTTTTCTATATATAGCATCATGTCATCTGCAAAGAGTGATAATTTAACTTCTTCATTCCCAATTTGGATGCCTTTTATTTCTTTCTCTTGCCTGATTGCTCTGGCAAGGACTTCCAACACTATGTTGAAAAGCAGAGGTGATAGGGGACAGCCCTGTCGTGTTCCTGAACGTAGAGCAAAGGGCTTCAGTTTTTCACCATTAATTATGAGATTAGCTGAGGGTTTGTCATATATGGCCTTTATTATGTTAAGGTATTTTCCTTCTATACCTATTTTATTAAGTGTTTTAATCATAAATGGATGTTGTATCTTGTCAAATGCTTTTTCTGCATCAATTGATATAATCATATGATTTTTGTCCTTTATTTTGTTTATGTGATGTATCACATTGATGGATTTGGATGTTGAACCATCCTTGTGCCCCGGGATGAACCCCACTTGGTCGTGATGAATAATCTTTTAATGCATTGTTGTATTCGATTTGCTAGAATTTTATTTAGGATTTTTGCATCTGTATTCATCAGTGATATTGGTCTGTAGTTCTCTTTTTGTGTGTTGTCCTTACCAGGTTTTAGTATCAGGGTAATGTAGGCCTCATAAAATGAGTTAGGGAGTAGTGTCTCTTCTTCAATTTTTTGGAAGAGTTTGAGCAGGATTGGTATTAGATCCTCTTTGAAGGTCTGGTAGAATTCACTAGTGAAGCCATCTGGTCCTGGACTTTTGCTTTTGGGAAGGTTTTGGATGACTGATTCAATTTTGTTACTGGTGATCGGTCTGTTTAGGTTTTCCAGTTCTTCATGGTTCAGCCTTGGAAGGCTATATGTTTCTAAGAACTTGTCCATTTCTTCTAGGTTATTGAATTTGGTGGCATATAGTCCTTCATAGTATTCTTGGATGATCCTTTGTATTTCTGTGGTGTCCGTGATAACTTCCCTTTTTCATTTCTGATTTTGTTAATTAGTGTCTTCTCTTTTATCTTAGTGAGTCTAGCCAAGGGTTTGTCAATTTTGTTAATCTTTTCAAAGAACCAGCTCTTTGTCACATTAATTTTTTCTATTGTCTTTTGTTCTCTATTTCATTTAGTTCTGCTCTGATTTTTGTTATTTCCTTTCTTCTGCTGACCTTGGGTTTCATTTGTTCTTCTTTTTCTAGTTCTTTAAGGTGTAACATGAGGTTATTTATTTGGGATTTTCTTGTTTCTTGAGATAGGCCTGTAATGATATAAATTTCCTCTTAAAACTGCTTTCGCTGCATCCCAAAAATTTTGGTAGGATGTATTTTCATTGTCATTTGTTTCTATGTATCTTTTGATCTCTCCTCTAATTTCTTCTTTGACCCAGTCATTCTTTAAAAGTATGTTGTTTAATCTCCATGTATTTGTGTTATTTCCTGCTTTCTTTTTGCAGTTGGTATCCAATTTCAAAGCCTTGTGAACAGAGAATATGCTTGGTATGATTTCAATCTTCTTAAATTTGCTGAGGCTGATTTTATATCCCAATATATGGTCTGTCCTTGAGAATGTTCCATGTACACTAGAAAAGAATGTATAGTCTGATGTTTTAGGATGAAGTGCTCTATATATGTCAATTATGTCCATTTCATCTAATGTGTCATTTAGGGCTGCTATTTCGTTATTTATTTTCTGTTTGGATGATCTATCCATAGCTGTCAATGATGTATTTAAGTCCCCTAGTATAATTGTGTTTTGGTCAATTTCTCCCTTTAGTTCTGTTAGTAGTTGCTTGGTATATTTCGGTGCTCCCTGATTGGGGGCATAAATATTGATGACTGTTATGTCTTCTTGTTGTATATTCCCCTTTACCATTATGAAATGTCCATCTTTGTCTCTTGTTATCTATTCCACCCTGAAGTCTGTTTCATCTGATATCATTATGGCTACACCTGATTTTCTCTGGGTACCATTTGCTTGGAGTGTCAATTTTCAACCTTTCACTTTGAGTCTATACTTCTCCTTATAGCTGAGATGTGTCTCTTGGAGGCAGCATATGGTTTGGTTTAGTTTTTTTATCCAATCTGCTACTCTGTGCCTTTTTCTTGGTGAGTTCAGTCCATTTACACTTAGGGAGATTATTGATATGCGAGGATTTCCTATCATTTTATCTTTGGTTTTCTGGTAAGGCTGTGTCTCCATTGTTTCTTTGCCTTTTGTTGTTGTCTATTATTTCTGTGTGGTGGTATTCTATGATGTTGTCCTCTGTTTCTTCTTTTATTACAGTATATATTTCAGTTCTGGATTTTTTTGAGTGGTTACCCTTAAGTTTATGTAAAAGAAAGTTTGATATTTAGAGTATTCCATTTTCTTCAGCACGCTTACTTTCTCCATTCCCATATTCCTGTTCAGGCCTTTACTCTCCCCCTTTTTGAGTTTTGGTTGCCACAAATTGTCCCTGTTGATGGTGGTCGAATAGCCTCCTTTAGTATTTCTTGTAGTGCAGGTCGTGTATTAGAAAATTCCCTCAGCTTCTGTATGTCTGGAAAGGTCTTTATTCCTCCTTCATATATAAAGGATATCTTTGCTGGATATATTATTCTCGGCTCATAATTTCTGTCTTTCAATAGTCTGAATATTTGGTTCCACTCCCTCCTGGCTTGTAGAGTTTCTGCTGAAAAATCTGATGATAATCTAATGGGCTTTCCTTTGTAGGTTACTGTCTTTTATTCCCTGGCTGCCTTGAGGATTCTTTCTTTGTCATTGATTTTAGACAGCTTCAATACAATGTGCCTTGGAGAAGGCCTATTGGGATTGAGGTAATTACATGTTCTATTTGCTTCTTGGATTTGAGGATCCAGTTCTGTCCACAAGTTGGGAAGTTCTCATCAACAATTTGTTTGAACATATTCTCTGTTCCCTTCTCTCTTTCTTCTCCTTCTGGTATGCCCATTTTTCTTATATTGCTCTTTCTGATGGAGTCAGAAAGTTCTTGTAGAGTTCTTTCATTTCTTTTAAGTCTCAAGTCTCTTTCTTCTTCCATCTGTGTAATTTCCAGGTTTCTATCTTCGATGTCACTGAATCTTTCCTCCATCTGGTCAACTCTACTACCTAAGCTGGTTATTTCATTCTTAGTTTCTTCTATTGAGTTCTCAATCTCCAGAAATTCTATTTGGTTCCTTTTTAAAATTTCAATCTCTTTTGTAAAATGCTCATGTTGTTCTTTGATTGCGTTTCTGAGTTCATTAAACTGCCTTTCTGTATTTTCTTGCATCTCGTTGAGTTTTTTCAGAATTGCAATCTTGAATTCTCTGTGATTTAAGTCACATATTTCCATATCTTTAAGTTCCTTTTCTGGAGACTTTTCACTTTCTTTCTAAGCTATCTTTTGCCTTGGTTATTCATGACAATTACTGATTTATTATTTCTCTTTCTGGACATCTACAGGAGTGGCTTCTGCAATAGTTTGATAAGAAGAGGTCCTTCTTTTGTTTTCCAGTACTTGTTGGTAGAATTTTTTATTTTCTCTCCAACTGCAGCCTTTTATCTCTCTCTCACACGGTAGTGCTATGTTTTCTCTGCACTATTCCAGCTTCTCACACAATGGGAGGATTCCCTGGGAGACGGGCTTCTCCTCTGCTAATAGTTTGCCTGGGTCACAGGGCGCAGTGCCCGTGTGGGTATGCGGAGACCTTTTGAAATTCCAAAGCTCTTCCTGCTCCAGATTCAGAGCCCGTATGTTTCAGCAGTTCTGTTTACTCCTGCAGGGATCCGCCCAGATAGGTGGGGCCAGGGGTGGGGTGAGGTGTGAGAGGTGGCCCAGAGCAATGGCGGTGACCACCACCACAGCCGGTCCTGCTTCCACAGCTCCCTCCCCTCTGCTGGAACCAGTTGGGCTGCGAATCTGTGTCTGCGGACCACAGTTCTCAGAACAGCAAATATTCTGTTCTTTTGATCTGACACTGCTACTGTTCTGCTTCGATCACCGGGCAGATGGGGGCGGGGCAAGCTCTGGGAGGGGAGGGGGGGGCGGCTAGTCTCAGTGCCTAAGGCTCCGTTCTCTGCTCAGCAGTGAGGGCTTAAACCACCGTTTTCAGCCTTCTTCCCTCAGTCTTTTCTCCGAGGTCTCTGCCGTGAGCGTTGGGGTCAGCCGTGTTATATGCTGCCCCCTCAGCCCTGTGGGCCATAATCGGAGCCCTAGCCACCCGAGTTCTTCCCTCTCCCTCAGCTGCGGTGGTTCCAGGATGCTGTGAGCTCAGCGCACTGAGCTAGATCTGCGTCCTGCGCCCACGCGGCTCCGTCTCTGTGCACTTCTCCCTTCCCTCCTCCCCCCACTCGCGCAAATCTCCCACCTGTAGGTGATTCAGTAGTGGGCCTCTTCATCTTGCCTGTCTGCTGTGCAGGGAGTCCTTTGTGGAGTTATAGTTGTTCAATTAGTTGTAAATTCCAGGGGAGATTACAGAGGCTCATCTCACGCCGCCATTTTAATGACGTCCGGTTTTTGTTATTTTCATAATTATGTCTTCTGTGCTTTGTCTGATAGTTGTTTCCTGAAAGCTGAATCCAAATAATCTGCATTTTCAATGTTTTGGTTCTATGTGTTATTTATTAGAATATTATTTATGAGAACGCTTGGTGACACGTAGTAAACATAAGAACAAATATGTAAGCATTCAATGAGAGATGTGTTAGTCTTCTGATCATATAACCAATAAAATTAGAATTTTTTAGAAACTTTCTCAAAGTTATGGTGAGTGATGGAGCTGGCATGTTTCAAATATATATATATATTTCAAATCTAAGAGCAGTGATTCTGAATATGCTATACATTCAACTACACAGCAGTGCCCGGTGCTTAGATCACAGACTTTGATTTTCCAAATTTTTTTTTTCTTTACCAATATCCTTTTTCTATTCTAGGATCCAAACCAAAGTACCACATTTCATTTGCTTTCTTTAGTATCCTCCAGTCTGTAATAATTTTCCATCTTTTCTTGTCTTATTTGACCTTGACATTCTTGAAGAATATGGTCAGTTATTTGGTTGAATGACTCACAATTCAAATTTGTTTAATGTTTTCTCATGTTTATATGAGTTTATAAATTTGGGGGTAAAATATTATAGAGGTGAAGTGCCCTACTCAGTGTACCATATTAGAGAGTATTGGATATAAACATGATATATGACTGGTGATGTTAACTTTGACAGCTTGGTTAAGGTGTGGTTTGCCAGTTTTCTCTACTATAGTTACTGGATTTGCCTTTCACACTTAATTTATTAAGTCTAACCCACACTCAAGAAAAGGGAAATTAATTTCCACCTCCTTAAGGGAAGAATTTTAAGGAATCTGTGCATACACGTTAATAGTACCATAGTAATTAACATATATTTGATGGTGATATTTTAAGGCTATATAAATACTTTATTTCTCCTTAATGTTTTATCAGTGGATATGCCTACAATCATTGTTGCTGTTGGTTTCTAACGGCTCCTTATTGATTTTCTGTCTACTCATTCTATCAATTATTGAGGGACAGTTTCAAGTAATCCAACTATAATTGTGTATTTGTCCTTTTTTTTTCAGATCTATTGGTGTTTGCCTCATGTATTTGTAAATTCTGTTGTTAGGTGTATACTCGTGTGCGGTTGTTATATCCTCTTGATAAAATGATCCATTAATCGTTACATATTTTTAAAACTCTGATAACATTACTTTTCTGCTTTTTATCAATGTAATAAAATGACATCAGCTCCACTTGGATTAGTGTTTTGTATGTATTCCTCCATCCTCTTATTTTGAACCTATGTCTTCATATATAAAGTAGGTTCTTTTGTCGTAAGCATAGGGTTGTTCCTTATTCTTTGCTACTCAATGTGCCAAAACAAATAAATGTCCATATTGCCCCAAGTAATGTACAGATTCAATGCAATCCCTATCAAAATGCCAAAAGCATTTTTCACAGAAATAGAACAAATAATCATAAATTTGTATGGAACCACAAAAGACCCCGAATAAGCAAAGCAATCTTAGAAAGAAGAAAGCTATAGTATGAGGATGGATGTTATTGAGATTTATTGTGGTGATCATTTTGCAATACATACGAATATTGAATCATTATATATTGAATCATTACTCTGTACACCTGAAACTAATACAATGTTATATGTGAATTATAGCTCAATAAAAATTATAATAAAAAATAAATAATGAAACTAGTTGAATTAGGGTAATAGGATATTGCGGACTTCTTTCAATCTTCATTTTGGTCCACATGCCTACCTATTTTACGTAGAGTGGTTATTCAACTCAGTTTGTTGGAATTGCTATATGATGTTCATAAGGACAACTTCAGTGTTTCATAATGTTCCATAAAACTATTTTGCCATAATTTACTTAATATACCCATATTATTCTGCAAGTTGTATGTACTTTCATAATTTTCTGCCGCTACACATAATTGTGTGTGTCGGGGGGAGACCCACTACTGTATGGATAGTTTTTCTCATTTTAAAAAATTATCTCTTTAAAACATAGTTCCTGGGAAAAATAAAGTAATTATTAATGAGTGTGAAATAAAATCTACCAGTTTGCTTACTGTTTTATATTTATTCCATTTGTTCTTTGTTTCTTTTCTCCTTTCTTCTCTGAGTTTAATTAGCATTTCTTTGACAATTCATTTTATCTGTTCTACTGACTTATTATTTATATGCCTTATAAAATGTTTTAGTAGTGCCCTAGGATTTTCTCTTTTCATTGTTACACAATCTGAGTCTATCTTCAAATAATATTGTTTCATGTGTAGTGTAAGGATTTTATTACAATATATTTTCAATGTCTCCCTTCCATCCTTTGTGTCAGTATTGTCATATATTTTACTTTTTTATCTCTTATAAACAAATAATACATTGGTACTACTTTTGCTTTAAACAGTCATTGACCTTGTAATTAAAAACACAGAACAATACATTTAAGGTTACTTTTTTTCTTTTTTCTAATGTCCTTCATTCCTTTGTGTGAATCTAATTTTCTGACCTGTAGCACATTCTTTCTGCCTGAAGATCTTCTTTTGTTTTTGTTTGTTTGTTTGTTTTCTAAATTTATTGGGGTGACAATTGTTAGTAAAATTACACAGATTTCAGGTGTACAATTCTGTATTACATCATCTGTAAATCCCATTGTGTGTTCACCGCCCAGAGTCAGTTCTCCTTCCATCCCCATATATTTGATCCCTCTTACCCTCATCTCCTACACCCTTCCCCGCTTACCCTCTGGTAACCACTAAACTATTGTCTGTGTCTATGAGTTTTTGTTTCTCATTTGTTTGTCTTGTTCTTTTATTGTTTTTGGTTTATATACCACATATCAGTAAAATCATATGGTTCTCTGCTTTTTCTGTCTGACTTATTTCGCTTAGCATTATACTCTCAAGATCATCCATGTTGTCACAAATGTTCCTATATCATCTTTTCTTACCGCCAAATAGTATTCCATCGTGTATATATACCACAACTTTTTTATCCATTCATCTATTGAAGGACATTTTGGTTGTTTCCATGTCTTGGCCACCGTAAACAAAGCTGCAATGAACATTGGAGCACACATGTCTTTATGTATAAATGTTGTCAGATTTTTGGGGTAGATACCCAGGAGAGGGATTGCTGGGTCATATGATAATTCTATTTGTAATTTCTTGAGGAACCTCTACACTGCCTTCCATAATGGCTGCACCAGTCTGCATTCCCACCAACAGTGTATGAGGGTTCCTTTTTCTCCACAGCCTCTCCAACACTTGTTGCTATTTGTCTTGTTGATGATAGCCATTCTGACTGGGGTGAGGTGATATCTCATTGTGGTTTTTATTTGCATTTCTCTGATGATTAGTGATGTTGAGCATTTTTTCATATGTCTATTTGTCATTTGTATGTCCTCTTTGGAGAAATGTCTCTTCAGGTCCTCTGTCCATTTTTCAATTGGGTTATTTGTTTTTTTGTTGTTGAGTTGCATGAGTTCCTTGTATATTTTGGATATTAGCCCCTTATCAGAAGCACTGTTTGCAAAAATCTTCTCCCATTCAGTTGATTGCCTCTTTATTTTGTCGATGGTTTTTTTTGCTGTGCAGAAGCTTTTAAGTTTCATATAGTCTCATTCGTTTATTTCAGCTTTTCTGAAGATCTTCTTTTAATGTTTCTTATAAGGTAGTTCTAAAATTAATTGCTTCAGTGCTTGAGGAAACCTTTCTATTCTTCATTATTTTTGAGGTATGTTTTTGCTGAGTATTGAATTTTTGCTTGACAGTTTTTCCCCCCAGCACATTGCCACTTAGCTTGCACTAGTTCTGACAAGAAATCTGCTATAATTATTGTGCATTTTCCTCTCAAGATAATGTGTTATATTTATCTGGATTTCTTGAAAATATTCATCCATTTGAATATGATATATCTAGAATTTGGGTGTCTGACTTCACAATAGTGGAATAAAATAGTGTTGAGGTAAATGAGGTGGTTTCGGTAGTAATGATGATACTCAAAAAATACTTTAACTTTTAACCCGCATTCTCAGCTGCACTGGGAAGCCATGTGACTAATTCTGGCCAATGGGCTGTGGGCAGAAGTGTCCTGTGTCACTAGCAGATAAAAGTATTTATAAAGTGGCAACAGACTCTTATGCCACAACAACTAAGGAAGCTTCATTTTCAACATGATGAACCTAGAAGACAGCATAAGCTCTTTCAGTTTCATCGATGAATGGACACCTCTACTTATACCAGACAAGAAGTATAAGTGAAAAGAAAATGTTTTGGTGGTTAAGGGACTGGGATTTGAGAGTTGATTTTTAACTTTAGTATGACCTAGCCTATCTTAACAAATAAGAATATCATGAGTAACTTTCTTCAAAAAGGAAAGCATGTAAAACTATAGCTTTTGCCTATGAAGGTAAAGACCAGTGGGCATACAAATTACTAGTAGAGTAAAATAGTAAGTTTCAAAAAAGCAAGGCAAAAAAGAAGTGTTAGAGAGTGTTACAAAGCAAATTTTTAATCCAATAGAAGTATCACGGAAGTCTTCACAGACAAGTTAGCACCTGAGCTAAATTTCAAAACTTAAAATCATATCAGAAGGCCAGAATTGCCCCCAATCATTCAACTAATGGCAGCATAAAGTCCAATCTTTAGGTCTCCCTGCAGAATATCTCTGAAATAACACTTTTTTATTATGGTAAGAATCTATTCATATAAATAGTCCTGATTAAACAGACATCAGAATTGATCCTTTGCAAGTTGTAAAGATGAGAAAAATGGGAGAAAACAGCAATTTGAAGAAACTCTTTGATGAATTTAAAAAATTGTCCTCCTTTTGACTTCAGATGATTTCCTCAAGATCTATTAGTCAGATATTCTGACAATACATCTCAACTTCATCAATGAAGTATCAAAGAAAATAAATGAATAAACATATTTACATAGGATATAAATATATATGAGAGCCTCATCAGGAAACTGAGATAATCCTTTTTAAAAAAAGCATTTCTCTCATATCATTCATTTATTTTTTCATTTAGAAATTTTCTAAAAAGCTCAATGTATAGGCTTTATATTCAGCTGCAATAAATGGGCTCTTGTAACTTGGATCCAATCCACTGAACTGCTCCAGAAATTTTCTCTTCCCTATATAATTGTCATTTGTGTCATAATTGTCTGGTTAGAAGTGTTGTTTACTTGCTCAACAAAGGAGACTATCCTGTGAATGAAAGAAATTGGCAGAGGCTTTTGGTATTAACTACCTGTGTCAGTCCAAATTTCATTTAACATTTTTGGGAATGTTTTATATACATTTTTCATAATATCTTAAAATGTTTAAATGACATTTAAATTTTTTTGTTATATCAAAATTTTAACATCACACTTAAAAATATATATTTATAATGTTAATATAAACTATGTTTTATAAATACATATTAAAAACTAATACCCTGCAGACTAAGATGATTTACACCCCATATTCCGAAGACAGGATTGAGAAATTCTTAGAGTCCTGACAGAGTTTGTGGTTCCAGTTGAATGTATGGCAATCTGCATGTGGGACTATGATGAAAGGCTTTTTAGGCAGTCACACACAAAGACATCTCATTGAAAAAATGAGTAGAGTCTGAAATCCATTTCACTGTTCATCAAGCCTTATGTCCCAGTCAAACTGTATTAGGTGAGAGGAAGAGAAACTTAACTCTACACATAAAACCATAGGCTTACTATGTCATAAGTCCCCAAGTCTGAGTCCTTCCAGGAAGGTAAACTTCTCCAAACTTGTACACCAACTTAATATATTTAGCAGTGGCTTTTTCTATATCTTTAGATCAGAGATTGCCCCAAATGGTTTACAAGTGTAGTGGACTATCTCGCCCTGTCAACTCTTGAATTGGAAGGGAATTTTTCAGGACAGTCTAAGACCTACCAACAAACAAGAGAAAGGAAAAAACAAAAACAAAAAAGGAAGAAGAAGAGGAAACAGACACACCTATTACAGTTAACAGACTTAGCCTTTAAAGTAATTCTGATTCATATGCTTAAAAATTAGATATTTTTTTTACCAAGGTTAAAAAATTGTTTAAAATAAAGTAAAATGGGAACTCTAGAACTAAAATATATATTACATATATAATAACTAAAATTAGGGTATTAACAAATGAGCTTAACAGCAGAATGTTTGCACCTGAGAAGATTAGTGAACTAAAAGAAAATTCAGTAGGAAATGCCTAAAGAGCAGAGGAAAAAAGAAAAAGGAATAAAAAATACTGAAAAAGGCATAAAATTATATATAAGTCCTCTTGAAAAGTCTAACATGTGTTGTTGAGGTCACAGAAGGAAAAGAGAGAATTAGGTAGAAGCAATACTTTGTGATACTGACAGAATTTTTAAAACTAGTGAAAGACATCAAGTCACATATTCCAAAAGCACCATGAAACCTAAACAAAATAAATGCCAGAAACAAACTAATAAAAATTTTTAAAAGAAAAAGAAAACACACATAAGCACATAAGAGTCACCCTGCAGAAAACCAATGACAAGATATAAAAAGCAGCCAGAACAGAGGTGAATATTTTTAAAAGTCACATTATCCTCAGAGAAACAATAATACCCCTGGATGCTGACTTCTCAAAAGAAGTAGAAAGGTAGGAAACAATGTGCTCAAAGAAAAGATAAATGACTGGTGGACTAGAATTCTATACCCAGCACAAAGTTCATTTAAAATGAAAGTAAAAATAGGAAATTTTTCAGACCAGAGAAAAAATATAATTTTGGAAAACCCACACAAAAAGTGATACTTAAGCCATATTTTCAGTGAGTAAATAAGAACAACAATAGTAAACTAACCTATACTGACAGAAAGCAGAAAGCAGTTGTCTAGGAGACAAAAGAAAGAGGGTTGGAGGACTCACTGCAAAGTGCCACAGGGTAATTTGATCTGGGTGGTAGTTGCAGAGGTGTGTACATCTGTCAAAACTCATGGAACTGTGTACATTTTTAAAATGTGTGCATTTTATTGTATTCAAATTATATTTAAATAAGATTGATGTGAAAGAAAAAATAAATCATGGCAAGGATCTGCATGTTCGAAGAGAATATCAACCCTAGGGAGAAGAAAGAAAAACTGAAAGAGGCTGGAGGGTCCTACTTTGGTTAGTTTGTGACTTTGACTCTGAACTTTGTTTCCCCAAAATCTTACCTATATTTAAGGCCTAACTGAAATGCCACCACGTCCTCAGCCCACAGCAATTTATCTTTGAAGTCATTGTTGATTCTGAAAGTCACTATTTTTAAAATCCCCATAAACAAGAAAATTTTCTGTTTATTTTCAGGCAGAAGGAAAATTAACCCAAGTGGAAATAAAAATAAAAGGAAGAATGAAAAGCAAACAAAAGAGTAAATATTTTGGTAAATTACATGAATATTGACTGAATGTACAAAACAAATCAGCAATGACAAAGTCTTGTGGAGGTTACGTATACATAGATTTAAATTTTATTTTAAAAAATGGGAGGAGGGTTATTGAATTTAAAGAGTTTAAGACACTTCTTTGTCCGGAAAATGATAGAAATACAAATTTATATTGAAATGAATTAAATCAAAGAAGTGGTTTAATGCCTAGATGTGGATTTTCACTGAAATAATAGTCACATAGTCTATAAAAGGGGAAAAGTTGCATAATACACACACGTTCGTGTTAAAAAAGAAAATTAACTAAATAGACAACTAAAATGATTTTAATCAGAAAAAAGGAAAATATAAAAGAAATAAAATGCAATTGTTGCATACTTCACAGATCAGTGGTAAATAATATTCTAAAATAATAAAATATAATTACTACCTAATGTCAATCTACTCACAAAAAATATATGGAGTGAAATTGCATATTTCACATTAGAAGTCACTGGATCATATCTAAAATGGAAACATTAAGGATATACAATATAAAAAAAATAAAGAAATAACAATAACAATACAAGAAAAATATAGAGGTAAAAACCTTTTTTATTTATTTATTTTTATTTTTTATTATTTTTCTCGTTGTATGTTTTTCTCTGTAGGCGTGAGCGTGGGGAAGCAGCCTGATGGGGGCCATCTCAGCATCGCCATCTTGGCGGTGCAAGGGCCCTCATCGCTGCGACTCCCTTCGCCACTGTTCAGACCGGTATCTGTCCCAGAGAGAACCACGCTGGGCCCATCTTGGCCTCAGAGGCAGAAAAGCTAAAGGTGTCGAAAACCATTGCCTCTGAGAATAAGAGTGAAGACAGGAAGACCAAGGAGCTGGTGACTTCTCATTATAAGATTTATTTGACTTGGTGGAAGTGAAAAAAAAAAACAAATTAAAATAAAAAGAAATATAGAAAATCTTTACTCGCCGATGAGTACTAAAAACAGCATAGATGTTTACATAGCTCTCTCAATTAAAAACACCAGAGGTTAATAAAATTCCCTATTAGAATAGTATAAGAAACGGAATTGCTCCTTCATTGGAAATTGTTGAGATGATGTCAACAGATGACGAAGAAAAAGAACAACTGTTTGACTTGAACTTTACAATTCTCTTTTAAGATCAACATATTTTTCTTCAAACTAGAAATGTTAGAGTAATTGTCATTTGTATCCTATGAGAAGAAAAGAGACATGTTAACTCCATCCCAGAGTCACGGAGAAAAAGTCCTTGAATCTTGTAGGAGGATAGATTATCAACCTCTCAAAGAGGAAAATAAAGTGTATTGTAGAAATTTTAGAATTTTGGATAGATTCCCCCAAAATCTAAGATAATTTGTGAATAATTTGAAAAGATATGATCATGAGTAAGCAACACAGTTTTGCTAAGGACCAGCCAGTTTTTGCTAGTTGCATAATCAAAGAATAATGTTCCCTCTACACAGCAGATCTTGAATCAATACATTTGACAAAAATTTATCATGACATTCTATATGCACGATACAGGAAAAGGTGAGCAAACGTGTGGAAGGCAGATGTGTTCATGTTATTTCTTTTTTTTTATATTACATTTATTGGTTGACATTGGTTAATAAAATTATATAGGTTTCAAGTGTACAATTATATGACACACTATACAAAGGTCTGACAATTAAGTTTGTGAACTCACCCTAGCTAAACTGCTACATACCTTATTGCTGAATATCACTGTAGTCACCATTGAAGTACTCCCCTTGGGAAGCTCTACACCGACACTAGCACCAAGTCCATGCTTCAAAGCAATTTTGGAACTCTTTTTCTGGAATGGCCATCAGAGCTGTTCTCAGATTACCCTTGATGTCCTGAATGTCATCAAAATGTCTTCCTTTCAATATTTCCTTTATCTTTGGGTAAAGAAAGAAGTCATTGGGGGCCAGTTCAGGTGAGTAGGGAGAGTGTTCCAACCCAGTTTTTCGTTTACTGGCTAAACACTGCCTCACAGACAGAGTCATGTGAGCTGGTACATTGTCATGATGCAAGAGCCATGAATTGTTGGCGAAAAGTTCAGGTCATCTAACTTTTTCACTCAGCCTTTTCAGCACTTCCAAGTAGTACACTTGATTAACTGTTTGTCCAGTTGGTACAAATTCCTAATGAATAATCACTCTAATATCAAAAAAGGTTAGCAACATTGTTGCAACAAGTTCATGAACTTAATTGTCAGAACTTCGTGTGTGTGTTTGTGTGTGTATATACACACAAGTGTATATATATATATATATATATATATATATATATATATATATATATATATTCATGCTGCTTCAACTAGAGCAACTCTTTATATAGTATTTCTTAATATTTATTTGAAAAAAGATTTCAATGTCTTGAAGAACTGAACATCATTGGGTTATATCAGAGATCAGAAAACTCGCTTGTGGGCTCAATTTAGTTTTGCTACCCCTTTTGTATTGAAACATAGCCACACTTTGGTCTATGATTGTTTTTCTCTACAGGTAACTATCAACAGTCCATCTGGTTTGCAAAGTCTAAAATATTTACGTATAGCTCTTTACAGAAAAAGTTTGCTTACACTTGGGTTATATGATACTCTTAATGTAATGGCTATTTTATTGCATAACCATACTCTTCATTATTTAACACTTACATCCATGATTTGGATTAGGAGGGTGTGAGTTGAAAATATTTTTGACAGCAAATAATAGAAACCCAACTTACAATGGCTTAATTAACTATATAGAAAATTACTCTTTTTGCATAAAACCAGGTCTAAAAGTAGTAATCCAGGGTTGGAAAGCCTCTTACAGATGTCAGCCAAGACCCTGCCTCCTTCTAACTTCTTGCTTTGACTGATATTTTTATGTTCACAAGATGGTTGTTGTACCTCTAAGAATCACATCCACATTCCAGATAGGACAAAGGCAATAGGCTTTCTTCTGGTGAGGGTTAGCCCTTTTTATTTGGGAGGCAAAGATATCCACAATAACTTTTGCTTATGTTTCATTTGTCATGGTGGAATATTTATTCATTTATCCAACAATTAATTATTGACTGTCCACCAAACTAAGCACGATGCAAGGTACTAATGGGATAGTGAGTAAACATAAACAAACTCTCCAATTAATGAGATCGCAACCTACAGATGGAGGCAGATGGTTAAATAAATAATTATAATGAAATGTAATAGGTTTTATGATTTTGATGTATGGAGTATAATGGGAGAACATCAGGGGCCTAAAAAAGTTAAGAAATAGTTCCCAGAGGAATTGAACTCCAAAATAAGCTCTGAAAAATGAATAGGGACAAACACGTACTAGACAAAGAAAAGCCATACACTGGGTCCTGGAGGTGAGATGAGTATAGGATATCTGGAAAAAGTCCAAGGACTTTATTACTACCAGAGTGTGAAGTGGGCATAGGGTGGGAGACCTGTGGAAACAAGATGTGAGAGGTCATCAAAGGCTAGGAATGGACAGGACAATCCCCATTAAGGAGGTTACCTAAAGGGTACTTACCCTGTTACCTGAAGGTTAGTTGAAGGGCACTGGGAGGCTCCTACAGCAGAGGAATGGTTTGATCAGATCACTTTAGAAAGATCACTCTGGTCACAACATGGAAAATGAATTGAAGGCTGACAGCATTAGACGTGCAGAGAACCAGAGGAGGTCACTGGGATAATTACAACGAAAGGATAGTTACCTAGATGGGTGAGGCAACAGAGGGATTAGAGGGAAGTAGACAGGTTCAGGAAGTCCTTAGGGAGTGACTCAAGGAGACTTGGTGACTAATGACTCTGGAATGAGACACTGGTGTCTGCCCTGGTCTACTGGCTGTTTACTTGATAGAGCACAGAGGAGCACGTGCCGAGAGGGGACACTCATGTTTAGTCTGATCCATGTGAAGTTTGAGGGGCCTGTAATCTGTATAGATCTATATATTCAAGTTGGGGAATTAGTAGACACTTGGACATAAGCTTTGAAAACTGAGTAAGAGAATGGAGGTAGAGTTTTGGGAATCTTCATGGTCTAGCTAGGAATTAAAGTCACAGGGGTAAATGAAATCACTTAGGTGTCTTGTGGAATGAGAAATACCCAGGGCCCAGGATGCATAGCTGACGAACATTAAACTTAAGGCAGGATTCTCAAGGGATTGCCAGACTTAGGATCAAACCAATGTTTTTTAAATCCACAAAATGACTTTCTTATGGTGAAGCCATGCAATTTTTTCATATTAAAGCTTGAGAACAAGTGATCTGAGGCTTTACCAAAGCGGGAAAAAAGATCAAGAAGGAGGTTTTAAAGGGAAAACTGAAGAAATTTAAGGAAAAACAACAGAGACTGAATTTGTTTCATAAAGAGAGTGATCAGTAGTGGCAAATGTAATTAAAAGTTTTAGTAAAATAAGTTAGGAATTGTTATTGTGTCAAGCCCAGGCATTTTGTTGGTATTCTTGAGAAACGCATTTCCAGTGGTGTCAGGAAATCAGGAGACAGACTGCCCTGAGTAAAGTGTGAGGAGGGCAGAAGGTGGTTAGAGGAAAATGAGTAAGAAGACAGGTAGACACTTTCTAGAAGCATGGCTGTACAACATAAACCAGATACAGAGAGGAAAGCAAAGGAGACTCTTTCCAGATAGAAGAGACTTGAGTGTTGTTAATGGGGAAAAAATAAGACAAAGGAGTTAAGTGCTTTGGGCTAAGCCTGATAAAGGATAGGATCTGGAATTGATGTGGAGAAATTGGCTTCAGAGGGTGAGGGTGGCAGCCCTTTTGTTGTGACAAGAGAGGAGGAAGGTGTGTTGGACTCTCTGGCATTTAAAAACTTCATGGCAAGAGGGTAAGGGGGATCAAATATATGGTGATGGAAGGAGAACTGACTCTGGGTGGTGAACACACAATGGGATTTATAGATTATGTAATACAGAATTGTACACCTGAAATCTATGTAATTTTACTAACAATTGTCACCCCAATAAATTAAAAAATAAATCTAAAACAATAAAAATGTCATAGCATTCGTCAATCAGATTAGTCTACAATTATATTGGAGTTTTTCTTCTTTCTCATTGGTTTAGTAGCATTTTTGGTATTTAAGTTTTGGTATTTAAGATTTGAGTTGGACATTTTTTATGTTCAGAATAAAAAAAGGAAAGATTTGTCCTTGTGTTTATTCATTTTTCGTGAAATTTTATCCTATTTCATTTATTTTAGCCTAGTAATGCTGCTAACCAGTTCCATATTGGATAGATGTTTTATTGAAAGTGAACAACTCAATATATTTATAAAAAGCAAGCACATTCTTGTACCCGCACCCAATGTGAGAACCAAAATCATTACCAGAATCCCAGAAATCCCAAGGGCAATGGGACCTCCCTGTCACTACTTTCCAAGGGTAGTCATTACCCTGATTTTTAACACCATAGATGATTTTCACTTGTTTTAAAACTTTCAAAACATGGAATGCACTATAGTATGTATTCTTTTGTGTATGGCTTTTTCCAGTTAATATTAGGTTGTGAGATTTCATCTATGGTTTTTTGTACTTGCATTTCCTTTACTGTGTTTGTGGTGTAGTATTCCATTGTATAAAAAAACAAACCCAAAAATTGTCTTTTCTACTGTAGATGGACATTTGGTTTGTTTCCAGTTTAGAGCTAAATTAATAACGGAACTAATTTTTGTTTCCTGCAACTCAACCTTGAGTTTCTTTCTTTACTGAGATCCATTCTGCCAACTTTTTTTCAGTTCAGTAAAAGAAGTTGCAGCTGAGTCCAGTCTTTTTCATTGTTACCCTAAAACAAACAACCAACTACTTAATTAAAAATTCTGTTTCAAACACATTGCTAGTGGCTTTTTTCCATACATTGCTATTTTGTATTTTGTAAAGTTTATGGTGGTGACATTGGTTAATAATATTATATAAGTTTCAAGTGTACAATTCTATAATATATCATCTGTATATTGCATTGTGTGCTCACTACCTAAAGTCTAGTCTCCCTCTGTCACCATAAATTTGACCCCCTTTACCTTATTCATCTTTCCCCAAACTCCTTCAACAATGGTAATCACCCTTCTGTTGTCTGTGTCTATAAGTTTGTTTTATTTGTTTGTGTATTGCTTTCTGTTTTATATCTCACATGTGAAATCATGTGGTTTTTGCCCTTTTCCATCTGACTTGTTTTGCTTAGCATCATACTCTCAAGACCCATCCATGTTGTTGCAAATGGCAGCATTTCATCCTTTCTTATGGCTGAGTAATATTCCATTGTGTGTATGTACCATATCTTCTTTGTCTAATCATCCATCAAAGGACACCTAGGTTGTTTCCATGACTTGGAGAACATCAGGGTACATATACCCTTAGAAATAAATGTTTTTAATTTTGGGGGGTAGATACCAAAAGACGGATTGCTGGGTCATATGGTATTCTATTCTTAATTTTTGAGGAGTCTCCATACTGTTTTCCAAAGTGGCTGAACCATAAATTGATGAGGTTAAAAAAAAAAAAAATGAATCCAGTGGTTTAAAAAAAATTTTTTTTTCAATGCTTTGGAATGAATTATGTAGAATGGAAATTATCTGTTTCTTTTTTTGTTTATCTCTTTGTTTTGGTAAGCCAACTACAAGTCAGAATATTTTTCACATTGCAATACATGTTTTTTACTAATTCTTAAAATATTCACTTTGTTTTAAAAGAAAAGCACTATCTATTGTCAATCTCTGACAGAGCAGACACTCAACGGACATTTTGAATGAGTAAAGGGACAAATCAACCTCCTGCCTTCCAAATTTTCTTCCTAACACATTCCACCTCTTATATTTACAGCTCAGCTTCTACCTGGGGAGAGGAGCCACATAAACAAAAAACATTAGTTGAGCTTCTTTTATTGGCCAGATATTATGCTAAGTCTTGTATTATACCTTCAGAATAATTTAATATTTTCCCCACTCACTCCTCACTCATGATCTATATCCATAGTTCCAATTCAAGCTTATTCTACTCACAGAGGCCCCAGAAGCCTGCCTTTCCCCTTTATCATTTCCTGATATTGCTTTAGTCCTCTGGCTAATGATGTCTCACCTGGATACCTAAGAAGCCTCTTATTGGAGCCCGCAGCTCCCAGCCTCTCTCCCCTTCTTCCACCTTTAACATCCCTGTTAAAGTTGTCCTCCAAAAAACTCAAAATCATTTACATCACTGACTAGATTTTAAAATGCTGATTATTTCTGATTGGTTTTAGGATTAAAAAAATCTGAATTCATTAGCTGTTCTATCCTTATTTTAACCTACACTTACCAACCTCATTTCTCAACCCTCTTCCACAACACATACCCACCATCACTTTTGTGTTCTTGCTATTCCCTAATCCTTTCAGGTCCCTTGTCTTTGTCTCTATTTGGAATGCCCTTTCTACCTCCTTCTTCTCACAAATTTCTGTCCATTCTTTAAAATCCAGGTCAAATGTCATCTCTTTAATGAAATTGCTCTCAAGTCCTCAAGCACCATTACTTCATATCTCTGTAAAGTCATTCATTATAGTGCATTCTTATTTGCCTGTATAATGAGTCAAGAGAGACCTGCTCTGCCCCCATCCTCCACTGTGTTCCCAGTATTTGGAAAAATGTCACATTCAACCTTGTATTACTTTGCTGGGGCTGCCATTAAATAAGTATCACAAACTGGGCAGCTTAAAACAATGGAAATTTTTTGTCTCACATTTCCGGAGGTTGGATTTCTGAGATCAAGGTGTTGATGAGGTTGGCTTTTCTGAGGGCTGTGAGAGAAGGATCTGCCACAGGCTTCTCTCCTTGGCTTCTAAGTGCCACCTTCTCCTCGTGCCTCTTTATATCATCTGCCTTCTACATGTGTCTATCTGCCTAAAATTCCCCTTTTTATAAGGGCCCCATTCATATTGGCTTAGGGGTTCACCTTACTCGGTATGACCTCATCTTAACTGATTAAATCTTTCAAGACCCTATTTCCACATGAATTGACAATCTGATGTACTGGGGGTTAGTACTGACCCATGTGAATTTGGGGGGCACATATTAATCCACAACAAATGTGCTGAATAAATGTGTGTTGAATTCCTGAAAGAGGGCATGATAAAGGAATAAACGAATGTAGTGTTGTCACTTTGTTCTTTGCAATATCCCTCATAATCCCCTTCCATCCCAATCGTATCTGCTATTTACTTCACTCTTACTCAGATAACTTGTTATTGATGATCTCCTCTCTATTGTTCCATTCTCCAATCTACTCTTCACATTGCTGGTACAGTATCCTTTTTAAATGCTGTTTACATCAACTCATCTACTGCTTAAGGGTCTACCATGGCTTACTTTCTCGAGCTTTATCATGTCTAAAACGACCTACTTTTAAGAACTATTGTAATCTGAGTCTATCTTATTATTATGTGTTAGGCAATGTGTGGATTGGCCTGTATGAATAGCTATTGTCGCATCCTGCATGACAAAAGCTGTGGGAAGTGAGAAGGGCGGCACAGGGTTAAGAAAGACAGTAGCCAAGAATAGAGTGCAAGCGGGGCCAAGGGACTCCAGCCTCAAGGACTGAGAGCCCCGAATCTGGCCAACGCATAGCTTTTATTGGTTAACAAATGAGGAAGTAAAGCTTGTTAATCTCAAAATCTGTGAATTTCACACATTATACTAGGAAACTGATTCAAACCAATCACCCTTGCCTGCAGGCAGCTGGAACCGGATGTCTTAGTAATTGTTGTATATACCTCCCCAAGGGACAAAACCCTTATCCTGAAACTTACTGATATGAATAGATGGAGAACTAATGTTATCACATCATTGAATCTCTTCCCAAGCAGGTTGTGGGAAGGAATATAGCCACAGAGGCAGACGCTCTCCTTAGCCAGGGGAAGGTGGGAGTCTATGCCCATCTCTGTCAACCCCATGAGTTCTCCAGATGGTCCATTTGCAACTGTGCCTGTCTTAGGTTGTTCCTCCCTTGAGGGCTCTTACCCGTCATTGACTAACCAGCCATCCTTTGGGGCCAAACGGAGACATGAGGTGCAAGCACAAAAGTGAACCAAAGTCCCTGAAAGGATCCGTCTCACAGACTCTCCTTTCTTTAGGGGCAGGTACAAGGAGACAGGTGGGTAGGCTGCTGCGTGGCAACAAGCTATACTAGGATGAAGGAGTCTAGATAGAAACCAGATCTAAAAATTGACAGCATGTGTTTTGGTAGGTAAAATCTAGAAGTAAGCCTGGGGAGTATCTGGGAACTAACAGGGAGAGCAACATGTCAGAAAATTTTGATAGTGAACACAAAAACAGCATCAGGAGACCTAGAAAAAGTAGGAATGGGTCCCAAAAGGTGGGTGGAACCCAGCAAGAGGAAACCTAGGACAGGTGACATTCTGAACTGCAGGTAGGCAGGCCCACAGGCAAGTGAATCAGTGGATTGAAAAACACAAGCCACTGGGCTAAAGTTCAGGAGGAGGCTTCTGGTTTTGGATGAGCCATTGGGTCCATGAAAACAAACAAAACACAACCTCGTGCTAGAAGGATTGAGCAGCAAGGAACCAAGCTAAGAATAATAGGTCATCAGAGCCGAATTAGTCAGCCCAGGCCACTCAAGCAGGCACAACAAAAATAATGATGTGACACAGGAATATTAATGCAAACCTATGCTTGTGTAGTCAACGTTCTCTCCCAACCAGAAAAGATACACAAATTAAAATATAATTTTGTGGTGAACTTCAAAGAGAGCCACAGAGATTTATGGTCTTCAAAACTTGTGACACAGGGTGGCACATTTGTGAGAGGAGGGAGAACATTTCTTAAAAAAAAGGAATTTTTTTTTCTCAATGAACAATCATTGTGGCTGGAGAAGTGGCATAACATACTAAGGAAAGTGGGCGCAGATTTTGAGACTATCTTCCCAGATCCTTATGTGAGCTATTAACCTCCTAAAGGCCATATGGTCTCCTTTATAACAAAGGTGACAGTTCCTGAGCTGTATCCTTACTCTTAGCTTCTACTGTTGCCTTAGAACCAAATGAAATAACAAATGTGAAAATTTCTATGTTGACAAGGTACTTTTCAAAAGCGTGTCACTGTGTCACCATCATGGATAATAGCATAGAAATGGATAGTATAATATAATGGTAAAATACTAGTAGAATGAGGACTAGTATTTAAAGTGTTTTCTGCTTAAGGAAAATTTGACCACACAGAGGTGTGTTTTTCCGCCATTCTTCGCTAGCTTTATGCAGATTTGGCCCTTGTCCAAAGTTGTGCAGCAGCTTTAGGCTAAGACTGAGATTAACAAAGGGCAGAAGATATTGCAGGAAAATGGTGCACGCAGTAAGGACTCTGCTTCCGCCTTTCTATCCCCACCCCCATCTCCCTTGGGTGCCCACACTCCGGTTTGAGCTCCTCTCCCCTGCCAGTGCAACAGTGACAATATGAGACAGTGCATCTGACGAAGCACAGCCAAATATTTGATTTGGACGATTACACTGAAGATGCCTCATCACAACTGTGGGTGCCCAGATTACCAACTCCTTGCTCTTGGCTTCCGTACACTTTACAGTGAGTACAAACTGCATGGAAGAGCTCATTACAACACTGATGGAAGAGATCCCAAATGGCTGATGTGCAGTGTCTTGTTTGGGGAAGAGTTCACTGACGAGGAGTAAGCTGAGGAGGCAAGATGCTGTTGTTTTTCCTGTCAAGGCAAATGGTACTAAGAACATGGCAAGCGTTTTTTTACATCTTTTTTATTTTTTTCCTTTCTAACTTGGTTTCAGAAATGCTTGGCGGTGAAAAAGCAATTCCTTCTCCGGTGAGACCGCAGAGGAATACATACAATGACTCTTACCCTTCTCTCCTTCACATGTGATTGTCTCCATTTCAGTTAGCATCCCTGATAAAAATTACAGATCTGGGAAGGATCCTGTCTTAGCTGTTTCTTGTCCCGCTCCAAGTCTTATGTTTCTAATATCCCCTTGTGTTCATATTTCAGATTGAAACATAAGGAAAACCATTGTGCCTAAGTAGCACAAAGAATACTTTCTTTATATTTTTGAACTTTATGCAGAAACCCTTAAAGTTCCTAAAAGAAGAAAAGAAACTAGAACTTCAGATTTTGCCACATTTGCTTGTGAAATGAAAGGTACAGAATGTTTTTATTTTAAAAATATAAAAGTAAATTTGTCATTCCAAAGTATCCAGTATTTCTGCTATTAGTGTTTCAGTGGTAATAGGAGTAATTAGAAAGAAAGTCCAAGAGTTTCAATTAAATGCAAAATTGATGATGGCTTGGTCATTATACGTGTGCATACACACACCACACACTCATGCACGTTCATATGAGAACATAAATAGATGTGCATCCATTGATACACAATTATGATGAGGTCCATATTCTATATCTATGCCTGTTTGTGAATCCATATGTGTACAAACACAAGTCATATACCAATTTGTATATATACCTAAATCAAAGTCTTTGGAATTATCTAGGAAAAGGAATATTACACAGCAATAAAAAAGAATGAAATCTTGCTATTTGCAACAATGTGGATGAAACTAGAGGATATTATGCTGAGTGGAATAAGTCAGAGAAAGACAAATACCATATGATCTCACTTGTATGTGGAATCTAAAAAATAATAATAATAAAACAAATGAACCAAACCAAACCAAAAAAGATTCATATAGCAGAGAACAAAGGGAAGGTTACCAAAAGGGAGAGAGTAGGAAGTTGAATGAAAAAGGTGAAAGGGGATATAGTCAATAATATTGTGATAATTTTTCACAGTCACAGATGGTTACTAGAATTGGTGGGGTGATCACACTCTAAGCTATAAAAATGTCAAATCACTATATTGTATACCTGAAACTAATATTACAAATATAATATTGCATACAAACTATACTTAGATAAAAAAATAAATAAGTAAAGCTAAAAATGTTTATTTATGTTATACTGTTAAGGGTAAATGGCAAGACATAAAAATTATATACTATATATGAAAAGAAAAAAGATTGAAGTGATTAAATGTGAGTGTATTTTAATAGACTTACCTTCTTGATTTTCACAGCCTGTCCTGGAAAAAACACATCAAACCATTTGAGAGTAACTTGGATAACATGCTTCTGCTATTATTGAGGTAGTTCATTAGCCCTGTGCTAATCAGGCCAAGGTCATGGGTTCAGACCCCAGGCCAGCCATTTACATTTGCTCTGCTCCAAACACTAGGTTGTACTTCCAACCCCACATCAGACATGAGATGAACGTACCATGAAGGCCTTGAGGTTCAGAGTGTGAGCTCTGGAATTGAACTCAATAGATTTAAAGCCCAGCTTTTCATGTCCTAGAAATGTGATTTCCAAAAGTCACTCCACCTCGCCATCTGCAAAACTGGAGTAATAATTGGAATAGTATTAATCTCTCTCATCAAACTGTTGTGAAAACAAAATGGGAATACATATAACACAGTGCCCAAATGTTTATGAAGCAAGGATTGCTAGGGGGTGGAAGCTGGGACCAGGTGGAGGTAGTGGCAGCCTTCATAACTTTGGTACAGGGAACTAAAAACTTAAGCCAAGTGGATAATTCATATAAATTTCATCTAGTGATTGCAACTCAGTAGCAAATTTGAAAACCAGAATCATGAATTTGATTCTATAAATTCAAGGCTAATGAAATAAGAACTGGTTTATTTCACAACTTTCTACTCCCTGATTATTATTTGAGAAGTTCACAAAATGGATTCCGTGGCTTAAAGCCCAATTAAGCTTTATATGAAAAGGTGGAAAAATATTGATATAGTATTAACTTCAAAAAATATATAGTCAACTTGTCAAAAAGAATATATGCACAGTTAAGAGTTAATTAGCTGTATTCGGTATGCATTCCTATTTTACTCTACTTCTTACTGTCTTTTCCTCTAGTACTGCTTCTGTAATTTCACTGTACCACAGAAGAACTTTTAGTCAAATATGGAGTCAGATTTAATTATTTTAGCTAAAATTCTAATTCATCATAACTACATTAAGACCATAAATAAGAAACTACGTGGTGAGCCCAAATGTTTTCCAGAGATGGTAAGTAATTTGTCTATGTGATAATTTACTGGATGCCATTAAAATAGGGTCAAAATTGATATTACGTTAGAGATGTACTATGAATATATCCTATATTTCCCTGTGTTCACTACGCCATAATTACTTCTCACGGTATTGGTTTGTGTTGCTTCTTTAGATTAATTTTCCCATATGTTTCAATTTATTCTCCAGAGAAATCAGGGTCACATATAAGCAAAACATCAACTTGTTAAAAAGTTGAAAATAAATTAAACCATTTGCCATCATTTCCACCTTCATATTTGTTTCTCCAGTGCAGATAATTATTTAAATAAATCCAAGGTGTGATAATGAAATAGTCCATTTTATAATTAGTTGTAGCATAACCTAGAATGTACCAAAATGTCTACTCACTGTACCTTAATAAACCAAACAATAAAGTTTTACTTTAATTATCTCCTCATCTGATATTGAAATATCAAAATGTTCAACTCAGGTTGCAGACAACATTGATGAAAGGATAGCACCTATGTTGAACTCACAATATTATCCCTTATACTTCTAGTAGATAACATGAAATTACCATTTAACTGGAGGTACAGAAATAAGAAAAAATTCTAAATATAGATTCATGTGCATTTTTTAATAATAGAAGGGAAATAAATAAAACTACTCTGAGATGTTGTTTACTGAAATACTGGTTATTCCTGTTGGGAATTTTCCTGACAGTTTAATGAGGCCTCTGAAAAGAACATCTGGCCTAGAAATTTACACCAACCACACAAGAGAGCAAAAACAATACATCTTGGGGTACAGAGGGCCAAATATCTCCCTTCTTTCCCCAACCCCCACCTCATGGATTTCTGCTAAAGCAGAGCTAGGAAGACCTGTAGCTATCTGACATCACATAGCAGCTGTGCTCGGAATGCTCTAGGGAAATAATCAAAATAGAGCCTTGTCCCTGTAGAGAGTCCATAAAGGATGCTGAGAATTTGAAGATGTTCTTGTGTCCCAGAAACCAAGGCATGGCCTCCTTGTCTTCTTTGGTTAGGGCACCATGATTTCAGTTTACTTTTCCCCAGGTAGGCTCTATCTGATCTTCCAGCTATGGCACATTCGAAGGATAGGGATATACCAAAAGGATATTTTGATAAAGAACAATGTGGTGCTGATATGAGGACAGGAACAAGAAGGAACCCAACACAAATCAGCATCCTTTCCATTGGTATATTTCAGCCATGGGCCAAGGTTGTAACACAGGGTTGTTATTTGCAGAAATCATGTAATAGATTATTTTCTGGTTTCATAGTTCAATTGTTCACCCATAAATGTTGTTCATGGTGAAAAGGAATAAATGAATAAACAGTTTTTTAGTAGTATTCACTATAGTCCAAGGAAGAGCATAAAGCTACAGGAAAGGTGATACAGCTTCTCTTAAGTCTTAATGAGTGTTGGAAGTGGATTCTTACAAGTACCCACAGAGAGAAGGTATTACAGAAGTCAAGAGCTGCTGAGGAGATGTTTTCTTCATTATCAGTGGCTGAAGTGGCCTCATATGGTCTTCACTGCAATACAGTATCTACTATGTTGTGATGCTCAGTAAGTATTAATGGAAGATGAAAAATGCCTGAAGAGACAGATAGGAGCCTCGTGCCGGAGGACAGGAGATGGAGAACTCGAGAATGATTTCACTCCCGTTTTAAGCTGGGTAAATATAAGGACTTGGAGTAGCATTAGGAAATCCTCAAAAGTGACAGGATAGAAATAGAAGGGGGCAGGAAACTGAGAATGATTTTTTTAATTATTCTGAACCTGCTTATTACCACTTCATAGTTTGAAAAGAGCCTCATAATGACTTATTCCTTTCAACAACAGGAGGAGGAAGACACATACATCAAAGGGCAACAGAAGTTCAAAATTGCAGAGAAGCAAGAAGATCAACTTTGGGAAAAATGTAATTAAGAAAGGGGACGAAGAGAAAAAAATGTAGAAAACACTTTACATGATAAACAAAATTTGCGACACAAACACCAGAGAAGGGAAGAGAACGGAGCAAGGAAAAAACGTTTGCTTTTAGTTTTTGTTTGGCTTTTTAAAGTTGGTATTAAAGGCCAGGCTTCATGAGACTTTTGGTTGGGAAGAGAAAAAAAATGTTTACTGCCATTTCAAGCAAAAGAGAGACGGTACAAGGGATGATGTTTCCTGAGAGAAAATCATCGCATCGTATGTTGAAGTTCTGGAACTCGGGGTCTTCTGCAGACCGGGTGCTAATGTTGAAGTGCGACGTGCTTGAGTTCCGTGCAGTCTGTAAGTCCGGGATTAACGACTGATGACACTACAGGCACCAGAGCCACTTCTTTTCTTGGGAAGCTCCTTTGTCTTGTGGGTATCTGTTAGCTCTTGATAAGATTTTTTTGACCAAGGAAGTCATTAGACAATGAACATAGGAAGAAAAGGGAAGGGAGAGGAGAGAATAAGCAGATAGTTTTTAATGAGGACAATAGTACATCAATGGATTCTTTGTTTTGATAGGACACTTATTGAGATGATGAGGATGATAACAATAATAATAATAATAATAATAATGTTATTTATTGTTTTAATTTGTAATGTGTCCTCCAGCCTACTATGCCCAGCCACAACCACCACCCCATCCTTTATTTGTACTAGGATGTATTTAACAAAACCCAATTTAGCCTTTTAAGTTAATTAATAAATGAATTAAATGGTTTATTTTGTGAATAGTGCCTATGAGGATTATCTTAATCCCTCAAAGTAAAATTGATAGGTCAGAGAGTTCAGAGTTGTTACTGATGTGAAAATGGGAAGGTGTCCACAATGAAGTTTCTTTAATGTCAAAAGTACTTATCAAGGCCATGTTCTAAAGAAAGAAACAGTGTGTTTCTGCTTCTCAAGTCTCCAGACATTCTCCATGGGCACATATGGGTATGGATAATATCTCTGTGGTTGATGGGGGAATTCGCCAGGCATAAAAAGCTCCTTTTGGTGACCTTTCTGCTGTCCTGACTTTTCCCGACCACTTGGACAGTCTTTCTATTTTAACTATATCTACTCCCAAGTGCAAAAATCTTGCCTAAAGAACCCCAACACACTCCTGAGTATTTCATCTGAGATTAAATAAAGGGAAATTCTGTTTCCCCGGAACACCAGGTCTGAAGTTAATTCCTTAAAGCAGTACACATACTTTGATTTAATTATAAGAGGTTTTTTTTCCAAAAGGATAACTATTCACCACGTGACTGAATAAATCTAAGCATGTTCAATACAATATGACATAGAGTCTTAAATATATAACTGACATTACAAGAAAGACAGGAAAATCCATTGACTCCAAAAATAGAGGAAGCAACAACCTACGTGATCGGTAGGTGCTAATGCTTTAACAGTCGTGATGGCATTTGCTTGTCTGTGTAACCAAGCAATGTGTATTTCAGTAGCTATGAAATACAGAAGACAAGGTGAAGAGTTGGAACCAAGATGGTACCTAAAAGTGGATTAGAGTTTACCTTTAGCATAAAGATAGTTTAGGAAGAACAGTCCCTCATCCAAAAAGATAAAGGAATGAATGAGCTTATCATGATCTTGACTTTGCCTGGAGGGAAAATTTATCCTCTGAAAATTCATAACCATAATAGTACCTCCATTTGAGCTTAGGGCTTCAATTTATATGACTTGCAAGGTTTAGGAAACCTTAAACTGAGAAATTAGCAGGAAAATCCATCCCAGATTATCACATAACTAAGAAATATCTAAGTCCCCCTCTCCAAGAAGTTCAGATAATGGAATGATCAGACATAAATTCTAAAAATACTTATGTCTAAAATAATAAAGGAAATAAAATTCAGATAGGCTTAAAACTTGAGAAAGGAACCCAGTATTAAAAAATTCAACATATTTGAAAAGGAAACAAAGAAAACATCTATTAATAAAAAACATTTCATTAAATTTAAACAATGGGTGAGTTAAACACCACATTAAACACAGATGAAGGGAAATTTGGTAGGCCAACAGATAGATTTTTATGGAGGCACAATGACCTGAACAAATCAAAAGCACTTGAAAGAAAAACAAGTTAGGGTACTTGCCCTACCAGAGAGCAAGATCTTTTTTATAAAGCAATAGCAATTAGGATAGAATGATGCGGTGCAGGGATAAACAGATAGCATAACGGAAAAAAACAATGCTCAGAACAGACTCACACAATGTATACAAACCTGACTGGTATGTGATATGGTAAATCAGTTGGGTAAGGATGCATAGTTTTGCAACAATTGTTTACACACGTGGAGAAAAAAATGTAGTAAATTCCTGCTTTATACCACACACGGAAATCAATTCCAACTAGTCTTCCTATCCCCTCCTCTCTTCTCCCTCCTGCTTCCCCTTTTGGAAAGCAACATTTTTAAAAAAAAAATTTGTTTATTCTGATATTTTAGCATAAGCACATATGTATTTAATATAAGTAAATATGTATATTTACTTATATATGAAATGTACAATATAGATACATAGTGCAGTATGTTTTGTGTATGTACATTTACATGTACACTCTTTGTGTGTGTGTTTGTGTGTGTGTGTGTGTGTGAGCAGTCATAACTCTTTCTCTTCTTAGATAAATGTTAATAGTAGCACACTACACTCTTTTCTCTGGCGTGCATTTTAACCACCAATGTAACACTATATAGACATATCCCTCATTGCTAGTTATATAATACTTTGCTATATAGAATATATGCTGTATAATCTAGCAATTTTGTTCCTCATTTTATGTCTTATAAAACCCTCTCACGCAGGTGCATATGGATGTCTATTGTCTATAAAGACAAAATTAGAAAACTTCAAATGGCCACCAACAAAGGAAAAGGAAAAGGAAAATCAGGGTTGATTTATAGAGCAGTGACAATGGATGAGCTTACTAGTGTGTAACCTTAGATAATGCACTTAAATTTTCTAAGTTGATTTCCTTAATGGGTGAATAATGATCATATAATAAAGAAGTGGATAAATATTAAAAAGAATAATGTAAGAGAAATGTTTAGTACAATATTGGTCACAGACTAAGTGTGATAATTATTATGCAACTTGGCAAAGGAACTTGGTGGAGGCTGGCAGTTGGTGATATATGTCATGCCATGGAAAATAGTTGGCTAAAATGGTTTCAGAAGGGAGATATGTGGCCTAACGGATTCTAGCTCTCAGAGAAGAGATTGGAAAATGGGATGTTGGTAGCCTGTGTTGGTTACTATTAGCTACATTTAACAGGTCACCCCAGAAAGAAAGAAATTCACAAAAGAACCAGTCAATTTGAAACCAAGAGTAAAAAGGAATGAAGACATACCAGAAATGGAAGGCAGATGGAATAACTTGCCAAACTCTCTGCTAGTTGAGATGGTGGCTGCTTCATCACTCATCACCCTAGAGTGAAGAGGCCTAGAGAACAGTTTCCAAACACACATGTGGCAGAGCAAAAATAAACATCATTGTTTTAAAGCAGGAAGATGTGCAGGTTGTTTATCACCACAGAATGACCTGACCTATTAAGATTTATCAGTAAGAACTCAGCACCGTAAAGGGAAATTATAATAATGAACAGTTTAATGAGTAATAATGCTAACACATTACTCTTTAATGGTAGCCTGTTATCTTATGTTACTAAAAGTTTACGCTGGAATGGATATTGGACATTTTACATATGTTTATTTAAAGTGTCTTTTTTGTTTAACTGTGTTACATTTTGCCCATCTCAAAAATTCCTGTTCTCTCATTGAGCCTTATCTTTTCTCTTTCTACCTAAATATTCACAATAATTTAATGTGTTCTTCTTCATTTTACCTCCATTTTACATTAATTTTTATACTTCCTTGAACAAGGGGGAGCTCTCTTTGTGTTGGCCCAACTTTTGTGTTCTCCCTTAAACAAGGGAGAGTATATTTTAGAGGCACGGGGCACCAACACACAGCAGAGGCAAATTCCCTCCATCCCTGAACTCTGATCACTGAGTGAGGGCATATGATCCTCTCAGATAAGGCAGGGGTGTTGTGCACCCTACCCAACCCAAGGAGCCCTCTCTGGAAATCAGATATTAAACTGCAGAAACACTACGTACCAGAGGCATCATACTCTTCAATCCCCTGTCTGATTCTCTGATACCTTGGAGATAATGACCTGATTCTATGAAAATCTCAATCAACACAGAAACTCCAAGTAGCCTTCCTTCTCTCCTCTTTCCTCCCTCAGTGGAACTCCAGACTCCTTCCCGGATATCACTTTGTATCACTAGCCCCTCACAGTAGGTGATACCTGTGTTATTTAATACTTTGAAGACAGGAAGTAACAAAAGGGATAGTGATGTGGGTTGAACTGTGTTCCCTTACAGGAGTTATGTTGGAGTCCTACACCCCAGCACCTCAGAATGTGAATTAATTTGAAGATAGGGTATTTATAAAGGTAATAAAGTTAAAATGAGGTCATTAGGGTGGGATTAATCCAAAATAACTGGCATCCTTATAAACAGGAGAAATTTTGACAGAGATGGACAAGCACAAGAGAAGATGATGTGAGAAGAAGACACATGAAGGACACAGATGTTTCCAAGAAGCCTGGATAGATCCCTCCCTCACAGTCCTCACCTGCCAGCACCTAGAGCTGACACTTTTAGCCTCCAGAACTGGGAGACGGTGCAGTTTTGTTGTTTAAGCCACTAGTTGGCAGTACTTTGTTATGGCAGCCTTAGCAAACTAATATTCACATGTTTAGAATGTTCATAGTATTATTAAAACTAATAATTAAAGACATTCTATCAACTCTAAACATATGAGGCTTTAAACATAGGCTTTAAGCACAGTGCTTTCCTAAGGAACCAGGACTTGCTGAACATTTCCACAGTTACTCCCAAAATGTGGGTCATGGATTTTCTTCCAGGACATATGCTCTACTCTTCTGATGCATTCTGATATTTGGGACACTAATATCTGGACTCTAAGGGTGACCATCACATTCAGTCTATTTTTCAGTGACTTGTTTTGATGGAAATTACCTCTAAATGCAACATTTTATTTTTGACATTAAAAATGACAGCTCTCAACAGCCCACCCAGGCACATACAGATTCCATTGAGAAATCTGAGAGAGGAAAAAAAAAATTAGACATCCATAAACCCTTAGTCTAAAGAAACAGCAAAACTTATTCTGGAGAACAGGAATTTGGGGAAAAATCGAACACACTTCCTGGGGGGTTGACATACTAGCTACTGACCCTATCTAATGAGAATAAAGCAAATAATTTCTGTGTAGAGAAACAACCTGGAAATAGGTTTTCCTCAAAACACTGTCACCAAGCATGTTGTTCTCCAGACCCAGCTCTGACACTGCTCACTTGGTCAAATTACAGAATTTCAAGAGTCCTCCATTTCCTTACATATAAAATGATGGCAATCACAGATATTAAAGTAAGATCTCACCATAAAATTTGACAATTAGAATATATAAATCTTAGTTTACAAAAACATAAAAGGCTCTTAAGTATTGACTGAACGTAGTATCAATGGATGAAGTTTTATTGGCCAATTGCTTTGAAACTTTCAAACATGAACATTCTAAGGTAACTAAACATTCTAAGGAACATTCTAAGGTAACTAAAGTCTCCCTAACTTAGCTGAAATTCAGAAAATACACAGTCTATATCAAGTGGCATTTACTTTTTATAAACCACCCTATAGTAAAATAAAAATAATAATCACATAAAGCATTGCACATTGACATAAGGTTTAGGGACCAGTAAATCTTCCTGCTCCACACAAAAGCACCTAATCACAGTCATTTACGTTCACACTTGCACTCATGCACGTGCACAGTCGTACACTGCGTACATTCCTTGACCAATTTTCCAAAGGTGAAGGTACAATGAATACTGCTTCCCTGTGATTGCTGTAGAAGCTCAGATACAGACACCAGCTGATTTACTTAAATTTATTCAGCATAGGATTGTGGAGACAAGAAACAAATCAAAATTTCCTGGCTCCCACTCCAGTGATCAATAGCAGAGTTTAATGTTTCTAGCCATTATTCTTGGATAAAACATATTAAACCAATATAAAGATGAGGTCATCTTTGATTACACAAAACAATTTTACTTTCTTTTTTAAGGAAAAAGAGGGGAGGGGAAGGGAGAAGGGAGCCCTGGGAAGACATCATTGGCTGGTGTGGTCACGCTGCTCTCTAACACTCATCTTGTGAAGGTTGACCTGATAGAGTATCACTGCTTGACAGCCAAAATGCCTCTTGCTGTGTAGGATTGAAAGAAAAAGATAACTAGGTGACTGTACACTGTGTCAATGGCAAGAAAAACGGTATCTCTTTCACCTCCAAAGCCAGAAAGCCTTTTGAATACTTTAGCGAGGATCTCCTAAGAGGAATCTATTTTTCCATGTAATGGTGTGAATTTCCCACATTGAAACTAAATATTCATGACTTCATGAAAGAGCCAAGCTTTTGTAAGGGGGAAAAAAAATAGATTCTAAGTCCGCTTTATACATTTTGGACAAGCTAATATTTGACATACTTTATATGTTCTGAATAGTACTATCATTTCAAATAAATCTCTACTGACATCATTTCAGTAATGCTATATCCTTAAAGCCCATCTGATAGGTGAAGTGCCCTTTTCATGGATTAGCCAAATAGTCATATGAAGAGGGATAGAGAAGAGAGAAGAGAAAGCAGACCAAGAAATCAGCTCCCTCTCATGTGTTTTGCTGGGATTGTCCCTCATCTTACAGCCTCTTTTCTTTCTAAGCATCTTATAAAGTCGTGTGGAACTTCTTTATGGCTCAATGCCTGGGGCATTTCTCCACAGAGTTGGTACATACTAGTATAAAGATTTGTTCTCACTCTCTTCTTCTATCTGGGGAGAACAATAAGCAAAGCGGTTACATGGGCTGTCTCCTGGACAAACTGAGTCAGGTAGGAAAATAAGGTGTGTCTTAGGCATGTAGCCACAAAGATGATTCTATGAAAACAAATGGCCTTATAAAGGTGTTACATCTGTCAAAACTTCATTAGGATATTCTTTACATGTGGAGAATCACACTTATTTCTCTTTTTAGCCTCTCTCTCTTCCATCCCTCCATCAGGAACTAACTTTCTACTCACCCCAAACGTACTCACTGATTTTGTTGAATAAGAACAAATGCCACTCCAATGCAAAATTCCATGCTTGGTGGGTAGTTGATGAATATATAACTCTCTGATTCTATGTTTGATAACTAACATTAAAATAACAAAGAAAAACTTAAATTTTTGTTTTTAAAAAGTACAACCTTCACTATTCAGGGATGGAGGAAGGCAGCCATTGTTCTTAGTTAATCCAGCTGAGCCTTCAGAAATCTCTCAGTAAAATAAATATACATTTTCCAATTACTGCTATTTTATGTCCAGTCTTTCATAAAAAGAAGTGTAGTCAAAAATTCTTCATCTTGTTTTCCAATAAAACATGCCATGTATTAGAATCTAGTCAATGATGGTAAACAAATGCCACTCTCCACTTTTAAATTAGAATACAGTAAGGAAGTAAAATAAGAAAATTGGTAATTACATTGCAAAGCAAGGAGTACCGTGATGGTTGAAGTTTCCTCTAATCCTTGCATATGGGATGTGAAAGGAAGCTGTTTTCCTCCAGGCCCCAACCTTGAACTCTGAAGTTTACACAGAGTGAAAAGAAGGATGGAAAACTGGTTCCTACCCAAGCCCATGTACTGGCAGTTCATGCTCCATACAAGATTAAGGGACTTCCCCCTCAGGCAATCGGATTCTCTCCATGATGGCAGTGGCTCTCACACAGGTCCCTGTTACCTCCCAGGTAAATGCTCTCCTGCCGTTGCTTCTAGTCCTGACTTCTGTCTTAATTTTCTCCTCCCTAGTCTACCAATATTCCTTTCTAAATTCTTAACTCTACAATCCAACATTGCATCTTGTAAATTTTTCAAATTCAGGGAGCATGTGTTTGAACCCCGAACATGCACGTGATCGAGTAGAGATTTTCAGAAAGAGTAGATGGCCATCTTGTGAGCAGGAATAGAAATGGGAGAGGGAAGAGTTGACCATTCTAGGTTGCAATTTCCTTTACTCTATTAGAATTAGAATATAATCTTTATATTGAGTCCCAAAGGATAGTTTCTCATAAATAACCCTTATCAGGTCAATGTGATATAATATAACCTGTCCCATCTCGAATTACAAAGTTCTTCCAAGAGCGTAGTAAGGAATGGGTGCTCTTCTTAATATTTTTTTGTAATTTCTAAATTTCCCCCTGAACCAAAAAAAAGGAGTGCTTTGCAGAGGAGGTCATGAACAGGGACAAATAAATGCCTGGATTTTCAAAGATTTAGATTTGGGAGTTATCTAAATAACAACTGAAGTCATAGGACCAAGTAGGTTATCTCCTTTCTCTATCTGGATATAGAATGAGACTAAAAAAGCTCCTCAGAGAAAACATTGAAAAGGACAACATATACGTACATGAGAGGCTTGGAACTGTCATGTGCTGACCAGGAGATAAAAGCTTTCCCAGAATGTTGCAGCACCAGGGAAGTGAAGATAAAGGAGAACACAGGATTATAACAAAAAATAATATTTGGGTGGATTCACTGAAAGCACTAAAATGGAAAAAAAAAAAAAAACTTTTAAAATACATTGCTGAGTTGATCTGATATTAAAGATTTTTTATATTACAAAATGAAGTGAAACCAAGAACCCTAAGCAATAGATAGTCTAACTTCCATTTTGAGGGCTTCTATCAGACCCAGAAATCACGAACCCCCATGCTCAGAGTTACTTAGGCTGTGGAGGTAGATAATAAGCCTAGGATCAGTTCAAGCAGGAAAAAACCTAACAAGAGATTCACGCATAAACCTAGGGACTCAAAGACTTTACCCTCAACGAAAGGCAAAGATAAAAGAGAAAGGTAAAGAAAGGTTAAGAACAAAGGAAATTGTTTTTCCAAACTTCTTGCTCATTGGAAGTGGAGCAATTTTCTCATTAGCATCTGGAACTATAAGTGGGCTCTCACATGAGTTTTCATGTGCAAGAGCCATGAATTGTTGGCAAAAAGTTCAGGTTTAATTTTTTCATGCAGCCTTTTCAGCACTTCCAAATATATATTAGATTATATTCTACTTTCATTTATGGTTCAAAATAGAACAAATAACTTAGTAAATTATGACTTCAAGGAATCTCTCTGATAATAAAGGAGATTGTCAGGAAACAATTTCCCACGGGTCTCTCACATTTCTGCATATCTTATGGGCAGACGCATTAGCTGCCTTTGTTTTTGAGTATCTTTTCAAGGGTGCATGTATTGCCAACAACCCTGAAATATAGTAACTCTTTCCAAAGGGCAAATTTGATTACTATTGAGTATAATAAATATAATGTCTGGACCAAAAAGAGCTCTGAGACAGATTTGGAATCTACTTAAGAACTTCAGTAACACAGTGGAATAACAACAATAACAAAAAATAAACCCTGAGAATAACCACACAAAAAGGAAAATAAACTAGCTTTGTTTTGCCCATACCATTGATCCCTCCATTGCTTGGCAGAACAGAAGACAGAGCTCCTCACCTAGAAAGTGTTGCCCTCACCTGGAAAGGGAGATGAGAGTGACCAAGCAGCTTCGCCAGCCCACAGAATCTGCTTCAGTTTCCTCTCACCCAGAGACCAGCAAAGCTGAGACATACATGCCACAGGAGCAACGAAGGTCTCCAGTGACTTGCTCTGCAGATGACTCCAGCAGCTTATGCCACAGAAGAAATCAAAGGCTAGCATAGCCACCATGAACACCTAGCGGATTTTACTGGTTTTCACTCCAAAGGTATTTGTATTCCTAGACACCAACATCCTAAGCCCCTCCTGACTCCCCGCCTTTTGCTTGTCCTTTTAGGAGCCAGCACCCATACTGACAACCAACCCTAGCCTCTGTGGTTGTACAAGAGCAAGACACTAGCCTATACCCCCTCAGCCACTCCCCATCATTGTGTGCACATTGGGGATAGCCTCTTCAGCTATGTTTCTGCCCGCTGACAACCTGACACTTATTTTGACAACCCCACTGCCACGCACCTGGGGGGTTGCTGTGTGGCATAGGAGTTCAGGCCTACAACCTGGGGTTCCCCAAAGCTGCCTGTGGGCCTGACTCTGGCCCCATCTCGTCTCACTGCCTGGCACCATAGGGCTCCCCTGCAGCTAGCCCGTCTACTTGTGCACCTGCATGCTCTTGGCCTGATTCCTTACACCAGCCTCTGCTGTGTGCACCCATGGCAAGGTCCAGCATCCACAGTAGAACATGCCAACAGCTAGGGTCCCCATAGCTGCCAGTGTAGCTACAGTTGGTCTCAGTCATTCTTATTGGACCTTGCCCCACCACTACATGCATGTTTCCAACAGTTCATGCCACTGCACAGGCAACTACAGCTGGCCCCTGCATCCGTGTGTCTCCACACCACTGGCTCCAGCCACCATCACTACTGTCCCTAGTCCCGAGTCACTGAGGACCCCAATAACCCTTGAAGCCACACAGCACTATACAAAGACCTCACAGTTGTCCATGTTGTGGACGCCAGAAGCCTAAGACCAAGAGACATCACGCCTTCTGCCTGATTCAGCTTCACTACACACCTCTGCACTCACCACCTACACAACTGGACCCAGAATTACAGCACATTCCAGCATGTCCCCACTTGCAGGTAAAGTTCTTTCTTTAATGAAGTCAATCCATAAAGTCAGAACAGGTGACTGCTTCTTCAAATGTGCAGATATCTATGACAGACTACAGAGGTCACAAAGAATCAGAGAAACATGATAACACCAGAGAAACACAGTAAACTTCAAATAATTAACTCCAAAGAAATGAAAATCTATGAATTTCCTGACAAACATTCAAAATAATTGTTCTAAACATGCTTAGAGGGCTATAAAAGAACACAGAAGAACAATTTAATGAAATTAAGAAAACAATGCAAAAAAACCAAAACAAAAAACCTGAGAGGTTCAACATACAGATAGAAAACATGAGAAAGAACTACACAGAATTTTTGGAGTTGAATAATACAATAACTGAACTGAAGAATTCAACAGCAGACTTCACTAAGCAGAAGACTCAATCAGCTTGAAGAGAGATCAATTGAAATTGTCCAATCAGAAGAAGTAAAGACCAACAACAACAACAACAACAAAAGAAATAGAAAAAGAAAAGAAAGGAAGGAAGGAAGGAAGGAAGGAAGGAAGGAAGGAAGGAAGGAAGGAAGGACCGACCGAAAGAAAGAAAAATGAAGAAAGCCCATGGGACATAAGAGATACCATGAAGAAAAACAATGTATGCATCATTGAAGTCACAGAAGTAGAAGAAAGGGGAAAAAAGGTAGACAGTTTATTTAAAGGAATGATGGCTGAGAACTTCCCAAACCTGGGGAAAGATTTTGACATCCAAACTCATAAAAGTAATAGGACACCCCAAAATTTTAATCCAAATTGATTTTCTCTGAAACACATTGCAATAAAACTCTCTAAAGTCAAAGACACATAGAATATTTTAAAAGAAGTAAGAGAAAAAAGTAATTCTCTCATGCAAGAGAAACTTCATAGTTTCTTAGCATTTCTTAGCAGTGGGTTTCTTAGCAGAAGCCTTCTAGGCCAAGAAAAAAATGGGATAATATGCTCGAAGTGCAGAAAGAAAAAAAAAAGCTTTCAAATAATAATACTTTACCTAGAAAAGTTGTTCAGAAATGAAAGCAAGATAAAAACTTTTCCTAACAACAACAACAAAAAAAACTAAGGGAGTTCATCATCAGTAGATTTGCATTATTAGAAATGCTGAAAGAGATTCTTTAAGCATAAAGGGAAGGATGCTAATTATTAACACAAAAACATATAAAAATATAAAGCAGACCAGTAAAGTAAGTATATAGTCAGATTCAAAATATTTTAATACTACACGTGGTATTGTGTTAACCACTTAACACTAATAAAAAGCTTAAAAGATTAAAATATTAAAACATCTATAGCTACAATAATTTGTTAATAGATACACAACATAAAAACATGTTAGTTGTGACATTGAAAACATAAAATGTTGAGGGGGCAGTAAACGAGTAGAGTGTTTTTATGCAATTGGATTTAAGTCGTTATCATCTTAAAATATATGTTGTACCTATAAAATATTTCAAGGAAGCCTCAAGGTAACCACAAAACAAAAATTTATAGTAGATGCATACAAGGTAAAGTGATTATACTATATCACTAAAGAAAATAACCAATTCACAAAGGAAGACAGCAAGGGAGGAAGAAAGGAAAAAAACAAAAACAAACAAACAAAACAAAACAATAAAACAGCCAGAAAAGAAAACAACAAACTACATGGCAACAGTAAATAGTAAATTCTTACCTATCAATAATTACTTTAAATATAAATAAATTAAATTATCCAATAAAAAGACCTACAATGGCTGAATGGATTTAAAAATAATACCAACTATATTCTGGCTATGAGAGATTCACTTCAGGACACCGTATGTTCAAAGTGAAGGGATGGAAAAAGATAATCTATGCAAATGGAAACCAAAAGAGAACAAAGATAGCCATACTTATATCTGACAAAATACACATTAAGTCAAAAAATTGTAACAAGAAACAAAGAAGATCATTATAAAATGTTAAAAGAGTCAAATCATCAAGAAGATAGAACAATTATAAATATTTATGTACCCAACATCAGAGACCTTAAATATATTTAAAAATTATGATAGATATGAAGGGAGTAATAAGCAATACAATAATAGTAGGGGAATTCAATATCCCACTTACAACAATGCATAGATTATCCAGACAGAAAATCAATAAGAAAACATTGGATTTCAAATATGCTTTAGACTAGAGGAACCTAAGAAGCATAGGGAGAACATTGCATCCAATAGCAGCAGAATATACATTCTTCTCAAGCACACATGGAACATTCTTCAAGATATATCATGTTAGGTCACAAAACAATTCAACAAATTTAACAAGATTGAAATCATACTAAGTATCTTTTCCAACTACAATGGTATGAAACTAGAAGTCAATAACAGTGGAAAACTTGAAAATTCACAAATATGTGGAAACTAAACAAAACATTCCTGAACAACCAATAGGTGAATGGTGAATCAAAAGGGAAATAAAAAACATATTAAAACAAATGAAAATGTAAACACACTAGATCAAAATTATGGGATACAACCAAAGCAGTGATAAGAGGAAAGTATATAGTGATATATGCTTACATTACATCACAAATAAGCAAAATGATTTTACACCTCAAAACTAGGAAAACAGGAACAAACTAAGCCCAAACTTAGCAGAAGGAAGTAGATAGCAAAGATTAGACCAAAAATAAATGAAATAGAGACCAGAAAACAATAGAAAATATCAGTGAAACTAAAAGTTGGCATTTTGAAAATAAAAACAAAATTGACAAACATTTAGCTAGACTTATCAAGAAAAAAAAGAGGACTAAAATAAATAAAATTACAAATAAAAGATGAGACATTACAATAGATACCTCAAGAATACAAAATATAAGAGACTAATATGACCAATTATATGCCAATTGGACAACCTGGAAAAAAATATATAAATTCCTATATATAAAATATATATTTACATATACAATCTACTAAGCCTGAATTATGGGTAAATTAAAAATTTGAACAGCTCAATAACAAGAGAATGAATCAATAATCAGAATCTCCCAACAAAGTAAACCCCAGGACCAGAGACTTCACAGGTGAATTCTACCAAACACTTAAAGAAGAATGCTTTGCAAACTCTCCAAAAAATTTGAAAAAGAGGGAATACCCCCAAATTTAATTTGTAAGACCAGCATTACACTTATACCAAAGCCAGATAAGTACAACACAAGAAAATAAAATTACAGGCCAATATCCCTGATAATATAACTGCAAAAATTCTCAACAACAAAAAAGCAAACCAACTTCAACAGTACATTAAAAGGCTCGTACACCATTATCAAGTAAGATTTATCCCTCAGATGCAAGAATATTTCAACATATGCAAATCAATAAATGTGATAACTACATTAATAGAATGGAAGACAAAAATATATATAAACATTTCAATAATGCAGAAAAAGCATTGGGCAAAATTTGACATTCTTTCATGTCAGAAATTCTCAACCAATTGAGTAAAGAAGGGAAATTCCTCAACATAATAAAAGCCATGTATGACAAACCTACAGCTAACATCATACACAAGGATGAAAGTTTGACAGCTTTCTCTCTAAGATCAGAAACAAGACAAGGATACCCATTCTCACCACTCCTTTTCAACATAGTATTGGAAGTTCTAGCCAGAGGAATTAGGCAAGAAAAAGAAATAAAATGTATCTAAATTAGAAGAAAATAAGTAAAATTATCTGTATTTGTTGATGATATAATCTTGTATAGAAAGAAAATCCCAAAGACTCAACCAAAAATCTGTTGGAACTACTCAAACAATTCAGTAAAGTTTCAGGATACAAAATTGTATACAAAAAGCAAGTGCATTTCTACACTCCCACAATGAACTATCTGAAAAAGAAATAAAGAATACAATCCCATTTACAATAACATTAAAAATAATAAAACACAGAAATAAATTTAACCAAAGTAGTGAAAGATCTGTATGCTGAAAACTATAAGATACTGATGAATGAAATTAAAGAAGACACAAATAAATAAAAAGATATCTTGTATTTATGGATCAAAAGAGTTAATATTGCTAAAATGTCCATACTGCCCAATGCCATCTATAGAGTAAACACAGTTCCTATCAAAATTTCAATGGCATTTTTCACAGAAAGAGAAAAAAATTCTAAAATTTGCATGAAACCAGAGAATACCCAGAATTGTCAAAGCAATTTTGAGAAAGAACAAAGTTGGAGGCATCATACCTACTGATTTCAAACTATGTTACAAAGCTATAGTAATCAAAACAGTTTGGTACAGGCAGAAAAACAGACACATAGACTAATAGAACAGAATCTAGAGACCTGAAATAAATTCCAGTGTATATGATCAATTAATACTTGGCAATGGAGCCAAGAATACTCAATGCAAAAACAATAGTCTGGTCAATAAATGACATTTGGAAAACTGGATATCCACATGCAAAATAATAAAATCAGAATCCTGTTTTACACCACTCACAAAAATTAATTTGAATTGGGTTAAGGACTTAAACTTAAGACACGAAATGATAAAACTCCTAGAAGAAAACACGGGGACTACACTACTTGACATCAATCTTGGCAATATTTTTTGTATGACAACAAAAGCACAAGCAACAAAAGAAAATCATCAAAAAGTCGGACTACATTCTGCACAGCAAAAGAAACAATCATATTAAAAAGGCACCCTACAAAATGGGAGAAAATATTAGCCAATCATATATCTGATAGGGGGTTAATATACAAAACACATAAGGAACTCATACAACTCAAAATAAAAAGACAAAACAACAACAAAAAACCCAACCCAATTAAAAACAATCTAATTAAATATGGGCAAAGAAAATGAACAGACATTTTTCTAAAGCTCTTGGTCAAGATGGTAGAGGAGTTAAACTCTGCGCTCTCCTCCTTCCATGACCACATCAGAATTATAACTAAACTACAGAAAAACAAACAAACAAACAAACAAAACATCATTGAGGGTCACCTGCAGTCTAGCTAAACAGAAGTCTTATAACTAAAGACATACAGAAGAAGCCATGTTGAGACTGGTAGGAGGGACAAAGATGCAAAATGGGGTGGACCCACACCCACATGTTGCAGTTAAAAATCAAGAGGGATATCTGGAATGTGGAGGTCCCCTCTGAGAAGCAAGAGGTCCCAGCCCCACACCAGACAGCCCAGACCACCGTGTGAGGAAGAGAAGTCCCCACAACTTCTGGCTGTGAAAACCAGCAGAGATTGTGGCTGAGTGAGATGGAGGGCAGCTAGAGTCCCAGTCACTCCTCTTAAAGGGCCCCCACATGGACTTAATTGCTAAGGAACTCACTTGCTCTGAGCTCCAGCACTCGGGCAACAGCTTGAAAGGAACCAGGGACATACAGGAAGGAACTGAGTTGTCTGGTTCCAGAGTGAGGACTGGAGAGGCAGCTTTCTCCCAAGCAGAAGTTCTGGCAGAGGCATTGTTTCTTTGTTGAGCCCTCCCACCTTGTAGCCTGCAAACACAGTCAGCCACAATAGCTGAGTTTGCATCAACCTGGCTAACACCACTAGCCCCACCCTGGTGATTCTCTGAGGTCCCACCCCACCCAACATGTGATTAGCGTCAGCTGGCCTCATTTTATAGCTTAGCTTTTCCTAGATACTTCCAAGCCCAGCACAAGTGGCAACCATATGCATATCACTTTGTAGTTCATACTAATTGGCCCTGGGCAGGGCACAGGCATCAGCTGATCTTGACCTGTACCAGAATTCCCACCCTGAAGAGGACCCAGAACCAATACATCCAGTGGCCAGCTTCAGATCACACCAGAGCACCACCAAACCACCTCCACAAACAACACCCCAAGGGCAGAAGCAGCAGGCACCAGCACTCCACTAAAGTGAATTCTGCTCCTTAGGATCAGCACCTGCACAACAGCTCGTCCACTGTAGTCACGGCTAGTCCTCCCACCCAATCAGCCTGAGAGTCAATCCCTTCCATTGACATGCCAACAGCAATCAAGGCTCAACAACAAAGGAGGGCACACACAACCCACACAAGGGATACAGCTGGAGCAACCAACTTATATGACAAGGGAGAATGTGCAACTGGGCCCCACAGGACTCCTACTATATAAGATCACTCTACCAAGACTGAGAGACATAGTAACTCTACCTAATAAAGCAAAACAAACACAGGAAGGCAGCCAAAATGATGAAACAAAGAAACATATCCCAAGTGAAAAATCAGAGAAAAACTCCAGAAAAAGAACTAAACAAAATGGAGACAAACAATCTATCCGATACAGAATTCAAAATGCTGGTTATAAGGATGCTCAATGACCTCAGTGAGAACTTCCACAAAGAGCTAGGAAACATAAAAATAGAAATAGAAAACATTTTAAAAAGTCAGATATGAAAAAAATACAATAAGTAAAATGAATACATTAGAAGGAGTCAACAGTGGATTAGATGATGCAGAGGATCAAATCATTTGGAAGATAAGGTAGAAGAAAACACCCAATCAGAACAGCTTTGTTCATGTTGATGTGTGGCAGTGTCTTGCTGAGTGGCGTTCATTATTGTTGTTGCGTGTTTTTGTGTGCCGTTGTTAGAATGTCTGAGCTTGAATTAGAGCAATGAACAAACATTAAATTTCTAAACTTGTCAAGAGTGGAAATGAAATCAGGGACATGTTAGTCAAAGTTAATGGGGATGATGCCATGAAGAAAACGGCAGTATACAAATGGATTAAACGTCTTACTGAGGGGAGAGAGGTTTTACTGATGAAGAAAGGATAGGGTGGTCAGTAATGAGCAGAACTGACAAAAACATTGCAAAAATTTGTCAAATTGTGCGTCAAAATTGTTGGCTGACTGTGAGAAGCATAACAGACCAAGTAAACATTGATAGAGAACAGTTAGAAAATCTTAACTGAAAATCTTGGCATGAGAAAGGTGTATGCAAAAATGGTCCCAAAGAAGCTCACCGCTGAACAAAAGCAAAGGAGAGTCGAAGTTTGCCAAGACCTTTTGGAAAGACAAGATGATATTTTGGGCCATGTTATCACTGGTGATGGAACTTGGATGTACCTATACAACCCTGAAACAAAGTGTCAAAGTGCACAATGGAAGTCAGCCAGTTCTCCACAACCAAAAAAGTTCCATCAGTCCAAATCAAGAGTCAAAACGATAACCTTTTTTGATATCAGAGGGATTATTCATTATGAATTTGTACCAACTGGATGAACAATTAACTAAGGTTACTATTTGGAAGTGCTGAAAAGGCTGTGTGAAAAAGATGAAAATGACCTGAACTTTTCACCAACAATTCATGGCTCTTGCATCACGACAATGCACCAGCTCACATGGCACTTTCTGTGATGGCGTTTTGAGCCAGTAAATAAACAACTGCTTTGGAACACCCTCCCGACTCACCTGATCTGGCCCCCAATGACTTCTTTCTTTACCCAAACATAAAGGAAATATTTAAAGGAAGACATTTTGAAGACACTCAGGACATCAAGGGTAATACGATGACAGCTCTGATGGCCATTCCAGAAAAAGAATTCCAAAACTGCTTTGAAGGGTGGACTTGGTGGGTGCTGCTGTGGGTGCATAGCTCCCCAAGGGGGGTACTTCAATGGTGACTGTAGTGATATCCTGTAGTGCATCCTTGAAAGTAGTTATGAGAGTAGAGTTTTAATGTTCTCACCATAACGACAACAAAATGGTAATTATGTGAGATCAAAAAATGTGTTAACCTTATTGTGTTAACATTTTATAATGCATACTTCTGTCAAATCATCACATATATACCTTAAACTTACACAATGTCATATGTCAATATTATCTCAATAAAGCTGAGAGGAAAAAGAAAGACTTACAGAAAGTATTTGTATAGGTGTGCAGTATCCATTTTAAACATCCTCACAAAGGGATATCTAGGAAAGACCTGAAAGAAAGGAGAGAGTAAGCCATACAGTTATTTGAGGTAAGAACTTTCCAGGAAGACATAAAATTAACTGTGAAGAAGAGCCTTGAGTAGAGAGAGGCAAGTGAGGTCCTAGGATGCAAAATTTAAGGAACTCTGCGCTCTCAGCTCATGCAGACACAGTGGATCCTGGAAAGGCCCCGAGGCAAACTGTGCCAGGCAAGTTTCAGGCATAGGATGGTAGCAATAGAACCAATGTCAAGAGCAGCTAACTGAGGTCAGAAGTGTAAGGCGACCCTTGTAAGGCCTCCTAAACATTGCAAGGAGGTTGGCTTTGAGTAAGATGAGCAGTCATTGTAAGGTTTTGAGCCAAGGAGTGCTCTAATATCACTTTTTTAAAAAAGGAATAAAGATAGAAACAAATGAGGTAAAACTGCTATTATTTGTAGATGATATAATTAACTATTGAAACCAATAGAAAAAAATGTTGGAAAAATCAGAGGTAAGCATTGTTGTTGGATTCCACATCAACTTTTTTTTTAAATAAAGAAACTTTATTTTTTATTACATCAGAAGTGATTTGTGTTCTTTGTAAATTTTTTTAGAGAATGAAAAGTCACCCATAGACCTACCATGTTTCCCTGAAAATAAAACCTAGCTGGACCGTCAGCTCTAATGCATCTTTTGGAGCAAAAATTAATATAAGACCCAGTGTTATCTTACTATAATATAAGAGCGGGCCTTATATCATACCATATCATATCATACCAGGAGTTAAATTAATTTTTGCTCCAAAAGACGCATTAGAGCTAATGGTCCAGCTAGGTCTTATTTTGGGGAAAACAGGGTATATAATGTGATACCTTTTTCCAGCCATTGAATAGTCAAATATTTTCTTAAAAATCAGTTTATATCAAACATTGACTAGGATGTGGAATATCAGGAACTCACCTCTACTGCTGGCAGGAGGGTAAGTTGGCACACCATTTTTGGAAAATGTTTGGCATTACTATTTAAAGCTGAACAAAGGCATACCTTTCAGTCTCCCAACTCTGATCCTGGTATATAGCCTAGCAAAATGGTTGTGCAAGTGAGCCAAGAGACTTTTACTAGAACGCCCATAACAACATTGTTCAAAAAAGTAAATACTGAAATAAGTCAGGCAGGCCATCCTGGTGTGTATCTGGGCAGATGGCAGGGCACCAACACGCTCAAAATGGCATCAGATTATGATACCTCTGGAATATAGACAAGTACTTCTCCAGCAGAGTGTTCAACTCTGTCTCCATTTTAAAACTTCTATTCACATCACATCTCAATAAAGCTGAGATGTCACTTCTCTTTGGCCTGAAATATCTATTGATTCTTCCCTCCATGCATTCACAGAAAATCAAAAGCCAAAGAGTTAAAAGATGGTTAAAATACCTATCAAAGAAAGAAGGAAAAAGACGCTGATTGCTCAAACAAATTAGAAATTTTGATTACTACAGCTTGAGGCCAGGGATATTTGTGGTGTTTCAAGCCCAAGGGTTCCAGGCTGACTGTGGAAAAGACAAAATTAATTAATGTTTTCTGAGATTAATTAGAAAATTAAATGGAAGTATAATGAAAATCTGCATGGCTTAGCTCACTGGATTTACAACTGTGTGCCACTAAATTTCAGAGTTGTTCAAAATTTCTATGTATTATTTGAATAAAAATATAGTGAGATTGACAATAGTCTTTTTTTTTTTCAACTTTAGCACCTAATTCCAAGCAGAACTACTAAGAACTTCATATTATTATAAAGCATAAGCCATCTGACAGCCCTGGTCTGAGTTATGATCTTCAAAGTACCTTTATGTGGTATAAATTAAAATACTCCAACTTTTTCGTGGAATTTTGAAAAAAGAAGGCAATAAATGCCTGTGGGAATGTAGGAACAGCATGACTTCAAATTTTCTGCGTGGAAGTTACGTGACAAATGTTTTCCCCTTCTTCTTTGACCCTGCGGTGTTTGTGTGTTTTGTTTTGTTTTTTTCTATATAAAATGGGTATTGTATTTTAAATGTTTTCCACATGTTCATATTGACTAGTCCAGTAATTTAAATCAAATAGGAATTAGCCAATTATCATATGACAAATCCAGTCAATGGGCATCTTATTATAACTTCATAAGGGCTGGCATTTAAAAGTATTCAATAACTGAAAATGTAAGAAAATAATTTTTTTAAGTACATACAATTCTAAGTAAATGCAACTGTCTTTCATTAGACTTTGTCTCTCATCTTGTTTAGAACTTATTTCTGCCCACTTTTCAAAACCAACTTCTCTGAGCTTGTTTTTCTGCTGCTCTCCATTGCTTGTATCTCTAGATGCCATATGATAAAATGTATATTGGGATAAAAAGAACAGCACCAAACTCATCTACTTGGTATCAGCTGAGAAATCACCAGTCCCAGCAAGATACAACAGATAATTGATTATGGAATGTATCATGTGTCAGAATCCTATGATTAGTACTAGAGCAGGAATTTTCACCTAAAATTCCACACCTATCTTTCATTTTTTAATGGGGGAAGGGAGAGAATAGTAGTTTTTTTTTTGTTGTTTTTTTTTTGGGGGGGGTTGTTGGGTTTTTTTTAAAGCACATCTGGTATAATATCAACAATGGTCACCATGGGAAATGTTAAGTTTTGGGATGATTAATATTATGAAATTTAAATAAAAGCCATCCTATCATATTCTTAATGTCAGTTTAAAGGTTGCTCTTTATCTTTCTTCATTTACTAAAAATTCTGTATTTAAAGACAGAGGTTATAAATAAAGACTAAAACTTGTCTCATTTCAAATAGAATAAAATGTTTCTCATGTTGTATTATTAAACTTTTTAGTATTTAGACTAGTATCATTCAAAGAGTCCTCAGTGGAGCCTCATTTAATAAACTTTTCCTGGAATAAAATTTTCTATGATGAAGTAAATTTGGGAAATGGTACCTTCTCATGGATTTACTCAGCCTATGAGCAATGTAAGGCCCTCAATTCTTGCAAGAAAGAAACTGATTTAAATTTGTGCATACAAATTTATGTATACATAAAGTTTTAATTTAATATCTATTTACATTTTTAGATACTGATTCAAACTTTATGTTTCCCCAAGACAGAAATTGGACTATATTGTAATATCCCTTTCAGAGGCCCATAGGCACACAATAAGTATTAGGTGATACTGTGGTTCCGTAAATTGACTTAATATTAGATTAGTAAAAAAAAAGGAAAAATGTTACTGCTAAGACACGTGTGGAAATATGATGATCTCCAAAGCCCCACATCATAGATCACATCGTATTGAGATATAATCCTAGAAAATACAATTATAGTTTTATTTAGTAATTTGTATGTTTTAGTCCCCAAAACAAGTCTAATATGGTTCCTGGGCTAATTCACTGTTTTCGTCATTACGTGTAGAAGCACGAAGTAAGCTTTGCAGTGTTGGCATACTTTGGAGGTGTCAGCATCACCTAGGGACTCATGCAGGCCCTCTCCTGTCCCCAGGGTCCTGGCCTCCATGTTCTTCATTAGCCCCCCAGGCTATTCTGGCAGTCATCATGTTGGAGAAGCGCCCCACCATTGAAATAAAAGTGGTTCTTATTTTGTTCTTTCACTTTCAGCTCCCATGTCACATCACATTCCTGCCCCAAAATCATATGACACAAAAAATAAGACAGCTGGGAAATGGTAACCCATTTCAGACAAGAAACCCGCCATACACTCCAGAGGACATGGGTTTTACTCAAGGAATTTTTAGTTAGTGATGTAACAGGAACTTGCCTTCATTAAGCTTCACTAGCCGGCTTCGTCCTGCATTAAAGACGCAATTTAATGTGTGAATGATTTGCTCTGCTTTGTCACAATCACTCCTAGAATGATCAGGTACTTGCCTCATCTGTACTCAATCTCAAGTCCACAACCACAGTTGGGATAAAAAAAGCAGGCTTCCGGCTTCCAAGATGAGACAGATTCAAGGGGGGCAGAAGAGGAAGTAAGCAACCCAAGAAGAGTAGGCTGCACTAGCTCAATGACACAGTGGGAGAAGAAAGGACGATTCAGCATTTCTGGGGTCTGAGAAAGGCTGCAGGGGGTGGCATATCACAATCAATTTCAGTCACACCAGCATGAAGTAAAAGCAGGAAACTGAAATTTCAGATGCACTAAAGGGAAATTCAGAGTCACTTGTTGTCACTGTCTTGTAAATCTAGAATAGTTTAGCCTGAATCTGAAAGATATTTCCTAACTCCTTTACATTTCCACTGTCCAAGAAAGAGAAAGCTTTCATTCCTGTATTTCACCTAAGAGACAAGCCCCCAACTTCCTCCAGTGACTGAATCCCATACAATCACTTTACTCTAGTTTGGAGGGAAATCAAGTATCCTGGTCAATTAGCACGCAAACCTCTTCACCAGGAAGAAAGTCCTTCATAGCTTTGCTGGGAAATCACTGCTTTGATTAAACCAGGCCCACAGGAGCATACACACAAAAATTTAGAAATTCCTGAAACTAATTTTTCTTGTTTTAAAAGAAGATATAAAACCAAAAACGAGGGTTTCCTACTGCTTTCAAATTATAATGTGCTCTTGAAATTACAGGTCACTTACACCCATCTGAGGGTTTTTCTATCCATTCTCCCTCGCTGCTTCCTGGCTCCCTTGCATGACTTTTATTTTATTATTGTTCAGGTAGCACTCTGGATAAAGATGTCAGGAAAAAAAATATCAGTGCCCAAGACACTTTGATGGCCTTTTCACTGTGTAATTATACTCATTCTTGATAACAATAAAAGCACGCCTTATTGGCCGTGGCATGGAGGCCTTCTTTTCACAAGCAGATAGATGGATTGTTTCTGTAGGCCTTATGGTCTTCGAATTATCTGAGCACAGAAAAGAGAACAGAGTGAATTTTATTTTAACTCATTTTATTTCTGAATTTATTTCCCAGCAGCTAGGAGGTGGTGGCTGCCCTGGCAGTCAAGTCAATTGTTATCTGTGGGACTTGATTATGTTTGGACCCAGTCCCTCATTTTGAGCAAGACACAGTTAATGAGGAGAGAAATGAAAAGTGCATTGAGTCACAGTGTGTTTGTGGTAATTTGTGACACATTTACTCCACTCAGTTCTTTGTTTATTCCTCCCCCTCCGTGCAGGTTCTGTAGAAAAAGGAGCAGATAAGCGAATTCACTGGTAGACAGTTAAGGGTGTTGAAGGTAATGAATCTCTCTCTATCTCTGTCTCCATTGTTGGCAGTAATTGGGGCACCGTTCGTCTCTACAGTAAAATGCCAGCAAAGCTCATCTTAACGCAACATCTTTTTTCCCATTATTTCACAACATATTTTTTATTGACACTGCTAGTTTTTATTTTCACTGTCTCTTTTTTTTTTTTTTTTTGGTGCACTTTTTGCCACTTTTCTAAATAATAGTCCATTAAACAGTTCACAGTGTGTGTTCTGTAGAAATGTAAAAAGTGATTGGATGATACTAATTAAGGAGAGATTTTGTTTCCACTTACTGCAGATCAATGGTGGGTTACATTAAAGCTGCATTTTGTGATGAGTTTAACACAAAAGAACAGCTGTGCTAAATACATATTTCAAGACATACAGGTAGGTCACAAAAGCATTCCTTTTTTTGAAAAGTCTACATGTTATAACTCTAAATTCTACTTGCAGAACTGTGGGGAGACACAAAGGCTAATTATTCACTACAATCATCATTGGTTTTAGAAGAAACTGTTCAGGATAAAATTGAGATATAGTCACTCACTTCTCGTTCTGACTTTAATGTAGGTCCATCAGTGCACTGGCTTTACTGTGATATTTTTTCAGTCCAATTTTTAACAAAATTTCCAATTAAATGAGATGTTTTGTTTTCTTTTTTACGGTAATTTTGAATTGAGAAAGAGAAAAGTCAATGCATTTTTGTGACTTAACCATACTGTCCTTCTGATTATTTTTATCTACTATGTGGTAGGATCTACTCATTCCCCCAGGAATATGATTTTCCTTTAGATTAATACAAGTTTGAGGTAATATGGTCCATTTCTGTGCATGACTATCAACATCCATTAAAGAGTATTTTATACCCTGAGCGACAAAAATACTTGGATTAATAGCATTATACAGCAGAGGAAATATGTACACCCACCACATAATTTTAGCCTGCAGTAGCTTTGTTTCAGACTATGCATGAAACCCAGTTATACAAATATCTTTCAGTAAGTTATTTTTTCTAGCAATAATATTCTTTGTGCTACTTTTTTGATGTTTAGATGTGGATGATTGATACCTTATAGCAATATTTTCCTTACCTACGGTGCAACGTGCCTACAACAGTGCCCACTGCAGTTGCAGTTTGCATAGTCTCAGATATTCTTACAGACTCAATTTTACTATAATGTTAATTTTGTCAAGCATATTTTCTGCTCAGATTTGGGCATTAAAGGTTAGACTTCCTAATTCAATGAGATTAGTTAAAAGGCTTGTAAGGAATGAGGACTCTAAGATGACCTTCCTGATTCCACAGGATGAGTCAGGGCCAGTGGTACTTCACTCTGTCTAGTCATCTATAAAACCCTCCTTAATGGTGATGAGATTTACACAGAGCATCATTAGGAAACTGACCACTTCACTTGAGAGACAGACATGCAAGCATGGATATAAAGTTTGGGAAACAGGCTGTGAAAAAGCAAATTTCTTTCAACATGGTACCGAGCGCTCGGGAGGCTATGTTTGGTTATGGGGCTCAGCGTTTCAGGTGGAGCCCATAAAATGTATGCTGGTTCTGAATAAAGAAAACCATCCTTTACATTTTGGGGATTCCATGCCAGTAAGATGAGACAGAAATGAAATCCCTTAGTGTAATGTGAATGACATCGCATTCATATAGATTTATCTGCATCTATTTTCTGTGTATCTTTTCCACACATCTGTTTTGATGTTTTCCTGTACATCCTGGACATGTGAACTTGCATCTCAATTACATTATCTATAAATTGGGATAATATTCTCCTTCAATAAGACTTCTTATGAGGGATAAAAAAATAATTTATATAAAATAAATACCATTACTGTTGTAAAATAAACATCATTACTGTTAAAGTAACTTTGTCAGTTTGTCATGGCATGGCTATGGTGGAATTCAGCACTCATTATACGTAGGATAGTTGAAGTTGTTTTAATTTTTATTTTAACAAATATGTACTAGAACACTTGCTATATGTCAGGCAATGTTTTTCGTTCTTGGGATACAGCAAACAAACAAACAAAGCACATTTCCTACCCTTGCAGAATTTATATTTTAACACAATGTCCCTACTCTCATAGTCACTTTGCTCATTCAAGGGGCAGAAAGTGTTCTGTGTGTGTGTGTGTGTGTGTGTGTGTGTGTGTGTGAGTGTTGCTACTTAAACATGGCATAAGCACAGGGAAATATTCCTTTATTTAACCCTATCCAAGATTTGAGTGAGTGCTAATAAGTGGAATGAATATAAAGTCACGTCTGAAACTATGAAGTCCAAATTAACTTCTCTTTATTTGTGTTCTCATGAGGTATCATCATAAATTCTAGATTCCTCAGTCTTGTCTGACCTCCTCCGTGCAGTGTACATAGGATGGTTGTGCTCTCTTATGGGCTGGAATGGGTGACTCCAGCATCTTTCACCTGCAGCTCCAAGACCTGAATTTAGACCTCAATTCCAAACTGTGTACCAGAAAGGCTATGCATCTCTCTGGTGGGAGTTGAGGGCTGAGATGGGTGTGTGGGAACATGAGGGTTCAGGAACCTTGCAGTGGAGACTGTGGGTCTGTGCAGACAGCACACACATCGACCACCATCTAGACCAGGCATTATTAGCACTAGTTAGCTGAGTATTGTTTGAATAAAGATTTGGCCCCAACAGATGATTAATAATCTCCACAAAAGACATGATAATCAGCATGTGTGAGAACTAGGAAAGCCACAAATGTCAAATGGGAAAATCTAAAATTGAGTATAAATTCTAATTTTTGCTATTTGTATCACTTGAGGAGACTACTTAAAACCCCAACATTCATTTTCCAATCTTTACAAAGGAGTAGAAATCTGAAACTCATGAGCTAGCTGTTGCTATAGAGGGATGTGCCCCCCAGCCCCCATCCCTGCTGCCCCAAGTTTCATATGTTGAAATCCTAATCCCCCATGTGATGGTATTTGGAGATGGGATTTTTGGGAGGTGATAAGGTCATGAGGGTGGAGCCCTCACGAATGGGATTAGTGTCATTATAAAGGAGACCCCAGAAAGCTCTCTTGCCACTTCCGTCATGTGAACACCAGGCCCTGAGTCTCTTGGTACCTCCATTTAGGACTTCCCAGTCCCAAGAACTGTGAGAAATAAATATTTGTTGTTTATAAGCTATTTAGTCATGGTGTTTTTGTTATAGCAGCCTGAGAGGACTAAAACAATTGTAAAGAATAAAATATGCATGGCACCATTTCATAAACTATAAAGAGGTGATGAACACACAATGGGATTTATAGATGATGTAATACAGAGTTGTACACCTGAAATCTATGTAATTTTACTAACAATTGTCACCCCAATAAATTTAATAAAATAAAAAAATGAAAAAAAGAGTTGTAAGTTCTAGTTCATACACGGTGTCACTAGTACATTTTGATGACATTTGAGACATAGATATGAGATGGCAATCATTCATTACATAGATTTGTACCAGAGTTGCAGGTGTTGGGAGGGAAAGAAAAATCAGCATTTATAGGGTCCCAATGTGTTTGAATATTCATTTTTTCCCCAATGATGAATAAGAATATCTTCCCTCCCCACCCCAAGTATTGTTTCAAAAGCTTATGCCTAATCAATTCATGATATTGTTTTAAAAATAAACTCATTAGGTGTTTAATCATCTCACTAAAGTGCTTTATTTTTCTAACTGATGACAAAAGTATGAAAAATACATGTTCAGGGCCAATAAGTATTTGTAAATATTTATTTAAAGTACATATGAATATGATAATTAAAGACCTTGTACCATGATTTCTACTACATAGAATATGTACAATAGTTTTGCTCAAATCCCTTGTGAAGCTACATTATAACAGTGTTCACATTGGTCCTACGGTACTGGCTTCTAATGAATTTTTTTTATTCTCATTTTTATGATACAGCTGCCAATGAGAGGCACTATGATGAAAAATTGAATGAGACCTTTTCTTTCCCTTAAGAAGTTCCCCAGACTATAGTTTCTGCAGGGCAGGAACTGTAACTTGTAATGCGGTTTACACTTCAGTTCCTGGCACAATTCTTAGCGTGCAATAGGTTGTTGAATGAATGAGTTGGAAAGCTAGACATGTATTTTTAAAAAGTAATAAAAATAGACACAAATATTACATAGTTATATTGAACTTTCAAATTATTGTCAGATTTACACATATCACCTGCCTCTATCTATATGGCATCTCTTATTTTAAAATTTTGTGCGTAAGCACAAACTGGGCCAAATAGAGGTTCACCTGAATAAACATTGTGGCCAATTAAGTTGGCATTATGGTCCAGGGGAAAAAAATCACTCACTTCCTATCAGCTTTTCCATTGTTCTTGCAATCACTGTATTTGAAACTAAATTGAGATTCATTTTCTGTTAGGGATAGGGGAAGACTCAGATATTTTGGGGTGGCATGTATTTCCCTAATAATTGAGTCTCTTCTTCATGCTGAACACATATTATATATTCTTTACTATATTTGGATTAAAGATGATATCTCATGGATATTGTTGTGTATGATTTTGGAATTTTTTTTCTGAATGTTTCTTCTTTCAGTGACAAGATGGATATTCTATTTTTAATTCATTTTCACAAATCATAAAGAATTTCAACAAATAGAAAGACTCATTGATCAACAGAATTAAACAACTAGAAATTAGAATTACAGTTGATTGTTCTAATTCATGGTAGTTATGTTCTATAAAGTTGCTACTAATATTGAACTCCTAGATAAAATACAGGGTTAGGTTCCTGTGAGCTTCTGGTCACAACATTGTTTTCAGCAGATCTATATGTAATCTTGTTTTCTGTGTGTTTCTGTTTAAAGACATTTTATGTAATATATTAATTTATTAACAGTTAACTCATGGCCAACAACAACCTAATTCATACCTGAAACAAGTTTATGAAATACACATCGCTTTTCCATAAGGCACATCTGTTTTCTTGGGCTTATGAGCATAGAAAGCATTTCAGCACTAGAGTTAGGAGCTATAATATTTTAGACCAGGACATCACCAACAAATATCACAAAAATGCAAAAGATGTCGCACTAACTATACCATGAAAAGCAGCCTTGTTTACTGTATGAGATCTGAAACAAAAAGGGTAGGTGGTGTCCCGCTTCAACCTCACCTGGGAACACATGTGTCAGGTGGGCCAAATTTTTCACAGCTTTGTTCATATTGGAATGTGACCCTGAAAGTGCAGTTTTTGGCTATTGATTTCGGAGTTACTAGTAAATTTTGGAAAGTAGGCAAATTTGCAAATATGACATTGATAAGGAATGACTGTAGTTTTAAATATTTTATTTGATGTTATAACTACTAATAGCAAAAAACATGTTATGAGAAAGGAAATATAAAACAGGAGTGTAAGTTTAGCATGTGTTGCTCAAAAAATATCATGTTATTCCTGAATTCAGCTAACTCATTTTCTTTTAGTTTTAACTGCCAATCTATTTCTCTTTTTAGCTGTCTGAGTCTCTAAGAATAGTTTCATGTATAAAATTAACAGCTTTAACAGTTGTCAAAAATTACTGTAGCATTTTTTCTTGCAGTAATAACTCCACCTTTATATTTTAGCAGAATTTTACCAACTAAAGCACTTGCAGAAAATTTCTAATTTTCTCTAATACCACCCCCCAAAAAAAAAGTTATACTAAATCTGAATGACATGCCTTGTTATATTTCAGACATTAAACGAAGTAGATATGACAGCCTATGTTAAATAAGTGACCACAAAGTTATTGACAATATAAAATTCAAAGGAGGCTAAAATGATGGCCTTCTGAAGGTCAAGGTAAAGTACAAAGCCCAATTGGAGGGGTTAACCCAGTGCTCAAAAGAAGCTAAATTGCAGTGCATTTCCATCAGAACTCTGAGTCTCTGGTTCTGATCCATTGCTCTTTTCTTAATATCACCCCTGCGCCAGCCTAGTGCTCCCCTCCCATACAAAGAAACCCATGATTATATTCTATTACCAGCCAAGATCTTACAATTTAAAATGCATTCTTGCATGAGACGTTCTTTTTAAATTAAACAGTTTCTCGTCAACTAGGGATTATTTAGATATTCCGTTGCCTTAAGTCCAGAGACGAGGCAAACTTTTGCATGTGTACCATGGGAGTCTATGGGATTTGTTCCACTTCTTTCTTCTGAGAGGCAGTAAAGCATGGAGGTTAGAAGCACACGTTCTGGAGCTACACTGCCTCCAGCTGCATCCTGGCCCTGCCACTTATGAGCTGTGCAGTCCTGGGCTAGCTCCCCCATCTTATTTTGCTCCAGTTCCTTATTCTTCAAATAAGGAAGTCGACAGAGGTAGATGCCTGTGAGTTGCTGGGAGGAACATATGAGTCAATACTTGAAAAGAGCGTCTGGCATGTAATAAGCATTCAGTAAATCTCAGCCATCCTTTCATGTAATCACTAATGCCCTCATGGCTTCTTCTGTAACCTCCATAATTGTCAGCATTGCTGGATTCAGTGGACACTGATGTCATAATGAATCTTGGATTCCCAAATTCTACCTGAACATTTTAATTTTAGATTAGATTATGTTATGTGACAAAGGATATGGGATAGTCATTCCTGTGATTGAGTTGCATTACATGACCCCATCTTAGCTGACCAAAGAAAGATTCTCCTGATGCCATTAACGAAGACGCTGCATTATAAGAGAGCCACGTGGATATGACGTAAGAGCAGCCTTTAACAGCTGAGAAAGATCCTCAGGTGACAGACAACAGGAAAACAGGAACTTCAGTTCTGTTTGTGAATTTTTTGAATAACATTAATAAGTGTAGGAAAAGACCTCGAGTTCCAGAGGAGAACGTAGCTTTGCAGACATCTTGATTTCAGACTCGTGTGACCCTGAACAGAGAACCCAGCTATGCTGTGCTTGCAATTATGACCTATATAAACTATAAAATAATAATAGGCACTGTTTTAAGCCATTAGGTTTCTGGAAATTTATTACACAGCATACAAAACTAATACAATAGCCTGAGAAGTGGGAACGGTTTTTTTATGACAACACTGGTGTCACATTAAAAAGTTTCCCTCCTCAGAGACAGTCAACATGCACATAACCTGGATACTGAGGGCATGGTACATGCTGGTAGCAATATATCGTTTTTCATATTTGAAAATTTAAACTCGGGATCCTATGGGCTATTCCTTGGTCTCAAAGGCCACGTTGCTGTTTCTTTCAAGAGAAAGAAAAAAAATGTATTTATCTTAGTGGCCATTCTAGTTTGCTAGATTAGATGTCACCCCCTGGACAAGAGCTATAGGTATATTTTGGTATCTTGAGCCATAGAGGAGAATTTAACATAACAGGTAAAGAATTACCATCATGAAACCCATCATGTACACACTATACACATATACAACACTGGTTTCAAAGAAAATGTCCTGTTGCCAAGACAAATGTTCATGGAAATAAATCATGATCTTTCTCTCTTCCCTTTGTCTTCAACCAAAGAAAGAGGAAATCTTGGCCTTGTGTTGTATGCAAATGCTCCCTGCACTTCCTTGTCAAAACCGTTGGTTTCAATTTGAATAAGGAACAGTTTCGAAATACTTCCCAACTTAACATTTTCAAGAGTAATATTTTCTTTTGAGTTGACAGACAAAGCCTTCATCTGACAAATAAATGTGTTCAGGAGATTATATCAATGGTTAATCCAATTAAAATCTTGATATGTTCCATTATTTCTGCTGTGAATTTGATGAACTGTAGATTGTGGAGAACTGGAAGTTATATTCATTTTCCACTTAAATCTTTATTAATCATTTTTGTATTTAACTGTAGGGAAATTATAACTTCTAATTATTTGTCCTTATCTTTAGAATAAAGAAGCTAATAATAAAAATATAATGCTATCCAACATCTTTTGTTTGTTTGTTTGTTTGTTTATATTAATTTTTCTTGGTTGTCATCTTAAGCATAAACAAGCTTTTTTTACCTAATCAGTGGATGGAAATAAAAAGAAACACATAAGTGTGGCCAACAAAATGTTCTGTTCTTCTGTGTGTGTGTGTGTGTGTGTGTGTGTGTTTTGTTTGATTACAGCTATGCCTCACAATAAAGTACCAATTTATTATGTTGACCCAACTACCGATAGTCATTTTGGCATTCTCTAGGCAGAGCTACCAAGTATGTACTCTATATGATATAATTTAACTGTTTCAGAAAAGTTGCAAGAAAAATAACCAATGATTATTTTGGAATAAAAACACTGTTTGAAAACCTTTTAGAGATAAAAACATTAATAGAGAATAAGAGCCTCGAGAAGGAGAGGGCTCTTTCCACTTTTTCCATTAGACCGTAGGGCTTTGCTTTCTTGTTGCTATGTGCTTATATTTGTGTGAACGAAAGGGGGGGAGCAAGGCAGTATTTTATATGTTTTATTTTATCTTATCCTCTTATATTTCATTTTATATTTGGAGAGGAGAATGCCAGGCCTCAGATTTGTGATCTCACTTCTTTCCTACCATGTTTCCCCGAAAATAAGACCTAGCCGGACCATCAGCTCTAATGCAACTTTTGGAGCAAAAATTAATATAAAACCTGGTCTTGTATTATAGTAAAATAAGATTTGTCTTATTTTACTTTTTGTTCCAAAAGATGCATTGAAGCTGATGGCCCAGCTAAGTCTTATTTTTAGGGAAACATGGTAAGAGAGTTATTTTTATTTACAAGTTCTTTCAAACTGTCTCACAAATCTTTTCAATAAATATCAAAGTGAGAGTGTGAACACATCATAAGAGCATTCATTGTAAGATTTACAAATATCTAAACCTCTCCTACTGCCCTTTGAGACGGCTCTGCATTTTATCTGAGTATTTCCAAACTAGATTATTGTATCCAGTTCTCTAGCAAATGCAGTCTAAGTTAAGGAAAGGGTGTTCTTCTAGAAGATTTTTCATGGCACCCTCCACTTCCACCTCAAACCCCGTTTCCATGTTTTAAATTTTGCCTTACAAGACATTACCACCATGAAACCCACATTCCAGTGATAACACTTTTCTTTATTAAAGGCTTCCCCCATGAAGAGAGCATGGCTACAATGAGAATTCTTTTCTCCAAGTCACTTAGCTATCATAAACTTGGCCTTCCTCTCCTTTACATCCCTAAAGCTTTGCAATTGTGATTATCGTAACTCCCTTTTCTCTGGGATTATGTGTAATTAAGTTTTCAATCAATTTGACTAATTAAATGGGAACACTGTGGACTAAATCGGGAGACTAGAAATCTGGGTTTTTGAGTATTATTGCTAATTCACTAGGTGAATACAGCAGGTTATTTTGCTTCTCGTTTTCCTATGAAGGAAGGAGAGGGGAAGTATTTAAGGTCAGGTCTACAAGGTCCCAATTTTTCAAGAACCCTAAAATCCTATCTTTATCCCCTTGTTCTCTCTTCAAATTGCCTCAAATTCAAATTGCCAACCGCTCTTTAGAAACGTTCTTTTTCTTATTTGGAGACTTAAACTTGGGGTTCAAACCTCACCGTGCCCACCTAAAAAGTCAGCCACGAAGAACTAGATAAACCTCAAGGGCTAGTGCAAAAGTTTGGCAAGGGTGCCGAGCACGATAGCTGTCCTGGGCTTTGTAGGTGTCACTGCTCATGGTGGTAGACAGACAGAGAAGATTGCATTATTAGTAAAGACTTTGACTTATTTTTACGTCTTCATTAGGCATGAATTAAGTATTGTGTTGGGAACATATCCTTTGCTATATCAAATACAGCAAATAGTAAGAACAAATATAAAATAGTAGAAAGCAATTTCTGGAAACCCCTTAGAGACAGTCTAACCCAATCTCTTTTATAAAAATACTGAGGCCTATGAAAGATAAAGATTTGATGATCTCAGAAGGAACCACAACTCTATGCTTCCTTCCCAGAGCTCTCACCATTATTTCCCACTAGCAAATGTCAGGTGTGACTATTGATAGTCACGACTGCTTATGCCACTAAGCATGATGCTACTTTGCTAAAATGAGGAAATGTTTAGTGAAAACATGACTTGGCTCAGTGGCAGGATAGTCGTCACCATCTAGCATCTCTTAGGTACCCAGAGAAACAGAAAGCTCAAGTGCCAAGTGTGGCAGACTTGCCACATGTCTCTATTGGGTTTTTTTTGTTTGTTTGTTTGTGTTTTTTTTTTTTTTTCACTAGGCATATCCTTTTGAAAGTGGAGGAAATCAGAGCTTCAAGAAGAACCCCCATGAAATGCATGGTGATTTCCAGAGAAATAAGCGACAACCTAAGAGAGAGGGAAGAAACATATAAATACCTCAGGGTATCTGACATCACAGAGCCTCCAGGCTGAGACGGAAAAAGTTCACTCTTGGCTCCAGCTTCTTCTCTCCACTGGGCCTTTCCACAAGAACCCACACCAGACCTCCAACTCGCAATCACACCATCATGTCACTTAGCGCTTCAAAGAATGCATTACTACTGACCTAACCTTCCTTCCTTGGCTAAGAGCACAAAGCAAAGTTTCCCTTACTTGAAATTCTTCAATATTTATTTAAATAGCATGCATTGCACTATCGTGCATTATTAATATGTTATGTCATGTGTATTTTTCACATCACCCTGCAACATTACCAGTTCCTTTAGGGGAGAGGCCGTGACTTCTTTGGTATTTTCAACAGAACTTACCATTTATTAAGCATGCATTGAGTTTGCATAAATCTCCATAGAGACTTGAGAAAAGCGTGTTTGTTTGTATGTTTGTTTTCAGCCACTCTTTCAGTGTTGTTGTCATGATTAAACAGGAAAATAAATGATATGGGCCTCTGGTGAGTTTAAACTGGCTCAGTATCTAAGCACCAATTCATTAAAAGCATTTATCGTTTCAAAATGAAAAGCGAATTGTTAAATGTTTAATTTTTCTAAATTCTAGATTATGTATCTATATTTTGAAATTAAAACATATATTTAAAAGTTAATATAGACAGATCAATAACTAATAAAATTTTGTACATTGGTTTATAGTGACCCCCAGAATCAATAGTTGTGATCTAGAAATATGGTGTAGCTCTGTCCTAGAAATGAAACCATTTTGTTTTTTCCTGCTAAACTAATTCTTATTCTGTCATGCTTACTGATCACAAATGTTTCAGGGAATAATATGTATTTGAGCTATTAGGAATAGGTCTGCAATCTTAAATAGTAGCAAGTCAAAGATGACAAGCCTTGTCATTTAATGAGTCAAAGATCAGATACTAACATTGTATTAAAACTAAGTGATGTACGCTCATATTCTGCTATTCTCTTTGCTTGCAAAATGTCAGGAGAGACCCAACAGGAAATAGAAGAATGTGGAAGACAAAAGTTACTCATACTTAGAGGATGGCAATGAAACAAAATGAAGTTTGTTCAATTGAAACAAGAAATCGTTTAATTAAAAGAAATTCATATCTTCTATTCATTAAGATATGCATCATCAAGATTCATTTTAGAACGAAAATCTAATATCTGCTTTGTAACTTCAGTGATATTTTTACATACTTTTATTTTCCAGAATAATACTGGCTGGTGGAGAAGGGGGGGGGGGGAATCTGTATTTATGCTTTTCTGTATATTGAACATATACCACAGTCTCAAATAAAATTAACTTCAAAAGATATGCATCAGAAATTATGATCAATTAAGAGATATAAACTGGAATTGAGAAGAAATATGACTCAGCACTCGAAAGTTTTAAGTCTTTTGAAATTTACATTCATATATACTGAATGGAGACAGCTCAAGGTATTTCTAGGAAACTCTGAAGACAGCTGGCACCTTGGAAACTGCTTTTATATGGGAACATTTAGATGAGAAGAATAAAAAAAAAAACTCTATTAAAAATAAAATTGAACATTGGAGGAAAGAAACTGAATCCAGAATATAAAATACACATAATCACAGATTTTCAATACTGTATCAATTGATGAGATCTCACTCTTGGATCCTGGTGAAGAACCATCAAACCACATGGAATGACATCTGCCTCCATTAACTAGAGTAATTTCCCGGAGAGGAATAAGACTCTTAGTGCAGAAATAGGAGACTTGCAGGTTGACAGGGAAGAATGTTCCTTGACCTGACCATTGTTGATGGGACTCTGATGCCTTCTCCCAGGAGTAGATGGTCTAAAGCGTTGATTTATTAGTCTGTTTAATGTTCACACTTGCTAAGAAAGAGATCCTCCTTGATTTAAAGGCTGTCAGGCTGTCATCTCAAGAGGTTCATCTCTTGTCATTCTCTCTATCCACAATCAAAGAAAATGCCTCCTAACCCTGTTACAAAGAATTAGCATAAAGAAGAAAGCAATCTAGAAATAGAACCTGAAATTTTCATGTAAGGACATCTGCATTTCTATCTCTACAAACTTCTACTCCCAGTGTGATTTTCCATCACTCAGTTGATATTTTCTAATCTAAGTATAATGATATCATGTTTAAATTTATCTGTTGGAAAAAAAAAAAAAAAACAACAGTCATATAGAGTTAGTGTTGACATTCACAGCTTTAAGAGAAATCTAAATTCCGTAATCCTGAGGTTATCATTTAGAGTTAAGATTTTGATACCAAGACATAGACATATTGCATGAAAAGTTGAGAAAAATAGATTTTGTTGGTGGGAGGAATATAGAAGTGGTAAAGTTCAATAAGATTAATTGTTGGTGTGCCCTAAATTGACACATTAGAGACATACATGTTGGATTGGGTGGGAGTTCACACTGGCCTAAGTTTTGCTTTGAAATTCTCAGCTGTATTATACCAGTTCTAATGTAATTTATTAAGAGTCCAAGGTAAAATCTACAAGCCTAGTAGCTGAATTAATGTTATAAAAATATTCAGTGTTTTTAAAACCAGATGACAACATTTACTTGGCATTGTAAGTGGCAGATACCCATGTTTACAGACAACCATATTTATATTTGCATGATTATCTTAATTCACCAACCAGATCATTCTGATAGATTCTGGTTAAGATTTGTTATATTTCTCAGTTTCCAGGTCACAATAGATAGAATTTGTTGAGGTGATCACCACTCTGATTATTGACATTATAGTGAGTGGAGATGCTGAGATGCTGGAATGTTTTGCAGCTATGATTGGAATAACGATACTAAGCACTAAGTGTTCCTACACTTTTGTGAATGGTGTAGAGTTTTACACTATGTTATCTGGAAAGAAAACATTCCTTGATTCATTTATTTCCACTGGTTTCTCAATATAGTGTTTGTCAAGATTTTATCCTCAGTGGTTCACACTCCATTCTCCCTTTTATTGACCTCGGGCTCATTTGTGACTCCCTCTTCAAACTGCTTCCGCCCACATATGATATCACTTTCTTCTTACTGTCCATTTTATCTTGGAAATTTCCTCAGTATTAGCATTCAACATTCTGCATATTCAATTAGGCTGTTGAAATGGTCTCCTAACTGGATGACCCACCTTCAGTTCTTCTCCCTTTCTTTGTCAGATTAAATGTCATAATGCACAATTCTTATCATGGTTGTCTTCTGCTTAAGATATTCTGTACCTTCCCCCATTGCCTGTGCCATCAAGTGCACACTCATAAACGGGATTATTATCACTGTACTCCTGAATCTCGGGTACATTTGTCTTCATAACTGGATTGCTCTTCATACTCCCGTTAAAAATGGGCAATGTCCCATGGCTTCCTTCCCTCCACTTTGCCCTGTTTCACAGTTCACCTCCACCTGGAGTGTTCTTCCTCCATGTTTATGTGTCCTAGTAATGCACACGTCAAAGCCCCTAAAAGAGCCTTCTTCCACTACTTATATGAATCCATTAGCCAGAAAACTAAATTTTCCCATAAGTTCCCATGTCACTATTTACTGGAACATCATTTATGAATTTCATTTATACCATCTACTTTAGTTATTTATACAAGTTATTTATACATTAACTATAAATTTCTTGCAATTGAAATCCATGTCTTTTAGGCTCTCTCACTCTCTCTCTAAAAATAGAATCTATTTTAAAGATATATATATATTAGTCTAACACAAGCTTAATTACAAATATTTTCCAGAATATTTATTGTTATTTTCAAAGAAGCCAAATCTACCCAAACCAATAGTTTCCTGTCATCACATATTTATTTCCTATCTTTGACTCAACTTTGGAGAAATGGGAGAGTATTGCCTTTTTTAAAAAGCTATGTATGCTTCCATTAAATGCTGGCAAGTACATGGAAGTTGAGTTTCTTTTTGAGGGGCAGGGAGTACATTGTCAAAAGAAAAGTTTGTAGCCTGAAGAAAAGAGACTTTACCGAGATGAAAATCAACATGCTCAAGAACACCCCTGAATCCAAAGTATGATCACTCAGTGCCTGACCACATCACAACATAGTAAGCCATTATGTTTGGGTTCTGTTAAAGGGGAGATATCAATTAATGCCACTACAGCTTCTAGTATTAGACCCAGGAACATGGCTTTCCCAAAAAGCATTGTGCTTGGGTAATTAGAAATAGAATTATTGGGGTTGGGAATTTAAGAAGGAATAGGTGATGCGGTGTTAGCAGTTGTTACCTGAAAGTTATCCCTACACAAGATTATGGAAGTGAGGTAGTGCATATTCCCTTGGACCAGTCCCTTTCCTTGTTGAATACAGAACGAATGAAGTTAGGACAGAACACTCAAGTGGGTAAGGTAAATTCTGGCATGACATCATTCAAGGCTGGGTTGTCTAGAAAGCAGCGAGAGCCGAGTAATGGACGGAGAGTGGGAGAAAGGGAGAGAAAAAAAAAGAATCTCAAGAGGCTTTTAAATAGTCACCCACTGTGAAGAAACAGTTTACAAGAATTTCAGCTTTTCCCTAACATTTTCGTTTCAAGGAACACCATTTCAAAATAAGGATAAGAAGAGTTAATCAAGGAGTTTCACTTCTATATAATCAGATAGTCATCATGGTAAGAGATGAGAAAAAGGAATCTAGAGCATATGGCCATAGACAGAGCTCATGCTAACCTGACTACAGGCTTGACACAAAGGAGAAACGTGAAACGTGACACTTTCTCCCTTGAGTATCCAAGGACATTGTAGTCTCTGCTTTCATTCTTTCTCTTAGAACCTGACTTTTAGCCTTTTCGTTCAATCAAGTAAAAATGACAGGTAACATCTAAAAATATCATCCTTCTCATGGATATTTGTTTTTTAACAAGGGATTAGTCTTTAAGCTTAAGTGCCTTCGATGATGTTTCAGGCAATCTCTCTCAAAAATGAGGTAACATACTAAAGACATCTAGGCTTTCATACCGTCTCTGAAATCCCTCCTAGGTGGCCACATAGAGAACCAAGAGGGTCTTGTTAAGTAAAATATCCTGCTCCATCTATACCTGTTTGAAGGAGGTGCTATTGTTTATAAGCCAAGAAGCAGCTTCCTTTCTGAAGATAATTAGCTGAAGAGCTCTTGGCAATAACTTAGCTCCTTTAAACTTCTTTAATTTCATTTCCCATGACTTACAATCCACCTCTTTTGTGATACATATTAAAGAACACTAAAGGTTGATTTTGTTCAATTGTAACTCATAGGTTGTTGAGTTTCAAGAAATTCATTTCCAGATAAGAATACATTAAATATCTGTAATTGACATTTGTAAGAATGGGAGGGTTTGGTGTTTTTACAAAGGGGTGGATAGGAGGAAGTGCCTTTCCAACTCCTTTTATGTGCTGTCATTGAAGAAGACTTCTTTGTTAATTATTTTCAGAAAGTATGATGCTTATAAGTTTCAGAGTTGTGGCAGAGACTGAAATCTATTCTACATTAAGAAAACCTATTGATGGTCTCAGGCACTGATGCAGGTATATGCGGGAGAGCAGCAGGAAACAAAACAGGTAAGACCACTGACCCTGTGAAGCTGACATTCTATTCCATGGGCAGGTTGAGTCTGATTCAATTCTAGGTTCTCTGGGGAGTAGAAGAGTGTAACCTAATTTAGAGATATCTGAAACATCTCACTTGATATGCCACATTTTTAACTAAATGCAGGAAGAAAATGCACAACAAAAATTAATATTAACACTTCTAGTTATAAAATAAATGTCTTGGGGCTATGATGTACAGCATGATGACTATAGTTAATAATGCTGTATGTGTATTTGAAAGTTGCTAAGAGAGTAGATCTCAAAAGTTCTCATCTCAAGAAAAAATTGTAACTGTGTATGGGGATGGATGTTAACTAGACTTATTGCGGTGATCATTTCACAATATATACAAATATCGAATCAATACACTACATACTTGAAATTAATATAATGCTACCTACCAATTGTAACTATATTTTTTAGAACTAAAAAAAAAAAAAAAAACAACAAACAAACAAAAACCTTGAATAAGCATCTGATATACTTGCTGAGTGAATGGTTTTGAATTTCATTTAATTTACTATAAAGAAATAAAGTCATAATATCTCTATATGTAAAGGGTTAGAACAGTAATTAGAACAAAAATACATTATCCCATTCAGGCAAATTAGCTCTTACAATGCAAAATCAAGTATTTCCCCAATAGTAAAATTTTGTTACCTCTATGATAACAAGACAAGAATTTAAACATATCATGTCGCAAGTTCATCTTCTTATGTTTCCTCTAGTTTTATTAAAGTATTAATTCATGACTGGGGACCATATCAAAAAAGCACAACTTTCCCTTTTTTTGGTAATGTGCCATAATTGATCCAGGTTTGATTGAAATAAAACTAACATGAAAATGTTACATGTTAGTATTAAATTATTGTGCTATTACTTTGAAAATATATCCCGAGAAACAATTATGGCATATAATATTATTGCTGAAGATGAGAGAAAACAAGACTTATGTAAGCCCTGATAATAAACTAATACTTACCTCCTCCTGGTCAGTCTTGATGCTATAACTGTTCGTCCTCCATCACTGGAACCCCAGCTGCAAGGTAATTCATATTAACAGTCACTCTGGTTTCAACATCATTCAGATTCTTGGTCAAGTCACCACAAACCCCACGTTTCTCAGTCTTAAAAAATTCATTGACCACCAGGGTTAATTAATTAACTGGATTTTCTTACATTTAATGGAGAATATTCTAAGCCATTAGAACTTAGCTTTGTTCAAATTTAGGTCACAGAAGGGTTCTATAATCATGGCTGTCAAGAGAAAATGTAACCATTTTGCTCTGGATTTTACTTTGTTGGTAATCATGTTTTTAAACATACCATGTTAATGCAGAGCAGGGAAGGGTGTGTGCTAGAATGATTTCATAATTTCTGTCAACACGCAAGTCCTTGTCACAAAGATGCCTTCATTTTAAAGACAAAATGAACCTCACCTTTCAAATACATAGTATCATTAATTATGGAAATAATGTGAAGACCCGATGATAAATATTTGTGTGTATTTGATTAAAGGAGGGTGCCTTATTCTGTATGGCTAATGGCAGAAAATGAACATCCTGAAACTATGATTGTCAACTTTCCCTATGCTGGAGTGCTCTGATCAAACACTGTAACCAGTCTTCTATTTGAAATTGGCAAGTTCCCAGCAGCAAAGAAAAGCATGAAAGAAAATAAGGCTTTATATCAGTTTATACATTTAAAGTGAACTTATTCTGCAAAGCTTCAAATTTGCAAATATTCACATATCAATTTTTTATAAACACTTTACCTCTGAAACTAGATCATTTCTGTAGTGCAAAACTAAGGCCTCTATTTCTTGCAAACAAGAAACTCCAGCCTCCTGCCTTTAGAAATGTGCTTTCCATCATTTTGTATTACCTGCTCAGATTTATTTAAAGATTGTTTTCCAAAATAAAACCCAAATGCATCCTAAAGTAAATTCACAGTAGAAAGATTCAATCAAGAACTAAGTCATTTTTAAAGATTTATCCTCATGGATATGAATGGATTATTCTAGCCAACAGCTCTCTGAAATCCTTTGGGTGAGAGTTTGATGACACTGCTCAAAGCCGGATTTCCAAAAACGTTAATACACAATGCAACTGCATTTAAAAATGTTCAAAATAATGTAAAAAGGTGATTTAGGATTTATTTTCATATTCTTCCCCTAGAAATGGAGCTGAGAATATTTGCTGAGGTAAGAACTCTCTCTGACTTTCATCTTCTATTCGAAAGAAACCTTTCTAGAAGAAAGAGAAGTGGAACTTAACCTTCACAGAAATAAGATTCCCCCTAAATTGTTGTCAGAGTTGTCAATAAACAGACTTACTATAGACTATCTTAACTCAAATGACTCTCCTATGAGTGGCTGTTTATTATGGACAATTCAGATCAAAATGACTGGAGCATAGATGCCCTCAGGGAGTAGTAGCTCAGGAAGCATAAACAAATCTAACTTGGTCCAAGAGTGAGTAACTGGGGAGACTGATTGATTAGCAGGTGACTGTAGGTTTGAGCTCCACCATTTTCAGTGACGACCCTGAATCCTTAAAGTCTCTGCTAGACAGCCACAAAACTTCCAGAACATTCACTAGTAGGGCAACGACCCTTGGCATTTTCAGTCTATAGGGTTCACCTTGGACTGTTTGAAAACCCTTGATATTCATAAAGGATGACCATGATAAAGCCCAAATACCCAGTGCTGAAAATGCCACTATGTTTCTCATTTCACTCATGTCAAACAAAACAATGTATAATTATCAGATAGCTACCTATGGTATGAAAAGTATAACTAAGTGTTAAAAACAATTAAGCAAAAATAATAACTTTCTTCCAAAAGGGAGAAATTCAGAACTTTATTTAGGTGAAAAAATAAACACCATTTATATGGATGTCTTTCTGAATTCCAGTTTTGATTGTGTCTTTGGCGACCCTGGCTAACCACTGCCAAAAAAGAAAAATTATATTTGTGGGGCAAAGAGGAAATAATTATTATTTCCAAAATATATTCCAATATGTAGTAATGAATGATACTGCTCAGACAACCCAACAAATCGTCCTCATTCTCAACCATGCTTGCATTTTTCATGGAACTATCCAAGCCAAATGGTCATTTTTCTCACATTTATTATGTTAACAGGATAAATGCCAACATTTGTCAACATCTTGTAAATGATGAGTCTTAATGAGGCAAGCTACTGTTTCACTCCTCTGAGGAATTTCATAGCAGAATAAGCAAAATCTCAGGTTAAAGCAAGTGGGAGGGAATCCTAGATAGCAAACCTTTTCTATGAACCTATATTCCTTAAGGTTTTGCTTAGAATGTGTTCTAGGATCCTGGCCAATTTGGCCTAAACCTTTATACAACATTTTAATTATATTTTTAACAAATCCTGCAAAATGAGGTTCACATGTTGATTCAGCCAAAAAGGAAAAAAAAAAAGAAGCAGTATCTACAAGCGGAACAGAACGCAAGAGACAGGGAGTGATTTAGAGATGTTGCCAAAAACCAGTGAATACAGTGTTTTTATAATACTGGGCCGTGTTCCATTCACATTGGGATAGGTATAAAGACTGAGGCGGGATATAATCTTGCATCAGATATAATCTATAAATGAATCCGTAAGTTTTTATTTAGCACGTGTATGCTAGACTTGCAAGTAGAAAATGTGGCATTTACGAAAACATTGTTTGCACTATGAGGATGTAAGGCAAGACAAGTGTTAAATAAGACAATGTCTACACTTGCCAATGTGTTCTGTGACAAGCCTGGGAGTCAATACAGGATTATAGTTAATGCCACAGGTTTTGGGGTCAGAAACATAAGTCTTTGTTTTTTTTAAATCCTGAATCCAGTAATTACAAACTAAGTACACACAGACAAATTATTTTATTTCCCTTAGTCTCAGTCACCTTATCTGTGACCAAATGGAGAAAATAATGCCTATTTTATGAGATTATTATAATAATTAAATGTGATAATATACATAGAACAGTGCTTATTAAAAGGTAATCATCTTCACCATAATATCTGCTAAAGAAATTAAAAATTGCTAACCCCTGGTATTAAAAGTAAATGGTGGATGGCAGGCTACCACATGTTCTGCAAAATAACATGTATTTGACTGTACTTAGGTTTGGGGGTTCAGAGGTAATGGGGGACTCCTGTGTGAAAGCTGGAATCATTTAGAAAGCAACGAGTAAAGATTTCAAAAATCTTTACCCACTATTCAACTCTTAGAAGTGTTTCCTAATCAATATTCCTGATCAGCTGGTAAAGAAAGATTTAGCAGTGGGACTGGCAATGACGACAAGATCTTAACCATCACTACAGTTATCTGAAAGACAAGGTGGCTGCTGTAGCTCCGAACATTTTGTCTGCATCCCAGGCAAGAAGCAGCAGCATGGAAAATATAGCAAGAAAACAAAACTTTCACACATCTCATAAGCATATTTCCACTTACGTATCACATGCTCCTAATTTGTGTTTGTTTTGTTTCATTTTGTTTCAAGTTGGACATTTGCAACTATCAACAAAATCAAGGCTCTGTTAGTAAGGAAATGAGATTGATTCTCTGAAAGAGAATTAGCCAAACTGCCCTAAATGTACTGGATAAGAGGTGGAAGGGAGGCTGTCATTAGAAGGGAGGACAGAGGCAACTGCAGTGCATGTTCCAGAAGCAAGAGTGTGATTATAAATGGAAATTAAAAAGAGATGGGGTGGGCCGGCCCGGTGGCTCAGGCAGTTAGAGCTCCATGCTCCTAACTCCGAAGGCTGCCGGTTCGATTCCCACATGGGCCAGTGGGCTCTCAACCACAAGGTTGCCAGTTCAACTCCTTGAGTTCTGCAAGGGATGGTGGGCAGCGCCCCCTGCAACTAAGATTGAACACAGCACCTTGAGCTGAGCTGCCTCTCAGATGGCTCAGCTGGTTGGAGCACATCCTCTCAACCACAAGGTTGCCGGTTCGACTCCCACAAGGGATGGTGGGCTGTGCCCCCTGCAACTAGCAACGGCAACTGGACCTGGAGCTGAGCTGTGCCCTCCACAACTAAGATTGAAAGAACAACAACTTGAAGCTGAACAGCACCCTCCACAACTGAGATTGAAAGGACAACAACTTGACTTGGAAAAAAGGCCTGGAAGTACACACTGTTCCCCAATAAAGTCCTGTTCCCCTTCCCCAATAAAATCTTAAAAAAAAAAAAAGAGAGAGATGGGGGTGAGTGTTGGAAACCAGTGGTGCTAAAGCAATTTATATTTTTAACCTAAGATTTACGGGAAATCATAGGCATACCATAGACAGATTTATGCTTTAGAAATATCACTTTCCATGCAATATGAATAATTGGAGTGGGGTAGACCGTGGAGTATGTGGTGGTCCACTCATTACACTGAATGGAGGAACAAGGTAAGGAAGATCATGGGCTGAATTTGGGCATATGGAATGTGAAGGTTACCCAAGTGGAGATTTCCAAGAAACAGTTTGAATAAATAGGTCTAAATGCCAAGAGAAAGATTTGGAAAGATTCGTAGACAGAGATTTGGCAATATTCAGCATAGAGAGAAGCAGTCATGAGTATAGATGAGACTGGGTAGAAAGAATGACCATAAAAAAAAAAAAAATGAGTGGAATGAAGATAACAGGAGTGGTAAGGGATCCTAGCAATGCTAAGATTGTTGGAAAAGAAGAGGATTTAAAATGCCTAAGAGAGGCAATGGAAAAGTCAGAGAGCAATGTGTCATGGCAGACAAGAGACATGACCAGGAAGGGCAAATATTATCTAAAGTTCGAGCTGCTTAATATTTTCTATTTCTAAGTGCTCATTATGTACCAGGCATTGTTCTAAGCCAGGATTCAGCAGACTTTTCCATAAAAGGGCAAATTGTAAGTATTTTAGGTTTTGTGAGCCATACTGTCTTTGCCACAAGTACTCAACTTAGTCCTTAAAGTATAAAAGCAGCCACTGACAACACATAAAGAAGTGAGCTCAATTGTGTTTCAATAAAACTTTATTTACAAAAATGGACAGTAGGCTGGCTAAAGTTTGCTGACTCCTGTTCTAAGTACTTCATGCAAATTAATTCATTAATCTTCAAACCTATGAGGTAACTTTATTTCCATTTTATAGATCAGGACACTAAAGCATAGAGTGTTTATGTAACTCTCCCAACATCACAGAGCCAGCAAATGATGGAGATGGAATACATTCCCACCAAGTATCTGGCGCCACAGCTTGTAATATTCAATCATGGCTCTTTTCTTTAGCCACAGGGTCTTCAGTGAACTGGGTGAGAGCAGTTTCAAGGAAGCGATGAGGGGGAGATGCGTAGTGGCAATGGTCTGGGGTACAGGTGGGAAGTGGGAAAAGCGAGAATGAAGAACAGGTAACTCTTCCAAAATGTTAGACTATGAAGAGAGAGAGGTCAAAAGAAAGGGGGAATAGGGGCAAAACAAGATGTTTTTAAGACAGGAAAAACACCTTGCATTTGTTTAAATGATAATGAGGTTAAGAAGAATATAAATATACATAATAATAAGAAGAAGAGGTTTCTGGGGACAGACACAGCAAAGAAGGGATTCTGAGATTCGATACTTGAAAAATAACTTGTACTTACACAAATCATTCTTCTCTCTGTTCCTCCTCTTGCCACATAGAGGTGTATCTACTTGCTTTCTAGGTTATGTGAATGAAAATTTCTGCACAAAACCTTCTGTTTTTCTCTGTGACATAGGAAGACCATCTACTCAGAGAGAGACATTTGAAAATCAGACCAAGACGTGGAACCAGACATGAATCTAATGTCTAACTTAAGTACATTTGATTTCAAAGATAGTATTTTACCTGTTATTCTGTAATACCCACTAGAGTAGAATGTAAGGAAGCGCTGACGGGGAAGGAAGAAGGATTGTGACCAACAGTTGGAGACCATTACTTTAGAGCATCAGATTCTGCCTAGTTGCATAGTCCCCCTAAGGTGGTACATGATTAATTACACAATGAATGGTGAAGATATCAACTGTTCTAAAAACCCTGGTACAATCAGTCACCAAATTCTATTTGTTTTCTTTCAGAATGGTTGTAGTATATAACAGGAAAATCATATAACAGATCTGCTATGTTCCTTGGAGAGTAGGCTTGAGAGCATAATTCAGCAAAGGAAAAAATGGGGCAAACATAAAATAAGAAACATTTTTGAAATAAGAAACATGAAAATGAGCATTCCAGGTGATCAGACAGTGTGAATGAGAAGCGTACCCAGGAACTCAAACCAAGACATGGAACCACAATTAGGAAAACAAGAGGCACACTACACATTTATTCATTTGATCATTTAGATGAAATCGGTAAGTGCAGTTGGTATACAAGGTAATGTGCTGGCCCATTAGGAGAGTATACTAAATGGACAGGATCTTATCTCAAGGAACCTGCACCATTGGAGAGGTAAAAGCCGTGTACCATGTTGCTAAAACATGAGAGGATGGAACTGATAAAAACTTCTCTCTAGAAAAAATATTGAATGGTCATATTGAACCATCTACGTATTTTTAACAATTAACTTCACACACACACGTGCAGAATCCAAATGGTTGGTTTGTATTTTGTGAAGAAGAAAATAACTCTATTTTCTTCTGTGTTCAGCTTTATGCCCCCATCTTTCTTCTTGGAATTAATCTCTCATTTTTGATTCCTCACAGAATCACCCACTTTAATCACTATATATTACTCTAAATGAATTTTGGCTAACTCCAAAAACTGCTTCTGTCTTCAATAAAAGTCAGTTGTCCTGTGTGAGAATAATGTGCCTTAGGTTCTGACAGTAATTTGTCATCAAAGTGTGAAAGCATCCTTGATCTTCCAAAGTAAAGTTTTTGGAATAAGCAACACTTTTTCAATGTCCGAAGGTTAGTATTTTTATTTTCTGAACTGCTCACATAACTTCGTATCATTTCAATAGTGGAGGCCACAACTCCTTAGTAATGGATTGCTATATTTTCTTTCTCAAAAGTCCTATGATTACCACAACAGCAACAGGAGGATTGTGGGGAGGAGCTCCTAGGGGAAGAAAAGGAGGGAAAAGAGAAAACGTGAGGAATGATGTCCACACCAGTGTGGGGCTGGGCTGACACGAAGATCCTGGAGTAAAAGAAGAGGAGGAAGGGCAGGCCTGCTGTGGAGACACCTGGCTCACTCCAGGATCTAGTGGAGAACTCAGCCTTCCCTTTGAGTTCCCTGTTTTGTAGAATCTTTGGGACGGACAGTTGAAAAGGTCTTTAGAGGTAATCAATGTGTAGATCTTCTCTTGGCACACCTCCAAGTCCCTCCAAGGACATGGGAATCGTGAAGTATTTTAAGGTGGGCAATCAGAAAGCATTTTAACTACACCATATATTGAGTATGGAGTGTATTTTCTGACCTACTTTCTTGATATATTTTCTGTGAAGGAGAATAATGGCAGAGGGTTGAACTCCAGAAGTTAACAAGCATCACCTCAAAACCAATATTGGAATAAAGCTGGGAAATTAGAAAATGCAAAAGTAGAAAGAATTAAATAAACAGCACATAATAAAGAAAGCAGGGTATGGTGTCAGATGGGTACTAAATTTATCAGAGTGATAAATGGAAGGGGGGTTTGGGGATAGGGTGAAAGAGGTGAAGGGATTAAGTACAAACTAGTAGTTACAAAATAGTCATGGAGATGTGAAGTAAAGCACAGGGAATATAAGCAATCATATGGTAATAACTATGTATAGTGCAGGTGGGTATTAGACTAGCCAGGGGCATCACTTTTAAAGTATATAAATGTCTAACCACTATGCTGTACACCTGAAATTAATACAAAATAATATTGAATGTCAACTGTAGTTGAAAAATTTAAAAGGGGGAGGCAGGTGAAGGGTAATAAGTGGTCCAAATTTCCAGGTATAAAACAAGTAAGTCATGGGGATGCAATGTACAGCATTGTATAGTGTGATACCGTGTCAGATGGTTGCTGGACTTATCATGGTGATCACTTCTTTAGGTATATAAATGTTGAATAACTATGGTGTACACCTAAAACTAATATAATATTGTATGTTAGCTATATTTTAATAAAAGTGTTTAAAAAAATAAAGTGGGAGTTCCCTGTGAAAATAAATACACTTACTTTTCTATTACTTAGTTATTATCTAGATCTTAAACCCCACCTTTACTGTAAAGTCAGAGATGAAAAAGTCACACTGATAGTACTAAGCAAAGCACACTAGCCAGAAGGCAAATACTCACCCCAGATGTCCATGTAAATAAAGAAAAAGGGGAATCCGTGACTCAGACATGATTCTACTCTTTCTCCAAGGCATTAAAGGATTTCATTAAACATCTCTGGGACAGTGTTGGAGATTATAACAAATTTTCCCCAGGATTTTTTAAATCATCTATATGTTTGGAGTTTTTTATCTAATGAGAAGAACACCCAGGTGGATGATTATCCCTACTAGATAGTAAATGCATTCGGAGCTTAGCTTGTTTTCTTAGTTTTCAAGAAATATTGGTTCTACTTATGTGCGCTATTATAAAAAGTAGGAGGAAATTTGAGGATCATAGCATTAATCAGATAGCAAGAGAAGGATACATACTGGTTAAAAGAAGTAGGAGAAAGAGACACTGAGGGATTAGCAAAAATAAATAAATAAATAAACTCCAACAACATCAAATGTTTGTGAAGTTGTTGAGAGACAAGATGCTGAGACATGGCTAACAGAATTATAATTTAGTACAGCCACTTTGCAGGGCATTTTGGCAGGAGGAGGTATAACTGAAATTATGCATGTCCAGAAATTCCACAAATCCAGGAGGAGCATCCTGAGAAAGAGGAAATAATGACAATCACCAAACCCTCTGAGGTATAGGTGTCTTCCTTACCTGGGTTCATGGAAAATTGCAGAGAGCGAACATTCTCTGTACATTTCAGAATGGTGTTATAGCAGATTAGATGTCACAGGCCGTTCGAGTTGCAGTCTTGATTTTAGAGTTAGATCTAAGTTCTTTTCTTGGTTCTGACACTTAATAGCTGTCTATCCTTGAGTAAATTAACTTTTTTTGTCTTGGTTTCCTCATCTATAAAATGTCAGCAGGAGTAATATTCACCTCATAGACTTGTCAAAAGGATTAGTTAAGAAAATATATATGTAAAGCATTTATGAAAGTGCCTAGAACAGCGAAAGTACTCAGCAAATAAAGTTATATAGCTAGAGCAACCATGACTATTATTACACAGAATTCCTCAGATAAATTACTTAAACATATTGCTGTCTCATTTTTTTTCAATAGTGTAGACTGCTGTCCTTAGAAGGTAAAATCATCTCCTAGCATTTGGATTCCCTCAGGAGCAAGGCATGTCTGCTGAGGGAGGCAGCAGTATCAGAAGACAGTATCCTCAGTCACATAGAGGGACAGTATAGCATTCCCCTTTATCCACAGAGGATACAGTCCAAGCGGATGCCTGAAACCATGGATAGTACCAAACCCTACATATACTATGTTTTTTTCCTATACATACACACCTATGATAAAGTTTAACTTAAAAATTAGGTACAGTAAGGGGTTAATAACTATAAAAAATAGAATAATTATAACAATATACTGTAATAAAAGTTACGTGAATGTGGCCTCTCTCTCAAAATATCTCATTGTACTGTACTCACCTTTTCACTACAAGGAAGTATCTTTGGGTTTCCCTTTGGTATATCCCAACTGCCACCATAACTACTCTTGGGCTTTGGGGCCATTATTAAGTAAAATGAGGGTGACTTGAACACAAGCACTGAGATACTATGATAGTCAATCTGACAACCCCCACAGCTACTAAGCAACCAAAGGGCAGGAAATATCTACAGTATGGAGACATTGGACAAAGCGATGATTCACATCCTGGGCCAGATGGAGCGGGAAGGCGCAAGATTTCACCACACTTCTCAGAACAGCATTCAAAACCTATGAATTGTATATTTCTGCCCTTTTCTGTTTCGTATTTTTGAACTGTGAGTCATTAACTATGAGTAACTAAAACCACAGAAAGAGATAAGGGAGGCACTACTGTACTCTTAGTTGAAAACTGGAAAATTCCCACAGTGTCTGTAAAACTGGCAATGGCTGTTTTCTGTTTGGACGTTAGCCCATTAGCTACCCACAGAGAAGGGAAAGGGTTACAGAGTTGCTCCTTCACCACTGTGTACACCCCGTAAGGAAGAGTCAAGTCAGCCAATAGGAAAATGGAAATGATGATGATGACATGATGATGATGACGGCGATGATGATGGTGATGTTGATGGTGGTGAAGATGATGGTGATGATGATGGTGGTGATGGTAGGCTTTACTCTGTGCCAGGCACTGTTCGCCGTGCTTGTCTATATATTCCCTCCCTTAATCCTTACAACAATCTTATGAGGTAGGTAATACGATTATTCTTATTTCAAAGATGGGGTAATGGTGGGACACTGCCGAGTCATAACTTCCTCACAGTGATTTACCTAGTAAATGGTAGAACCGACTTATACACTTAGATGGACTGGTTGCAGATTTCCATGCTCTTAACTCCCAGCTTTGGGCTTAAAATCTAAGACCCCAAATGGAGGATAACCTCATGGATCCTGTGCCAGAACCCACTACTTCATTTGCCAGATATATCCTGGGGAAAAGCAGTTAAATCGAAATGGTAGAAACTGGTTATATTGAGCCTAACCTGTGTTACAGTGAAGCCACTTTATAAGTATTATGTATTTAGCTTCATTCAACAAGCAAGCAAAAAAAATGTTAGGGTAGTTTAAGCTCAAGCCTTAATAGGAAAACCTCACTCTGGTATTGTTCTCTGGAAGGGAATAGTCTTTCTGAACTCTTTCATATATACAAAAATGATAATAATCCTTTTAGGAAGCTGAGTGTGCGGAAGCTAAAGCTGTAGTTTATATTTTTTAAGTAATCACGTTAAGTAGGCTCTTGCAAACCACTTAGCCAGGGGAGGCACTAACCCACTGATATCGTTGATAACGTGCTCATATACTCTTGGCTGATTTCTCATGTTGCTCTGTGCCACCAGCTGCCACAAGAGTGGGCAATTTCCAATAACTTCATAGAGACAATGACAGTCAAGTTGGCTTCCTGGAAGTAGAGAGGGAAAAGGCTGGAAACAGCTTGCTGGCCGACACAGGAAGGAAAATAATGGTGAAAATGGGGTGAATAATAACAGTGCTATTTGCATAAAGCTTCCAGTAAATGGAAGCAAACAATCTCAAGATGGGTCAAGGCTACTTTCTACAGAGAATGGCATGTAATATTATTTGACGTGAAACAAACACATTTGTGTCTTTCCCCGGGTACCTGCTAACTTATGTAGGACTGAAGGGTTTAGTAGAACAGGGAAGTCACTGAGATGGAAGCTCAATAACACCAGGACGGAAGCTCTGCACATTTCAAGAGGTTAGGATGGACATTCTTTGACCAAAGGCAGATCGTTTCACAATTGTGTGTAGCTACAGGGGAATAATGGCTTTCCATTAGTCAGTGTAAGCACTCTTGACAATATATGTTTAAAAGTCCTCTTTCTTTTGGTAATGAAATGAGATTATTTGTGAAGCTGAAACACTTAGAAAATCACTTATAATAATGTGACATGGAGCAAATTAATGTGGGCACGCTCCTGTGCTACATTTCTGATTTGTATTTCTGTCTGTTAAGGAAACCCCAGCACTAGCGTTCTGAGGTTGAGGCGTTTAGGAGTGAGGGGAATGGAGCTCTAGCAACTGCAGCTTTGTTTGGGGGTTATGGGTTTGTTCAAAACCAGTATGACACTGAACATGCGCTAGACCAAGTGATATCATTTAGCTCAAGTAACGAGTGAACAGAACTACTGGATCGTATACTTTCCTCTCAGGTATTAGTGATTTTTTCAGTTGATTTACCAAAAAGTTAATCTTTATTTATGCATGTCTTGAATATAACCCAATTTTTAATTTGTCATTTAAATTGGCTTATGAAAGGTTTTGGTATAAAGAAATATTTAATTTTTAATCAAATAGATCAATAATTCTCTATGTAATTTCTGTCATCACTTTTATACTTAATGCTGATTCTAAAATTTTTTTTTTGTCAGTTTCAGTGCTGGTGATACTGATGATGGTGCTTTCATTTTTTACACTTGATTTTTTATCTGAAATCCATCTTCAATCTTGCTTATTTAAAACTGAGACATTTAGATTAAATTTCTAAAATATACTGGTGGAATTCAGTTAGGAAGAGTGTTGATCCAGTTTTTAACAATGACTTCCATAACCTTCCATCTTCAGTACAGGTGATGTGCTTATTTTTTTTTACACATAATCTACATCTGTAACTTTTTTTCCTGAGAGAGCTTTTAACCTTTTCAGACATTCTCTAAGAAAACCAATCTATTTTAAGTTCGAGAGAAATATCACAAAGCATTTAAAGATTACACTTATTATGAGATATGTCATCACCAATATTTTTACCAGGTACTTATAGTTAAAAAATAAAAAAGTAAGAGTGCTAAACGTCGGTCATAGGATTGCTTTTTTGTGAGCTACTTTCTACTCCTTTAATAATATAAATTTTTAACTCTTGTCTGGCAGACCAATGAATGCATTGTTTGCATTACCACTAACCACAAAAACAATAGCTTTTGATGTCAGAATGGTCTGGCACGCAGATTGCAAACACCCCCACCCCCACCTGCAACATCGCACACAGAGGTAGGCCTGGGCTTTGTCCTGGACAGCAATGGAATGCACACAAGGAAAAGCAAAAATGGCAGCAAGTGAAAGCCACACTGGACTTGCAGGCTATAAAGCAAAGGTCTCAAAAAGTCTTCCTCACGTGAAACTACCTCTTTCTGCATAGGAGGGGAAATCAATGTTTGATTGAGGACACAATCATACAAAAATCACCATTATTCCCTCAATAGTCCTAAAGGAGAGTTTTTTTTCTGAGAAGAGGGCTCATTCCATTTTCACATAAAGCCCTTAACAAATTATGGGTGTAACTCTTCTGCTGAGGGAGGTAAACTGGGCCCATGTGGTCCATAATGACACCCTAGTATATCATATCATGCCCAGGAAAAAACAAAAGATTCAAATCAATATGAATAAAAATCAGTTAAATGTGAATGAGCTGATGCTGTCAGTCACATAATCCACAGAGAGGAATCATAACATACAGGAATCTCACATATAGTATTCATGGCTTATTGTGCGTTAGTATTCTTAAATACTCGTAAACTATATGTTGAAATGGATCTAGTTCTTTCTCCATACCAGTACGGATTTATCTATTCTCAACAAATGTTTTAGTTACCATAAACTACTGTTGTTGTTTTAAGCAAAAGAAAAAAGGAAATTTTGGTGAATATTACTATAATATTATTATGGAGCAATTATTATGTAACAGTCTTTAAACTAGAAGCTTCTTTCCTACCTCTTGCTGTCTTTGAGCAAACCCAGTTTGCAGCTTTCCTGACACAATACTCCATTACAATGTTCATTGCTCCTGAGCATGAAAACACGCTGTTTGTCTTCTCATTTTATTTTAAACATGTGACTCGTGTGTGGATGAGTTAGCACATCTCAGACATCAGCTACCTGTGCTTTAGTTATGGAAGGCTGCCAATCCTGCAATTTAGTCATTTCTAAAGGCTCTTTGAAGACAGTCACTTTGTGAAAGAGGTGAAAGGCTTGGCAGATGATGTGACAATAGCACGTAATATCGGCAGGAAATTCGAGGATGGAGTTGTTCTCACATGAAATAGCCATTGAAGAGAACCATTTGTCTCCCTCGTCATTCATGCTCAGAGGCACACTGGCTGAGAAAATGATCAGGGACTGTTAGGAGCAGAAGGATTTCGTTCATATCTTTTCCATAGATATCAGCCTTGCCGCCCCCCCCCCCAAAAAAAAAAATACTCAGTAGCACACAGACAGATTTTGCAGGTATGAGCAAATGTACACATGCATGGGAATGCTTGGTCTTCCTGCGTGAAAGACTTTGTTTAATTACGAAATTCATTGGGGTGACATTGGTTAATAAAATTACATACGTTTCAAGTGTACAATTTTATACTATATCATCTGTATATTGCATTGTGTGTTCATCACTCAAAGTCAATTCTCCTTCCGTCATCATATAGTTGACCCTCTTTACCCTCTTCTACCACCTCTCTTCCCCCTTCCGCTCTTTGGTAACCATTAAACTGTTGTCTGAGTGTATGAGTTTTTGTTTGTTTGTTTGTTTGTCTTGTTTGTTTGTTGCTTTCAGTTTTATGTCCCACATATGAGTGAAATCATGTGGTTTTCTGTCTGACTTATTTCACTTAGCATGATAACCTCAAGATCCATCCATATTGTCTCAAATGGCAATATTTCATCTTTTTTTATGGCTAACTAGTATTTTATTGTATATATATATGTACCACATCATCTTAATCCAATAGTCTGTGAAACAACTTTGGTTGTTTTCATGTCTTGGCCACCATGAATAATGCTGCAATGAACATAGGGGTACATATATTTCAGTAGTAGAGCACTTGACTGCAAGGGGTTGGTTTTGATTCAGAGATCCTGCAGATGTGGATAAAGAAATCCTCTTCAGATACACTGGTTAGACCATGGTGGTCTGGGAGAGCCCCAGACTGCTTTGGTCTACAGTTCTCTTTGATTAAGTGTGACAAAGACTTTCTCTTTGACCAAACTCTACTTAAGCTCCTCTGAATTCACTTCTCAAGTATGTCCTGATTTGGAGGCTTCGCTGCATTGTCAAACTTTAGCAAAAATCCTGCTTGGTCAATTTACCAGAATCTCCGATCCTTACTATCTGATCACCCTTGATATTTGATCAGGTTTCTAATCCTCCACCATCTGGTTTAGCCAGTAATTCCCTTACCCCCTTAATGTTTTCTCTCAGTAACTTTCCATACACTGACCACACACACACACACACACACACACACACACACACACACACACATCCTGCGATGTGACTATAAATTCAACTTCTCCTTGTATTTGGAGTTAGGCGCAATCTTTCTCTTACTGAAAAACCCAATTGCAGTGGTCCTTCATCAATCACGATACCTCCCCTTTAATAAAGTTTGGTGCTTATTTTCTTCAGGAAATCTTTTCTTAGAGGGGAATGTATTTGACAGAAGAAACCAAATTACTGTATACCCAGTTTCCCACTGCCGTGGTAAAAGATTGCTGAAGACGTACACACAAAGTTGTTGATCGTCTGTGAAAACTGAGCAGCTTGCAGGTAGGTGTTGACAGTGGTTGAGAGGTACCTAACTGAGCTTATATTCTGGACCTTAACCCATTAAATAAGCAAATATATATCTATGTAGAGAGAGAGAGAAAGAGAGAGAGAGAGATTCTGAGAGCACTAAATTTAACTCTTTCCAAAGAAGTAGAACAGTTTTTTCCTGCTTGTTTGTTTATTTGTTTGTTTGTTTGTTTTTTGCATAGTTGAGATCTGAAAGATATACATGTTAACACCAACAAAATCTGAATTGTCCTTTGCCTGTTAGTGCTGTGAGTATGAAGACTGGAATAATCTCCATAAGCTGCATGGGAGACAGACATACCAGATTTGACTGCCAAATGTCACACAAAAGCAAAAGAGTTTCAGAGGATGAGTTGTCATCAGGTAGAGGCAAGTGCCTTGTTTCCTCACTTGGAAAGATTCAGAGAGTTTTCTGGTTCAGTGCAAACAAGCAAAGATTGGCTTACCAATTTGTTCTTGAAAATTACAGATGATTTTGAGGTGAGGGCTTGTGTTGAAGTGGATGATAATGTGCGCTGTAATAAAAAGTGCATAAACAGTTGGGTCCTGCCAGCTTTCAAAAGTCACTACTCATCCAGGTTAAGATTAATAGGTGTAGAGCCATTTAGTGTTACCTGCTGCATACATGAGAATATGTGTAAGGAAGAATCTATACCAGAGCACCCATGAGGAAGAATCAAATATTAAAGGGCTAAATCGAAGCTTATTGCAAGTGGACACTGACATGAACAATGCAAAAAAATAAAAATAAACAGACACCTAAGAAGAAGGAACTCTATCCTAAGGCGTGGAGACCAGAGAGAGAGGTAGGGGAGAGGTTAAAGCCATCAACTGAGATAGGCTGGTGATCAAGCCCACTGGCTGTGGAGTTAATGCATACTCTCTCCTCCTCTATCATTTATTAGCTTTGTCACCTCAGGAGAGTTATTTAGCCTCTCTAGGACTCAGTTTACCTAACTGTTAAATCAAAATAGCAGTATTCATTTCATAAATTAGTTTTAAAGATTAAGTGCAATAATATATATGAAGCACTTTGCATATTCTTGCAATATAGGACTTGATCCCCAAATGAAGCCAGTAGTATTAAGTGTTTTCCAATGAGAAAAAGAAGTTAATGTTCGAAACATCACCGTTACCTATTTTGATTTCCTAACTCAAAGAATGTCCTCATGTTTTTCCTTCTATTTTGGTAATTTAATGAAATATTATATGTACAGTATAATTGGCACAGTATCTGGAACATAGGAAGGAATCAATGAAAACTAAGCATTATACTATCATTAACTAATTAACTAATATTATCACCCTTCCCTATCTAAGTCAGAACCTTAGACCCATTTTTCATGGGTTTAATTGCCTGAGCAAAACAATTAATTCTAAGATGTTCTCATTAAAGACCAAACTGTTGAAAAGACTCCCTGCCCCAACCCCACTAAGAAAAATTACCTGCAACTGGGATATAAAGTACAAGTAGAAATTAGCCAGGAGAAAAGAGGATAGAGGGGAAGTCTATGCAAGGTCCACAAGTTAGATGTACTAAATGAATTTGAAAGAGAGCTGTACAACAGAAAGCAAATGGGGAGGTGATTAGATGTGAATCTGAAGCCAAAAATACGGATGTCTAACATCCCAAATCCAATCCATTGCCCGTCGCTGTCAGCCCTCCCTTCAAATATCTAGAATCTGAACAATTCATCCACATCTACTACTACCTCACTTGTTTCTTGGATTTTGGTCATACCTTCTTTCCTGAACTTCTTATTTCTACCATTGCCCTGTGCAGAAGCCAAAGTGATTCTTTCAAAACCAAGGTCAGATCAGCCCACTGCTTTCCCCAATGGAGCAGAAATTGACAAACTTTCCACTGTACATAGAATAAAAACAGTGTCACTTTTCTGTTTTTAATTGAGTTTCTCATTTTGATTTCATTGTAGACTCAATTTTAAGAAATAATACAGAGAGATCCCCTGGACCCCTTACCCACTTTCTCCCAACAGCAACATTGCAAAACTATAGCGTAATAACACAAGCAAGATATTGACATTAATACAATACATTTCCATCACAAAAATCCCTTGTGTTGGCCTTTTGTATCCATATCCAGCTGTCTCTCCCAACTCCCCCTTTTCTAATCTCTATCAGTCACTAATCTCTTCTCCAGTTTTATAATTCTGCCATTTAAAGAATGATATAAAGGTGGAATTATTCAATATGTAGCCATTTGGGATTTTTTTTTCATTTACTATAATTCCCTGGATATGCATTCAAGTTATTACATGTATCAGTAGTTTTATTCGTATGGATGTACCACAGTTTGTTTATAATTTATCCGTTAATTCTGGGTTGTTTTCAGTTTGAGGTTAAAGCTGATATACATATCCATATACAGATTTTTCTATGAACATAAGCTTTTATTTATCTGGGATGAACACACAAGAGTGCAATTGGGTTTTATGGTAGTGGCATATTTACTTTTCTAAGAAATTTTCCAAGCTCTGTTCCAGAGTGGCTGGTCCATTTTGCATTGTCATCAGTAATGTATGAGTGATTCAATTTCGCTTCATCTTTACCAGCATTTGATGTTGTCACTCCTTTTTTATTTTAGCCATTCTGATAGGTCTGTAATGGTATTCCATTGTAGTTTTAATTTTCATTTCCCTAATGACTAATGTTGTGGAACTTCTTTTAATGTGTATATTTGTCATCCATATATCCTCTTCTGTGAAATGTCTGTTCATGTATTTTGCTTGTTATCTAATTGTTTATTTTTTAGTAGTAAATTTTGAGAGTTCTTTGTATATTCTACATACCAGTCCTTGGTCAAATATGTGGTTTGCAAATATTGTCTCCCATTCTGTAGATTGTCTTTTCATCCTCTTCACATGGGCTTTTACAGCAGAAGTTTTTTGTTTTTTTAATTTTGATGAGGTCTAATTTAATATTGGACCAAATGAATTTAATTTTGATAAGGTCAGTTTTTCCTATCATGAGTCATGCTTTTAGTGTCAAGTCTAAGCACTCATTTCCCAGCCCAGATAGCAAAGATTTTATAGATTTACATTGTACACTTAAGTGATTCATTTTGGTCAATTTTTGTGTAAAGTGTGAGGTTCAGGTCAAGGTTTATTTATTTATTTATTTGTTTGTTTGTTTGTTTGTTTGTTTATTTATTTATTGATGATGGATGTCCATGTCTACAGTACCATTTGTTGATGATGCTATGTGTGTTAATCTGCTTGGGCTGCTAAAACAAAATACCATGGAGTGGATTGCTGAAACAACAGACATTTAATTCTCATAGTTCTTGAGTTTGAGATGTCCAAGACAAAAGTTAACAGGCCAATTCAGTTCCTGGTGACAACACTTTTCCTGATTTGAAGATGGCTGCCTTCTCAATGTGCCCCCACATAGCAAAGGGAGTGTGATCTCTTCCTCTCTCTCTCATCTTATAAAGCCACTAATCCAATCATGGCACCCTCCCTTACGAACTTATCTAACTATAAATACTTCCCAAAGGCCCTATCTTCAAAAAAGTCACATTGAGAATTAGGGCCTCAATACATACATTTTAAGGGGAACACAGTCCAATCCACAGCATTATCTTAATCCTGTTGAATTATTATAACACCGTCTGTAGCACTATCTTAATCCTTTGCAAATATTTTGGGGGCATGTTTTTGTGGGACAATTTTTGGATTCTCTACTCTTTTTCATTGATTTGTGTATCTATCCTTCTGATAATATCACACTGCTTTGGCTACTTTGGCTGCTATAGCTATATAATATCCCTTAATATCTATAGAATGATTCCTCCCACTTATTATTTTTAAGATTGTTTTAACTATCTTAATGTCTGTCTCTTTCCATTTGGATTTTAGAATAAGGTTGTTTACGTCAAAAAACCTTGCTGGGATTTTGACAAGCATTGCATTAAATATATAGATCAACTTGTGAAGAACTGACATCTTTACTATCTGAATCTTTCTATCCATGAACATGGTATGGTCCTTAATTTATTTAGGTGTTTTTTCATTCCTTTCTCAACATTTTATAATTCCAGTGAACAGATCTTATACATGTTTTGTTAAGTTTATACCTCGTATTTAATTTTCTTTGGAGTGTTTGTAAATGGTATTATGTTTTTAATTATGCTTTCTACATGTTAGCATATAGAAAAGTGATTGAATTTTGTGTGCTGATCTTGCATCCAGAGATGTCAGTGATATCAGTGATTAGCTCTAGAAGGATTTTTACTTTTTTGTTTGTTTGTTTTTGTTTTTATTAGTTTCCTTTTTAGATTTCTTGGGATTTTCTATTTTTCTTTCTAATTTGTATTCCTTTTGTTTGTTTTTTCTTACCTCATTGCAGTTGTTAGAAGTTCCAGTACTACGTTGAATAAGAGTAGTAAGAATTTGTGTCCTTGCCTAGTTTCCAATTTTAGGACCAAAATCTTTCACCATTAGTTATAATATTAGGAATAGAGTTTTTGGTAGTCTTTATCACGTTAAGGAAATGCCTTCTGTTTCTTATTATTAAGAGATGTTTGTTTGTTTGTTTGTTTGTTTATGAATTGGTGCTGGAGTTTTTTCAAATACTTTTCCACATCTGTTATTATGATCACATAATTTTACTTCTTTCATCTGTTTATATTATGAATTACATTGATTTTCAAATGTTGATCAACCAGTCTTGATTCAGTGATTGATTGCACACCTAGAATCAATCTCACTTGGTCATATTTTATAATTCTTATTATATATTGCTGAATTTGACATGCTAAAATTTTGTTCAAGAGTTTCGCGTGTAAATTTATGAAAGATATTCATCTGTGGGTTTCATTCTTTTCCTTTTTTTGTACTGTCTTTGTTTAATTTTTGGTAGCACGAAAATAGTAGCCTAAAAAATGAGTTGAGAAATATCCCCTTTTTTATTTTCTGGAAGAAATTGTATAACACTGGTGTTCATTTTTTAAGTGTTTGGTAAAGTTCTCCAATAAAACCATATGGGCCTGGAAGTTTCTTTTATAGGAGATTTTTTAAATTAAAAATCTGATTTCTTTAATAATTATAGAATTATACACATTATCTATATCATTGTGGTTGGGATTTGATAGTTTGTAGTTTTCAGGAGGTGGTCCATTTCTTCTAAGTATTTTAAATTTATGACTAATCTTTTTATCAGAATGTAATGCCTTCTTTGTTTCTAATAATTTTCTTTGCTCTGGTATCTACTTTACTTGATGTTAAAAAGTCACTCCTGTGTTTTCTAGATTAATGTTTATGTGGTACATTTTTCCCCCTTCCTTTTACCTTCAATATACCTATACCATTGAATTTCGGGGGAGTTTCTTATAAATAGGATACATTTGGGTCTATTTTTCTTGTCCATTTTAATATTGTCTGTCTTTCAATTTGTGTAGGTATATCATTTACATTGCAAGTAATTATTGATATATTAAGGCTTATCTCTGGCCTTTTATTATTTGTTTTCTGGTTGTTTCCTGTGATTTTTCTTCTTTCCTTCTTTTTTGCCCCTTACTTTCCTATGGATTATTTGAATATTCTGTAAGAGTCTATCTTGATTTATAATGTTTTTAATGGAAGAAAGTTCCTCTACATATTCATATGTCCTTATCGCTGTTCAAATAGTCCCTTCTATGTAAGGCCCTCCCTAAGAACCCTTCATATAATAATAACCCTCATCCCAGCATTTGGGGTCCCTATTACTCTCCTTTATTTGGATCCATAACAATCATCATCATTGGACCTATTATGTCTTTACTTGTATCTGTCTCCTGTACTACAGTAAGAGTGAGAACCTCTTTGAGTCTGTTAATTCCCTCAACAATATTAGTTTAATGAATGAATAAATGAAATAGAAATTGTCTGTGTTATTTTCAACTTAAAAACTGAAGTGTAGAGAGATTAACTGACCTGCATAAGATTAGCTTCTTAGAGGAAAAGCATTGCCCTGCACATAGAGAGAACAGGATGCTTTCCCAGTTCCTGCCTCATGGATATCAGTCAACTGGACAATCACCAGCTGAGTATGTTTAACGTGTTGCTCTGAATGTTGTTCACGGTGTGCAAGTACAGGATGCCCAGTGCTCATGTGTTCCTCTGACAGCACAAGCCTGTCTACATTTCCACATACAAAAACCATCCTGAAAAGCTGTGAGAAAGCATTTCGCCTGGGGAAACTCAAACCATTTCTCAGGCACGTGTTTGATTGTTCAATGTCAATACTCAAGGATCTGAGTGCTACATAATCTTCATTACTTTATAATTATATTCCAATTTCAAAAGTGTTCTGTCTATTTGTTTTCAGGGAATCTCTTTTGTAACTTGTTAAGTAATTAGTTGATCAGCTTACCTTTCAGCATCAAGTGGTATTTTATCTTAATCTAAGATGTCTTTAATAACAAGGTATCAGTGATGTGATAAGTCAATTCAGAAGCCTCCCGAGACTGACTTCCATTACATTCGTCATACAAAAACAGAGACTTACTCAAGTGGAATGTGAATATCTGTGTTCAGATATTTTGAGCACTGTTAATAAATTATGAATTAAAGATACAACAAATACATCTAAACACAATGTATATAATATAGAAAATAAAATGAGTAATATTTATTAAATATAATAAAACAATTATTTCAAGGTATATTTCCCCTTTTGCCATAGGTTTTGGAGACCTAGAGCCAAGTTTAATTTCAAAATATAGCAATCAATTCATTTTGGGTGTCTGCAAGAACCACATCTTTTGTATTTAAGTAGACTCGATCTCTCTCTCTCTTTGTTCTCTTTCCATTGCTCCCTCTCTCCCTCCCCCCACTCTTTATCTCAGCCCTTAAATTCTTTAATCATATCAAAACATCTTACATCTTTCTTAAACTTATAAACATCTTAAATTCCTCTAATGCCTCATTTTTAGTACATAATCTGCTTACAATATTTTGTAGTAACTGTTATAAAAATAATTAAAAATTATCTGTTCCAAACAATCTGATACCTTTCCAGAAACCTAGTTAGACTTTGTAAGTTTTAAAGGTTGAATGAAATCTCTCATACCTCACATTGAGGAGAACCAAAGGATAAAACTGTTTGATAAACCTACTTTATTTAAGGGAGCCTTCTAGGCTTGCAATATATATTAAAAGATAATGATTACTCAGTTTCTTCTAACTAGAATATTCAGAATAGTCTCTTTGTTTTCTGCATCTTTCAGTAAAAGGGATGCAGGACAACTATTTGGATAATAGGTTTTAGGTATTTGTATATAATCCTCCATCATCATTGAAACATAGGATTGATTACTTCTGAATGCTGCTGTGCAGCAGAGACTTCCAAGAGATTGTATAAAACACAAGGAAGAGAGCAATGCTCAGAGGCAGCAAAGCCTGAGCACACACATAGTAGAGCTGGAACGCCTGTGCTCAAGTCCCAGCACTTTGCTTACTACATGGGAACCATAGACTGGTCACTTATCTCTGCAAGGTTTGCATATTTATAAAGTAAGAATCATAACAGCACCTACTTCATGAGATTGGCATGAGGTTTAAATGTGTTAATCTTCAAAAAAGAAAACACTTGGAACAGTGCCTGGCACATACGTGTTAGTTATGATTATTTCTGACCAGATATTGACACTATAATGCCACAGTATTCCCTTCGCCTGGAAACCCCAGTTACATTGCCTTACACTCGTGCCTCCCAATGGCGCAACAGAAGAAGAATCAAAAGCTATTGAATGGTTAAGAAAGGGCGTGCCATCACTGCTGTATCGTTTTTAAGTAACTGTGCTAATCCCGAATTTGTCTCTTGTCATTTCTTTATAGAGGAATGCTTTTACTTATGAATTCATTCAAAACATACTTATTCCACCGCACTAAAGTAGGTTCTATAAGAAAAGTTAAGATGTGATAGATTCTACCTTTTAATGTTTATGGCTAGTGTTATAGGAAAAAGTAGAAAATTAGAAAGATAGATAGGTAGATGATAGATAGATAGATAGATAGATAGATAGATAGATAGATAGATAGATAAATGATAGATAGATGATAGATAGATAATCAATAGATACACAGATATGCAAATATATATTATAGATACAGATATCAGATCTAAAGCTATAAAGATCAGATTTTCGTCCATCTCTCTACCTACCTATCAGCATAACCTAATACTGAATGATTTTAGTGCTACTTACCCTACTTAGAAAGTTCTTACAAACATATACTTATATTTCTTTAAATGATTGATCAATTTTAAGCTTGGGTATTTCTAATTGTCTCTTATGTTTAGCTAAACCCCACCAAAATGCTTGCTTCTCGGTGGAAATACTTTGCTAAATCGATCCTCTTTCTGACCTGCAGTGTGGAACAGGCACAGCTGTGCTTTTGCAAGCACTCTAATACCCTCCCTCCCCTCACAGTTTGATTGTCTCCAGGAATGGTGGTAGAGGGCCCACCGTGCCCACCCACACTGCACCCCATCCCAGTATCATCCCTGATCAGTTTTAGACTTCAGGAAGAACTGGCCTGAGTTGCCAACCCACACAGCACTGGAGGCCTTAGGAACTGATTTGTAGATTGTGTGAGATCCTGGCTAGCTGAAGACATTTTGTTTATTGGGTGGGTGGGAGTGCAGAGGAGACCTCTGCCAGCAGCTATATTTACTATTTTTGTCTAATGTTTAAATGGAAGAAAATTCCCTTGCAGCTTTCTCCCAATGCAGCTCTTTCTTTTGCCTTTCTGTCTCTTTTATTTCCTTGCCCTGCTGTCTGCTGCCTCCGAGGCCTCCTGCCCTATTTCTGCCCTAGTTGGCTGGGCACTGCCTCCAGCTCAGATGAAATCCAGCAGGCCTCCGAGGGCTTGGCACATGGCACAAGAAGGCAACGGGGTATTTCTTTCTTTCTTTCTTTGTAACTCTTAATGATCTTTTATTTATAACTCCCATCCCCAATTATGCTCTCAAAAGGCAAAGTCTATACATATGTACACAACTGAGAGAGTGTCTTCTCCTTGTTTTTCTTATGATTGTGTCTATGAATAAAACCCTGAAATTATCAATTGGATAATAGAGCAATGTAGCTCTTCCAAATGGTTGGGTTAAATTGGCTGTGGTTTCAAGTAGTATTATCATTAATAATAATAATAGTAATAACCCTCCCACCAGTCGAATATTCATTCACACATAATAGCATACTAGTCCCCTACTCTGGAAGTATCCAGGGGACTGCCATCTGGACAGAGTCCTCTAGATAACGAGACGAGGAATGCCTGGATGAGCCCACCGTGGAAGGCTCTTACGACCCATGTTCTTTACACGTCTGGTCTTTCTTCAAGCCCCAGTTGTACTACCACATTTCCCTGGCAGCCCAAGCCCAAGCTCTTAGTGATCCCCATTCTCCTGACAGTGTTTATCATCGCTAACACTCACTCCTCACTTTACAATGCTGCCTTGGATTGTTATCGATCTTTTAATGTGTTTCATGTCCCCTGTTCTTTTACCTTTCTCCTTCACCATAGTTCCTGCCTTCTACTTCTACAACACTCAGGTTTATCAGAGGGAGCTACTGTCTCTCAAACTGCTTATGAATGTCTTAATAAATTCGAATAGTTCCGTTTGTCCCCTCCCATTGCGGCAGGGCCCACACATCTGAAAGTATTTGATACAGTTTGTCTCTGTTGCTGACACTAATACAATGATCAACACTTAGTGGGCTTTCACTCTGTGCTAAGTGGTGTGCTGAGACCTTGGGGAACATTATCTGATTAACCCTCATTGTGTTATTAATCCTTATTAATTCTAGGAGACGGGTATACAGATGAAATAACTAAAGGTCAAGGTCACACCCCTAGTAATTTTCAAACCCAAGGCCATAGTTCTTAACCACAATGTTATTCTGATGATAATGATAAAACGAGTGTGTGGGTGCATTCTCTCTTCACAGGCATTATCACATGCATCTTATAATTCCGTCCTGTAACACTGAAATGAAGACAGGGCCAATTATGAAGGAAAGAGATGACCCTGTATATCAAGGAGCCAGAAATAATTGTCAATTTTTTTTAAGTATCAGGATACCCATTGGATTATGGCCCACCATTACTGTGGACGTTGTTTGAAGAATTGTGGAAGAAAAACAAGCGATCCTCTTTCTATGATGTTTAATTCAGAAGGTGAAAGGATCTCAGTTCACACTGTTGCACAGGCCCTGGACTGTGCAGAACTGGCTGAGGAAGGAACAGAAACAGCTCTCCCTTGCCATGGCACAGTTTCTTTTATTCATTCTTTGAGGCTGGCACAGCCCTGCTTCTGAACTTGTCTCTTTACTGACATGGAAATTCTCTCAAGACCCGGTGAAATACTTCCAAGCAAAAGGATTTCATTAAACAATATTTATCTTTGTCTAATCATGGCAATCCTTTCTTCCTATATATTATGCCTCATAGGCATGTCATAAAATGTTTGGAAGCTTATTAAACCATCATTTTTTTCCTGTGCATTCCAGATACATGATTGTATTGTATGTCCTTGGTTATAAATGTTTTCCTGGTATTTATTGCAGCATTTGTGTGAATATCATTCTTAATGCTTTTTTTGTATGGTGTTACCGTCGGCTGTGTTTCACTGTCACTTGATTGCACATACTGCATTTGTTTGGGGCCTATTGTTTAATGATGAGGGAATTGATCCTTTAGCAATTACCTACTTATTAGGGCCAACCAAGGTCAGGGATATTGCCTGAATTTTTTTTTAATACTGGTAAAATCGAACCCATAAGAACTCCTTGTCTGTCATTTTCCCTTAGATATTAAGTGATTGAAATTAAATAAAATATGATTGTGCCAGTTTTGGTGATTGACAATATCTTCCTCTAATTCCTCATTACTTCCCTATTGTCTTGTCAGGTTTTCCTTTGTTTTATTGGCATAGCAGGGTTTTTCTGCTTGGTTGTAGTATCTGTTCTGCCAGGATTTTTCCTTCCTGGTCCTCATTCACAGATGTACTCCATCATGCAGCCCGAGAGACTGACGTGACTTACCTTTCACATTTCCTACTTTCCCTGGTGATGGGGGATTTGTTGACATTTTCTGCAAACCCTGTTGCTATTATGAATCAGAAACTAGATTTCAAGCTCCAGCACGCTCAGAGTTAAGCTGCACTGAAAAGGTGAAAAAGAAATAAAGGGGAAAAACTTAAAGATTTAGAATGAGAGAGCATTTGTAACAATAAAAAAATCCCAGCCCCCAAAACAAACCTTTTAAATGCACCATCTACCACAATTATAGCATGAGGTTTTTCTCCTTCAAAACTTTTTAAAACTAGCTCCCTTTGCTTCCTAACCTAGTGATAGTGATTTCAGCTCATAAATATATCACCATTCTTCTTATAATCATTATTGTAATTAACATATAGTGATACATGTAAGAAAACCCCTGCACATAGGGAAATATTCCTTCTAAACTTTAAAGACCATATGACATTATGACGTCGTGTGGTTTTGAAAGAGACGTGAAACCCGTTATTTAGAATTCCTTTGTGTGTATCTGCCAATATCCAGGTTTCACAGTTTAGGAGAATTAGATGTTCTTTAAAGTACTACCTAAATTATGGTCTGTTATGTTCCAAGTTGATAATTCTTAAGTCTCCTTTGAAAGACCTATCCATCTGTGACCTGTACAAACACATACTGTGTATACACCAAAGAAATGCAGAGGCTAAAAGAGGGCCTGATCTTCATACATGGGTATAAACATAGATAAACTGTGTGATGCTACATTCATGTAAACTAACACACACACACACACACACACACACACACACACACACACACACGTCCCTCATGACTGGTTTAGCCTGTTTTCTGCCACTGAGTTTAAGGATATTTTCAGACTTGTCCTAACGTTTGATTTTTGTAATTATTGTTGGGATTTTTTTTTATCTTGCTCTACATGGAAAATAAAATTGTGATTTAGATAGTTTGGTCCCAGCGGTCCTGTCTGCGCTCAGCAAATGGTTCCATGTCACTCCCTGCATCACAATATGGGAGCCACCGAGCTTGGCGGCAGCTAATCCTCTGAGCCTGTTAATAAGCTTAGGAGCACGTTCGTTGAAGGCTGATGCGTTAGGCACAAACAGGGAGAAAATATCTACTGGGGGAAGCTGAATTGGTTTTAATCATCTGCTAATCACCAGTAATGAGACCTACTCTGGGGAAGAAAAGAAAAACAGATAGTCTGAGGGAGGTTTTGTTCTTCACAGCAGAGTAACAGGCAATGAGAGGGCAGCTGTTATTAGGAAAGAAAGGATGGGAAGAAAGAAGGGATTTGGCTGGAGCAGATGAAGCGTCCTCTGCAGCGCTCCGTTTTGTTAGCTGAGTGTTTCTTTCATTCAGTCTCTGAAACTTCAGATCTTGCAGGGTCCCTGACAGCCCACCTCTAAGATATTGCTTCTTGAAGAAAGGAACTTCCCCCTGTCGTCTCCTGCTTTGCATTTGCTCCCCTGGCATTCTACCACAGAACTTTACAGAGTATCTCGGCTTGAAGAGAGAAGAAAAGAAAATGGCAAGAGGAGCTCTGGATTGATCCCCAAATAAAAGTGGGTGTGTGCAGCGGGGGGCTTCTGTGCAGCAAACTGGGGTGAGAGCACGGAGATTACTTGTCAGAAGCCAGGATGCCTGACAAGGAGTCCAGAAAGGAAGAATCAGTAGCAAAATGGTCGGTCCTAGCCTAATTGGGTAGACGGTCTTTTTAAGTTGTAGGCGCCATGTTTCAGGAAACTCAAGTACAGTTATGACTTTGCTGCCATTTTGGATACTGCCATTCACAGACACTTCCTTCCAAAGTTAATTCTTGCAATTGATAATATTATAACCATATTTAAAGGGGTGGATTAGGAATGTTGTTCTACATTGGGTCTGTGTTCTTCATGAGAAGCTAATGATATACCTGTTTGAATAGTATTTCTAGAAGGATCAATATACAGAGGGTACCCAAACCATATAAACACATTTTAAGAAAGAAAAACTGTATTAAAATTGTAATAATATACCGATAACAAAAGATGAATACAAGTCACGTTTGACTTCTGCAATTACAAGAGGTGCTCAAAGTTGTGGTAACAATGTCCAGACACTTTTGATTACGACAAACTACTGCTTGAGCAATGTTGACCAAAGTGTCCACTTGTATACATTTTTTTGGCACCCCCGTATATGACCAAACCAGTACAATAGCATCCTGTCCACCACTGATTCCTCTTTCCCTAAATATTTTTATATGCTGGTGCCAGAGCGAACACCCCAAAGCACAGCATCTGTGGTCGCCCACTCTCTGCTCCCAGATCCAAATTCTCCTTCAGCACTCAGGAATCTTCATATTGAAATCTAAACTCTTTGTTCCTCCATTCAAGTTCATAATACGCTAGATTTGTGCCCATGTGCACTGTACTTCTGCCAGAGTAAGGGCTTACTGTGCCCACATAGCCCGTCCTCCCCCTGTGGCTTTGTGAGTACTGTGTGCACTTGATGTACCCTTTGCTGGCTGTTGTTTCTTTTAATTGTATTAATGTTTAATAGTTCACAAGGAACATTATTCCCCTAGCCTAGATAACGTACCCTCTTCTCTCTGGGCTCTCATGACATGTGCTTCCAAGTATCCTATACCACTAATCTTATTTTTTTTAGCAGAGGAAATCAATTTAATATTTTTGGATTTTCTACATGTATATTTAAATAGTTAGTTGGGACTCAGGGCGTAAAATATAAGCCAAACTTGAACATTTATATTTATTTTTGTTAGCCATTTATATTCATTACTCCAGCTATAGGCAATGAGTTGGGAGTGGAGAACAGCAGAGTCAAACTATAAAGTGTATATTGGAGAAAAATAGAAAAAGCAATGCTAGTGAAAAGCATTCCCTGAACTTCTGAGTCATCATTTCATAAAACTCTTCCCATAGTGCCAGCAAGTGCTGAGGCCTTCCCAGCTGAGGGAATGCACGGTCTGTTTCCGCCTTGGGGGAGAGCATAGTCTTAGAAGGGAAGGAAAACATGCAAACAAAATGATAGCAGCCTAGTCCTCTAATAGTGCAACAATCTTCAAATACACTGGGAGTACTGAGAAAGCAAGATTCCCCCAGGCTGAGGGAACTTCATTAGGGATAGCTCAAGAGAGCAGGGTACCTGGAAGTCACAATCCTGGAGACTGGGAGATTTCCAGGAGAAGAAAACTAGGACTTCCAAAAAAAAGAAAGGAGAACCATCAGGAGATCAAAGGGAACAATTTTTTTATGGGAATGTTACTAGTCTAGTGTGAGCAGAGAACATTTGAAAGGCCACCATCAAGAATTCCAAGTAGGTGTTGGACATGATATTAACTTCTGCCTCTGAGCCTTGTATCAAATCAAGTGAGCCTTGAGCAAATCAAGTGAGGCGACAGATGTAATACCAAGTGTGCCTTCTATTCTGATCATTGGCCATGATTGCTGCTCTGAATTCTTGCTCTAAGAATTGAAATATATTTGGATGTCACCCCATCAAAAGTCCTTTAAATGCATGAGGCACAGATCTTGACGCACAGTGAACGTTCACTGTTCATGTGATGATGATCTTCATCACCATCATCATGACTCTCCAATATAAGAAAAGTTAAAGAGCCAATTAGCTAATTCCTTTATTTTAAAGGGGAGAACTGTGGCCCAAGAGAGGAAGTGACTTATCAAAGATCAACTTAATGGGAGTGATACCTTGCATTAGCTAATGCATTTCAAAAGCCTTTGACACCCATTGTGTCAGACACAGACAATGGGAAGCAGGACCTTATTTCCATTATTAAAGAAAGTTAGGTCGCTTGTAAAACTGAGTTTTTAAAATGCTTTTTTCAGGCCAGCAACATTTTCATGTTGTGAAACAATGGATTGACCAGAATATTTGTCCTAAGGCTTAATTTATTTTTAGTGGTGGGATAGAATGTGAGGCAAGACAAGATCTCCAATCTCATCTAATATCTCTTAGCTCATTCACACTGAAGATTTGGGAACTGAACCAGAGATGTGAAGTGACTTTCTCAAAGTCACACAGCAAGTATTTGGAAGATTCTAGCCAAGGTGTCCTGCTTATACTGCACTACCTTTCCTACATAGGAGACAAAGGAGAATAGAGAATGCCAAGTCAAAAAAAAAAAAAAAAAAAGCCATACAGTCGAGCAAAGCAGACACAGTTCATAAAAACATTCCCTCTTCTGAAGGAAGAGCATCTTGAAGGAAAGAAAAGTGGGAATGTCCATCACACCTTTAAATTCTAAGCTGAAAGAAATTGCCCAGAAAAACACAAGATGTAGAAGCTAACGCCATTGAGTTAGCTCTTCTGTCAACCAGATTCCTGTGCTTGGCCCTAAAATGTTCCAAGCCTCAGTTTCCACATCTGTAACATGGCCATACAAAGAACACCTGCCCTGCCTCCTTTTGCTGGGTTGTTGTGAGGCTGGGAGGTAATCCGGTAAAGGACATCTTAACAGTGAGCCTGAGGAAGTGGCAGTTAGTGAAAGGTGGAGATGATGCTGGACTGAGGGCCTAAATGTGATTAGAAATAAACAGGAAGAACAATGGTGAATCCCTGCCAACAGCAGAAATGCCTGGAGGGAGACAGTAGAGATGGAGTGTAGAGAGAGCTGTAAGAACCCTTGGCCAGACAGCAGCTCAGGGAAGAGGGGCTGGGTCTGCCAAAGGGTTAGGCCTTTATCCCGTAAACTGTAAGTCTTGTCTGGAAAGTTTAAACTGAGGACTTCCACGCTAATTTTAGGTCTTTAGAAATCTCTCTCAAGCAAAAATGTCAACAATGACTCTGAAAGAGACACTGAAGTCCAAGCAGTGTTTTGGAGGTTTATTGGGGACTTCTACTGGGAAATGGAGAGAAATTAGCAACATTTAGAGCAAGGAAGAAGTCAGTTTCTGCAGAACCTGCTGAGTGATGGAGGTGACTGACTTCTAGCTTTCTGGTTAAGAAAATTGGGTGGATAATGGTGCTTCCAATGAATGGAGTGATATTGGAAGAATGGGTTGGGTGTCATGTGGAATAAAGTTTTGGGGCCTCCTGATGAGAGAGGATAACACATTCTTAAAGGGGATGGACTTTCACTTCAAGAATACGTGGGTTTTAAGCTTGGCTTCAGCACTTTCCAGGCATCTACGAGATAATGAAGACAAGCCCAGGCCCATAAAGAGTACGACATGACTAAGGCAGGAGGACAATGGTGGTGAGACTGATAGTTGTGGTGGTGGTCCGGGTAAGTGTTCCAGACGAGGAGAGCTCTGAGTACACTTAGCACATGGTCAGTGATGAAAATGTGGGAAAGAATTACATCATCATGGGCTGTATATACAGGAGAGAAAACTGGGGAAGAGAGAGCCCTGCAGGACAGCAATATTTAAAAGATGGACAAAGGAAGAGAAGTTTACCTTGAGAAAAATCGGTAGTGATACAAGACCAGAACTAATCCCTGAGTGAAAGGTGATGAATAGCAATCTTCCACTCAAGTGTACGCTCCGTGAGGGCAAGTACTGTCATGGTTGTCTTTGCATTGCCAGTCACAGTGCAACACCTGAATTAGTGTAGGTGTTAATTCATGGGACCTACCATAGCACCAATTTTGTGTGTGTGTGTGTGTGTGTGTGTGTGTAGGTAACAGGTGTGTGAATGCATGGGCATACATGTGTTTCATGGGTGAGTGTCACATATATAAAAATTGAATTGTTTCCATATTTTAGGACAGGGAGAACTAAAATAATGTCAATAATTTGTTTAATTAATACCTAATTTTCTTTATGTATTAAATTAGTCCAACACACGCAAAAAGGTATTTGGGATAATGATGGCATATCTGGGATATGTACAAAGAAAGGAGCTTCAGGAAAGTCTAAAGGCTTAATTTATTTATCCAAAACACAGCAATAGTAACGTGTTGGAAGGGGGTGTGGGGGGTGATGCGTGTGAATCTGTATGGACTTGGTTATTGCCATTCTCCTGGGAACTCCAGCGTTCTTGGGGTCCTTCTGCAAATATCTCCACTATCCTGGCTCCAATAATAGAAATCCCACTTTAAGAAATTTAGAACTGAAGAAAAAATAAATATTTTCTTAAAATATTGGTAAAAATAAATAGATGAAGGTAATTAAAGGAAATTTAGAATCTCGGGATTCTCCTACACATGAGTATTGTAAGCACTATCTTGCTGGACTAAACCCAGAATCGTGGATTTGAGGACTTACGAAAGTGTGAGCAGATCATTTGTCTATTCACTGACTTCAGAGATACCTAAGTGGTCTCTAATTTGCCTTTGCAGGAAGTCTTGGTGATATAAAGCAGAAAACAGATTTATGTATTAGAGCCAAGTGCATAAAATTCCAGAAAAGTAACAGTATATCATTAGACAAGTTGTTTATCCTCTTGGAGCCTTATTTTCCTTTTCAGTTCACAAATGACGAAATGTCAACATTTAACCTCTTTTCTGGGAGCACAGAGTGAAACAGCTGATGTAAATCACCGGCACAATGTTTACCACAGAGAATGTTTTGAGGAATCCCCTCCTTATGCTTCCTACCTACTCCAGGTATAGGATGAACCAGTAAATGGTGGGTTGATGATGTGTGAATTCAAAAGATCTATGCAATTCAGTTGCAAGAAGTATTATAGTTACCTATGTGGCTCCATAGTCTTCAGTCAAAAAGATCTGGTGATGCTGCAGTAATAACCCTGAAATCAATGGCTTGCCACAACAAAAGTTTATTTCTTGCTGTCAGTATACATGTTTCATTGTTTCAACTCTATCCACTTGCTAAAGAACCCAGGAAATCGAGAATTCCTCACCTGGCAGCTGGACCGTCTGAATTCCAGGTCTTGCATTCACCTCAGCAGAAGAGAAAGCTGGATGGTCACACACCAGCTCCTAAATACTTGGACTCAAAAATGACACATGTCATTTCCACTCACCCAGCTACACAGCCCCATCTTACTGCAGGGAGTCCATGTAAAATGGGGAAGTCCGTGGACATTTGGTGAGGAGTAAATATTTCTGACAAAATTACAAAATGGCATAATACATTCAGTTGGAATTGCAGACACCATACATCTAGCTGAACCTTAAATTAGAACATTTTGTGTATTTTCCATCCCATTCCATTCTCCTAGAGAATTGTTCTCACACTTGTGTGTATGTGTGTGTGTTTTGAATCAGTCTCCCTTATTTTATTTTTTTAAGGTTGCATTACAAAATCATTACTTTTCATTGGCTAATCACTTGACTTTTTTATTTATTAAGTTTATTGAGGTGACATTGGTTAATAACATTATGTAAATTGCAAATGTATAATTCTATACTACATCATGTATATATTGAACTGTGTGCTCATCACCCAAATTTGATGATTCCGTCACCATAAATTTGACCCCCTTTGCCTTCTTTATCTTACTCCCACCCACTTCCCCTCTGGTAACCACCATACTGATGTCCATGTTCCTGAGTTTGTTTTGTTTGTTTGTTTGTGAGTTGCTTTCTATTTTACATCCCCCATATGAGTGAAACCATATGGTTTTTGTCCTCTTCCATCTGACTTATTTCACTTAGCATAATACTCTCAAGATCCACACAGGTTGTCGCAACTGGCAGTATTTTATCCTTTCTTAAAGTTGAGTAGTATTCCGTTGTATATATGTACCACATCTTCTTTATCCGACCATCCATCAAAGGATACTTCCGTTGTTTCTATGTCTTGGTCACCGTTTATAATGCTGCAATGAACATATGGGTACACGCATCCTTACAGACAAATGTTTTCAAATTTTTCAGGTAGATACCCAGAAAAGGGATTGCTGAGTCATATGGTAGCCATCCACAAGTTTTTAAACTATAAATTGATTTCATGCTCAGCTAACAGTAAAAGGAAATTTGTAGACCATATACAGATGAGCTTTCTCATTTTCTGGACTTAGAATAAAAATAGTGACTGGCTTCTGAGGCTCTGGCTAGCTCCGATCCTTTTGGGGCCACCAGGGAAGAGAGCCCCCGGAAGTGACCATTGGCCATGGTGCCCTTCCCTTTTCCTTGGCTCCTCATCTTCTTCTCTCTTTTCCCTTTGGTACCAGTGCATCTGCCTCTGCATTTTATATTTCTGTATGTCAGGCTGATTAGCATACTTTGACAGATTAAAAGGCTAAGGTCAAACCAACAAACCCCTAAAGAAGTACTGCTAATTATTGTCATATGATTTTTTAAAAAATATTTTGCTCTTCAAAGAATTTATCAAGGAATAAAATTCAACTTTGTATCCCAAGGGTTGTTTTAATATCAGTTTTAAAAACTTTTTTTTTTAAATTGTTTTAAAAAAATGTCCCTTTGCTTTCTGTGTTCCATGTTGCAGGAGAGCAATGAGCAGATCCCAGGCTGGTCATCTCCACAGTGGTGGTCATTTCCACTTCAGAAGAGCTTCTTTCTAGAGTGGCACACAAAATGGCAAACAGTCTTGTGATACTGTAATAAAGCAATCCATGGCTCTGTCACTGCCTTAGCATCCATATAGAAACCCAAAGTTATCATCAAGAGAGGAAGTATAGTGACCACCCCAAAGGCCCGACAGGTTAGGGGTTAGACTAGTGTTGCTGTGTCCGCGTCTGAATCTCCGTGTCATCCTTTGTGAGCTGTGAGACACTGGGCAGGCTATTTATTCCCTCCAGGCATCAGTTTCCTGATCTGTAGAATGGGGACTTGGGAACATTGCAACACATCCCATCAGGTTGAGGTAAATGGATTTGGAAACGTGCCTGGAACTATAGACTTGTTCACTGGCAGCACTTCCTTATTTGGGTAGTTTTACCTTCACGTTATCACCACAGAGTGGTTGACCTCTTAGATGTTCAGAAGTAAAATTCATGTGTTTTTAAATTTCTAAAGAATTAGTCATCTGGCTGATGGGTATGCAAAGGTAAGTAGCCAAACCTCATCCATTGCAGGTAAATCACCCCATGGCCGCAGATAGCACTCATGAGAAGCACGTCAGCCAGGCCCCAGCCCTGCCAAGAGCAGAGCCTGGCATAACGGGGTTGGGAATGGCCAAGTTATATCTCTAGTCACTCATTAGATTTTTAAAAAATCAATTTGGAGAATGACAAGTGACTGCACTGCCCCTCAAAGGTCTTTACAGTTTGGCTGGGGAGCTATGGCTTGTGACCAAGTGGCTTATGACAGGGGGCATGGGGTTCAAGAGGAGTTTGAGAGAGAGTAAGTAAACTGGGGAGGAGCGGGGGATGGAGACAAGAGTGAGAGGAAAGAGGAAGGAGTGAAAGCATTAAATTCAAAAGCTAATTATTCAACGTACTTTGAAAAGACAAGAACAGGACAGCCTCCAAGTAAGAGGCATCTAATAGCTCAAGAAAATCTCCAGTGAAGCCGCTCGCTACAGGTGAAAGGCCAAATTACCAGATCAAGTGGCTACATTATCAAAAATTATTCTATTGATTTCAGCGAGGTGTGTTTTTCCTGGGATAATTACCACCATCTAAAATCTCCTTTCCTGCTGATTTGGATGGAGCAGGCAGCACCTTCTCCAAGTTTCAAGTTGTTCAAGATGAGTACATGCCTTTGTGTGTGTGTGTGTGTGTGCGTGTGTGTGTGTGTGTGTGTGCGCGCGCGCATGTCTACTGTGAGAGTCGGGTTAACACTGGCTGAGAAAGGCAGACAGGCTGATACTATTCCCAAGGCCAGCGCCTTTGCCGCTACTGAGAAATTTGGTGCAATGAGTGTCATTTGCACAGGGAAGGTTCTGCGTTCTGGATTTTCTGGGACATTTTCTACAAGGGATCCCACTTGGGGGGAAACTACCCACTGAGTCATTAGGGGAGTCCTAAACTTATCTAAGCACAGCTGGAAAGCAGAAAGACAAAGCATTTAACTTCACACCTTATGGGCCCCCATGGGGGTGCACTTGAATCAAAATTTGAGGGAGGTGGGGTGTGAGGAATAGAGGTATTTCTAAATTTATTTAGATTATCAACTGCTGTCTTTATTTTTAAGGACGACTATAAGAAAAAGAGCATTTTTATTGAGGTATATTTGACGTACAACATTGTATTAGATTTAGGTGTACAACATACACAATATACATGGGGAAATGATCACTGCAGTAAGTTTAGTTAACATCCAGAGGAAAAGAACAGGTACTGGTGCAACGATCCACCTGTGAAAACTGGAAAAGACTCTTAGAAGTGCATCTGTTTTTTAAGAGAATAAAATGTTCTCTCTGCAAGTGGGAATATAATGCCATTTTAATAATTCAGATAGATTGTTCCCCAAGAATGATTTATTTGGGGTATAACAACAGGTGGACAATTTCCACTGGCCAGTGGATAAAAAGTGTGATGAATTCAGTGTGTACATTCCCTTCTGGTGGCGTCAAAGCCCGCATCCCAATCTCCTAGCTACCGTTCTCGGCTTCACAGTTGGTTAATGTAAAACCAGGCTGATACAGGGCGTCTGGCAGTTTACGTTTGAACTCGAGCCAAGAGAAAGCGTCTTTCTGGTGTTGGTGAACTTCCACCTCGCATGGGTCCAGAGAGTGCTATTGTGCCCATGAATAAAAGCATTGAGGCGGTGGTACAGGGAACGCTAAGCCAATTATCCCTGCATTTGTTCTCCACCGGACGCCGCCTACTTCCTGGGACTCCTCCCGTGGGTGCTGAACATATTCAAATCTGTCCCTAAAAGGTTTAGTCTAGGTTGCTTCTTCAGTACTGTTTGAACATTAAATATGCAAATAATCATCATTACACTTCCAACAATTACACATGTTTGCGAGCACCGTGTCAAGTGCTGGCAGCAGAGCAATCATTTGCAAAGACAAATATTCCATTCCAAGAGATGTCACGCTGCTTCGAAGATTCTTTTTCTTTTTCAATTTTTTTTTTTTTTTTTTTTTTTTGTATTAGTAGCCACATTGCTGTTTCTGAAAGCGTGCAAATGAACACAACAGTGCTGCCAATAGCTGCCAGGTCCTTCCCCTCAGCAGAGCAGGTGTCAATCATCGTCAGAACCAGCCAAGGCTGGGGAGCAGCACCCGCATGGGATGGAGGAGGCCTTACACCGGGCAGGGGCTCCAGGACTCCCGTCTCCCTCCCGCGGCCCCTCCGTGTCATCGCTCCTCTCAGAAGGGGCCTCGGGCCCTCAGAATATTTTAATTCCTGATTTCTGACTATATTATCAGGTGTCTGTAACAGACGAATTATCATTTGTAGCTCGGAGGTTATGTGAAAAGCTGCCTGAAAGCACAGGGCGTGAGTCACAGCAGGGGCATGGCTTCTTGGCTATGCATTTTTATCCCTCCATCCCATTTTCCTTCTCTTGCCTCCCTTCCCTTAGCTCTGGGCTCTCCCCCTCCTGCTTCTCCACGTAGTTAGGGATAATTGTCACCGTTTGCTTTTATCGCAACCGAAGTGGCCGCTTAGAGGGGCCTGGACTTGAGTCAGGACTAATCTTGCCTTCTCCCAAAGTCATAAAACCCCAAGTCTTGCAGGGCCCAATTGATAACCCTTGCGCTTCTTTTCCATGAAAGACGGATGGCTCTGGCAAGCTTGGGAGACTGAAGATAATGGGATTGACTTGGTACTTAAATCGCAGTGAACCAGGACAGCATAAGTAATTAGTGAATTGGATCCATCCTGGGGTGCTAATGATGGCTAAGTCAGCCCCCACGCCATTCTGCAACCGGCAAGAGGCACATCCATCTCACACAGATAAAAACCAAAGGGACACTGCTCACAGACACCATTTATTCCTTCTTTAGTGCACAATTTATCCTAGAAAGAGGGGGAAAAAAATCTCATTTTCGTCAAGCGATACCCAGAAGACCAAGTGACCAGCTTCCACCAGAGTTCATTTTGATCACAATACGGCTGCTGTTCTTAATTAAGAAAGTGTAATTAAGAGAAACTCTACATTTATCTTCTTATCTTGTGTCGACACAGATTCTCACACATTACCCATATTTGTTTACAATTTGGTTACCGGCTTCCTATCGGTGAGCCAGTGAGGAGCCTTCATTTGCATTGAGGTTGGGGCATTATAAGGATTTTGAAAATGTAAGAGATAAATAGCTAACCACAAGGATAACTTTTAGCATATCAGGTCCTAGTTTAAAAATATATGTGTGTATATATATATACACACACACACACTCACACATACATAATATTCATGTATGTTTACATATATAGACATACATACATAGATAGTTTACATATATAGTGTACATATATAGGCTACGTATACTATATATTCATACACAAACACTGGTAACATGATGTATCTTTACATTTTCCCTCAATTAATTCAAGTGTAAGGCATATGTGTACAGACTGGTCTGCTCTTTCATTTTTCTTTTTACACAGAGTGATGGCATTTTATGAGGATAATTTAGATAAATGTCTTTTCGTGGAGTTCACTTATCCTTCCAGCAAACATGATCGACAAAGAGCCACAAAAGATGAATGACACTGAATTTCGATCAAACATATGTCTGTCAGTGGAAAAGACTTCAAATGGGCATCTTCCTTTTCTTCTTCCCCTCCCCCACATATGATTTCATCAACAACTAAATTGCCCAGGAAATACACTTTTGTGAAAATACACTTTTGTGGAGATAACCAGGGACTCTCAGAATTAAAAGTGAAAACGTGAAGCAAATGCATTTCGACTCAAAAGTTAGCAGCAATCAAACATGCCAGCCTGACAATTTTTAGGTGGATTGATCAGAACAAAATGTGACAGACTGTGAGCCTCGTTCCCTCAGCTCTGTCATGGCAAAGGGGTGTTAAAGCCAAAAAACAAACTCTGCCTCTTTGGTCAATTTGAGTCCATGTCTTCTGTGGTGACCACGTTTCTGTGAATCTTTCGTTAGGGGGCCAATTGAAGTTGTAACAGATAACGAGAAAAGCGAACATAATTGGTTAGTAAGAAACTCGCTTTTAACTAATTTTCCTATACACCCCATCCACCAACCCATTTTTTTTTTTTCAATTACAGTTTACATTCTGTTTTGTTTTAATGTGAGCTTTCTTTCTAGTATTCTTCATTTCCCAGTGACTCGCTTCTCGGAAGGCATTTTCATGTACATGTGAGGAACATACACACATCAGTACATTATCATATCAAGGACTGATCTCCCTGAAAGGTTTCTTAATATTTAATATTTGAGTAGAAAGCTGATTAAGCGAGCACTCCCTTTTCCTCACAATCTGTCCCTGATTAGGAGGTATTTAGACTAATGTCAGATGAGAGGGGGGCAGGGTCTCACTGCCGAGAGTATAGTGGAGAAATTTAGTTTCTTCTTGGAGCCCAATAAGTTTTGATTTGAGTTTTTTTCTCAATATGGATTTCTCTAAGTTTCAGTCTGACTAAAACTTGACTTTTATGTTCAAACTGCACCAGTTTGTATTCACGGTCCAAATTATGTCTATCGCCCTTGAGCAAAGAAAGTTTATGTTAATTGTATGATTTTGCTCAGAAGCAAGGTCACGTATGTGTTGAATGTGTGTATAGTATTCATACGAGTATTGTTTAAAAGAGTTCTTTCCATTAATAACTTGTGGTTTTATTCCAAAAATATTTTATTTTAATTCTTTTCTACATCTACCAATGAATAATGTAGACTGATAAAAAACAAACAAAAAAAAACACTACTCTTTCCCCTAATATCATCCTTCATGTAAACAGACAGTTCTACCATTCGCACCACCACAGTAAAATTAAAATATACATATCTTTCATTTACTTGGGGAAAACTAGCGACATGCTAAAAATGTTAATTTTAAATTTTAAAAATAGCATCATACATCAAGAGGACTTGAATTGAGAAAAATACATTTATCTCTTCAGGGGAAAGTGGCACTTTTAGAGGGTATTTTTTAGGGAGATACATAAGTCTAAATTAGCTAAGAAAACTCTATTTTCTAAAAAAAAAAGTTATCAGATATTGAAAGCAAATGTTTATTTACATATTATAGCAAAGTGGGTAAGGTAGTGGGTGTTTCGTCCGATTGCCTGGGTGTAATCCCGACCTCATCAGTCATAGAATGTGTCTTCTTAGTCCAGGTCCATCACCTCTCTGGAAGTCGGTTTCCTCTTTGATAAAATGGGGACAATCATAATCCCAGCCTCACTGGGGTCTTGTAGAGTGGAATCAGTTTATCCCCATAAAGTGCTTAAATAATACCTAACACATAGCACAAGAAAAGCAATCAGCAGTTTTTAAGAAAGTTGTATCTTATCAATAAATGTTTTATTTTTTCCTATGTATAAAGGATTTTATGTTTCTACCAAAACTCTGGTGATTTCTAAGGTTTTCCACTGGCTAAAGAAAGGAAAACCATCTTACAGATAATATCTATGCAGGGCTGCTGTTGGCCATTGTCAAAGGGGACCCTGGTGAGGAGCTGATGAGATTCCTGAGGGTTCAGACCAGGCAATGGTCAGCCCTGGGCCTCCATCACCCCAGGGCAATGCTTAGTTCGTGCTGTCCATTTAAGGTCTTTTCAGTGGAGGATGACTCCTATACCCAGACTTCTCCCCCTTAGAATCAGAAAAGAACAAATCAATGTGATGCTGGCATTTGCTACCATGAAATATACTTTGAAAGTGAGCACAGGACTTGAGAGTTGAAAGTGGGACTTCCCCTTTGTATAGCACCCATCATAAGCAAATTATCTGATTTGGGATGGTCCTAATTGTGGGATTACGTTTGAGAAATAAGTTTAAGGTTATGTTAACATTACTGTACAGTGCTTGGAAATTAATAGTGAGGTGGAAATCAATGTCTTAGATGTAAATCCAATTTTTGTTTTTTAATTGTACCTCCTTCTGCCCCTGGACACAAAACACTGACCACTAAAAATGTTCCCAACTTTTCTTCATGGATTCATTTGCATAGTAATAAAAATTTTTGAGTATTTTGAAATTTTAAGGAGAAAATATTTCACAAAAATTTAAATATCTTTAGGCATGATGACTGCTTTCCTACACGATTCATTCTTTTCAACTTTGATATTCATCATGGAAGAGTTTCCACTTGCATGATTACAATATAACAAGATTTATGCTGCTATCTGAACTTCCCCTGCCATAAACGGAGAGTTCCTTTACTTCGTGGAGTCTTTAAATGGAATCCTGGCAGGTGGAATAGCCACTCTCTCTGAGGCGTAGTGTTACATGGGCAACTTAGACGAAATCTATGAGGTATTCTTTCTATGAAAGAGACTGAGAGAATGGGAGAGAGAAAAAATGTGAGCCAATGATTAAATGAACTTCAGGAGCATTTTCATCTGGGAGACAAGTGTGAATGGAGGAATAATAAATGACTCCCTGCCTTTCTAGAAAATGATTGGTATCCATTGTCTATTCTGGAAGCCATCTGATAGCCCTGCCATCGACCAATGGGCATAGAAAAGTTTACATAAAAGAAAAGGGGTCAGCTAATAGAGAGCAGAGGCTTAGCCAAAACAAACTGAAATGCTTCATTTCACTAAGGTTTGATTAATGGGATATTAGACACCTAAGACCGTTAAGACAAGAGCTAACTAGCCTTTAGCAAACTGTGCTGTGAATCACACTTCACACATCAAGATGTGAGGTAATGAGATTCTCAAAAAGTACTACATTTAGAAACAACCCCTTCAACTCGAACACACAATTCCCAACTCCTGCCAGTTGCTGGCACATTTCCATTGGAGAAGTTGGAAAGGAAGCTCTGGTTTTTTTTGTTGTTTTTTTTTTAAGGGGTAGTTTGTGTTTGTTTGTTCCTGACCACTGATAGCATGAGCTAGCAGCTGGTGTGAGAATAAAGGAAAATATGTGTGTATTGGCAGCAGATAATTTATAACATGGCGTGATTATTCTCTCGGAGTCTTAAACATCAGAACTTATGGCTTAAAAAATAATAATTCGCATGAACAACTTTACAGCCTCACATCAAGAGTTATTTGCTATTGTTGCATAATGTGGGATTTTCAAAAATCTCTCCTCCCGCTCCCTACTCCACCCCAAGATTAGTGTGAATTCGCGACCAACATGATTTGCAATTGATCATTCTTGAACATTTAAAATTTTTGTTAAGGATTTCATTGCCATTACAGGCCGGTTTTTTTTTTTTTCTTTTAGCTGCGATGTGAGCTCTTGGTAAACCTACATCTCCACCTAGTGGTGCCAGGGAGCAGTTAATTACTTCACTTTTCAATCTCAAGCAAACCAAGATTTTGTCCTACTTTGCAGCCGGCACCAAAGTCCTTGGCCGCTGTGTGGTTGAAGCATAATATTAAAAGATAACATTTTAATCTCAGGATATTTTTACTTCTTTTCCATCCCCCATATTTTTCTTCTCCTCAGCCCTTAAAGCTGACATTATTAGATTGCAAAATAGCTGGAAAATATTCCTCCCACTCTATTTTTCATTCTTACACTGTGCTCAAAGGCTTTGACCAAAAACTCATTTGGGTAGCAAAGGATCATCTTTCAAGATTCCCCCACCCCTCTCTGCTTTCTTATTCTTTGCCAGCTCACTACTTGGCAGGCGTTTCCTCTGCTAGAGAGGCCAAACAGAAGTTTCTATATAGATGTCTCTAAGCTTATTCTCAGTCTGCTAGAAAAATTACTTACGATGCTCCCTCACCTTTCAGGTTAATGAAAGTGCCATTTCTGCGTTTGCCACCTCCGATCATCCCAAACAGACAAGTGATATCAAAACTCATTTTCACGCACAGCTCAGCCCATGCTTTCCCATTAAGCCCTGAAGCCCATACTTAGAAAGAAACCATTTAACCACACTAATACATCGCAGGTTTATATGATTTGAATAATCAATAAACAATTAAGAACATTTTGCTTCTTTAAGACCAAAAAGACTTTTGAACTAGTCTCAGTTAAAAGGAGAGAGTTTGTTTTGCTTTTAATTTGATTTGCAAGATTATAGAGCACCTGCCCCCCAGAGATGTTAGTTTAGCCAATCATACAGATTCTTCTATAGTTATTCCTTCTTGCCAGTGGATCCAGCATTAGCATCATCTGCATTATAGTGAAATGTAAGAGCCGGGGCTTTTTGGCTGCTGTATGTCTAGAAAAATTCAAGCTAACTAAGACAGTCGCGGCTTGCTAATTCCTGTAATTAAACACCACTTTTAGGAGGGGATATTACACTGATTGAAACTGTTGCTGCTCTATTGGACCCCAAAATCTTTAATAATCCTACCCTGAAATGTTGAATTTCTTTGTACCTGTTAATTAACACCTATTAACTTATATAGAAGGAAAAAGCAAGATGTATTTGTCAGTTTGCTTCTGCTCTAACCTATCTTTTCCTTAAACTTGCTGCTCTCGCATGTGAATTCTTAAATTGCCGGAAAGCTCCACATGTAGAGAACTATAAGGAAAGCAGTTTAGAACATTGGAATTCTTCGAGCATTTTTAACTTTCTCCACATTTAGAGCAAAACGTACAAAATTCTTTCGCTCAGATGTTTAAATTCATCATCTGTGCTATCCTCATCAAAGATCAATGGTGCAGTGCCTTTTTCCTCATAACTCCTCAGTTGTTTTCCAAAACGCCGCCTTCACAGATAGGGAAAATTTTGCTCGGTTTGGTTGCTAAAGCATTCTCAATATTATGCTCTCTAAGAAGGAACTGTAGTTTACCATCCGTTTGCCAGACATGGCTGCAATTACATGGAAATAATCAATACAACTTCACTCCTTGAAAGCCCTTTGAATTTTCCCATACTTTTAAACATAAGTGGAAAATGACTAATACATGAAGTTTTAAACTAAGGATACTTCAAGCTTTGACAAAAGGACCAGTCCAGAAGGAAGGAGCAAAGAACCAGACAGATTGTCAGACTGTGTCACACAAAGGGAGACTGGTTTTAGGTATCGTGGGTAAGAAAAAGTCTTCTGGGTTTTGATGACTATGCTTGATTATAGTCTTCTCGGAATCACCCCGCGGCCGCACTGCAGCACAGACTCTGCACAACATTCAATCTCTCTTGGGCCAAACTGTGACTGTGAAGGCCTCCATGGGACGGGCCAGGACAATCTACAATGTGGGGACATCAGAGGGTTTCCAGTAATGCCTACAATGGAACACACACACACACACACACACACACACACACAAACACTTTACCCCTTTCAGTCCATCAGCCTAATGCTCAATGACTCCCTAAATTAATGTGAACCCAGTATTTTAAAATTAAGTACTTAAGAGTTGTAAATGTCATTTGATAGGTGATTTTTAAGCTTGGACTGGACCTGTGGGTTGCTTCTGCCTTCTCACCACGCTCCTAACCCCATTGCCTACTGATCTATGGTGGGGAAGGCGGTTGGGGGCAGGGGAAATGTTGCAATTAGCAGGGAGAAGAGATGGAGGTTTGCTAGTAATTAACTTGTCCATCGTAGAAGTCTTTCTGTTTTACCCGACTGTTTTGGCCCCGTGACAATGGACACCATAGCTCCTCTGAAGTCACCAGGTATCACTGTTACACATAGACCCTGTTCCATCTGGTGAGCAATTGTTCTTTATTATCCAGAAGCCTTTGCTGGTCTGCACCCGCCTGTGCTACGGCAACACCCAACACTGGGCACCAAGCAGAAAGCCCTCTCAGTACCCACGGACACATCCCCCAACACAAGCTACCTTGTTTCCCCAAAAATAAGACCGGGTCTTATATTAATTTTTGATCCAAAAGACCCATTAGGGCTTATGTTCAAGGGATGTCATCCTGAAAAATCATGCTAGGGCTTATTTTCCAGTTAGGTCTTATTTTCGGGGAAACACGGTAGTAATGAGTAATGAGCCAAGGGGCTTCCAACCTTAGCCACACACCAGGTGGAGCCCTCTCCACCTCCTCCCCCACCATGAGGTCTCAGACTCCTGTCACCAACGACTTTCTCCTTTCTTCTTCACGCACCAACAAAAAGATTCCCGCCCTAGACAAAGAAGAGAATGTGCTCCAAGACAACTGGCATGGTTTTAAAGTTGACACCTTCAGTGCCAACTATTGTGAACCTATCGTGAAACGCACCAGTTCTGCAATACAGATTATGTCATTCTCTGTTCTTTTTATGGAACCTCCATGTTCAGACTTAAGCAATAGCTTGACGAAATGTATTCTATCATGAAAATAAGATTCCATCAGCAAGGCCCTCCCTGTCATATTACCCAACAGCTGACCTTTAGCACAAGATGAATGGCTTCCCTGTTCCAGGACTGGAACACCCTGGTCCAGAAATGACTGCCGATCTTTGAGGTTCAGGATCCTGACATGATTCCAAGAGCAAGTCCTGTGTTAAAAACCCAAGGACACTTGGGAAAACCCAACACTTGGTGGTTGTTCTTCCTTATCACTTGTGCCAATTTTGTCTGTTCTTTAAATTTTATCCCTCTTTTGTATAAGGCAATTTACCACCTCAATAAAGGAATGTCAAATGGAAACCAAAAGAATCAGCTCAGTAATAAACTGACACCTTTTAAAAGAAACACAGAATTCCATAGCAGGCTACAGTGTTCCCACATGACAGCAGGAAACCCAAACTGGATGCTCCACAGAACATACCAGAAGAACAAATGAGAAATTTTGTGAAAATATAAAGAGACTGAATTTATTTCCAGTTAAAAGGGTATAAAAACTACAGACTTTACAAAATCAGAGATTTGTTCTAAAGTCTCACATTGATTTGAGTATGTCAGTGGTGGGGAGAAGCCCAGTTTTTTTCCTAAAGTCAAGTGTCTTTCTGTAAGGATGGGTCCTAAAAGGAGTGAATTTTTCATTCATTGCATATGAAGCTACTAGAGCTCAGTGGAGTGGTTAGAAAAATTGAATAAGATTGTCACTTCCTGCTCTCTTTGTAGTCCTTCAGCTCCCTACCAAATATAAAACTGTGATTTTGGAATTACTGGATGGATAGATCTAGAGAAGTCCAAATTTTGTGGTCCGTCTCTAAGGCAAACTGTATAAGCAAATCCTTGGCTTATGTTTCTGGCCACATTCTCTAGTTCCCTCACAGAAATGCTACAACACCTTTCTCAGAGATGACAAGAGTACTTCATAAGGAGTTCTCTAGTGAGCATTTTCAAATCCCTGTGCTTAAACTACAGGTATTATTAGGCCTTGGGAAATACCATCACCATCCCAGATTGAATGGCAGAGTCTAAGAGTGGGACATCGGAAGAAACCAAATGTGTACGTTCAGCTAAATTCTATAGTTTTTTGCTCCTTGTTATCCCAGAAAAAATACCAAACTCCAGTGCCCAGACTTCAAGGCCATGGTGACCCTCTTAAACAAGCTCGTTAATGCCTTGTTGCTTATAGCAAGCATCAGTGCACACTCTATTTATGTACCTGTCTCCTCGTCTGTATTTGATGTAGTTAGGAACAGAACAATCGATGTTTATCTTGATATCTCCTAACAGTCACTGCAATATGCGGTTTGGGGTAATACTCAATAAGTATATGTTGAATTAATTGTCCCTCACGGAAATAAGATCACAATGGCAGTGGCTCTTAATTCTTGAAATGTGCTACTTTGTTGAGTCATTCCTTATATGTACGTGGATGTGAATGTGTGCGATGTGTGTATGTGTCAAGTATTTCTAAGACTCATCTCATGTTGGACTTCTGAGAATTTATGGTATGATTTAAATAGAGCATTGATTGATGAGAGATTAGAATAAATTCTCAAAATCCAAGCATTATCCCACGACTTGTCACATACAATTATTTCAACAAGTCTAAAGTTATTTGAATCAATAGTACTGGAATTGCAAAAATCTGATTGCTGGACATAACATTAAGGCTCATACTAAAACTTCTTTATAACAATAATTCAAAGAACATATCAACTTAAGGAATCATTTTAAGTGCTCCCAAGTTTTAACGTAACTGTAGATGCTCATGAGAACAGAATATCTCAGTATGTGCCAACCCACTTATGAATGATCAGAGAGTTCAAATAGATCCTTATATTCCTGCCCTCTCCCAAGTTGAAAATCATAATAAAATTATAATGGCTTTGAAGTTGCCTTTTATTATTTTGTTTACTTTTTTCATATTATTTCCAGATTCCCCTCCTCGCTCTCCAAGATCCCAAATTTCTTCCATCTTTTATATTCTTCCTAGCACGAAGATAACATTATACAGTGAGCACTGTGGGACCATGACATCTCTTCCCTTCCAACAATCTTCTCTAGATGCTCATTCACCCCAAATTTTCAAATCAAAATGAAGAAAAGCAAGCTGCTATATAGTACATGAGCCCTTTCTTTTTCACCTTATAATTATGATAAATATTGCCAAGTGTGGGGCTGGGGAGAAATGGAGCACCCAGGAGGCAGCATGTTGGGAAAGGAAGATTAAGGGCTGGAGGTCGTGGGGTGCAGTGGGTAAGAGCACTTTGCAGTTGTAGCTCATTAGTTTATCTTCCAGACTCCTTGTCTTTAAACTGGCAATGAAAATTGTACTCAGCTGCTGTGAGGATGAAACAAAATGGGGCACGTTAAGTATCTGGTTCAGCCTCACTGAGCTGGCAATTGCAGCTAGGAAGACATCAGACACCTAGGAAGTCCCGGGTGACGTGAGATACCTCGGCTCCACATACTATCAGACCTCCTCCTCCTCCTCCTCCCTCTTTTCCCGTTCTACCCCCTCCTCTCCTCCCACATCCTTACTTCCCTCACCTGCCCATCTCTCTCCCTTAATGTTATTTCTTCCTCACCTTTATTGTTTCTCTCCTCTATCTCAACTTCTGATTCAGTTTAAGTGGCACGTATAAAAGTACTATATCTTTACCTTTCCAATTAAAAAGCAATGTGACCATGTTTCTGCCGTGACTTAAACCTACCCCTAACATTTTCTCCATCTCAACTCCTAAATATGAGCAGACAAAGGCCCAAAGCCATGGAAGAAAAATTGCCAAAAGGGAATTCCTCCCTCTAGGGTGCCTTGCTAGAAAACAGCACATGGTTTTATCAATATTAAAATTACACACCTATCGTTACAGCAGGCCCAGCACTGTTCTAGGTACAGGATCATTTCAGCGTATAAGACCAAATTATGAGTGCACACTATGTGCCAGGCATCATGCCTCAGACACTCGTCACAACGACCCTTGCACACTCAGTGTCATCCCAAGATGAGGCCACAGAGTTGGCAAAGTCAAGTCTCATGCAAACTCATCAAGGCAACCCAAGGCAGAGCTGAGAGTCAAACCAGGTCTGTTGACTCCATTATGTCTTTTGAAGAACAAATTAACAGCTCAGGAAAAATATTCTACATAATTTCCTAGACAACAGAGCATAGATTTCCTTTCCTGAACCTACCAACGTTACACTGATGTGATGTGAACCTGACCTCCTGACTTTAACTTGGAGCAATCTTTTTACCCCTTATTGACCAAGTCCAACTGCAAAAGCCAACTGTGGCTGACTGCAGCTTGTCCTTAACCACAGGGTCTCTGATGTCTATTTGGTATTTGTGTTGCCTAGACCAGAATGCAGGGGCCCCGTCTACATGGCTGGTTTTCCCTGTGCCTTCCTTGAACTGCTTGTTCTCTGAGGTCAGCCAACCCTTGCTACCATCCTGCTCTTGTAGTGGTTCTCCTTTCATAAAGTTTTCTTTAGTCATAATACTATAATTCTTCCCTTCCTTAATTGTGGCTTGGAAACACAACTCGGAGCCATGCTGCACGTTATGACTGTAACTCATTAGCACCAGGAGGTTGTGGGAATGTGTCCTCACCTCTCATCAGCAATCGGAATGTGGATTCTCTTGCTGTTTAGTTTTCCATAATCTTTATGAAGTGAAATGCAATATTAGTTTCTAAGGCTTTCCCAAGCAACTATCTTCTAATGGGAAAACTTTAACAAAAAAAGATGTATTGCATGCCAAATAGCTAACCTCCCTCTCATAAATATTTATACTTTTAGGCAGAGTTGAAACATCATTTGTAAGATAGATGTGCTTCTTTGGATTTCCAACAAGAAACTGCCTCGCGAGCTGAACCCGTTTCTCCAGCTAATGGGCACGAAGCCCTTGGTCATGGGCTGGAGGGACAGGGGGAGAAAATCACTAATTGTTCCAGGAAGAGATCATCTCAGAAGAACTTCTCCAATGTCATCCCCTTCCCACTGAAGTGCAAGATGTAGACATGAGAACAAATGTTGGGAAATACGGTTTGGCAGGATCTCAAGGGACTGTTCTGTAACGAGGAAGCATCCGTTAGCTGAGTGAAGTGACTGGTTCTCAAGTGTGTTCCTCATGCCAGCAGCTTCAGCATCTTCTGAGAACCTGTTAGAAATGCACATTCTCAGGCTCCAGCACAGATGTGCTGAGTCAGAATATTAAGTGAAGGGACGGAGAGGTGTTCTGTGTTTTAATGAGGCTTCCAGGTGATTCTGAGGCACACTAGACTATGTGGAGCATAATGCTTTACGCCCCTGGTGTTAGAAAAACCTGAGTTTGGGTATTAACTCCATACTACACGTGTGTTCCTTGGCGCATGACTTAGCTTCTTCAAGCCTCATGTTTCTCATCTCTGAAAAGTGGGTATTACACGTCTCATGAGGTTGTAAGGATGCACCAAGAAAATCCACATAGATTGTTTGTAACAATGCCTGGCACAAAATAGGTATACAATTCAATATCTGTTACCTATTATTATTTTAGCTCAATTAATACAGTTTAATTCAATGATCTAGATATAAATACAGGTTGTGATCAAAATATTTGGTGAATGTATAAATAAAAAGATTTTATTACAGTAAAAGACACACTGCCATTAATCCCCCTCAAAATACTTCCCCTCACTTTGAACACACTTATCCCATCATTCTTGCCACTTTCTGAAGCAGTTCTGGAAGTCCTCTTCCATGAGTGTCTTTAGTTGTGCTGTCGTGGCTGCCTCAATATCCTGAATCATTTTGGCTTTTGGGAAGAACCGGAAGACACATGGTGCCAGATTCAGTGACTAAGGTGGATGAGGACACACTGTAATGTTTTTATTTGACAGAAATTTCCATATCAGAAGCAATGTGTGATACGGAGCATTGTCATGATGAAGGATGATTTACAGCACACTTTAAAACACACTTTCTCTCTACCATAGCTCACACCTGACTGACTGCACCAAACAAGTCGAAACTTGTCACGCACCATTACTGAGGTTCGTCATGCAGCTTCCTGTATTGAAGATTCCTGCCTATCCATTGGATGGCACTCAGCAGCAGCATCCACCATATTTTTTTTTATCATAATGGAAAGGCTCTGGGTCACAAATAGCTTCTGGCATATGGTAATTTCTGTCAGAAAAAAAATTTATGGTGTGTCTTCATTCACCTTATTCACTGGATCTGGCACCATGCGACTTCTGGCTCTTCCCCAGAGTCAAAATGATTCAGGACATCAAGGCAGCCACAACAACACAACTAAAGACACTCATGAAAGAGGACTTCCAGAACTGCTTCAGAAAGTGGCAAGAACTATGGGATAAGTGCATTTGAAGTAAGGGAGAGTATTTTGAGGGGAATTAATGGCAATGTGGCTTTTACTGTAATTTTCTTTTTATTTAAACATCCACTGTAGTTTTGATCATACCCCATACATTAAGGAAAATAAAGGGCAACATTTTCAAGCAGCATATTCACAAAAGTCAAAGTACCTTCGATTAAATGTGATGATTAAAATAACTGTATGTGAAAATCAATATCTGCTCTCCTATCAGAATGGATGGTCTTTTTGAGGGAGCGTGCAGTGTGACGGACACTTCTTAGGCGTCCCTGTAAGTCCCCCTCACTTTAGGGCTGCACCCCGCCCTTGGCTTCTGCTCCTGGAGGTCTCATGGCAGCCTGAGGGAGCTGCTCAGCCTTCACCATTGTGCAATTAGAATTACAGGGGGCATTTGTGACCATGAAGCCAGTGTACTAACGGGAGCCAGGAGCCACGGGTTAACTTGGTTTCAGGAAGACATTCTTGGATTAGACTCTTTTCCTTCCCTACTGCAACGCCCACCCCTCCTGCTCCCTGGCCTTACTTCCAAAATAAGTCGCCTGCAATCATTGTTTGGGGGGTAGGCTAAAACGGCCAACTTCAACCAAAAGGAATAATGACATAAAGTGGATTTCTAAAAGCTTGCTCAGTAATTTTGGGTGTAGAGCAAAGGTATGTAAGCTGAGACCCATGCATGTACTTCAGATGGTCACATATAGCAACTGAAATTTTATCCAAATTTTATGCATGTGCAATTTTTCTACATAGTATCTATAACAGCAGATATTCAAAGGGGTCTATGACTAAACAAATTAAATTACTCTTTTATACATGTCACAGGACAAATTCTTTTATAATATATGTGAGTAACTCTAAATTCTTTTGGCATATTCAAATTTCAAAATATTAAAGACTATTGGAAATGGATGGAACATCAAATAGGTCTTCTTTTACCTTTGTTGTTTGATTGTTTCCCTAAGAGGATTTGATTCATTCATTATGTTACATGAAGTCCTTGGGGTTTTTCAGTTTATTTTTTGTTTTTGTATTTTTTCAATAATTTACGAAGTGGTCCCCCAATATGTCTAGTACCCACCTGACACCATACATACTTATTACACTATTATTGACTATATTCCCTATGTTGTACTTTATATCACTGTGACTATTTTTTCTTTACTTTTTTATTAAACTTATCAGGGTGACATTGGTTAATAAAATTATATAGGATTCAAGTGTACAATTCTATAATACATCATTTGTATATTGTATTGTGTGTTCATCACCCAAAGTCAAATACAGAGATTGTGGATCCAGTAGGAAAGATGGAAAAGTAGCTTTAAAAAGAAGAAAAAAAAGGCAAGATAATGTGGCAGGCAGAAATAAATAAATGAATAAATGAATGAATGAATGAATGAATGAATAAATAAATAAATAAATAAATAAATAAATAAATAAATAGTTCCAGTGTCTGCCTTTGGTCCCATAACACTGCTTTTGAACATAACCTTGGTGCATTAGTTAGCCTTACAGAGCTGCACTTACAAATGTATTAATAGATGCTGTTTTGCATTAAGGCAACGCCAGAGGTGGAGACACTGTTCTATAAGGAGACCTGTTCATGTATCAGTCAGCAGAGGGGAAGGAGGACCTTTATGAAAGCTACACCTGAGGCTTCAGATTTAACCCCCATGCAGCCGTTGGAAAGCCCAGCATCCCCTTCTTGTTGGTAGCTTTCTGTCTGGATGTATGAATCTTTAGAACTGTGCCACTGAGAGAGAGAAACAGACTGTGGAGAAAAGACAAAATATGTATAAATACACACTATAAAAGGTAAAAGTTCACGAAAACCAGTTAAAGTAATGGAAACAGCCTTAAGCACATGTCCTTGGAATCTGACTGCCAGACTTTGGACACTGGCTCCACCATTAGCTAGCAATTGATACCTGTTCCGTGACTTGGTTTCCTCATCTATAAAATGTGGACAAGGGCACCATTTGTTTTAAGTAGATTGAGGATAAAATGAGATCATTTACATAAAACTTAATAATATCTGGCATGTAATACCTATTTAATAAATATTCGCTATTTCTATCATTTGTTTTTTAATCACAAGTACTTAGATGCTAATCTGGTCCTGGTATTCACTCTTTGACATGAGCTAATCAAAAAGACCTTTGTTTGCATTGTTATTTTTGCTTCTAGTTTCACAGATGGAGATGAATTGCAGTGCAGACTGGCTCTTCTCCTTCAAGAGTGAAGAAGTGAGGGTGGACTGAGGAGGCACCCTCACTAAAGTGAGCCTTTAATCTTACCTTCCTCTCAGGTCCTGTAATGGTATCTCCTAGGCAAGGATGAAGGCATTCATAGCAGTGATCCATCATTTCCTGTGGGACAAACTGCTACTTCAAAACATCTAGTTTTCTCAAAAATTCTTCTCAATAGAGAAATGTAGAGCTTGCTCAAGAAATGATACTTGGTAACTTTTAAAATTCAAGATTTACTTTTCAACTGGACCTTGGCATTTTCTGGCTGGGTGTTCCTTATGTTTCAAAGTACCTCTATTCTGCAATGTAACTCTTTTAACAAAAGAAAATACATTTGGAGCCAGATGCAATATTTGGGAGTCAGTTCCAGCTGCAGGTGAAATAGTGTACCTGACCAAAGCGACAAGTCTGCCTTTTGGGGCATAAGTGGGAAGTGTTTGTGTACAAAAAGGGATTAATTGGTTTTAGAAATAATTAGTGATATCGGCATATCTTTGTCAGTTTGGCCTACTATCTCAAAATACTGTAGACTGGGTGACTTACAAACATCAGAAACTTATTTCTCTCAGTTCTAGAGGCTGGGAAGTTCAAGATCTAGGCACCACAGATTCAGCATCTGGCCTGAACGTGCATCCTGGTTCACAGAGGCCATCTTCTCACTGTGGCCTCACATGACAGAAGAAAGCAGAGATTGTTCTGGGGTCTCTTTCATATGGGCACTAATCTAATTATGAGGGCTTTAACCGAATCACTTTCCAAAGGCCTCACTCCAAAAACCATCATAACGAGGGTTAGAATCTCAACATATGAATTTAGAGGGACACAAACATTCAGTCCATAGCAACTTATATGTAACAGAATCCCTCATAATCCCCCTTATAATTTTTTGACTAAAAGAATTAATGATACTCACACAATGCAATAGATAGGTGATGTATTACAGAATTAATTGTACACTTGAAATCTACATAATTTTACTAACCAATGTCACCCCAATAAATTTAATTTAAAAATTTTTTAAATGGAATAAATAAATGAATAAATAAAATCAGAAAGAAAGGTCACTGTAACCATCAGATTTTAAACAAGGGAAGGGTGGAGTAAGAAGATGGCTCTTAGATAAATCGTACTCAGCCTTCATACTTGGCCTTCATAAACCATAGACAGCAAAACACTTATGAAGAACAGAAAAAGGCAAATTGTCACAAATGTCATTCTACCTGTGAAACTGAAACACATCACAATTTCAGATAAATTCCTTATGACAGAAGAGAATCTTGGTACCTTCCCATATTTTCTTTATTTTTCTGGGCAGCCACTATACATCCAGTATTGAACCTAGCACAGAACCTCAACTTCATATTAACAGCATAAAAATTTAGTCATCCTCACTCTGTGTCCTCGCCCGGAAAAGTTGGTGTTCCTCTTTCCTATGTGGAACATAGTAGCTGTTCTTTTTTATTTAATGATGTGCTACTGGTGATTGTGTTTCAACAATCCATTCACTCAATTGTAAACCGATACTTGTTTATCTGCCTACAGCAAATAGCTTTCCAAATAATTCAATTACTTTAAAACTAATGAAAGATCCTGACTAAATAAATAATCACTTTTTAAAAAGTTTCCCCACCAAATTATATGATGTCTTCTTGATAAGACAAATACCACTCCTTGAGTTTTAAAGGTAAAATCCTCCATGGTGGTGATTTTATTCTTATCCATTATGTGTACAGGACAGAGGCGTAGGTGCAGCTCTGCAGTGGGTATGCCCAGGCAACAGAAAGGACAAAACCAGAATTTTCCTTTGGGGGATTACAATATAAAGGCACACAAGGACACACGAGACAGTGAACACCAACGAAACACAAGTAATGTCAGGAAGAAAGTGGTTATTATAACTGAAATGCTTTGTGGGAACAGATGGTTTTTAAGGAAGTTTGTGATAAAAGGGAAGCGGCATGGGCATACATTCATAGGAGGCTGCTGTGGGCTTCTGAGGAGAAGAGGAGGGTATGGAGATGGGGAGAAAGCTTTTTCCCCTCTCCAGTATGGGTGAGTCTCCTTTGCTTCTCTATTGTCCATATTCCATTGTTAGAGGGAGGACACTTGTCCCGTAGATATGTTTCTTGTAAATAAAAGAGAGGGGTGGCCAGATGGCTCAGTTGGTTAGAGCACGAGCTCTGAGCAACAAGGTTGCTGGTTCAACACATGGGCCAGTGAGCTGCACCCTCCACAACTAGATTAAAGGACAGCAACTTGACTTGGAGCTGATGGGTCCTGGGAAAAACACACTGTTCCCCAATAAACTCCTGGAAATACACACTGTTCCCCTTCCCCAATAAAATCTTTAAAAAATAAAAAATATAAAAAAATAAACAAGAAAGAGCATAATAATGTCTCAGGTAGCGAGGGGATGACGTGGTGGTGAGTGGCCTGAGCACTTGCGTTATATGAACTTGGTAGCTGGGTCCTTGGACAAGGAACTTTGCAAATTTCAGTGTGTTGGCTTTTAAGATTATTACGACAGGCCCATAAGCCCTTGGAACCAGATGTATTTCGGAATTCAGAATAATTCAGAATTTACGTGGGAACATGATATGTCCGCTGCATATTACATACCACCCTGGCAAGGTCCGGGGTAATAAAACACAGACATAATTTTATAGCAAAATATTCAAAGCAAATGGAATAAGCAAAGACATAAGTAGCCTTGTGTCAGCTCAGTCCTGCTTTTTCTGCCAAATGAATTTGTGTTATATTTTCATGGACTGGGGAGGCAGGCCACAATTTTCTGTAAGGAAGGTGGAAGCCCAGAACACATGTGTGGGACAGACTAGTCCATCTTAGGTAGCAGACACAGAGCAAACACACAAAATCACTGCTCTTGGTATCTCCATTTCATCTGATTCTTCACCAGGTCAAGATGATCTTACCACCATTGTCCCCCTTCCATCTACTACTCCAGTCCAAGTCACCTCCTCTCCTCATGACCAACCACAATAGTTGCCTAGCAAATTAATCCACTAATCAAGAGTGGCCACTCCAAGAAGCTGTGCCCCCATAAACCATTCCCACACTAGAGCCCTAAGTGATCCTCTTAAAATGCAAATCAGAGCCTGTCCTACCCTGGCAGGAGTCATTTAATGATGGCATTATTCCCGGGACAAGTGGACCAAGCTCTCAATTAGGTCTGGAATCCCAGCCCCAATCTGCACCCTATCCCCAGCCCATAGTCATGTGGAACTCAATTCCTAAGTCTCAGGCCTTTGCTCTTGCTGTTCCCTCTGCCCAGTGAGCTTCCTTTCCTAGTCTCTCAGTTCCCATTCTCTTAATCTTTTAATTTGAATTTAAAGGTTGCTCTGTGCTGCCAACACCTGGGTGTGACTTGCACCACCAACACCCAGCATTGTAGTCAGACTCTATCCAAGGTGGTAATTGTATACACGTCTGTGATTGTAATCACACAACCCCCTGGTAGAACATAGGTTCCACGAAGTCAGGGGCCATGCCTGCTTTGCTCACTCTTGGATTGCAGCCCATCACCTCGCATGTAATATGTATGTTTATTAAATTGAGGAAAAACTGAATGAATGTCTAAAGCACCTACTCTTAGCCAAAAACAAGACTAGGAACTTTATTCACACTCTTTTAATCCTTTTAACTACGGACTTAAAAAATAAAACCTCTTATGAGCCTAACCGTAACCCTGTCAGATAGGCGCTGCTGCCATTATTTTGTAAGTGTAATAGGCGAGTCTGAGAAAAGTCAAGTAACCTGGACACATCACAGGGCAGGTGAAGTGTGAATTCAGTGCTGGGGCAACGATCAGCCTGCATCCCAAGACTGCATGCCTTCCCCCCAATCTCCTGCCAGGGCATCTATGCCAGGGGCGGGGACAGCTGGGAAATGCATGTGTGAACACACTGTCCAAGGTAAAACTGCGTTGGAATCTAACTTTAAAACTGAAGAGCTGGTTCAAGACTCCGGGGCAGAAATACATAGATCACTTACTTAAAGTTAAAGTGTTCCACATCCAAGGGACCACGTCTACAAAAAAGGCTAATAGCATTGTCCTGTTAGGCAGAGCCACAAGCGGGCAGGGACACAGAGCATCCTCGCTTTCTAGCAGAAGAGAAGAGGTGGTTCTTTTCTCGAGGCACCTGTCCTGTCACCCCAAAGTACCTTCCCCACTGAAGCACAAAGCCGATCATTGCCCAGAAGGCAAGCATGGGTGCAGCTCTATGCTAAGTTCCTCTTCGAACCCAAAAAACGTTTTTCAAAGTTCGTATTTTAGGGAGTCAACTGAGTGATGTGTTGTGTTGAGTTCTGCAAATATTTCATATACGGTAAGAGTTGATAGTCATTTAAACTTTATCAGAGACATCATAATAATTATTGATTTAGTTACCAAAATTGTAAATGTGCTAACTTTTCCTATGTGCATAACTTATAGGTCAAAAGTTAGAAATGTATATTAAACCTATAAATCAAACCGCTTTCAGGAAACACTTGTTTTTAAGGAATTCCTCTCCATTCTCAGACTTCTATAGGAAAAATAATGTATATTTTTCTACCTTTAAAGAAAAAGTAGGCAATATTACCTCTTTTGCTATGTATAATCATTGAATGACACTCTAGAATGTAGCTACTTTAGAAGACTTATGCACTAGAATCTACATCTTAGGATAAATATGTCAGATGGTTATCATTTGTGCAAAGATGTGAACACAATAGAAGATAAGAAAACGGAGAAATGTCTCAGAAAGCAGTGCTGGAAACAGCAAGGCAAATTTCATCTGTTTCTAATAGCAGTATTGGGCTGGATAAGTAAGCTAGATTAACCCTGAAATGAAACCTTCAGATATTGAAATGATTAAGAAAGATGCATCTGAATTTAGCACAAATGTTCTGGAAAGAAATTTTTTTTAAAAATTTGAATAGTGAATATGCCACAGGCTTTTCTCCTGAGCAATCTGTGGTTTTGGTCCCGGCCCCAAGATCAGCTAGCATCTTCATGTCTCAGAGCTGCAGCTGCATCCTTTGCAAATCGAGGATAACAGGACTATTGTCAGAATTAAATGAGATCATACTCACATCCAGGCACCGACTACAGTGATGGAATTATTCCTTCATAGAATTTTCTGTAACTTCATATATTAGATAATTGGGGAACTTTCCTAATAAAATAAATTTCTAATCCTTTCGTGAACTCAGGTTCTGTCCGAGATACTGTGTGAAAGACTGTGAGGGCAAAGGTCAACTGGCCATGGTTGTTCCATCAGGCCTTTGTAGGAATGGCTCCTACCCCCAGTTATTGTTATAGCTAAATTAAAACTGTTATGTTATAGATCGACTTCACTCTCCGGTCCCAGGAGATTGATCCAGGGGTCGGCAAATGAGGTAAAGTGGGCCAGTGAGAACCTTCCCTTGAATTTGTGGAACCAGAGAGAGCATAACTGAAGCCTCTTCCTTGGGGCTGAAAGAATAAAATGTGAAACTGAGACTCTAAAGAGGGCTGCGATCCAGCCACTTGGGGTACTTTTGCAATGAGGCTGTGGGGCAGAGAGAAGCTATGATGGGTCAAGTGCCTGTAACTTGCAGCAACAAGGGCCCTAAAAGTCTCCTGCAAACAGTGCTTCCTAGAGAATCATTTGTGGTTGAATGATAAATGAATTAAGACTATGGATAAGCCTTTTAGGTAATAAAGACAGCATTTACCCCAAAATACAATTCATATAACTTGGTCACTTGATGTTTGTATAAATCATCAAATGAAGCTTCCAGGAGATTAAAACACTTATTTTGAGAGACATCAGGAAATAATGTTAAGATGATACCCTGAGGTGAATAATGAACAGCAGATGATAGATAAAATATTATTAAATTCTTCTTGTCTAAAATTAAATTGGTTGATTTTATAGGAGAACCAAAGGAGCATTTATTTTTTACTTCCTCTCCTTATCTTAATTATTGACAATATTTTTCCAAAATAAAAGCTTTATATCCACGAAGCCATAGCTAAAGCTAGGCACGTAGAAAGATAAGTCATACATAATATATTTGTGGAAAATGATAAGTATAGTGAGTCCGGTAGCAAGTTTCCTATGTGTGTTACATGCCAGTGAGTCAGCTCTGACTTTTAGTGACCCTGTGAATGCGTGACGTCCACAATGTCCTGTCCCCAGTTGTCCTGCTCAGCTCCTGGAGACTCAGCCTATGGCTTCTTTTATGGAGTGCATCCATCTCATACCTGCTCTTCCTCTTTTCCTGCTGCCTTCTGCTTTTCTCAGCATTATTTCTTTTCCAGAGAACCCTGTGTTCTCATGATGTGCCTGAAGTAGGATAGCGTCAGTTTTGTCAGTTTTGCCTCCAGTGATGTTTCAGAATTAATTTGCTCTAGGACCTACCTGTTCATTTTTCTGATGGTTCAGGGTGTCCAGTCAGCTCTCCTTCAGCACAGTATTTCAAATGAACCAATGTTTTTCAAGCCCTCTTTACAGTTTCATTTTCCATACATAGTAATCGAGAATACAAGGGTGTGGATGATCTCAGCCTTGGTCTCTAATGACACGTCTTTGCTCTTGATGGTCTTTCCTAATTCTTCCATTGCTGCCCTTTGGAGTCTCAGCTTTCTTGTGATTTCTTGGCTGGGGTCTCCATTTGAATTGATGATGGAGCCATAGTAAGCAAAATCTTTAACAATTTAAATGTCTCCATTGTCCAGGTTAAAGTTGTGTATTTCTTCTGTAGTCATGATTTTTGCCACCTTGAGTTTCAAATGCAGTCCTTTTTTGGCACTTTATTCCCGCACTTTCATCGGAAGTTGTTTAAAATCATTGCCACTTTCTGCCAGTACTATGGTATCATCTGTGTATCTTAAGTTATCAATCATTCCCCACTAGTTTTCACTCCTCCTTCCTCTGAGACTAGCCCAGTTTCTGTAGGATATATTCCCTCATGCTATTTCATTTAAAAATAAATTAGGACCTATTCATAGGGGTAAATACAATGAAGTAATTCTGAGTTATGTTAATCATACCAATATGTAGCTCCAAATGAAAGGAAATGTACTTATTAAAGCGTGACACCCGGGGAGTTTGTGTGATGGTGAACGATTCTATATTGATATCTTTAGTTGCTGAAATCCATTATACTCTTCAACTATAATAAAATCACAATAACAGTAAGTGGCATTTAAATAGCACTTTCCAAACACAACATCATAATACTTTGCATTTCTGTGGGCGTTTACTGTTAAGAAAGCACCTCCCTACATATGACCTCATTCATGGGAAATTCGCAAGAGGACCTATGAAGTGGGCTGGACAGATGCTCCTGTCAGCTCACTTTCAGAAAGAGCAGGCGCCTAAGGCCACACTTGTACCTACAGGAGCCGAGCCCTACTTGGGTCTCTTGCAGTTTCCACATTCTGTTTGGGAAATAAACTATCCGTGTAGCTTGTTACTCTGTGTGGGACACCTGAGCCCGTTTGTGGGATAAATAAGCGGCAGGTACTTGAAAACATTCTCTTCAAATTTGATGCCTCTTTTACAATCGTTCAAAATCAAGAATTAGTTATAGTAATTATTTTCTGTTTATATTTCATTTATATTATAGTTTTCAATTCACCGAGCACTTTCTTAGACATGACAAGTGGTGAGTTGAGCCTCCCAACTTGTTCATCAGAGAGAAAAGGCAGGCATTATACTCCAGTTTTAGCATGAAGGAAAAAAAATCCAGGACCAGAGAGTTTGACCAGCTCAACCAAGTTTTCTAAGCTCGGAATGGCGGAGGGAAGACACTGACTAGGCCTCTGATCGAACTCAACAATGTATATAATAGAAACGGGCATTTCCCGCCATTCTGAAAAGGGGCCATTAGCACTGCAAATGTCATTGTACCGCTAAAAAATATATCAGATGCCAGCCATGGGTGAGGATGCAGAATGGGCGCTACTGTTAAGGGATACAGACGTGATCCTCAAAGTCACATTTCTAACTCTGAAGCTCTTTTCTTCCACTCTATTTTCCAGAAGTTATGGCCTCATAGCTAATGAAGGAACAGTAATGCTGGAGTGACCGAAGTATCGGTTTGAGTGTCAGTCTGACTTGAATTTAAATCATCACTCTGACCAGTTCTGTGAACTTGCACTCATTATCTTTTGCTTCTCTGAAACTTGATTTCCTCATTTTAAATATTGGAAACATAATCTACACTTACGGATTTCTTTTGAGGGTTCAATGAGCTAAGGTATATTAAGTCTTTAGCACAGGGCACCACCATATATAATAAGAAATGCTTAAATAATATTAAAAACAAAGAGAATTTCCTTATCCATATGCACACATAAAGAAACAAGCAAGCCCAAAGAATGCAAGAAATTTAAAATTGAATTCTTAGCTGGATCCAGTTTCCTGAAAACCCTACTTTCTGTTGTGCCCTGGGTCAGGTGGTGACATCTCCGTCCCCAGCAGTCATTTTGGCTAGCAACTTTGCCCTCACCTGCATCCTCTTCCTTCTGCCTTCTCTGTCCAACCAATAGCCATTTACAATGTGGAAATAAACAATGATCAATCAAGTGAGAAGACGCAAAGGCTATTTATTCAGAGTTGGCTATAGCCACCATCACAAAGGGAGTCAGCCACGATTACCTGTGGTTTGGCAGAGACTTAAAAACCAACAGGGGCGTGAGAAAGATTTATGGTAGGAAAAGGGAATGTTTGGGGTATTTCATGTATGCCCTGATTGGAGGCTGTTGGCATGGGGCATCTGGAGGCAGGCTAGCTAGAAATGTAATTGGTTAGGGGTGCATATTTGGCTTTCTTTGGTTGGTCCTAAGTCGGAAGTAAGAACAAAAAATTAAGGAGCTTGTTAATTATTAATCAAGTCCTGGCCATTTGGGGGCTGGATGTCATTGGGGTTATTATTTGGCTTTTTGGAATGTTGTTAGAGATGGTATTCTGACTTCCTGCAAGTGTGACTTAGAGACACCAGGCTTAGCTTTCTGGACTGGTACTATAGAGAATGGGTTAGTTACCTGGTCTAACTGTTGCAGATGATGAGTCAAGAGTTTTGTTTTTATATATGGTCTGGCAATCGTCCATTTGTACATTCAGTCTCTCAACAGAGTGCCATAAATTCTTCCTACACAGGACTTATTTCATGGGCTTTCATTCAGCTCCACTTTCTCTCGCCAGCCTGCCCCAATACACACTTTGAGCTCACAGTGCCATTAGAATTATCTCGAAAAACTGGATATCACACACTTTTGTGTACACCTCTTCACTTCTTGCCTAAAACCAAGTACTTATTCCATAGTACGCTTTCCAATGGCATCTCACAAGCTGAATCTAGAGCTTATCTAGCCTAGAGAGGAACAACTCTAGCTCTGCCATGGAACAGTAAACCCTGGCTAGCACAACTTCCAGCAAGCACTCCGCCTCTCTAGACACCAGTTTCTCCAGCCATGTATGAGGAAATATAACCGTAGAACCAGCTCAGAATGGTCCTATCCTGTTTAAGGAGATACTGAGTGGCTTTTCAGAGACAACAGAAAAAACACACAAGTCATGTAGCCCAAGCAGGAGCAGAGGAGAGAAATTTGATCTCGAGCTGCATCCGGAACCAAAGTCTCACCCCTGCTCCCTCACGGAACCAAAGGACTGGGTCATAACCGGAAATTGAACATGGGAACCCTTTCACAAGTAAAGGGTCCCTTGTCCAGGAATATCTGGTGCTGAAGCCCTTTTACCATATGTGGCCAAGCTCCAAGCTCCTCCGATTAAAACTTGCCCCACCAGCACTTCCATATACCTGTCCCCCCAACCCCTTAAAACCCTGTCCGATCCCTGGATCAAGGTGTTCGGGCTTTTGAGCACAAGCTTTCCATTCTCCTTGGTGGCAGCTTTCATTATGAAATAGCCAAACTTTCTCCACTGCAATTCTCAGTGTTCAGTGTTTGGCTCTGCTAGCACCGGGTGAATGAACTCTTTCTGTTCTGAAACAGAAAGTAGTAGAACTTGGGTCACAATTGTAGGGTTATATAAATGGCTTATTATCCTGCCTGGCCCTTCTTCTTCCCTCTCATCTCTACCAGTCAGTGTCTGATCAGCCGCTCTGGATCCATTTCCAGTACTACCCTCTCCTCCTTCATTTTCATTGCGTATCATCCACCTTTCTTAATACCCAAGATTTCAGCAAACAATAAAATTTCAACAAACACTTGTAGACTTAATTTCTTCCTGAACACATGCCTTGTTTTTATGGTTATCTCAAGTCAAATCCAATAGATTTAACGGTTTGCAAAAGCGTTAAACTCATCTCCATATGTGGAAACATAGACGTGGCCATTCATTTACATGGAGGATGAAACACTTATCATCATTTAAAGAGAAATATACCTTTTATGTCCAGCAGGGTTTTTGAAAATGTTAAAATCAACCCAAAGGAGGCCATAAGAGTCTGCTCTCTGGAGAGTTCTTCCTAGCATTCAGTGGCCTCTTCTGGTCTTGGCTGCAGTCCAGTCTTTCCCTGCAGGTCCTGCAGAAAATGCCACCATGTGTAACAGAAACAGTGGGACTGAAGACAGCCCCAGGCCTGATGTGAGCTAACATTAAGGCAGCACTTTGAAAGCATCTGACTTTTAGCAAATTCACTTCTACCTTTAGCTCCCTCTTCCTCAGAAATGAGGTCAGAAATCTCCCCCAATACACATTGGTGGGCAGCAGATGGGACAAAATACTTCCAGTTTGTGGCAATTCTTAGGGCTTCTTTGTGCAGGAGGTGGAGAGGCTGAGGGGAGAAAAATGGAGAAAAATCATAAAGGGAAAAATGAATTTGGAGGTCCAAGATCATTGTTTCGTGTGACAAAAGGAGACTTTTTCATTTTAAGGAATTATGTCATGTGTGTTTTGTGAGAATACCTCTTCCTTGGGAAAGGACTTTTGATATTATTGATTTGGCTTAATAATATTTCAGGGTTTTAAAGGCAAACTGACATGTGTTCCAAAGCTGGCAAGACTGTGGGCATCTATATCTCACTGGTTTTCTTCCTAAGGCCTGAAGACAAGCTCAGGGTCAAGAAGCCCATGCTTTTCCCTTGGGACCTGCCTAGTCAGCCTGGAAGAAAGTACCAAGTCCCCACAGAGTTCAGCTAACTACAAACACAGAGTCTTCTCTAATAGAGTGTGTATTCATAAAAAGATGTTTAACCTGCATAGGAGATGCCCTATTGTTTTGACCTTCAGGACAATTGGGTGTAAAACTTTGAGTAAACACCTTCCTGACACCTATTACAGGGACTCAGCAGGAGGCACAACCATTAATCAGAACAGCTGCAGGAGGCAAGAGCTGCTGATGGAGTCCTGGAAGGATGACTTGGTCCCCTGCAGTTCTCTCTCTTTTTCTTCAAATTAAAACCCAAGGAAATCTAGAAAGAAAGAAACTTCATTTGGTTCCTGTTTGCCTCCCAGAGGAAAGGGTAGTTTCAACCTGCCTGTGCTAGGACCAGGCAGGTGTGGGATGCTATGACTGCTGTGTTTTAACTTCTCAGGTAAAGATGAGGAAACAAAGGTCAGAGATGGAAGGGCAGCTCTCCCAAGGGATTCTAGGAGCAGATAAAGCTGAGCTCATAGTGACAGGGCCAGGGTTATGACTTCCCCAATGACCCCATCTTGCTCCCACACAGGTGGCCAGGACTGATGTGGGTGAGACACCACACAGAGAGTCTCTGGGAGAGGTACAGAGAATGGTCTGGGAAAGGCAGAGCTGCAGACTGGGGAATTGGGTCCTGGTGCATTAAGGGTTGTCCTCCAATGCTGGAGGTTCCTTTTGCTTGGGGTCCTAACTTGGGGACACAGAGACCAATGGTTGAGGGTAAGAGTTCTGGACTCAGATTGCCTGTGTGTGAATCCTAATTTTGCCATTTGAGGGAAGTGACGTCACCCCTGTCTGTCCTGTTTCCTCAGCTATTAAATAGGTTTCGTAACACTAATGATTGACAATTCAAATTTTTACCAGGATCAAGTTGGGTATCATTAAGACAGAATGTGAAACTCGGACAACCAGGTGATGAGTCATTTCTTGTCCTACAATCAGGTGATGAGTCATTTCTTGTCCTGGGTCATTTCTGAGACAGAGAGAATGAAGCCTGCCAGGAAGGACTGGTATACTCTGGGTTAATGCCATGAGTGAAATAAAATTTAAAACGGCGCTTGGGGATGAAAGTCATCCTTTCACTCTTCCACGGTGATGCGCTTAAATTATATAATTGGAGAAATGGATACTACCCTACCAAGGATTCAGTGAGCTGGCAAAATACAGAACAGAAGAAAAAGGAAAACTTAAAGTTGAAGGGCTAGAAAGTATTTGCCATTCAAAGACATCCTCCAGAAGGCCCGCCCTGAAGTCAGTGCTACATTGAAATACCTCTCGTTTTCTCAACTTGATGTTTAAACCCCGAAGATCAAGTTTTCAAAACTAACTTCAAATGCTGATTGAATTACAGGAGAAATCATAGGAGAGGAATTAGCTAACTCAAATCTAGGCCTCTATTGGGGTTGGATGTTCTCAGTTCCCACCAAGCTGAATGATAAGGTTTAGTTGAGTCAATGGCCATGGTGCAACTAGTCCTTAGTTGTGACAGGGTACCTCTTGATTGTTGCTGCTAGTTGTTGTAAGTGGTCCCTTGCTATATGACTTCCTGTCCACTGTGTGATGGTTTCTTTCTCTAAGAAAGCACCACCCACCCCTTGTCCTGCAAGTTAAGTGAAAAAGGAATTCGTTTAGTCAAACTTAGGTCTTACTTTCTTTTACTTCGAATCACATACCATTTTTTCACCTGAGTTGGAAATAAATGCTTGTTCAGATTATCTGTAATGATTCAGTCTATGCTACTTGATTGAAAATGAATGCAAAAGGTGAGCAAATCAGGTACATACAGGTCCATTAGTAAATCTGACTGAGAAGCTAGTCCGTTTATTAATTAGATTATGTATAGACCCCCAGCCTTCTGCTAACAGCTAATGCCTTCTGACTTTAAGAGCTAAGCTTTATTTCTAACTCATTGTAGGTTTTTGTTGTTGCTATCTTTGCCTTAGTACTCACCACCCTCCCCCCTTAAAATAAATATCCTCAAAAAAGTCATTACCATCTTTCCAAATATGTAAAGCCGGAGTTGACTTATTAGGCTGGTCTCTCAATCGCTATCCTCAGGCCTCTCTTCCTTCCTAGATTCTCATCAGAAAGGCTAAAAGCCACAAAATTACTTTCACACAGCTTGGTAGGAGCCATGTGAGCCAGCTCCAGCCAATGAGGTAAGAGGGAACTCTCAGCTGGAGGAACTGCTAGAAAAGCCTTCCCCCTTTGATAAAAGGAGAAGGGGACAATGGGAAGCATTTCTCATTAGAGAGTCAACACCTTGCCCCTTATCTCCTTTGGGACAGGATGTGATGCCTGCAGTTTTGGCCTCAATCTTCTCATAATGAGAAAGGAAGCTTCCAGAAAAAAAGCCATTACCATCCTGTTGAAGTAGCCCTATACTAGCAGATAACATGGGAAGAAACTCTGGGACATGCCGGGACTCACAATCCAAGATTCTTTACTAAGTAAATAATAAATGGACTTTTTAAAAGCCACTTGTTAGTTGGGTTTTCTGAAACTCATAGCCTAAAGCAACCTAATCGATACCCTGGTCTTTTTTTGTGCTTGACTTTAAAATTCAAAGCTTGAAAAACAAATATAATGTTATCTATCCATCAACCATGCATTTTATTTATGTCTTTAAATTCAGTTGTCCGTTCCTAGGTCAATGCATGAAAGAAGTGTTTGCACTTAATTTTAAGTAAACTAAAGTGCGCACAATTCCTTTGTCTCTGTCATCAAAGACTAACTTAAAATGTTCCTCCCTTTAACTCCCAGAAGGAGCTAAGTTCCTCAGAGAACATTTAGTCATGGAAGCACTGGAGAGGAACCAGATGCTAAGGTAATATAAGTGCAGAAGAGAAAGTGATGGGAGTCAGGGATAGAACCTATGGAAAGAGAAGGAAGGAAACACATTGAGATACTAACAATATAAAATACCTCTCAGAAATTAGCCTCTCTATCTATGATAAAAGTTCAAATGACAGCATCATTAAAATCTGGGCAGAAAAAGAACATTGTGGTAAGATTATGAAAAGATGGAATGAGGAGAAGCTGAGGTCCACCGGACCCCAGAGCTGAGGGCTCGAGGATCACACGTGACTTCACTATTGGAAAGACTCCAGGAGTGAGTAAAGAAGGGATAAAAACAGGGAAGTTCTACCCGGGGGGAAACTGGAATCCCAATTGAAATACCGGGGGGAAACATAATATCCATGATTAGATTTTTCTTCTACCTTCCTCACTGCGTGACTCAACAGGGTCTGACAAAGACTTCTGTGGAAGGATGAGAGACTTCTCTTACCTTCTTAAGAGAAACTACATGACAGTGTGTAAATGTAAATCAGAGGAAGGAGTGAGTATGGCGCCGGACTAGAGCCTTTATTCCTTGATGATAGATAGGTTTCTAGTTCTTTCTCAGATGAAAGGTGCTAAGAAAGTTGTAGATATTACTAATTTGGCACTTCCCTTTTCCCATTTTGCCCCACTGGCTGACCTGTGGCATCTCTCTACCTGTCTTGTTTATATTAGGGTCCTCATGAAATCCAGGGGGCCTGCTCTCCAGCCCAGGTGTGCTCGGGGGCACATGCTCTGCCCGTCTACGAGATGAATATTCATGGATGCTGAAAGAGTGAACCGTTCCTTTCGTTTCTCACCCTCTCTCCAACACACATTCTTTATTCTTATTCAATACTCTCTTCCACACACTTCTCTGATTAGACAGTTTTGCCACCAAGAAATGTTTTGATGATCAACCTGAGGTTGAAGTTACTGACACGTGATTAGTTGTATTGTAAAAGGCTGTTAACCAAGTTCTACATTTTAATCTTTGTCTTGGGGATGTTACAAAGGAGCTACGCATGACCATTAGTAACGCTTCATTTTAAAAAGTTGAAGAAAAGAAATGGTTCTCCCCCATTATGCACTCTGATGAGAAACAAAACCTGGAAATAGGGCAGTGGATCTTAGGTGTACTTGCCACAACAGGTGATTGAGTGAGTGCTTTCCTTCCGTGCCCCCCTTACAATGATTTCCACTGTACCTTCAGCCTCCAATTCACACATGAGCTGCACTTAAAAAGGTTAGTGGATTCTCAGAGGAGAGCTCTAGGTCTCTCTCTCTCTCTCTCTCTCTCTCTCTCTATATATATATATATATATATATATATGTGTGTGTATGTATATATATGTATGTATATATATGTATATATACACATATATGTATATATGTATATATATACATATGTGTATATATATATACATATATATACATATATATATATATATATATATATATATATATATATCTTTGTATCTATCTCTATCTCTACCTTGTCTATCATTTCCCCATTTCTTCTTTTATTATTTTTATTTCTATTATGATATTTAAAACCCAACATTGGGAAAGAAAAACCTATCACTGAAACAGACCACACATAAGTGCTTTAAAGAATTCAGTTCCTGAAATCTATGTAATTTTACTAACAATTGTCAGCCCAATAAATTAAAAAAAAAAAAAAAAAAGAATTCAGTTCCTGTATATTCAGATAAAGCTGGATTTGGGTTAAAACTGTCTACCTAAGTGTTCCTAATAAAAGTTGTGGAGAACTTTCCAAAGGAGGTTGCACAGAGGTATTAGCAAAACATGCCATAACTGTTCAGCTGAAATGGCATGCCAGGTTGAGAGGGAGTCCATCTACTTTCAACAGGTTTTCTCAAATAATTGGATTCAAAATTCTATTTTGCATCTACACTTTCTTGAGTTCTATGTATATTCTTCTTGAATTTTCTAGGAGAAAGGATAGCTAAATAATAATTTCCTTTGCTTTGGGGCTGTGTGAGTAGTGTTTTTCTTATGTCTATGTTTATTGTACTAGAATATTATGAATATACCTAAAATAATTTAATAAACCAGGTTACAGACAAAGTTTAAATCATCTGATATAATTTGAGAAACCACCAGCATCTGTCCCATGAATGAAATAAAAGTAAAAAGACCAAAAGATGCTGGCTCATATTTCATAACTAATAATCTATTGAGAATAATTAGCTGTCATTGAAGAATAAACCATAAACCAATAAGGAAAATTAATACAACTCCTTCAATAAACTGTATGAATTCAGACAGGAACAAAGACATTTTGCAATGGGCATAATTATGATCAATATTTTAAGTCATTAATCTTTACCAAAATGTGGTTGATCTGCTTTGTACATTACAAACTAAGTTAATGGGAAAATGATGTGACTAGTGGTATATTTCTTCATATATTTAGAAATAAACCTTTAGCTTTTGTTAAAATCTTTGAACTGTACAGAATTTTTATCCCTAATTATGTATAAACTAGAGAAAAAGAGGATGCTCATTCTTTGTCAATTTAAAGACCAAAAAAAAAGAAATATAAAATCACTAAAATAATTTTTAAATTTAATGTAACTTGTGCATACATATATACTTGCTATTAAACCGGGTTTGAAATTCATATCTTCTTGAAGTAAAAGGAGAAAAAATATTATTATCTTTTTAATGCTATTATAATTCATTGCATTTTAGAGAAAGATTTTTAAAAATTTATTTAGAATATTCCACAAATTTCCATAGAGAAAATCCAGATTTTTTTATACATATCAAGATGCAATGCGTGTTCAAAAAAATCACTCAATAATTTTTGCTTTTTAAAAGAGAAGAGTATATATTGAAATGCATAAAAAAGAAATATTAAAATTATAGTAGATTCTAATAAAACAAGGCTTTAAATGTTTACTTGAAGAATGAATTTTAAACATAAAATACAATACTGTTTAGGTATTTCAGTTACGAGGAGTGTTATTTGTAATCCTCCAGCTGAAAGACCAATTAAGGCTCTGAGCAGAGTTATATATCCATGAATAAAGAGTGTGCAGGGGTGTTAGGCTCAGCTTTGTTTAACACTTTTGTGGATGTTTTATAATTACAAGGACAAAATGCATATAAGTTAGCATGTTCACTTAAAAATTCATTCCCAAATCATTTGAAAAATTGTAGAATCGATCTTCTTAATTATACAGTTAACTCCTAATTGTTAGGCATTCTGGCTATAATTCATTTACTCCTAAACTTTGACAACAAATTGTTCGATTTCTCTAAAGTGTAGCAAGGCAGGGCTAGAGCTTTCAAACCCATCAGAAACAGTTACATTTTACCCATCCAAGGTATGTCATTTTGGTCAATGTTTAGAAACTTATTTTTAATATATTTGAAAAGGATCCTTAATTCAGGCTTGGTAAAAAATCCATAATTCCATTTTAAGTGACTGGACATACAATATGGAAAAAAAATAGGATATGAAATATGCTAACTAGTTAACTTAAGCAGCATTTTATTCTACAAGCCACAGGTTTCATCCTGAGCAATTCTGCTATTACCAGTCGCACCAAGGTATTGGGTCCACCTATAGCTTCTGTTGTCATGTCATTTACTCTCTGTTTCCTTCCCTCCCCCAGAAGCACACTGTCCCACTGTCATATTCCCTGCTTCCAAATTGAAATAATTACCTGTACTTAAAAGGAGAATTTTGAGAGTCAATTTTCATTCTCACTGACAGCATTTGCTTCAATTAGGTAGGGGACGGCATGTCCCCACGCGCGCTGTCCGCGCCACCCTGCCCTTTTCCCTGGTCTCTCAAATTCCAGGTCCAGCTGGTTATACACTCCCTGCTCCCCCGTCACAGACCACGTTATTGCTCCTGAAACACCAGCAGAGAATTCTCCCCTGGCTGCCCCTGTTCAGAAACTTATTGCCTTTAAAGTAAAGTTTCTCCATTTTTTTATATATTTTTTTAATTGCAGCAAAATACACGTAACATAAAATTTACCACTTAAACACTTTTAAGTGTGCCGTTCAGGGGCATTAAGTACATTTAGATTGTTGTGCTCCTGTCACCATCACTCATCCACGGAACTCGTTCCGTTTTGCGAAATTGAGACTCTACTCATTAAACTCGTGACTCCCCTTGACCCCAGCCCTTGGTGACCACCATTCTACATTTTCCCCTTTTGTAATGATTTTCTGTTGCTGGCTTTCCAACACGGTACCATAAAGAACACAGTAAAGGGAATCTTTCTTTTTAAAACGTCCTATAAAGTAGTCACACTTAAGGGGCTGATCCAGGGGACAACTGTAAAGTTAAGCTCCAATAAACTCATTTAAGTGGCACTGAGCCACCAAGCAGCATTTGATGGCAGACACTGAGGCAAGTTCAGGTCTGTTATATTTCCTAGATGTCATTCTGCCCTCCCTCCCCCCACCCCAGACCATTACCTCCTCTCTTCCCTTCTGTCCTTACAGAGGAAAAATATGACACAAAAAGGACAGTAGTGGTTTATATATGCAAGCCACATTTTTCTTCTTGTTGTATTACCTAACTGCTAAATCATAGTGAAGGGTTCAGAAAGCCATTTAATATTTTATTTATCAAAAAATCATTCTTTGACAGATGATAACATTTTTATTAGTCTCATAAAAGTAGGTTTTTTATAAATATTATGTAGTATTTGGTATGTATATAACTTATATATGACCTCCTTTTCTTTTTTACTAATATTTGAGGAATAATAACACTTTCTGGATTAACTACATAGAGGTGAAATGAGGAATACTAGAAGAGAAGAAAATTAATATTTATATCAATTCTAGGTGTATATTCCTTTGCCTATTGTTATTCTATGATATTCTAAAACATAGTAACAAGACTTCTAATGCTAGTTAAGATCAATGCTACATTTAAACCTAAAATGATATATTTATATATTGTATGTCTGTAAATTTGAAAATGTAACAGTGGTTCTGATTTATATACTGGGAAAAGAAACCAGTACAAAGTACTGACAAAACCAGGCTAAAATGTTGAGAAATATCAAAATATTTCTTTGGAATCTATAACATACAGATTTTACATAATCCCAATAATGACGTGTTTAACACTTGCTGCGACCTTCGGATATGTTTTCCTGTGGCTTGCACTGCCAACAAGAAATATGTTTTGTGTGCCATATTGTGTAACATTTTGTAACAAATTTATGTCATCAATGCCATTACATTCTAATGTATCTATACTGAAATCTAATTTATGCCACTTAGTATATTGGCATAAATATGTTTTGAATATTTTTTGCTAAAATTCAATATGATGGTAAATTTATTACCATATAACAAAGGTTTAAAATAAAAATAATGTCATTTAAGTACAAAGTAGCTCAGAATGTTATTATTAAATGCATAAAATAATCAAAACATCAACTTTTTATTTTTTGTGGATTTTTAACACATTTTTTTAAAAATTTGAAATCCACCGTAAACAAAGCTGCAATGAACATTGGAGCACACGTGTCTTTATTTCTAAATGTTTTCAGATTTTTTGGGTAGATACCCAGGAGAGGGATTGCTGGGTCATATGGCAATTCTATTCGTAATTTTTTGAGGAACCTCCACACCGCCTTCCATAACGGCTGCGCCAGTCTGCATTCCCACCAACAGTGTATGAGGGTTCCTTTTTCTCCACAGCCTCTCCAATAAATTTAATAAAATAAAATTAAAAATATATATATATATATAAAAATTTTTTGAAATCCAGTAATGCAATGAAAAGGTTTTAATTGTGCAGGAGGCAATGCCCTAATTTAAAATCATAAATAAATATAGTAAAATGTAGAATCATTATAAGGGTTCCAGATAAAGGTATAGCTAAAACAATCAAGTTGAAATACCTTAGTCTGTCAGCCACTGTTTATGTTCTATTTTAGAATCATATTTTCATACCATATTCATATCAAACGCTCACATTCCTTACAGCCAAAGTAACATTACCATATACTCTGAAATACAATATGCTAATTTCCTGGGTAAATAAATACACATTCTCCCATATCTTTTTAGGAGGTTTCAGGAAATTTCCTTTTTTAACTACTTTAGTTGTGAAGCAGCATTTACCGATCTAGTTTGGTACAAAATGATGAAAGATTTCATGTGACCATATAGACGTCTATGATTTCTCAGCTTTCTTAAGGACACCAAATTCAAACGCATGCAAAAAACATCAGTAATATTGTAGGGATATGTTTGGAAAATATCACTCTTTTCTTGTTGTTCAAGTTTTAAACAAATAACATTTGTAACTTAAGCTTCAAATACAGTTGTTGTTTTTACCTACTTAACTGCTCCATTTTTTCTTTTTTTTTTCAAATATTGTACAAAGAACTTGCGGCTTCTTTTATTATTTCTCAGGTCAGATTCAGATTTAATGGTAAAAGTAGCAGTTTCTCTGGTTAATAGTTTGGTATTGCACAAGCTAAAAAAGCACGTCGACTTTCCCTTAACAATTTGGTATATGTTTTTCCAATAACCCAAATCACTCAGCTAACAATCAGCCTTATTTCATTCAAAACAGAAATTTGTAAAACAAGTTTTAAAAGGTAATACTTACGATTGCAGGGTGTTTATATGAAACAAAATGGGAAATTAACTCAAAACACTGATAAAAAAAATCACATAACATTAATGTCAAACAATGTTTCTTGTCATGCAATGATAACCTCAAAACACCTCCCTTAGTATAAGGACAACTGCAGCTGAAGGCTCTATTCAAGACTTTTCTACATTTAAGAAACATTTTTATCAATTTGAAGGAGAATTGCTTTTTTGGGGCAATGATTTTTTTTTTTGTTTACTCAAATCAGATAAAGTTTCCAAGTATTTTATTCATAATTTTCTACTTATGAATATTGACTTTTTTTTACTGGTTTCTTGTAAAGGCTCTATATTAGGATGTCGAAAACCGTGCTTGCAGAACTGAAAGTAACCTCATTATGCTAATTTAGGTTCCACTGATGGGCATGTTCTGTTTTATAAATTACATCCTCTTGTCAGAAGTCAGAATGTATTTGAAAAACTTCATGGAAATTGTCACCAAGATTTAAAATTGTGTGTCTTACATGCCGTTGTTGATTTAATCCAGGGGATTAAAAACGGACATATATTTATTTTCAAATGTGTGTGATTTTTTTGTCACAAATGTTATTTAAATGAAACTTAGACGCAACTGTAATTTTCATGTATATTTTGATAAAGTTTTGCATTTTATAAATACATTTTAATTTTTAGGTTTAATAAAATATGTTAAATAGTATTAGTTGCTGTATATTTTAGTGCCAACAAGTTTGATTGTTACACTTTTGGAATTTTCCTAAAGGGTAAAATAAATATACATGTTTTCAAAAAAATTATTAAAATATCAAAAATTAAAATGAAAAGTGGATTTGATTTATGAAAATCATTTCCTGTTCACCCAGAAGAAAAGCATTTCCAATTTGCATTTACATGTCACAAACTGGAAAACAAAATGTGGTCTCATTGAAATTGAGAATATTTACAAATACCCAAGTATTGAATAAGTGGTTTTTTAATGTGAACTTAAAAAACTCTAATAGTTTTAAATTTACTACTTAAACCATCAAAAGAAATCTGGAGAATAATTGAAGACATATACCAACATGATAATTTTATTAGAGAGAAAAAAAATGTATTACATTTCCTTTTCAACCATTCCTGATAAAAGATCAGATTTCAGTTAAAAAAACAGTGTGTCCTATACAGAGCAGTTGGGTTTGGTGTTGATTTGATTTTACTTTTCAGAATGACCAGTACCGCTGTTAGCATAATCTTTGATGTTACAAAAAGTGGAAAAATCAAAGTGAAGAGCTAAATCTGTTCGTTTTTCAAACATATTAATCTTGTCAAGATAATACATAAAGATCAATTCTTGAAATTTTTTCCAGAGCCTGTTCTCCTCTCTTTTATCCAAAATATGAAACCACTTAGGAGGATAAAGCAATGTGAATGACTTTGGAAAAATATCCTAGGTTACATTTTGGCTAAACATATTTTTAAATGGCCCAAGTGGACTGAGTTTGCGTGGTCAGAAATGATCAGTTTGTATAACTATTGGCATTTATCATATGTGCTCAGCTCATATGTATATATGTATGGCAGACTGAGGATTTCTAGTAAGGGTGTTTTTTTGTTTATTTGTTTTTTGTTTTTATTACAATTCAACTGAGTTTCAAACCCCTGAGAGTAACAAATAGAAATTGCATAACTCCCCCCCCTACAAAAAAAATTGTTGGGGCTAATTTTAATATTAATGAATTCTTTACAACCTCAGTTCAGCGGTTTCCATTAAGCTTTAATTAGTAGCCAGAGGGAATCCAAAACAAAAATAAGGAGTTGAATTGCTAATTAAGTTAGTTTGATGAGGTAGAGTTTTAGTAAAAGACTGGTTGTTGTTAGCTGTGCAAGTTCTGACAAGCTAAAAATACTAAAGATTATCATTATTGTAACTAACATTCTGTATTACCACCAGTTTTCTCCACAGAGCAGACATTCATTAGAGTCCAATGTTTTTGTCTGTCAGTACTGGAGTTAAAGCCTTGTTAATAAGAGAGCAATGAACAGGGGCAGGAGCCCAAGACAAGCCCACAGAACTTTAACTCTGATTGGTTATAAATTAACTAGTTATTACACCCAACTGAATATATATATTCATTAACAGTGTTTTGTCCTTCACTACAGTTTCCACAAGGTCTTACTTTTTAGAAACAGATGTTGTAAAGGAATTTGCTTTCTACTGTTGACAGTGATGATATTTTTCTTCATGTTTCAGTCCTGAATAGCTTCCAAAATTCCACAATTTCGTAATGAATTTGAAATGTAAAGAGAGAGCTGAAAACAAGGAGGACGCACCACGATTCCAAAATAAAACAGACCTTCTTCTAGACCTCTGATGACACTCACTGTTATCTAAATAATGCATGACTTTTTTTTATTATTTGAACCCTATCAATAACAGATTTTATCTTTTCAAAACTTGGATTATTGTTATTTCAAACCTGGAAATTAACCCTTTAGTATAATTGACTATTCCTAGTGCACAAGAATGCTTTCTTTGGACCCCAATGACTACTCATTATCCCCTCGAAAGCTCTCCGGTAATAGGGATTTGTCTGGACTGTACAAGAGGAATGCGCACCATCTTTTCCAGGGTTGTGGAGAATGTAATTTGATTTCTCCATACTCCAATGTTTTCTATAATTTGTATTTTTATCCTTTTGCTTAAGGTTTCAAAGCCTACAAACCCAATAACTTAGGGATAAGAGAAGACAGAAAAAATAAATGATATTGTTCCTGAGGTATTAAGTATAAGCCTGACTATCGGAGCTGCATGACACTCGCGAATCATAATCAGGTACTTTGATTTAACACTGTTTTGTTTTACAATGTTGGTTGCCATATGGTGGAAAACCTATCTGCCTGTATCTGAGGGGCTTCATACCTCTGTAACAAATCCAAAAACTCATTTGATAATACCTTAAATCTACCCATTGTAATGTAGCTCCATAAGTGTAAAGCCGCATCCAACTTTGCTCATGAATGTGGCTGGCAGATTACCTGTATTATCATCGAAAGCCAAAGGGAAGCAGTGAATTAGAATGCAGTGCATCTAGCAAAAATAACTTTCAGTAAATCTTCTTTTAATGCATAGTTTACAATTTTCTTTTGCTCAGCATGAAACTGATTAAGATTCCCCTTCTAAAGAATATTTCCCCCTCACACAGACACATTGTTTAATATAGTTATATCCCCCAATACTTGACAAATCAGAATTTCAATGCCTCAAATGTGATGCTTGTTTAACAGCAGCAGAGTATTAATAATTTATCTATTTGAATGTAGAGTAGGCTCCAATTATAGTATTTCTCATGGCATAGCAACTGAAGACACATTGTCTTAGAGGTAGAGATAATGCTTTAGTATAAGCAAGTTGTTGATATCTGAGGGAGGAAGTCAGAAATGGATACACATTGTGAAATGTCTTCATCAATTGTCACGTAAAGGCTACAATTTACATTCAGTATTAATTTAAAATTTAAACAAGCAATGAAAGGATGAAAGCAAACAGAAAACTTTTCTTTAAAGCATCACTTTTGGTTTCTAAAGATAAACTTTATTCTGGATGTCAATAAAATGAAGGATGAGGATTAATCTTCACCATTTGATTAAAGAAATGTCTTTCAAAAAATTGCAGACTATAATCAGTTTGAGGCAAAGTATAAGAACAAAATAATTAAAATATTAACACTCCTGTTTAAATGTCTCCCTCATAATCCATGGTTGTGTTTCTGAGACACCAAATTAATGAGTTCAGTGAGTCAGAGCCAAATTAAAATATCAACAAAAAAGTCAAATAAACTTGCTACTGAAATAATTTGTGAAAAATTACCAAGGGTCTTATTTTGGGAATAAATTATTGTCTGGTATTGGTGTACACAGAAATCTACAAAACACAAAAACTGATTCTAAAAGTAGAAATGGATATTATTTTATTATTTCTTGATTACCAAATATCTCTAAAAACATAAGAATTTTGTTCTCTTTTTTTTTTTTTTGCTGTTAAAATATCAAAAGATATTGTTTCAAGTAGGTTTTCTTTGCTCAAAAGAATACCCCTGACTCCAGCGCATGAAGTCAAACAGAGAGCATCCCAGAAAAGATATATTCTTGGACTTGGATGCAAAGAATATTTAAAATATGATAAATCTACAAGGATAGCGTATTTGTTTTTGATGCCTCTAATATTTTCTTTCATCTTGTGAAATTCCATCTTTTTATGTTATTCATAAATGCATAAAAATGGGCACCCACTTAGAGGAAAAAAACAACAACCCTCAAATGTGTGTCCCAACACAGCATTCTGAAAATAACTGTGGTGGGGGGGCGCGGAGGGGGGGTGCACTCCCTCCTGCCCACTCAGCGCCCAGAGGTTTCACTTTGCATCACCGGATCCCATTTCTTGTCCTCATCTCCAGCACTACATCAAATCCTCTGAGTGAACCTGAAGTAGATTAACTTTAATGTTTAAAGTGTCTTCCCAAGATCTGATTGTTTTCACATTTTTTAAAGTAGAGAGGTCATTCAAAAAAAAAAAAAGAAAATGATAAGAAACCTTTAAATTCCATTTTAAATGATCAGGTGCTTTCGTGTCAAGAACTTGCTGAGGCATAGAGAAATTAAGAAAAGTTAGTACGTTCTTTCTTCTTGTCATCTAGCTGTGTAATTCTAAAAGAAGCGACTCTTTCGTTTCTTTGCGATATATCATTTTTCGGTTTCCGGAGTAGCAGCCTTTCTTTGCTTTGATCCCAGAGAAAAGAACCTACATGAGGTTTTAAAAACAAGTATTATGAAAATAATAGAGCTGCGTGCTGCTTCGCTTTAACACTTACTTAATCTGTCCTTAAGGAAATAAGACAGCAGTGGCATGCCAAAAGCATCCTTTAAACATAATCACCTGTTTTATGAAACCACGGCAGGTATTAGATTTTTAGCAAAGTGAGTGCAGCAAGAATTTTGATTACTGGATCCTGATGTTTTGTTTTTTTTGTTTGTTTTTTTTAGAGATTTTAACATTCTTGTATCTTAAAGGTTCATTTGGTCTATAACTTGGTCATAACATTAATATCATATTGAATTTTTTTAACACGTGTTATTACGTTTTATCTTCCAATCACAGGAAAGAATGACACTAGCTAGCATTTCTTAAGCATTTATTGGTGCCTAATTCTGTGCTAAATCTTTTCCAGGGAGTATCACATGTCAGCTTTAAATAAGCTCAGAGCCCAGGAATTATTCACAGGAACATGCCCAGCGTGCTGCAGCTACCACGTAACACACCCAGCTCTGAGCACGGAGCCCCACTGCCACATTTGAAAATGGTTATATCACTGCTCTTGATCGGGGTTACCCCCACCCAGCTGCCCCAAACTTCACAGTAGGATCTATTCTATGTGGGGGAGGAGGTGTGCCCAGACAGGATAGTTAGAGTATAAAAGAATTACTTGGAGATATCGTGGTAAAGGTGGAAATTAAGCCTTTATAAAGATCCTGTCGGCTCTTCCATTTTGATATCAGAGGAAAAGGGATAGAGTCTCTGTGGGCTTGGTTTCCCTAACCATGGCAGGCCACTGTCTGTGAGGTGTCTGGCGCATAGTAGAGAGTTCATAAATGCTTGCTGATGAATGAATGAATGAATGAATGAATGAATGAATGAATCACCTCTCTGGAACCCAATGCACCGGTTATATTAATTATATATCTACACGAAAAAAGGGCGCTGAAAATGCCCCCCTTACCCGAACAGTAAAGGATCAGCATTTAGGTGCCTGGGGATCCGCATGGAGCATGGAGAGAATCAGAAGCGCTGCTTCTGAGTGATGCAAATGGCCGGAGGCCAGGAGTGCGGCCCAGGAGAAGGGAGCTTTGGCACCCGCACAGGCTGGCTCTGTAGAGAAGCGGGGCCATCTTCTTCAGCAAGATGATGCCCCCCGAGGCACCCTGCCCTATGCGCAGTGCTGCAGACAGGACGGGGTGTCAGCAAGGCCCCGGACCGGAGACAGCTCCCACTGGCTTGGGGCTCCATAGTGAACAAGCCACATCTGCGCATCAGTCTTCTCAACGACACAGTGGAGAAAAGTTAATATTTACTTCAAAGCGGGTGTGGAGGGCCACTTGAGTCCATATGTGTGGAACCACTTATTATATAGTCGACTTCAACGCATAAGGATTCTTCCCATCAACATTTACTGGGGGCTGCGAAGCCCGGGATTAGGGCTCTGTCTCATACAGCTCGATTCCCTCCCCACCTCTGCTTCTGCTGTGTGGGTGGCCTTTGGCAAGTTACCAAATGGCAGTTGTCTCGTCTGTTAAATGGACAACATCCTAGCGTCTAGCTCCTGGGCCTATGGTAACGATGCAGTGACAGTCTGGCCACATCGTGCCACAGCCTGTTGGACAGGGGGTGGCGACGCTGCTGCATGCAGCAGGTCCTGCGCGCCAGTCACGGGGCTGGACACCGAGCCATGGGTGCGGATCACACTCAAGGTGCTTGCTGCCACCCCAGCCGTGGGACCAGGGAAATGAGGGAAGAATCAAACGGATGCAGGTAATGGGGAAGTGAAGGCCTTCTCTTTGCTAAACATTTGCCTTTTTCGGGTGTTCTCACCACGGGGTCATACTTAAAATATGCCACCAGCCTTGAGAAGGATGGCAGCCACCTGCCTCCTCCCACGCCCTCTGGAACAATGCAGGATTCAGAGCGGTTGTCTTTTTCCCACAGAGTGGGAAAACCGGTGACACTTCCCCGTCATCGAGGACTCCTTAAGGAGCAGCCTTCATTTCCAGACTCTCTCCAGTCTCTATTCTGACGCTCACTTTCGGTTGCAAGCTTACCAAGGCAGCAGTGCAGTGAACTTCTACACCGAGCCTCCCTCCAGCTTACCCTGTAACTGGACCTCCGTACTACACGCCTTTTCTCTCCAAGGGGCCCAAAATGGGGAGTAAGGAAGAGGGCAGGGAGGGGAGATTGTCAGCATCCTCCCCAGTAATTGCCGCAACCATGCTGAACTCTTCTCTACTAGTTCAGAAGCAAAGGGGCTGGCAGGGTGTCACTGTGTTGTAGGGCAGACCGTGGGGAGGAGGGGAACATGAGGAAAGCAGCCTTGGAAAAATGACACTAGATGTCCCCTCAACACTTTCAAACATTGACAGGAAAAGCCTTTCACTATGTGAACTCTAATTACTTAATACGCAAACACAACTGTCATCAACGTTGTCCTTTCTCAAACCCGCTACAGGGTGTACTTGTAAGACAATTATCTGAAAACTTAAAGCAACTGACACCACATGCTGTACAACCATGTGAATAGCTTAGAGAAATGCTGAAGTCTGTGTTGGGTTTTGTTGTTCCTTAACTGGCTCTCTTCTGAAAATTGCTCTGGCAGCACTCAGATTTCAGGGGACAGGGCTATACTAGTTCCCAAAGGATACACTGGACCTGTATTCATCATGACCTCTAGAGGATTCTATGGTTTTATCTGAAATGAGATAAGCATATCATGTTTTCTGGAACCACAATTATAAATGTACTTTCTAAAAGAGGATTTATTACAGTTATTGTAGGAGAACTTACAAACGTTCTCACAGTTTTATGTAAACTTTTCCCTGCTGGGGTTGTGGAGCTAAGGGACCAAGGACAGTCCGACCTCAGGTGGATCCTCTTGATGAAGGAGTTTACTATTACAGAGGATGGGGACATAAATAATGTGATAACATATCCATTCATTGCACTTGCTGATTGAGTTGTGCCATCTCTTAGCTCCAGGCAAAAATGCTCTGGGAAAGAAAAAAGGGTTGTTCTTTTATCCTTTTCCACAAACGATCAGACCCTATCATTGAAAATTAAGGTCAATAAAGCTCCTATTCAGAAATAGGTAATTAGCCAACAGCTTTGTGGCCAGGGGAGTAATGGACTGAGGTGCAGGTTCGAAGCCTAGCTCCCAGAGGTGTGAAGGGCCAGGCCCGATTTTGCCCACCGAGGTTATGACCTTTTCTGAAGCCTACAATGTGGCAGACGAAAATGCAGCTTTCTTACCGCCCGTGATTTTAAAAGTACTGTAGCTGAAAACGGGTCAAATGTGTGGTGATAGAAGCACTGACTCTGGGGTAGAGAGCACAGAATGCAATACATAGATGATGTATTTTAGAAATGTACACTTGAAACCTATATAATTTTACTAATGAATGTCTCCCCAATCAGTTTAATAAAAAATTACTATAGCTAAAACTAAATAAATTATTTCAATCCCTCTCTCACAGCTAAAAAAGAAATCGAAAGTATATCACTAGTAATAAACTATGACTTTATTAAAAAGTTTCATGTAATAGGATTAGAGAAGAAGGTATCAATAATTGGCAAAAGTTTACCATTCATTAATAAACACCTTTGTATGAGTACAGACTTGTTACCCTCATGTATTATAGGTGAAAGATTACTATTAAAATAAGCCATAATAGTTATGAATATTGTTTATGAATTTTTACAACTCAATAGGTTGATTCAAAGACATTTTTTAAAATCCCATTTCAAAAAAGACATTCTCTGGGTGAAAGATGATGGTGCTTTAATAGTAAATGCCTATAACAATCTTTTTGGAAGAAATTAGGAAGAGAATTTTCTTTTTTTATATAAAATCGAACTGATTTTAAATTTGCTTTCATTTTCTCACCTGCCATGGTAGAAACAAAGCATAAATGTTAGTTTAATTACAATGTGTCATTCAGCCCGTTTCACCAAATTACCACCAAAATTCTAGCTCTCTCCATGAGATAACATCAGTCAGAAGAAAAATTGTTAAGTCCAATGCAGTGTAAGACTTCAGTGCTGTTTTCTTTCCTAAGTGTATCACAAGTGAACAGTTTATGTTAAAAGGTTAATAGATGTACAATTCTGTATTACATCATCTATAAATCCCATTGTGTGTTTACAACCCAGAGTCAGTTCTCCTTCCATCACCATATATTTGATCCCCTTTACCCTCATCTACCACCTCCCTCCCTGCTGAAATCTATGTAACTTTGCTAATAATTGTCACCCCAATAAACTTTAATTAAAAAAATTATACATAAATTGAAAAAAAAGGTTAATAGAAACATAAACATGCTTCTCCTGATAGTTACTTCTAATCTTTTTCATTCAAAACTACAGTCAAATTACATGTTGATATTCTCATCCCTCCTAAAATAATACATTTTTTTCATTACAAATGGATTTCTCAGGAACAAAGAATTCTTCCTTTGAAATGATTAGGCCAGGATTATGTGGAAAGGAGAAATGGCTTGCTCTGTTGGTCTATTTCTAGTTAGACATGACAAAGTAGAGTGTTGCTCACTGAGAGGTGAAATGTGATGTTAGCTTTATCTCCAAGACAAGCAAATAGAATAATTATATGGTAAGATTCAAGTTACTTGTTTACCTAAGTAGATTATTTCTAAGTTTCAGTTTCTTACCTCGTTTTGGAGGAATCTGAAAAAGTCCCTTGTGTTTGTATTTAAAATAATCATTAGACTCACAATGATTTTAATCCTACTGAAGATGTAAATACATGGCAAATATCCAGGAATACATTTAAGCACTGAACTTTTTGAATTTTTTAAATGCAGTTTCATTATCAAGCATTCACGAGTTTTTACAAAGATGCAGAATTCATGAATCTAGATCTTGGGATGCATAAATTACTTATTTTAAGCAATAGATTGTTTCAAAAATAAAAGTATATTTTGGAGAAAAATTACAAATAGTCTACATTCAATCCATATAGATCTTTAAGGCACATTTCTCATTTAGTGAAAATAATGTAAGCCATTTATGATCATGGATGCAGGCTGGAATGATAATATAGCTTATAAATATATGCACACTAGTGCATTTGTGGGGAAATTTTCCATGGTTTAGCTCAGATTACACTGACTTCATGCCCACTTAATATCTTTTCTAAACAATCTGGTAATTATATATGCATTTCTTACTCCATTTTATGCTGTTATTGTTTATTAATCAAATTAACAAGGTAGGCACTTAAGAACACCGCTAAATCCATTTTTAAAGGTAATTTTATTTTATTTTAAAAGGAATTTGCCATCACTAAGATATGAACTCTTTCAAAGTTTCTATTTCATATTTGAAAACCCATATGATTCATTCATGGTAACTGCATACCTGACTCTTCATGACTATTTACATTTCACAGTTCTATTCCTGCATCAGCCCCACATCAAGCCACACATTCACAGCTTTTATCTGGAGAATTTAAACACACTTAGGTTCATGTAGGATTGATCATTTAATTTACACTAGAAACATTTCCATGTATATATATATATAGCTTATTAAGCATAACTAACTAAAAGAAAGTTAGGAGCTTTTTTTTAAGAATTTTTGATAACTTTGTTTTTATTTTCTCATTTTTATCAAGTTTTACCAGTACATTTGGTTTATGAGTTTATATTCTTCATTTCTGTTATTCCATGTAATAATAAAATACTAGGTGTTATAAAATATATATGCTGTATAGCATTATGTACTATGCTATATATTATAAATAATAAATGTTATCTATAACAAATATATATTTATGTCTATTCAGTTATATATAGTCACTTTTGCTCCAAAATAAAGGGTGAATCTTTAAGGCTAATTGGGTAAAAAGGTGTATTATAAGTTTTGTTACATTTTAACAGAGTTTCATAATAGCATTGAAAAAAATAGTCTAGGAAATACAGTTTGAAAGGGTAGGTTTAGGTATCCACCAAATCTAATTTTACCAACTTTAAAAATATATATAAAGGTAAAAAATGTTGCTGCTATTTTCATTAGTTAATATAAATGTTCAAAGTTTAGTTTTAAAGTAGACATGAATTACACCTTTCTTAAAGTTTTCACAAATTTACCAATTTCTGTCATATTCCAGTGGATCTGCTCCCTAATTTGTAAACGTTAACACAGCCTTTATACATAGAGAATATTACAACTTTAAAAATAGCTTGAGGAATTTTGTTTTATGAAGATGCAAAAGATAAGTCACTTGAGAAAATAAAATGATAATGAAGACATATGTGCTTATATTAATACTAATTTTATGTGTTAATTACCAACTTCTTGTGTGCTGACTAGTTCATCATTTTATTGGTGAGTTGGCAATTTATTATGCAGTATCGAAATATTTCTTCATTATTCATTGGTCATAGTTTAGAAATAAATACAAGTTGGTGAGATTTTTTTTGACCCAGATATTCCTCCTAAATCAGTTAGATTATCCTGCTATAACTTTAAATATTGGGACAAAAGTATCTGAAAACTAAGCCACATCAATAAAGTAAGTAAATTGCTGATTTTTAAAATCTAAAATTTTAAGAGTACTCTAAGAACTACCTACTAGGAGTTTCTAGGGTAGCATGAGTTCAAAGGATTGAAACACAAGCCAGCACTTAAATGGCAGCAAGAAATAATTGTTAATACTCCTTGAGGCTTTGGGATGAGAATCATTATGCCTATATTGCATGTGATACATAGTTCACTTACGTTTCTCTCTCTCTCTCTCTCTCTCTCTCTCTCTCTCTCTCTCTCTCTCTCTCTCTCTCTGTGCTTAAATTCCAATATATGCATATTTTGCACCAAGATGTGATATGTTGCTTACAGGCCTGGGTAAAGGTACTGCTAAAGCAACTTGGTGCTTCAGATAATCCTTAGAAATTCACCATTCTCAGTGTGAGATGAAGGGAGGGGAATGAGCTCCTTCAGTGTCCAGTCTCTTTTCTCTGAGAGTGAGGAAAAGAGAAGTTTGCTAAGCTTTCTTAGTACTTCAGCTGTAGAAAATGTTAATAATATCCTCCCAGACAACTATGAGAATCAAAGTAAAAAATGTACGTACAGTAGATTTTGTGCTAAAAAGACTCTAAAATGCCATAAATTAAGGCATAAGTATCTTTTATTAATGAGGATATCTAATCTTTTTTTAAAATTCCATTTGTATGTTCAGATTATTCTATTCCTCAAGGTAGTGTATTTCTTAAAATTAGTACCACTGCATAAAATTGTTTCTTCAAAATCATTGGAGTTTTTTGATTTGTTTGTTTTAATCTTAGGAGATCATTCATCAGAAATCTTCAGATAAAACCTGGAGTGACTATTTTACAGAATGTAAAAGATCCCCCATTAGATCTATTTTATCAGAAATAAATTCACTATAAATGTCAGTACAAAATGTCATTATAAAATATGACAACACTTGAAATCAATCAAACAAAAACAGAAACCAAAGTAAATACTGACCTAACTGAAAACTTCTTGGTAGGCCATATACTTACTCTAATAATGCTTTTGCTTAGAAAATTTTGAAACCCTTAGTTTTTCTTTCTTTCTTTTTTTTTTTGAAAGTGGCTTTCTACTTTATTCGTGAGCCTTCTTATTAAATAGTTGCACTAAACTTTTGACCCAGAACAGAATCAGGTTAGGCTGATTAAAGTAATTTAAGTAATTAAATTAAAGTAATTTACCACAATCAAATGAGGTTTTACCATTTAAAACAAATTTAAAATCAATTTAACTACCATTCAAAAATATATTTGTGATCAGTGATAATACTTTTTAAAATGTACGACTCAGTCTAGAGAAATTCCCAAAGAAAAGTTCCATGACTTGTTTGAGCAATGGCACAAGATGTGAAAAACTCTGAAGTCCTGGGATGCCAGGCCAAACTGAGACACGTGAGCACTTTGGAATTCTCACAGTAACTTTGAGTAATTCTTCAACATTTCTTTAGAGGAGACACTTGACAGTGCATGGGGAAAGCCTCTTCCTCTCTTCATCTTAGTATGGCATGTATAATTAGAAAAAGAAAGTTCTATCATAAATAGAATCAGCCCTTGTCAGATGATGGTGGCCACTTATTGGACTAAATTATGGGTTCTATGACATCTCCACACTCTCCGCAATCCCAAGAGTCTTATTCTTGCCAACTCTGGCAATCCATGTGGTACTACACACATGAGGGTTTCCGGTAAACACAATAGTCTGCCTCCGGTTGTACATTTCATGGTGTTTCATTATCTGTTGTGTATCGGTGTCCAGGTGGGTTGAATCTCGCGGGTAAGGTGTGTGCACCTCGGGGAGGTGGAAGAAGATGTGTGGAGACGAAGGCAAAGTAGACATCCTTTATTCAGGCTTATGGGGCACAATCAGCCTGCCACTGGATACAGCCAGCAGCCCCCATCATGTCTCAGCCGCCCACCTCGTGAAACAGGAATACCTTTATGCAGTACAGAGACAAAGGTGGCGTATAGCCAGGGTGCTTACGTAAGAGTATATCTTTAAGATGGATGGCACCTGCGCTGCAGTCCATCATGTCAGACCAGCAGGTCGCTGGGTCAAGGCTAGTACTGCATTCTATCGTCTCGGACCAATGGGTCACCGGGTCAGGGCCAACATCTGGTCAGGGAGGGAACCTGACCAAGGCTATTCTCTCACAATCAGTCTCCAGTTTACATGCTTTTTATCCACCTACGATTTTTAGATGTATGAATTCTGATATGTTGCACACAGTTGATCGCGGTACTTTCGTTTTCATAGTCATAGTTCATAGTTTCAAAAAGAGTTAACTTACTCAATTTGGAGTTGTTAGGGCATATTCAAGGTGATGAATATGTCCTCCTATCTTTGGAGATAGGTGTCATTGTTAGTTCTCCTTCATTACCGGAAGATAGAGACTAAATGAACTAGAAACTGTAGGAATTACAAGGTTGACCTAATAAACACTGACTCTGTTTAGGTTAAGTAAACCCCAGAAACAGATCTGTTAAATGACTTCAAAACTTACCCACTTTCCAGGTGGCCGGATGGCTCAGTTGGTTAGAGCACGAGCTCTGAACAACAGGGTTGCCAGTTTGATTCACACATGGGCCAGTGAGCTGTGCCCTCCACAACTAGATTGAAGGACAATGACTTGGAGCTGATGGGCCCTGGAGAAACACACTGTTCCGCAATATTCCCTAAAAAAAAACTTACCCACTTCTCTTATGACTGTTTATTTGTTACTAAAGGCTATTTTTAAATGACTGTGTATTTTGTCACATGATAATTATGTGCCCAAGATAATGTAATTTCTATGAGAGAACGTACATTAAAAGTCAGTAGATATTTGTTGAAGGAAGGCAAATGTGAGTTAAATATTTCTGGGTATTTTTGGTCTGGGTGTAAGATTATGCATTGAAATGGACAGATAATGTTCTTAGTCAGACTGAACTCTTTTTCAAAAGGAAGGTAAAAAAAACTAGAAATTTGAGCATGGCCTTTGGGGAAAATACTTAAAAGACCATTAAATTATCAATTACCCCAAGAAATAGTTTAAACAAATATTAATATCATTAATAAATTACTTTTGTTGTCAATGTTAGTATGTTGAATTTAAGAAAAATATTTTATAAAGGTTTTGCATTTTAAAGCTTTATCTGTATATCTCTGGTAAAAAATGAAAGCAAAACAAAATTGTATTGTGTTCTTTAAATTGATCATTGAAATTTACTTTTGTCTTTTGCATAAATTTTTATCTTGTCAACAAGTTTATTAACACTAAATCATGACACATACAATTGTTTTATGAATATGCGTAAGAGTAAATAAAAAAATGAGTTAAGAAATATAATTTGGTAGAATGTTCTTGACATACACAATCAAGTAGGAATGTTTTACAGGCTTTAAGGACCAGGTTTACTAGAAATAAATTACATAATCATGCTGTTAAATAGGTAATATTAAAATAGAGTGTTGAAATATGCAATTCAGTTTTTGGAATACATTTCTGATTGCCCCGAGAAAGTGCAAAGACTGATTTACTTTAATTGCTTTTTGTTCATTTTTTGGCAAACCTAAGTCAGGATGTTTGCCAAGACATTTTTTGTACTAAAACCATCTCACCAATTTTCTAGTTGTGCTAATATTACCCTGCAAGTTCTACCAATAACAGATCCAGTCCAAACCTTAGGATCAATATGGATCTCTCAGGATCCAAACATCATGGGGACCAATGAAGAGCTTTTTCATCTTTTGCCAATTATAGTCAAGACTAGGGTTTAAAGGTGCACCTACCATTAGAGAATATAAGCACTCTTAATTTACCATCTGACAAATGGCATTTAGAATGGTAAAGGCTAAAAGCTGGTATCTCCATTCTTCCACCCTTGGAAAAGATGTTAAAAATCTGAATTATAGGATAAGAACACATCACCTTTGATTTGGCAGTGAAGATTACTGTTCAGGTGGGAGATAATGACAGACAGTTGAGAGATACCAACATTTTATTAACTAAATAAGCACTCTAAAAGAGCGATATGTGATTCTGTTAGAAGTGAAATAACAATGTTTGTTGAAGTTACTCATTTTTTTCACATGTTCAAACCCCAAGATTTGCTAAAAAGTTTACTTTTAGCCTAAAGTTCTAAGAAAACCCTTAACACCAGATATAAGTATATTAGAGAGTAATAAAGTCAAAAAGAGAATAATGCAAAATACGATGGAAAAAAATGCAACTTCTAAATTAAGGTTTTCATCCATTATCAATATTCTGTGGTAGATAAAATGTATTCTTTCTTGAAGGGATGACAGGAATTTTACAATTCAGCTACAATGCAAGGATTGTTGTGTAGTGTGGGCTTTAAAAACATCATTCATCCATGGCCTTCTTATGCCTGTGTTTGATGACCTTGACCATCTGATGCTTTTCAAATGGCCAACATCTACAATGTTGAGATCTGCCCAGTAGCAAATCAACCTTTATAATTAAAGTTGACAAGCTGACAAGAAAAATGAGTGGATACTTGTATATCTATATGAATTTTTATGTCACATTGCTGTCTGTACACTTGTTTGCTTTTTGTCAATAGCTGAAGGCTCATTTCTCTGCACCAGAAGAATGTTCTACCCCAAGACCCTCAGCCAGATGCCCTTCGCCCTAGTGAGTCTGTTGATTAATTTTAGGTACTCTTCTTAACACCCCAAAGGAGATCTAGATTATCTACCCTGTAGTCCCTGAAAAACAAGTGAATCTGAAGAATAATGACCCACGGAGATAGTCATACCCTATCCAAATGATTTTATAAGAACATTGAGTCTCTCACAAGTCCAAATCATGTCAGGCAATGCCTAGGGTGGACATAGACCTTTAATCAGGGCAAAATAGAGATTTGCATTAGTCTAATTTAATATTCTTTTTGACAAGGAGAGGAGTGATAGATGTCCCTTGACAGATGAAATATGGTGCCCTAATGTAGTCATCATTGCCATTGGCCTTGATTAGTAACTGGTTCCATTTTGACCTCTAGGCAGATGAGTTGACGAATGACAGAACAGGGTGAAGCAATTAAAACAGTAAGGTGGAGAAGGAAACTAGATAATTATACCCAAATATGTGAAATCTAATCATAGAACCAAGAAACATGATGCTCATGGCAGCTTTCATAAGTATGTCCAAAGACATTAATCCTTTACATGTGAGGATTACTACTGAATGCCTTTGACAATACAATTCTGCAAAGAATATTTGAGTTCATATCTTCAAATAACCTTTTCTGAGGAGCAATGTTGAGAATTGTTTGTTAAACCAACTGTTGCATCTGTCAGAGATGACAAGACCTACGTCCACTTTAATTTCTAGGCCATATCAACCAGGTATGAAAAAATGTCATGATTTTTTTCAAACAAAAAAAAAGCTTTTTAATAAATTAAACTAACCTAGACATCTAGTAAAAAAAAAAAAAAGAAAGAAAGAAAACTCAAATAAATCCCATGTCTTAATATAGTTTTCACTGTATTTCATTCTAGACAACTTGACTTTGTATAGAGAACTTAAGGAACGTTTTCAAAGCTGAGTCATCTACTTGCTACTATTGTGCTAGTTGTACTTAGCACTGAACAGCTCCACATTTAGAAAAGCATATGCCATCCTATCTGTTCCTCTTCTATGGGAAAAAAAAATATCTTCCTGTTGATACTATCTATTCCATTTTTACCCTTACTAACAAAATGCTGAAGTTGTTTCCTCTTCATCATTTCGGTGTTTAAACCTCTAACCTGCAAAAGTCTGTTAAGTAGTCTATTTTTAACACGTTGCCATGATGAAATATAAAGGCATTTTGTTGCATTTCTTAATCTCAAATAAGAATGAACACCCATAACTTAAAGTGACAGTAAGCATGTTACCATTTCAAGGCAGAAAGTCTTAAAAGAGGAAGAAAAGTAATCATATATAAAGTTATTCTTTAATTTGAAATATAAATGCTTACTTCCACAGCATTCATTCATTCAGGCAGCAAATATTTATTGAGTACCTTCTATGGATCCAATGCTGTTCCTGTAAAGTACTATGCCTACAATATACGAGGTCAGACAGTGAAATTTGGGAACTTGTTGCAACAATGTTGCCAACCTTTTTTATATCAAAGGGATTATTCATTATGAATTTGTACCAACAGGACAAACACTGGACCAAGTTTACTATTTGGAAGTGCTGAAAAGGCTGCATGACAAAGACGAAAAGGATGTGAACTTTGGCCAACAATTCATAGCTCTTGCATCACGACAATGCACCAGCTCACACGGCACTTTCTGTGAGGGAGTTTTTAGCCAGTAAACAAATAATGGTACTGCAATACCCTCCCTACTCACCTGATCTGCTCCCCAGTGACTTCTTTCTTTACCCAAAGACAAAGGAAATATTGAAAGGAAGACATTTTGATTACATTCAGGACATCAAGGGTAATACGTCAACAGCTCTGATGGCCATTCCAGAAAAAGAGTTCCAAAATTGCTTTGAAGGGTGGACTAGGCGCTGGAGTCGGTGCATAGCTTCCCAAGGGGAGGACTTCGAAGGTGATAGTAGTGATATTCAGCAATGAGTCAGCACTTTTTATGGGATGAGTCGCAAATTTAATTGTCAAACGTGGTAAATATAGTATAGCAGCTTCCAAACTGACTCCAAATTCCTCCCTCCCTGAAGGCACACCTCCCTTGCAATTTGACTACAATCAAATGGTGTAGTCTATTTCCCCACCCCTTAAATCTGGAGTTGACCATGTGACTTACTTTCTAATGGACCATTAGAAAACATCAAGCAAACAGCCTTGAAATGAACTTTCACAACGGTACTTGGAAAGGGAAAGCCTGAAACACCAAAGTTTGTGTGAAGACAGGAAAAAATCAAGCAAAAGAGACTAAGATGCCAATCATCTTGTATTAATGATGCTACATTCATATGAAAAAAATCATATTATGACTATTGTTTTTAACTATAAAGATATACAATTGAATTATTATCAATTAACGTTAAAAGGCATACTAGTGTTTACTAATCCGAATTTCAAGCTGCCTTCCAAGTTTTCACCTATGAAGTGTAGATTTATACTCTCATATTACTACCACAAGCCATTTAAAAAATAGTTTTTGGTAATGTCATATTCATTGCATAATCTATGTAAAGAAGTCTATTGCATTGTTAAAGCTACTGGTTTCAACAGAAATTGTATTACCCAAATTTATCTCTTAACCATCTAAATGATTGCACATTTTCAAAATAATAAATGCATTAATCAAGGAATGTGTTATCTTTAAATATATTTAAAATACTGTTGTAACTTTAGTATTTACTCTAAGAATCATTAATAAATATGGTAGAGATCACATCTTAAACAGTTGAGAAAAAAGATATACTAATATGGCAATAGGATATAATTATGAAAAAAGATGAAACTAGATCCCTACCACACAACATATACAAAAGTCAACTCCAGTTAGACTGTAGACTATAGAAATCGACATAAAAAAGAAAAAAAAAAGACAATAAATCTTCTGGATAGTTGCATAGAAGAAAATCTTTAAAATTTGCTGGTAAGAAAATTGTTCTTTTAGACACAAAAAGCAATAACTATAACTTAAATGATTTATAAATTTTAATACCCTAAAATGAAAACTTCTTTGATGTTCAAAAATATAATGAGTACAAAAGAAAGTTACAAAATGGATGAAGATATTATAACACATATAGCAGCAAACTTCTCATATCTAAAATATATGAAGAACTTTTATGATACAAAAAGAAAAAGCCTGAAGACCCAGTAGAAAATTGGTAGGAGACTTGAAAAGGAACAAAATGATCACAAAATAAGGTCATTCCACTATCTAATACATATTAGCAGTCAAAAAGTCATTATAAGACATCATTAGAGAGACCCACCATTGTTGCTAAGATGAAAAACACTGAAATATTAAAAAAACAGAAAATGTTTTCTTATTTTACCTTCAATATATAAAGAGCTTGGAATTCATTACTCCCATTCCTACAACAAGAAATAGCTGGGGGAAAAAAACAAAACTAAAAATCAACAACTTTTCTTGGACTCATCAGAAAACTGAATTTGAAAGGGAAACTGACACCACAAAATTTGTAGAATCAGAGGCATTCAGGAAGATAAAGTACCTGAGATTTTCTGACCTGCAGCAGAAGCTGCAGAAAGATATACCATGTTTCCCCGAAAATAAGACCTAGCCGGACAATCAGCTCTAATACGTCCTTTGAAGCAAACATTAATACAAGACCCGATCTTATTTTACTGTAATATGAGACTGGGTCTTTAATATAATATAATGTAATGTAATGTAGTGTAATGTAATGTAATGTAATGTAATGTAATATATAATACAATATAATACAATAATATAATATGATACCAGGTCTTATATTAATTTTTGCTCCAAAAGACGCATTAGAACTGATTGTCCAACTAGGTCTTATTTTCAGGGAAACACGGTATAATCAATAGAAACACTTAAATATTTATTTTAACTACATATGTTGGAGGCTGAAGGAGGACTAGTATAAGAGTCACAGGTTGCCCCCACAGTTTTGCCAACTTTCCCTCTAGCAACCCTACCAAGTTTTCTAAGGGATACAAGAAAGCTCCCCAGTGCTCATGGCTGAGGGAGGGAAAAATACTAGCCTAGCGTTTGTAAAATTCTCTGAATCTTCTCCCTAACAAAGGCCTAGTCCTGTGTGAGAAGGACTTCCCCAGAAGACATTTCTGTGTGAAGAGAAACTGCCTCACTCTATCTTGATGCTGTAGCTAATAAGGAACTATAAGGCATGGGGGTAGGGATTGAAATATTACTAAAAGCCACCCATCCCCAGCACTGGTACACTGAGACTGAGACTTAATTTAAAGTATTAGAGAATATCTCCCTTCCCTATACACCCAACAGCACCAACAAACCTTCAGTAACAACAGTAAAATATAGCTGAAATAGCTGTGAGATTCAGACTTTCACTTAGAAGTACTATAAAGGCAAGATACAACGCCAAGAAGGGAGGACAAAATAAACTCACTAGAGGAATTTGAACACTCTGGTATCAATAACTACAAAAACATTAAGCATACTCATTTCATAGCTGTATGAGGACAAACCCTAACACTAAAGGTTTATTACCTCAGTAGCTACTACCTAATACGTGTCTACCTTTCAACAAAAAAATTACAGAAAGCATGTCAAAAGGAAAAAAATACCCACATAATATGAAGAGACAAAGCTATCATCACACCAGACACAGATATGATAAAGATATTGGAATTATTAGGCAAGGAATTTAAAATAACTATGATTATTATGTTGAAGAATTTAATGAACAGAGTAGACCACATGAAAAACCAGATGGGTAATTTCAGCAGCTATAAAAACTACATGAAAGACCAAAAAAATAAAAAATAAAAAAAAATGTACACTCATATCAGCAAAAAAAGCAGTAAGAACTTCCAAAATCCTGTCTTCCATAAAAGCAACAAGAACACTGGCAAAAAAAAGTTGTCAATTTTTATGTTTTTTAGAACTTGTAGCAATACGTAAGAAACAAAACAAATAAAATGGGAGACATAAATCCTATCTCTTGGTAATTGTATTAAATATAAATGAATTAAAATATGCCAACAAAAGGCAGAGATTGGCAGAATGGATTAAAAAACATAAAAACTATGATTTAATTATATGCGATTTATGAGACAGGCTTTAGGTTCAAAATCACAGATAGTTTAAAAGAAAAATACACAATGCAAAAATTAATCCAATATAGTTTTAATGCAATACAGGTAACCCTTTATAACACAGCACTTCTATAACACCGTTTTGCTCTAACACGATTTGAGAATTGGGGAAAACCCTCGTACAACACGACATCCTAGAACATGGTTTCACTTTAACATGGTTTGAGAATTAGAAAAATCCCTGAACAACACAGAGAGTAATAAGAGCTTTTAAGAGCAAAAGATATCTCTTTTGAAATTTTCCATCTTGAGTGTGGATGTCATATCAGATTTGACTGCAAAATTTTTAAATGTATTAGAATTTTAAATCCACCTTGTTCGTGGAGTATTATGTTCAGAGGATGAAGATATCTTGTCAAAAAGAAAATGCCCACAGTTAATGGTGCTTAGTAGTGATGACAAAAAACATTATTTAATACATATTAATATGTTACACTTTTGGTGAAAATTGCTTTAATAAAGATATATCTCTTAATTATAAAAATATAATAGTATTTTTTAAAATTTTTGAAAAACCCCTTTTTTGTACTAGTTCTTTGTTTCATATAACATGGATTTGCATAACACGGAATTTTTAGAAACCTAACAACCGTGTTATATGGAGGTTACTTGTACTAATATAAGAAAAAAATAGAATTTATGAAAAAATTATTATCAGCTATAAATGAAATCTTATAATAGTATGTTCCATCAATGAAGAAGATATAACAATTATAAGAATTTTGTACCTAATAACAGAGCCCCAAAATACATGAAGCAAAAATTAACAGAATTCTTTGAGTTCTGGTCAAGATGGCAGAATACGTAAATTTTGTACTTGCCTCCTCCCATGACCACATTGAAATTACAACTAAATTATAGAACAATCAACCTGGAGAACCATCTGCAGACTAGCTGAACAGACTCTTGTAACTAAAGATATAAAGAAGAGGCCACATGGAGACTGTTAGGAGGGGTGAAGACACAAAGTGTGCTGGCCCCATACCTATGTGTGGCAGTTGAGAATCAGGAGGGATATCTCAGTTGCACAGGTTCCCCCTGTGCAGCACCCGCAGCACCAGTATCAGGAAACGGGGTCCCTACCAATCTGACTGTGAAACTCAATAGGGATTCTATCCATCTGAGTGAGACAAAAGTTGCTGCACACACTGATGTCCCCTTAAAGGGCCAGTACACAGATTCTTTCACTTGCAGGCATTCACCCTGGGCTCTAACAAAGGGATGGTGTGTCAGAAGGTACAAGAGACACACAAGGAAAGACTGAATTTTGTGACTTCAGCGTGAGGGCCATATTCCCTGTGTAGAATCTTCCTCCCATGTAGCTGGCAGATAGGCACCAACTTTCCTGTGTTGAGTCCTCCCCACACATGGCCAAATCCGAAGCTATATTAACCTGGTAAACTCCACTCTGCCTACCCTGGGGACAGCCTGGCACCCCACTCCAAACAACTGCGCACTGCCAGAGGCACTATCGGTGGCTGGCACCCAGCCCTGGCCCTCACTGCATTCTTTCTTGGACAACTCTCAGGGGTTCATGGGCCCCAGGCAGGTGGCAGCTGCCCTCAGTGTGCTCTGTGCTTTTTAATGAGTGGTTTCAGATTCAGGAATGGTGCCGAATTTGAATCTGCATAAACCTGGTGACCATTACTCGCCCCACCCTAGGGATTCCCTGAGACCCTGCCTTACTCAATTCACACACTGCCCAAGGCGCTTTCAGTGACTGAGCCTTATGGGTAGCCAGCAGGTGGTGGTAGGCCTCAAGGTGTCTTGGGTCTTTTGCAGAGCTGCCCAAGGACCAGTACTGGTGACAATTGGCCTCAGTCTACAGTGTGGCCTCTCCCATGCACCTCCAGGTCCAGCACAGGCAGCTACCAACTAGGGATCACTTTGTAGCACCTACCAGGTTGACCTGGGCCTATCACAAGCAGCAGTTGAACTTGGCCTGCACCAGAGTCCCTCCCAAGAGGCCCCAGAACCAACAAACTCAGTGGCTACTTTCAGACTACAACAGAGCACCATTCAATTAGCGCCACAAATGGTACAGCCAAAGGGTGGTCTTGGCAGGCACCAGAGTCCACTGAGGTGATTAGCACTCCATGGGGTCAGCCCCTTCACAGCAGCTCATACTCTGTAGTCTGGCCAGTCCTCACAGCCAGCCAACCTAAGGGTCAATCTAACTCACTGACATGCTTACAGAAATCAAGGCTCAACTACAACAGGAGGGCAAACATAACCCACACAAAGGAGACTCCTGGAGCACCTAGATAAGGTGATCAGGGAGACTGCGCCACTGGGTCCTATAAGACACCTACTACAGTAAGCCACCCTGCCAAGACTAAGAGACATAGCCGAGCTACCTAATGCATAAAAACAAACACAGAAAAGTAGTTAAAATAAGGAGACAAAGAAACATTGTCCCAAATTAAACAGAACAAAACTCCAGAAAAAGAATAAACAAAGTGGAGGCAAACAATCTATCAGATACAGAGTTCAAAACACTGATTACAGTGATGCTCAAGGATCTTAGTGAGAACTCCAGCAAAGAGATAGGAAGCATAAAAAAGACACAGAAACCATAAAAAAAAGAATCCATCAGAAATGAAGAATACACTACAAGGAATCAACAGTACATTAGATGAACCAGTGGATCAAGTCCATGATTTGAAAGACAAGGTAGAAGAAAACACCCAATCAGAACAGCAAAAAGAAAAAAACAATTTTTTTTTTTTAATGAGACTAGCTTAAGGGCCCCCTGGGAAAACACGAAGCATAGCAATATTCACATCACAAGAATACCAGAAGGAGAAGAGAGAAAACAAAGGATTGAAAACCTATTTAAAGAAATAATGACTGAAATCATCCCTAACCTGGTGAAGGAAAAAAACATACAAGTTCAGGAAGTGAAGAGAGTCCCAAACAAGATGAACTTAGAGAGGCCCACACCAAGACACATCAAAATTAAAATGGCAAAAGTTAAAGACAAAAAGAGAATCTTAAAAGCAGGAAGAAAAAAGCAGTTAGTTACTTATAACGGAGCTCCCATAAAACTGTCAGCTGATTTCTAAACAGAACCTTTACAGGCCAGACGGGATTGGCAGGAAATATTCGAAGTGATGAAAAGTAAGGACATACAACAAAGACTACTCTATCCAGCAAGGCTATCATTTAAAATTGAAGGGGAGATAGAGTTTCCCAGACAAGAAAAAGCTAAAGGAGTTCATCACCACCACACAAGTATTATAAGAAATGCTAAAGGGACTTTTTTAAGAAGAATGGGGAAAATAAAGAACATAAATATAAATAATAAAATGGAAATAACTATGTCCCTGTTAATAATTTCTTTAAATGTAAATGGATCAAAAGATAGAGTGTACCTGAATGGATAAGAAAACAAGAGCCATACATATGTTGCCTACAAGAGACCCATTTCACATCAAAAGACACATACAGACTGAAAGTAAAGGGATGGAAAAAGATAATTCATGCAAATTGAAACAAACACACCAAAAACTAGGTTAGCAATACTTATATCAATAAGACAGACTTTAAAACAAAGCCTATAATAATAATAAAAAAGGACATTTCATAATGATAAAGGAATCAATACAGTAACAGGATATAACCCTTGTAAAGATTTAGGTACTCAACATAGAGCACATCAATACATAAAGCAAATATTGGTGGACATAAAGGGAGAGATTGACATTAATACAGTCAAAGTAGGGGACTTCAATATCCCCATTGACATCAATGGATAGATCTTCCAGACAGAAAATCAACAAGGAAACAGTGACATTAAATGACACATGAGGTCAGATAGATTTAATTGATAGTTTTAGTGTTTTACCCCAAAGTAGCAAAACATACATTCCTTTCAAGTGCTCATGTAATATTTTCCCAAAGAGACCACATGTTAGGCCATAAAAGAGTCTCAATAAATTTAAGAAGATTGAAATTATATTAAGCATCTTCTCCAACCACAATGGTGCAAAACCAGAATCAATTACAAGGAAAAAACTGGAAAAACACACAAACTCAAGGAGGCTAAATAACATGCCACTAAACAATGAACAGGTTAACAATGAGATCAAGGAAGAAATCAAAAGATATCTTGAGACAAATGAAAATGAAAACTCAACAACCCAAAATCTATGGGACACAGGAAAGGAAGTCCTAAGAAAAAAAAATTCATAGCAATATAGGCCTACCTAAAGAAATAAGAAAATTTTCAAATGAACAGTTTAATCTTACACTTAAGGAAACTAGAAAAACAACAGCAAACAAAGACCAAAGTATCATAAGTAGAAGGAAGAAAATAATAAAGACCAGGGTGGAAACAAATGAAATAGAGTTTAAAAAATATACAAAAGATCAATGAAACCAAAAGCTGGTTCTTTGAAAAGATAAACAAAATTGATAAAACTTTAATCAGACTCATGAAGAAAAAAAAAGAGAGAAGATCCAAATAAAATTAGGAATGAAAAAGAATTGACAACTGATACCACAGATATACACAATGGATTAGAAGAAAATACTATGAGCAAGTATATGCCAAAAAATTGGACTATCTGTAAGAAATGGATAAATTCCTAGAAACACACAATATTCAAAGACTGAATCAAAAAGAAACAGAAAATCTGTGTTGACGGATTACTACTAATGAAATTGAATCAGTAACCAAAAACCTCCCTAGAAACAAAAGTCCTGGACTAGATGATTTCACAGGTGAATTTTACGAAACATTCAAAAAGGAATCCTTTCAAACAATTTCAAAAACTTCAAGAGGAGGAAAAGCTCCTGATCTCATTTTACAAAGCCATCATTACCCTGATTCCAAAACCAGACAAAGACCTTACAAATAAAGAAAACTATAGGCTAATATCTGTAATGAACATAGATGCAAAAATTCTCAACAAAATATTAGCAATCCAAATTCAGCAATACATTAAAAAGATCATACACCATAATCAAGTGGGATTTATTCCTGGGATGCAAGCTTGGTTCAATATTCACAAATCAATTAACATGATATACCACATAGACAAAATGAATGATACAAATCATATGATCATGTCAAAAGATGCAGAAAAAAATGAAAAAAAATGAAACTGTACCACCGTCTTACAACATATAGAGGAAAAAACTAACACTGGATTAAATACTTAAATGTAAGAACTACAGCCATAAAACTCCTAGAAGAAAACAGAGGTAGTAAGCTCTCAGAATATTTTTAAGTAAGCTTTAGGAATATTTTTTTTCTGATATGACTTCTCAGGCAAGGGAAACAAAAGAAAAAATAAATGAGACTGCATTAAACTAAAAAGATTTCCACAGCAAAGGAAACTATCAACAAAACGAAAAGACAACCTACTGACTGAGAGAAGATATTCTCCAATGATACATCTGATAAAGAGTTAATATCCAAAATTTATACTCAAAAACCAAACAATCCAATTAAAAAATGGGGCAGAGGACCTGAATACATTTCTCCAAAGAGGACATACACATAAGTAATAGATCTATAAATAGAGGCTCAACATCACTAATCATCAGGAAAATGCAAATTAAAACCACAATGAGATATTACCTCACACCTGTCAGAATGGCTATCTTCAATAAATCAAAACACCACAAGTGTTGGTGAAGATGTGGAGAAAAGAAAACTGTCATGCACTATTGGGGGGATTGCAAATTGGTGCAGCCACGATAGAAAAAAATATGGGGCTCCTCAAAATTTTAAAAATAGAACTACCTAATTACCCAGCAATTCTACCTCTGGGTATATATTTGAAGAAATTTAAAAAGATATATGCACCCCCATATTTATTGCAGTGTTATTTATAATAGTCAAGAAATGGAAGCAACCTAAACGCCCATCAAAAGGCAGTTGTATAAAGAAGTGTGGTACATCCATACAATGGAATATTACTAGGGTATGAAAAATGACATCTTACCATGTGCGACAACCTAGAGGGTATTATGCTAAGGGAAATATGTCAGACAGAGAAAGACAAATACCATATGATCTCACTTCACTTGTGGAATCTAAAAAACAAAATAAACAACAACAAAAACCCCACAAACAGAAAACAAACTTGGTTACCAGATGGGATGAGGTTTGAGGGGCTGTGTGAAAAAGGGTGAAGGGATTAAGAAGTACAAATTGGTAGTTACAAAATAGTCACTGGGATGTAAACACAGTATAGGGAATATAGTTAATAATATTGTAATAATTATGTATAGTGCCAGATGGGTACTAGACTAATCAGGGAATATCACTTCATAAAGTTTATAAATATTTAGCCACTACACTGTACACCCAAAACTAATATAAAATAATACCGAAAGTGAACTGTAATTGGAAAAAAAAAAAAAAAAAAAATATATATATATATATATATATATATATATATATTAATTTTGAAAAGGAGAATGGATTAACAGGTACAAATTGGAAGTTACAAAATTGTCATGGGGATGAAAAGTACAGTGTAGGGAATATAGTCCATAATATTGTAATAACTATGTATGTTGTCAGATGGGTAGTAGATTTATTGGAGTGATCACTTCATAAGTTATATAAATGTCTAATCACTATGTAGTACTCCTGAAACTAATATTGTATATCAACTGTAGTTGAAAAATAAAAACTTGTTTAAAAAATGATCTTTATAGTTGTCCCATATGTACATAAAAAAGTCATTAATATCATTAATCATCAAGTCATGGCCAATTAAAAGCAATGAGGTACCACTAAACACCCACCAGCTTGGCTTGAATTTATGAGATTGCTAACATTAAATATTGGTGAATGTGGGTGGCAACTGAAATTCTCATTCTTTTTTGGTGGTACAAAATAATACAATTACTTTGGAAAGCTCTGGCATTTCCATATAAAACTTAACATATGCCAGATAGTCCCAAATGTCTATCAGTTAGGAAAATGCATAAATAAAATGTTGTATGTTCATATAATGGAATACTAATCAGCAACAAAGCAGAAAGAACTATTGATACAAACAACATCACAGATGGATCTCAAAAACATTATGTGGAGTTTTTACAAAGAGGAGTACATACTGTATGATTAATTTATATTTAGTACTAAATCAGTCTAATCCAATCCAGGGTAAACAATATGAGAGTAGAAGTCACCCCCTGGGTAGTGGTGGGGATTTACTGGGAAGGTGCATGAGGGAAATTTCTTGGGTGATGATAATATTTTATATCTTGACAGGAATTTGGGTTACACAGGTGCAATTTGGGTTACATAAGGTATATGTAAATGCACACACCTTATGTGCACAAAATTCAACAAACATGCTCATAAGCTTTGTGAATGTCATTGCATAATTATTTTACAACAAAAGAAAAGAAAGTGTAAGTGATCTTGAACACTTCTTGTTAATGATACACTTGCTGAACTGATCAGAGAAAGTGTGCAGATTTATACAACTTATGTTCAAATGCATAAAAATATGATACGTGCATCAAATGATGAATGGATAAACAAAAAGTGGTCTACGCATATAAGGAAACGTTATTCAGCAATAAATAGGAATGAACCACATTTACTTCTTCTAGTCAATCTAGAATTTATTTTTATGCTTCGTGTGGGATTGAGCTGATTCCCACTTCTCCATATAGTTATCTAATTGTATCAGGGCTATATATTGAATAATCCTTTCTTTATAGATCCTTGATTTATAGAGCCGTCTCTGTCACATACCAAATTCCATATATGAGGGGGTCTGTTTTGTGTTTTCTGTTTTATTGGTTTATATTAATATTGCTGTATTAATTCTCTTTTGGTTAATATTTACCTGACATAAGTTTATCTCCTTTTTGACCAATATCTTTACATTTTTATGTTTTTCTTTTATATATAGCATATAGACAGAGTTAAAAATATCAGAAAATTTATTTTATTAGGCAATCTAACTAGCTTATATTCTTTCTATGTTCTTTCTGTTTTTACAGGATTGGTTGATTTTTCTTTGTTCCACATATACCCCTTGTTCTAGTGGTTTAAAAGTAATAGATTCTCTTTCTATTCTTTTAGTGATTACCATTAACATTTTAATATGCATAAATAAATAAATAGGAATGAAGAACTGATTGATGTGACCTGAAAACATTAAGCTAGGTGAAAGAAGCCAAACACAAAAGGCTAAGGTTGGCTCTTTTGCTCCCTCTAGTTAGTTTAGGCTCTAATACAACCCCAGCAGGTTTGGCTCTGGTAAAATAGTTTCTCCTAAGGCACTCCTTGTTAAGCAAAATAGGATGCTTTATTTCAAAGTGGTTCCTTTTCCTTTTCACTGTGGGAAACTTGAGAGTTTTCTTGAATATTCACTTTGAGGACCCTGCAGGGCTCCTGGAGGTAAAAATCACAAAAGCATGAAGATTTCCTGTGACTGGGTCTCCCTGGAGTTTTTATCTCTTTGGCTGTCCAGACTGAGCTTTCAGCAATGTCTCATTCACTGTTCAGGTTTTCCTACCCACGCATGGTTCCGTCAAAGTTTTCTGCTTGTAGGTTCCTGATTAAATAAGTTGTGATTCTTCATATCGGCCCATCTCTCCAATTTTGGGGGTAATGGTTTGCCCTGTGAACTCATGTCTGTGATGGATCTAAGGAGAGTCTTCTTTTATTTTCCCGTTCATTATGCTTTTTACTTATTCTTAGGATGGAGCTAAGACTGCTAAGCTTTTTATATGCCAAACCAGAAAACAGAAGTCTATAATGTGTTTTGTATTCCTATTATATGCAAAATTGATATTGTCACATTGTTTTCCAACAAGGCATTAAGAATTTTTCCACTAGCCCTGTATGGGAATATTCTTTTCCCCCATCTCAGACAGCAGTGCTTTTGCTATTTTTAATTTTGCCATTTTCATAGGTTTAAACAGTAAACATTGTTATTGCAATTTGCATTTACTGGCTACTTTTGAATTTGAGCATATGATTTTTGGCCAATTAAATTTGACCTGTGATTCTTTATTCATACCATACCCTTTGTCCATTTTAAATTAGATTTTTTTTCCTTCTTCATTTCTAAGACCTGCCCTTTTCTCTCATCTGTTTTAGAAACATTTTGTCTCAAATCTATATTTTGCCTATTGACTTTACACACATTTGCCACAAAACATATACATTGTGTGTGTGTGTATAAACACAGTCTATATAGCAATGATTTTGTATAGTTACATAGCTTCTCGGATTCCAGTCTTAGGAAGATCTCATCTTTTATTTATTAAATACTCTTTTTTTTTCTGCTGAATGAAGCTACTAATTTAATTGCATATTGAAGTTCTTATATGCTAGTATCTAGTTCTTATTTTTTTATTCTATTCATCTAAGATATTTATCCAATATTACACAAATAACATACTGACTTTATTACAATAAATTTTAGTACATTCTGGTTCAAATCATCCCTTACTGTCCCTTTTATGTTTTTGTTTTGTTTTTTTTTTTCAGACACTTACTCTTCTTCTCTGTTAATTTTAGTGACATTTTATACATTCTGAAAACTCATTTGAATTCAAATTGTTATCACATTAACATATATTAATTTTAAGTTATTGACAATTTAAAGATGTTTTCTCATCCATTTTAAAAACATGAAATGTCTGAAGCCTTGAAATCCCATCTTTCATAAATCTCCTTTCATTAATTTTTTCATCCTTACTGTCTTTACTATGACAACACTAGTCATTTTGCTATTCCTGATGTTGTCAGGTATGCTGCAGCCTTAAGGACCTTTCTCTATATGTTCCCTGTCTGAATATCATCTTGGTTCATTTCTTTCTAGTTGTTTCTCAAAACACATCTTTTCAATAGTCACCCTATTTAATTGTGAAACCTGACCCTCTACTTATCCCTTTCAAAATACCATATAATTTAATTACTTATTATATTTATTTTTTCTTATCTATTTCTTCCTGCTAGAATGTAAAGAGTTCCAGGAGAGAATATCTGTTACTCAAAAATTGTAAGCATATATAACAGTGCTGGCATTCAAATATTTGTCAAATACATACACTTGTTCAAATCTTGTTTTGTTTCCTTGCTTTTCTTATAAAATGTATTGCTCAGAATATTAGAATTTTTGGTAACTGGCAATGGGTTTTTTCCCAATTTCCACTCATACGAGTTTATTGCTAGGGTAGAAAAAGTTCCTGTGTGTTTTTATTTTTGTATCTTTACCTTGTATCTAGCCACATGACCAAATTCTCATTAATTCTGATTTTAAATATACGCATATGTGCATAAATATACATATATGTCATAAACTAAACAAAGAGATATAGTTTATATTCTTTTCTAATATTTTACCAATTATTTTATTTTCTTGTTTAATGCAATAACCATAGAGATTACTTTACACACAAGTCTGATTGATTGATTTTGTGACACCTTGTGCGTGTATACAAGGATATAAATTTAACCATATATAATCAATACATTAATTGTGTTATTCAATTTCTCTTTGTCCACATATATTTTGGTTTGTTTAATCTGTCCAGTTTTGAAAGTGATGTATTGCAGCTCCTCAATGCTATTGTATTAATCAGGTTCTACATATATCACCGTTATTTCTTCCTTTGTCCATGAAACTTACATGCTTTTATGGCATACCAGTTTGTAATTTTTATGTCTTCTTTTTTTCCTTTCAATTTGAAGATCCTTGTGAAAAGGGCCTTTATGTGCTTCAATTCCAGGAGCAAATTTTAGCTCATAAAAAAAATGTTCTGTAAATATTTGCTGAATGGAAACTGGTAGAATAAATGAATGTGTTTTTTACATATATTTTTCCCTTTAACATTATATAATGTTAGAGTTGCCATACATGGATGGGCAGTGCACAATCTTGGGGTGATCTGAAGCTGTGGCCATGATATTTTCTTTTAATGTTTAAGAGCATTTAACTTTAAATTCACCTTGTTTGATATTAATAGTACCATTCTGCTTTTCTTCTTATTTTGTCTGCATATCTCTATGCTACACCTTTATTTTCAACCATAAATGTTATTTACTTTTGAATGTGTTTTATATATAGTATATTCCTGGATTAAAAAAAAATTTGTTGGCAGTTTTTGCTTCCCCTCTATCCATATCTTTCTTCTTATATTCACTTATTTGAACAAATTGATAATCATTCCACCTTTCCCTTGTTTATTTCCAAATTCCATATGCTTTTCATCCTCATGTACTATCTTCCCTTTCCCAGCTCTCATAATTGACACATATATTTCTACTCTTTGAATACTAAATATGGAGTTTTTTGCTTTACAAAGATACTCAATTTACCAATGAAGATGCAATGTCTCTCTCCATCCGAACTGTTCTTTTTAATAAGAGAATTTTAAAGAATAATTACTTCTTCAGAATTATGTATTTAGCTACTTTCATTTCCCCTACCCTATCCCCAACTCCTTGGTTTTGCTTGGTTCAGTTCAGTTTTTTATTCGCCCTGTTCTGTTATAATTTTCCCTAAAGGATATCTGGTCTGTTTAAAAGTTCTTACTGAGCACTAATTTCCAATTTGCTTGACAGATTGTTGTTATCTATTGGGATATAATTTTTAAGCAAATCTCTATTCTGGTACTTTGTTGTCTTGTGTACTTTCTTGAGTACTTTCCTAATATTTATCACAAAGATGATACATTCACTGAAGCCTAGTACAGCCTTTAATAGTTTTCTCTCTCCTTAAAAGATATGAGCTGGGGAAAAAAAAAAAATTCTTTGATCACATCTTCTTCTTTCATTTGTTCTCTTATAGGTCTAGCATTGCATATGGAAGTTCCAATAAAACACAAGACACTTATGACTAATACCTCTTATACTTTGGGTGGTGTTTTTATTTATTTATTACATTTTCTGGTTCCACAGGTGGTCATATGACTTTGTTCTTTCACTACCAATTTGATGTTGCCTTTAACCAACACAACTGCTGGTTAGAATTGTTTTCTAACCCACGGTTTCATCCCTGAACTATGTGACTCCCTGGTGGTGTTTCTGCCATAGGATCACCACCATCTTCCATTAACTTCCTCTCTGAATAAGAGTAGTACATGAGGAACCCGGGAGCCCACCCATGCTCCATCCCCAGGACATCCTACACCACGGCACAGCAGCACCTGATTTATTCATTGACTGCCCAGATCTCCATACCCCCCAATTGTACCATTATGGCCAGTTGGGCAGATACTACACAAGCTGTATAAGGAGGCTGACACCCACCCACAGCTGGGCTAACATGTCCTCTGACACTTAGTAGTCCATTTTGTAGTGGGAGGCTTTTGATGAGGATTGGCACAAGGCACAAATATTCTCCCACTTATTGTCTGTTTCTAGCTTTCTATCCACATAGAAATAGTTCAGTCTTTTCATTGTCAATCCACTAAGTTTCCTCATTCCAAATCCCTGACCATCCAGCCAAAGAGTTTTATGACAGTGGGATCCATACTTCAACCCTTTCCTTATAGTATAATAAACAATGTGAATTTCCACCCACGGAGAGGATTTCCATTCTGCACTATTTTTCACATATGAATGGGGTCATGACACCCCATAAACCCTCTTCCCAGTGATGTTACTCACCTGTAACACAGGTGATTTTTTTCTTCCTCCCTTAGATAGTCATAGGGAACTCCTGATGAATCTATAGGTGTGCCCTGGAGGTGGGTAGCAATGAGTCAAGAGTGGGCACAATAGGAGTATGACCCATGGCTCGTGCTTTCTTCATGTGATTTTATGATTGGCCCCAGACTTGTGCCCTTATAACATTTTAATCCACTTGATAAGTTTGTACTTTTGGACCTGCCAGATCTTATGTCAACATGAATCATGTTAACATCCAGTTCTCGGGTCAGCAGGTGGGCATGGCCAGCTGGAGTCCCACAGTCATTTTCTACCAGGACATAGTAATAAACCAAGCACCATTTCTTTGAAGGAAGTCAGTTACTCTCTACCTAAGGGCCTCCATTGTGTGTCTACTATCAGGACTTTGCAAAGTCTCCACACAGTATCCACATCTGCAACACAGGCTCTGTAATCTATCAAAGTGCACAGACAAAAGAAATGGGTTCAACTTGAATAGACTTGGAAATTTCAGGTGATTTTTTTTCTTTTTTACTCTCCTCTGGCAACTTGACTTAGAGGAGATTTGATTCATTTACTACTATAGATCCTTCACAGCCAAGGTGTTTCAGCACTTGCTGTCAGACAAAAACACTAAATTGATCAGATGTCCCCAATTTTCAAATACAGTTTCCCCACTAAAAGATAGCAGCCTTCTTATTGAAATTTACATTTGAGCAGAATAAAATTTGATTTGGGTTCATTTGCATGCTGTGGGCTAATTTCAAATTCTTTCAGAAAAAGGCCAAGGAATTGGTCACGGAAGACAAGAGTACAGATTGTTTTAATATTTTGAAAGTGAAGGGAATCAATTTCTAGATGTAAAAGTCTTGTGCAATAAAGTGTGTTGATTTCACTTTTGAGGAGAGTGTCTACTAAAATTCTTAAAGGACCCCACTTCCCCTGAAGGTTAAGACTCATTGATATGAATAATATTTATTAGTAGATTTTTCATATATTTTAAGTAACAGCATCTGCCACAGCTTCTCACTTCACAGTCTTTCATTATTTTTTTAAATTATATTTTCTGAATGTTTATATGTTCTTATTTCATTTATAAATATGGTTAACTTGTTTTAAATAAGGGAAAACTTCAAAAGTCAAACAGAAAAATTGACTACTTAATTTAAGCATTTAAGAGACAAATGATAAAGTGACATTTGAAAGTTCAGATTTGATCCAGAGAACATCTTTTATGTGTCTTTCACTTGGCACAAATTTGGGGATTTCTCATATGCCAATTACACTGATATTTTTCTTAGGTAATAGTCATTGTTAAGTGTGATCACATCAAAATACTTCCGAGGATTTAATAATTTAACACAAATTTCATCATGTTAACGACAATTCTTCCCAATACAGATGAAAAGTGGACTGTGTTTCACATAGTAATTCACTAAATTGCAGCTAAAATGGGATTTGGCTTGGCCTCCAATTAAGCAAAGTCCCAAGCAACAGAGATGCTGGTGCTAAATGCTTTGGGATGATGTTGTTGGGAATTTGTCTGCAATGACTGTTCCAAAGTCTAGTCAACACTGTTGCTGATAAGTACAGAAAACCTACAAAAGTTGCTGGGCTTGAAAAGACACAGTAGGTTTATATTTATGCTAAGCAAAGGTTGTGTGGATTTTTGGTAATGGACTTTTTGCTTGATTTATACCTAATCCTCAAACATTCTCAGTGTTATCCTCATTCAGGGATCTTATGAGGGTTATCTATTCCTGGGTGAGTCATTAAAGAAACAGAAAAGCAGAACCGCCCCCACCCCACCACCACCCAGGATGAGACACCCTTGAAATGCACCAACTTTGAATGCCTCTTTATTCTGAATCCATTGACATTCTTGGCCTATATCTTCCCATCATTCAGATACTAAAGAGTACTGTAACTGGATGCACAGTGGAACCTTCTAACAAGACTTTGGGTAAGCATTATATTTACTGTATCACAAGACTGTTTACTGTACCCAAACAGGGTCTTGACAACTTCAAAACTTCCTTTCTCTTACACACACACACACACACACACACACACACACATCTTAGTATATGATATGTAGCTTTGGCTGCAGTAGAATATTAAACCATGTTTTCTGTCAATGTGATATAAAGAAACAAGAGGCCTCATGTAATTTGGAGTTTTCCAGGTGTCTAATTTCAATCTAATGTACTGTTGTGAAACTAAGCCAGTAAATCTATATGGCTGGTCCATTTGGGGACTTGATCTGCTATTTTTAGTCTGTGACAATTTCTGGTTTCCATTCCTTGTTCAGGGATGATAACAGTGTGATTTACAGGTATAACTAACAAATGAGATCAATTAAAATGTCTAAAAGTGGCACCTGTTCGAGTGTAGGGTTGCACTCAATAATTCCCACAGCTTCGTTTCCTGTCGCCCCTGCTATTTTCAAGCCCTCTCCACATGCAAAGTAACAATGAGGGGTTGTTTCCTAATGGGCATGAACCAAGAAAGCAGGCCTTATCCTATGGCCTGGCTATATGATTATTATCACTGGCTGGAAACAGCAGGTGTATTTTTCAACTCCATTTACACAAACGATCTCTGTGTTTCATAGCATTCATTAATATATCTTCTTGAATTGCCCAATTTGTTACAAATTTGTACTGTCAGCTGCCTTTGTGATTGAACTGAATTTGTAATGAAATAGAAGCTACCTTTCATTTGTGCACATTATTGAATACTTTGATTATTACAAGACAAACTTGATACTTTTAAAAGATCTTAGGTCATGGAAAAAGGGGAAATGGTTATTATACTTCTGAGGATAAAAGTAGCAATTAGATAAAACACTTCAAAACATTTTTATATTTCTTCTACAAAATGCTTATAATAAATAAATAAATAAGTAATGGGCAGTTGGGCAAACCTTTGATCATAACGCATTCTATCAAGTGGTATGTAGAAATTATAAAACCTCAGGTATAGTTTTCTTATTGGGTTTCATTACAGTTGAAATATTGATTTGAACTTTGCAGACATGCCTGTCACTATGTTCCCATTTTGGGACAACCTGAAATAGCTAGTATAATGAAAGGTGAAAATTTATCTTCCATGATACACCTAGGGAGTTAGAAATTGTTTTTATGAAATAAACTGGTATTATTAGTATAATTGAAACTACAACCTAATGGAATTCTCAAAAGCTAGTCAGAGTTTCCATTCCTATGTGATATAAATCCCCAAATGAGAATACACCAGAGAATGTGTGAGTAAAAAGACTTTGCCTACTAAAGCATTTCCAATTCTCTGTCTCAAGTACCTGAACTTCTTATAAGTGAGATGGGGATATATGCCAGTTTGTCTGGGATGGTCCACGGTTAATGCCTGTTGCCCATGTATATTTTTAAATAGACCCTTTTTATCCTTATAAATGGGTCTGAACAACTAATCATACAGACATCCAACTTGTAAGTCTAACAAAATAACGGTATAAAAATTAGTTATGTGTTATTTAAGCAAAATAATATTGCAGTTATGAAAATGTCATTAAAGGAACTCATCCAAATAAGCAGCAGTTAGATAAAAGCCATTTCTTTTTTCTATGAGACAGCCCAGAGCACCCTCAGTTGTGTAGAATGTGGCTTCAGAGATGTTAGGCATGATCGAATTCTTATGTGTTAATGTTCAACTGGTTTAGCCCTTTAAAAATACTTTCACAGAATTGCCATTTAATTATCACCAATCACCACATACAGTACTATGCCATATCTTATTCTGCAACAAAGAATAAAATGCATTGGGAGGAAATCTAATTATATCTTATCTCGTAGCATTTCTCTCCTACAGATTGCAGACAGTAGGATTCAAACTACAGAATCAAAGCTACTCTAATCATTTCTAGCATGAAGAGTGGAATCAACAAAGTTTATATCACAAAGAAAGAAGAAAAATGCTTACACATTTAAATGTTTAAAAACATAGGCTACTTATGTTATTCACTAAAAAGACAGTCATGTACAGGTAGGAAAATGTGCTCAGCTGGGGGTGGTGTCATCTACTTAAAATCATAGATAGATAGATTAGATAGATAGATGATAGATAGATAGATATAGACACAGATATAGATAGATAGGTAGATGGATAGAAATATATAAGATACAGGTATAATATATATATTTTAATTCTCCTCATAGAAACAATATTGTTGAAGTTGCTGGAAGCTTCCAGAAACTTGTTAACTAATAGTATGTTGGAATAGATAAAATCTGAAAAATAATATAGCTCAGTCTTTTAATTAATCTTAGAAAACTTAGATTCAAGAAGATAGATTAATTTATCCAAGATCATAGAGAAAGATAATTTTGGAGTTAAGGTTCTATTTTTTCCCTCCCTTCCCTTCTTCCTCCCTTCCTCCCTTCCTTCTTTCTTTCCTAATTTTTCTTAGTATTTTGTGAGGCACTTTGGCACCATAACCCTGCTGCTAGTCTCAGAGAGTTCAAGGTGCACACGTATGCCTCATGTTTACGGGCAGGGACTGCTATTCACCCATGTGACCTGATCTAGCTTGCGTCAAAGTTATTCATTCCACTTTTGGTGAATTTAGAAATTTTTGAGATACCTGCATAGCTGGTCAGTGTTTGAATAGATGAAGGCCTTGATAGTGCACATTGATTCATCCACATTCCTAGCCTCAGGGGTCACGAGTCTCTCAGGAAGAATTCAAATGGTACCATGAGGATAATTGTTCAGTGGAGTGAGCAGAGACCTATTGAAGTAACTGCAAGAAAAACCAGACACTACGCTAATTTCATCTGCTTTCATCATTCTGAATACAATATTTTAGCACTACACTTGTTGCAATGGGCTAAGGTTGTGTTTCTTCTTTACCCTTTCCTCTCCAGGTAAACTATGAGCACTTTGAGAATTGGGTCTATATTCTGTTCATGTCAATTCTCACCTATAGCACCAGGCATATATTCTTTAATAAATGACTCTCTAATGGATGGATGGATGCACAGAACATTCAATGGAATTAAGATAGGCAATTTGATAAAGAGCACTTTAGGAATAATAGATTTAAAACGGTAGAAAATCTCAGAGGATCACTGGAAATTAGTGTAATTTTGGGTGAGCTTGTATCAGGCAAGTAGAAAATGATGCTGAGAAGGGTGATGAAACCATACCACTGAGAACACTGAAGGTTGAACTAAGGAACTGTGACTTTTTTTTTAGTGTAGTAATAACAGAAAAACCTGCTTAAAGTTCTAAATAAGGAAAGAGATTTGATCAGCATTTTTTTGAGATAATTGATAAAAAAAGTGGTTAAAGAATAATTATCTCTGTCTCAGGGTGTACTTAAATATGGGAGAAGTAAACTGTAGATGGCATCTCCTAGAAGTATAAATATTATACAAGCAATTCTACAAAAAAATTAATCAAAGCCAACCAACCAGAAGATTCTTGTCTTGTCTCAGTAGTTGTCTGCATGCCCATCAGACATAAAAACTAGCTGTGGTAAGCTCAGAGTTTAGAATTTCACAGGTTAGGTCTACTCATGCATTTAACCAAACATGGTAGCCAAGATTTGGAAAACTTTCATGTACATTTCCATCCCAGGAATGGACCTATTTGCTCATGCACCAGTCCTTATTACCGTCTACCAAAGGAAAAGAGAAGTCAAAGTAAGAGACATATGCTCAATGCCTCTGTCCTCTTCAACTCCTGAAAACTTCAAACCTCACTTATAATAGTAGTAGTAATAATAATAATAATTAATGATAATAATAATAATAATAATAATAATAATAGGCAATGAGCCTAGACAAAGACTTCAGCAAGGGAACCCAAGAAACGAGAGACAACAAGCCATTTACTACAAGTAAGGGATGGTTACACAGATTCAGGAACATATTTGGATTGAGAAATATAAAAATTATAGGAGAGAGGGAGATCCAAGATGGAAGACTAGAAAAATGCTGTGCTTGCTTCATCCAGTGAACACATCAAAATTACAACTACATTATAGAACAATCAACCTGGAGAACCATCTGAACTCTAGCTGAACAGAAGTTTCATAACTAAGGATATAAAGAAGAAGCCACGTAGAGATTGGTTGGAGGGGTGGAGATGGGAAACAGGCTGGTCCCAAACCTCTATGTGGCGGATGAAAATTGGGAGGGATATCTTGGCCACAGAGGAACAAGGAACCTCAGCCTCACAACAGGCTCCCCAGCCTGGAGTACTGTGCCAGGAAGAGGAGCCCCCAAAACATCTGACTGCAAAAAACAGTGGGGATTCTGACCGTCTGGGTGGGACAGAAGGCTGGTGGAAACCCAGACATCCTCTTAAAGGGACTGCACACAGACTCACCCACTTCTAGGCACTCACCATGGGCTCCAGCAGAGGGGCAACGACTTGGGGGGCCTCAGAGACATATGGGGGGCAAGCTGCACTATGTGGCTTCGACTTAAGGGCTGAAAGATAGTCTCCATTTTCCCTGTGGGGTCCTCTTGTGCAGCTGGCAGGCAGGTGCCATATTTCGTGTGTGGAGCCCTCCCTCTATGCTTACAGCCAAATCTGAATCTAACTGGTCTGGTGAGCTCCACTTGCTCCACCCTGGTGACTCACTGAAATTCTGTATCGTACAGGGCTTTATTAGTAGCTGAAAATTATGAAAGACAGGCAGCAGGCCTCAGTGTGTCCTGGCTTTTTGTGTAGCTACCCCAGGCCCGGTACTGGTGGTAGCCATCCTTGGCTAAAAATGTGGCCTCTCTCACATGCCTCCAGGCCCAGCACAGGGAGTGACCAACCATGAATCACTTTGTATTTCCTAGCAGGTAGTCCCCAACTAGTCACAGGCAGTGGCTGACCTGGTCTTGCATCAGAGCGCTTCCCAAAAGGCCGCAGAACCAACATACTTGGAGATTGGCTTCAGAACACATAAGACCACTACTCAATTAGACCCACAAGTGGCACACACAAAGGGCTATCTCAACAGGCATCAAAGGTCTCTGGGGCAAATCCCGACCATGTGGTAAGACCCCACATAGCAGCCCTTAAGCTGTGGACACAGCCAAACCCCAAAGACAATCAGCTTGAGGGTCAATCCCACCCACTGATGTGCCAATAATAATCAAGGCTCAACAATAAAGGAGGGCACACACAACCCACATAAGGAACACTCCCAGAGCACCCAGAGCAGGGGACCAGGGAGACTGAGTCACTGGGCCACACAGGGAAGCTACTACATAAGGTCACCCAGCAAGACTGAGAGACATCACAGATCTACCTAACACTTAGAAACAAACAGAGAGAAGCAGTCAAAATGAGGAAACAAAGAAATATATCCCAAATGAAAGAACAGGAGAAAACTCCAGAAAAAGAACTAAATGAAATGGAGGCAAACAATCTATCAGAGACAGAATTCAAAACACTGGTTATAAGGATGCTCAAGGAACTTAGTGAGAATTTCAAGAAAAAGCATGCATAAAAAGGACATAGAAACCATAAAAAAAGAACGTCAAAAGTGAAGAATACAATAACTGACATGAAGAATGCACTAGAAGTAATCACCAGCAGACTAGACAAAGCAGAGGATGGAATCAGCGATTTGGAAAACAAGGTAGCAAAAAACACCCAATTGGAACAGCAAAAGGAAGAAACAAAACAAAAAACATGTGTTTTTAAAAAATTAGGAGAGTTTAAGAGAGCTCTGGGACAATAGCAAGTTAGCAAGTGTAACAATATTCACATCATAGAGGTATCAGAAGGAGAAGAGAGAAAGCAAGGCATTGAGAACCTATTTGAAGAAATAATGACTGAAAACTTTCCTAACCTGGTGAAGGAAATAGACATATGAGTACAAGCTCAGGAAGCACAAAGAGTCCCAAGCAGGATGAACCCAAACAGGCCCACACCAAGACACATTATAATTAGAATGGCAGAGGTTAAAGACAAAGAGAGAATCCTGAAAGCAGCAAGAGAAAGACAACTAGTAACTTATAAGGGAGCTACTAAAAGATTGTCAGCTGATTTCTCAACAGAAACTTTGCAGGTCAGAAGGGATTGGCAGGAAATATTCAAAGTGATGAAAAGTATGGATCTACAACCAAGACTACCCTACCCAACAAGGCTATCATTTAAAATCGAAGGACAGATAAAGAGCTTCCCAAACAAGATAAAGCTAAAAGAGTTAATCACCATCAAACCAATATTACAAGGAATGTTAGAGGGACTTCTTTAAAATGGAGGGGGAGATAAAAAATATGAATAATAAAATGACAATAAGTATAAACCTATCAATTAGTTTCAATGTAAATGCATTAAAAGCTCCAATAAAAAACATAGAAGGGCTGAATGGGTAAGAAACAAAACCCTTACTTACATATGCCGCCTACAAGACATTCACTTCAGATTGAAAGACACACAGACTGAAAGTAAAAAGATGGAAAAAGTTATTTCATGAAAATGTAAATGGAAAACAAAAACAGCTGGGGTAGTAATATATATACCAGACAAAATAAACTTTAAAATGAAAGTTATAACAAGAGACACTTCTTGGGTAATCCCACTTCTGGGTATTTATCCAAAGAAGCCCAAATGCTTTTTCGAGGGGATGTGTGAATCCATATGTTCATCGTAGCATTATTTACAACCGCCAAGATGTTCATGGCGCCTAGGTGTCCATCAATGGAAGAATGGATAAAGAGGAGGTGGTACATATATAAAATGGAATATTGCTCAGCCATGTAAGGGAATAGGTTCTTGCCATTTGCGGTGGCATGGATGGACCTGGAGGGTGTTATGCTGAGTGGGATGTCAGACAGAAAGACAAGTGCAATGTGATTTCACTTATATGTGCAATCTAAAGTACAAAATAAACAAACAAATGAAACAGAAACACACACATGAATACAGAAAACATTTTGATGGTTGCCAGATGGGAGGGTGTTGAGGGGATGGGTGAAGAACAGGAAGGGATTAAGAAGCACAAATTGGTTGTTATAAAGTAGTTATTGCAATAACTATGTATGGTGTCAGACGGGTCCTAGATTTATCGGGGTGATAAATTAGAGGGGTTGGGGGACAGAATAAAAAAAGTGAAAGGATTAAGAAGTAACAACTGGTAGTTACATTTCATTATATGTGAAATCTAAAGAACAAAATTAACAAACAAAACAGCAACTTGCAGATACAGAAAACATTTTGATGGTGGCCAGATGGGAGGGAGATTAGGGTGTTGGTGAAAAAAAGGGGAAGGAATTAAGAAATACAAATTGATTGTTAAAAAGTAGCTATGGGGCTGCAGGGTATAGCATAACAAATATCGTCAATAATATTGTAATAACTATGTATGGTGTCAGATGGGTACTAGATTTGTTGGGGTAAAAGATGGGAGGGGGTTGGAGGGACAGGGTGAAAAAGGTGAAGGGATTAAGAAGTAGCTATTGGTAGTTACAAATTAGTCATGGGGATGTAAAGTAAAGCATATGGATTATAGTCAATGATATGGTAATAAATATGTATAGTGCCAATTGATACTAGACTAGTCAGGGAGATCATTTCTTAAATATATATAAATTACATAAATTATATAACCACTATGCTGTGGTTAATATAGCATATTAACATATATTAGCATATAGCATATTAATTTCACTATGCTGAAATTAATATAAAATAATATTGAATGTTAATCGTAATTGAAATTTCTTTTTAAAAGGGGGGAAGGCGAAGGGGCATAAGAGGTTCAAACCTCCAGGTATAAAAGAAGTCATGGGGATATAAAGTACAGCATAGGGAATAAGGTCAATAATATTGTGATAGCATAGTATGGGGTCAGAAGGTTGCTACACTTATCATGGTGATCACTTCTTTAGATATATAAATGTTGAATAACTAGGTGTACACCTGAAATTAATTTAATACTATATGTTAGCTATATTTTAAATAAAAATCTTTAAAAAATTACTGGAGAGATACCACATTAATACCACTTTTATTACAGTATATTGTTATAATTGTTCTATTTTATTATTCATCATTGTTATTCTCTTACTGTGCTTAATTTATAAATTAAACTTTATCCTAAGTATGTATAGGAAAAAACATGTATAGGAAAAAAGTATGTATAGGCTTCAGTACTACCTGCAGTGTAAGACATTCAATGGCGTCTTGGAACATATCCCCCACAGATAAGGGGTCAACTACTGTAATAATAACAACTCATCATGGTCACGAACAAAACAAAATTTGCCATTTTTTTCTTTTTCACAGTGGACTAGCAATTAGGATTTGACATAAAGTTGGTGATGAATAAAGAATAAGATAAAAAATAAGAACAAGAATCCTTGTGCGGCCCATCTACAGGGGTTAGTTAGAACTACAACACATAGGGAAACCCCTCTTTTCTCCTGTGAGTCTCTGAATTCAGGTGATTAATGTTGTGTGTTCTATTCAGGCATGGCTTTCAAAAGCATTGTTTTACCATCACCTTGTAATCAGCTTGCCTCTCTAACCCCTTATTACCTTTGATAACAGTGTGGCTGCAATTTAGACCTGAAAGAAACAGGTCTTGGATGGGTTCTCCAAAGCTTAAAGCTACACGTAGCCCTGTTATCTCCATTTGTAATTTCTTTTCAAGAACAGTGATTTACATTTCAGTTGGATTACACCTTTTAATGTACTGCAGAGGTAAAGTGACCGCAGTACAAACTCAGAGCTCTGCCATATTTCAAATGATGCATTTGAACCACTGATGAGAGGGCTAATTTTAATGGAATTGGAACCCAAGGTGAGAGAGTTTTTTTTACGATGTGGCACTAGCCATTTGTGGGTGATGGGAAAGAGTTGTTAGTGCCTTCCACACTGCTGTTTTAAACCGGAATGAAACAGCACTATGTCAGTAAGAGTTTTCATGACCCTGGTTATTAATGAATGAGTAAAAATGAGAGTACCTGGCAATATTCTCTCAAAGTCAAGAAGATAAGATTTGCTGTGGAGTTGCTTTACATTTTATAAGACAGTGCAACTTTTCTTGGTAAATATATTCTACTGAAAGACCAAATTAAGCCAAAGTGAGATTGCAGGGCAAGAATAATGGCAATTATTATTTTTGACAAGTGCTTATTTATAAAGATTTTTATTAAATGCATTTATGTTCACTTCATTCTATTATTTAGACTGGTTCTTTATTTTTAGCTTTATTGAAGTATAAATTATACATAGTAAAATTCATGCAGATTATGTGTACAATCTGATGAATTTTGGAAATTCCTTGCAGTCATATAACCACCACTACAGTCAAGATATAAAGCGTTCCATTGCCACTGAAGAGGCTCCTTGTGGCCCTTTTTAATCAAGTCTCTCCTTGACCACCAGACCCTGGCCACCACGGATCTGCTTTCTGTCACTATAGTTTTGCCTTTTCTAGAATTTTATATAAATGACATTTTATAGTATTGTAATGGTCTGACCAATCCTAGCTCCCCAAAATGAACTGCGTTAGGAATTAGGGCCTTTGAGAAGTGCATAGGTCACGAGGTAGAGCCCCCATGAGTGGAATCAGTGAACTTATAAAAGAGATCCCACAGACCTCCCTACCTACTTCCACCAGGGGAGGGCAAAGCAAGAAGTTGGCACTCTGAAACCCTGAGGAGGGCCTTCACCAGAAGCTAAGCATGCTGGCACTCTGTTCTTGGACTACCAACCTCCAGAACTGTAAGAAATAAGCTTCTATTGTTTCTCAGCCACCCAGTCTGTGGTATTTTGTTACAGCAGCCCTAACAGACTAAGAGCAGTATGCAGTCATATTTTTTGACAGCTTTCACTTTGTACATTTTTTTGAGATCTATTCCTGTAGCATGTATTAATATTTTGCTATTTTTTAATTGTTGAGTAGTAAAGCACCTGTTGATAAATGTTTTGATTTCCTATGGGCTATTATAAATATTGCTATTACAGACATTTGTGTAAACATATTTGTGTGGCCATGCGCTTTCATTTGTCTTGGGTAGATGCCTGAAAGTAGGATTGCTAGATCATAGGGTAAAACTATGTTTAACTTTCTACAATACTGTTAAAGTGATTTTCGAAGTAGTAGTACCATTCTGCATTCCTACTGACAATATATGTATGTTTCATTTGTTTCCCATCTTTATCAATACATGGCTTTGTCAGTCTTTTGAACTTTATTCTTCCTTGTGGGTATAAAGTGGTACATATTTGGATTAATTTGTATTTCCTTGAAGACTTGAGAGGGTGTGATCCTTTCATATACTTACTGAACCCGTTTTAATCTTTTGTAAACTTTTCAAATCTTTGGCCCATTTATTGGGTTGATTTTATTATTATTTATGTACAAGTCCCTTACGTATTCCCAATAGAAACCCTTTTATTTGCAATTTCTTTTTCAAATACTAGTTTTTTGTTTTGGTTTGGTTTGGTTTGGGGACAGGGAAAAAACCTCAAGAATATTCTTTGTTGTTTTTGTTTTAAAAAGTTATCAGTGAACAGTTTAGAAAACAAAGACTTTGTATTAAATAATCACTATATGTATGCCAACAGTTTAGACCTTTCTCCTGTGTCCCAGATACTTAGACAAAAATTTGTAAAATGAATAAAAATATCAATTGGTCAAGTCCACTGGAGTGTCACTTGGGGATTCGTAGATCTGAAAACAAACTCACTATTTTCCCTTGCCAAATACAAGACTCCTGTGTTCCTTACTATTAGTCACACAGCCATACGTCTGGGAGTCATTTTGTTTCCCCACTTTCATTTGCTACATCCAATTGGTCTCTAAGTCATGTGGACTACACCTCCTAAATTAAGTATAAAAGCCATGCTTTCTCTCAACCCCTTGCCATTTCTTTAGCTAAAACTTTTAACATTTTTGTGTTTAATATCCTCCTGCCTCTTTTCTCTGCCTGTAGCTGAACAGAGTCCACAATGCTCTCTATGTCTGCAATGGTACCAGGCAACATTTTTGGCAGAAAAAAGTGAACAAAGTCATTCAATTTTTTAACGTCTCTCCATAGAGTGCCTTTAGGATCAGATCCCAGTTCCTTAAGGGGGCATACCAGCTCACCATGCTATGGCTTCACACAAATGTCACACCCTGCTTCACAAGTCCTACAGCTGTACCAAACTATGTGTCACACTCATCATTTCACATTGTTTTACAAATATGCCCATCTATTTTCTCCACCTGGAATCCTCTAAGCCCTTGGCCCACCTGCTGGTCCTGTGAGGATCAGTAACTGTGATATGTGCTCCAGAAGTCTTCATTGACATATCACCCCTGACCAAATCATGTCTTTTCCCTGGTGGCTTCCACAGCACCTGGAATGTACTTATTACGATTTACCACCTCAGAAGGTTATTTCTCCCACGCGAATAAATAACTTGTGTGGTTCTTGCAATGTAGCTCCCATGGAGTAAAATAAGAAAGAATAGACTCAGGAGTGATGTCACGGCAAATCGTAGAATAGAAGCTTCAAGAATTGGTCCACCTACTCAAACAATGTTTAAATGGGCAAAAACTGATAGAATTAACTATTTTTTAGAACTTCTTCATCTAACAAAGAAATTTACAGCAACCAGGGAGTAGTTTATGAAGAAAGAAACTGCCAAATTTCAATAAGGCAGGTTTTTTGCATAATCGGTTGCATATCTATACACCAGTAATGAACTATCAGAAAGAGAAACTAAGAAAACAATCCCATTTATAATTGAATCAAAAAATAATAAAATACTTAGGAGTAAATTTAACCAAGGAAATAAAAGATCTGTACTTAGAAAATTATAAGACATTGAAGAGAGAAATTAAAGAAGATACAAATAAATAGAAACATACCATGCTAATGGATAGAAAGAATTAGTATAATTAAAATGGCCATACTACCCAAGCTATATATAAATTCAATGCAATTCTTACCAAAATACCAATGGCATTTATCACAGAACTAAAACAAATAATACTAAAATTTACATGGAACCATAAAAGACCCTGAATAGGCATGGCAATTTTGAGAGAGAAGAACAAAGCTGGCGCTACCATGTTATCTGATAACAAATTACAATACAAAGCCATAGTAATCAAAACAGCATGGCATGGGCATAAAACAAACACATAGATCAATGGAACAGAATAGAAAGCCCAGAAATAAATCCATGCCTATATGGTTATTGAATCTATAACAAAGGAAGCAAGAATTTACATTGGGGTAAAGACGGTCTATTCAATAAATGGTGCTGAGAAAACTGGACAGATATATGCCCTCAGATATTACTCTTAGCAATATTTTTACTGATATATCTCCTTGGGCAAGGGAAACAAAAGAAAAAAAAATAAACGGGACTATATCAAACTAAAAAGTTATTTTTTCACAGCAAAGGAAACCATCAACAAAACAAAAAGACATGCTACTGAATGGGAGAAGATATTTGCCAATGATACATCTGATAATGGGTTAATATCCAAATTTTATAAAAAATAAAAAACAACACAACAACTTGTAGAACTCAACATAAAAAAAAAAAAAAAAAAAAAGATCCAATTAAAAATGGGCAGAGGACCTGAATAGACATTTCAATGAAGCAGATATACAGATGTCAAATAGACACATGAAAAGATGGTCAACGTCACTAATCATCAGAGAAATACAAATAAACCCCAATGAGATACCACCTCACTCCTGTCAGAATGGCTATCATCAATAACAACAAATAACAAGTGCTGATGAGGATGTGGAGAAAAGGGAACCCTCATGCACTATTGGTGGGATTGCAAATTGGGGCAGCCACTATGGAAAACAGTACGGGAGTTCCTCAAAAAAATTAAAAATAGAACTACTTTATAACCCACCAATTCCACTTCTCAGTATTTAGCTCAAGAAATCCAAAACACTAATTTTAAAAAAAATAGATGCACCTCTATGTTTACTACAGCACTATTCACAATAGCCAAGATAAGGAAACAACTGAAGTGCCCATCAATAGATGATTGGATAAAGAAATTATGATACATTTATACAATGAGGTATTGCATAAATACTTCCATAAAAATACTTCCATTAATGCTGCCATAACAAAGAATGAAATTGTACTATTTGCAACATGGATGGACCTAGCGGATCTTATGCTAAATGAAATAAGTCAGACTGAAAAAGATAAATACCATATGATCTCACTTATATGTGGAATCTAAAGAACAGAATAAACAAACAAACAAAACAGAAATAGATTCATAGATGCAGAGAACAAACTGATAGTTGCTAGATGGGAAGGGGGTTGGGAGGATGGGTGAGAAAAGTGAAGGGATTAGGAAATACAAATTGGTAGTTACAAAATGGTCACGGGCATGTGAAATACAGTATGGGAAAAATAGTCAATAATGTAAAAACTATGTAGGTGTCAGATGGGTACTAGACTTATCGGGAGGATCACTTCATAAATGATATAAATGCCAACCCACTGCACTGTACACCTGAAACTAACATAAAATAACACTGAATGTCAACTATAATTTATATATATATATATATATATATATATATATATATATATATATATATACATATATATGTATATATATTCAGCACAGGGAGGAGATATATATACGTACAGTACAGCATAAGGAATATATAGTCAATGGTACTGTAATAGCTATGTGTGGTGTCAGATGGGTAGTAGACTTGTTGGAGTTATCACTTTGTGAGGGGTGTAAATGTCTGATCATTATGTTGTTTTGTACCCCTGAAACTAATAATAATAATTAGAAAAGGAAACTAGGACTAGAGGAAAACCTACTCAGAATGATAAAGGATATATATATAAAAAGCCCCGAGCTAACATCATACTTAATAGTGAAAGAATGAATGTTTCCATCCAAAATCAGGGACAAGGAAATGATGTCTTCTTTTGCCATGGCTGCTTAACATTGTACTGAAAGTTATACCCTGAAAAATTAGACAAAAGAAAAAACAAAAGGCATCCAAATTTGGAAGAAAAAATTTAACTGTTTCCCTTTGCAAATGACATGATTCTATACATAGAAAATCCCAAGAATTAAAAAAAAACAACAAGAAAAAAACAGAACTCATAGACACAGACAATGGTTTGGTGGTTGCCAGAGGGTAAGGGGGGTGGGGGGTGGGGGGTGGGAGATAAGGGTAAGGGGGATCGAATATATGGTGATGGAAGGAGAACTGACTCTGGGTGATGAACACACAATGGGATTTATAGATGATGTAATACAGAATTGTACACCTGAAATCTATGTAATTTTACTAACAGTTGTCACCCCAATAAATTTAATTAAAAAAAAACAAAAAGAAAAAAAAAACACAAAACTTACTAGAGCTAATAAACAAATTCAACAAAGTTGCAGTTTACAAGATCAGCGCAACAAACTCTGTTTTGTTTGAATATACCTGCAATGAACAATTAAAATGATTTAGTAAGAAAACAATTCAATATATGAGTATCCAAAAGAATAAAATATCAAACTTAATCAAGGAGGTAAAAGACATATATACCAAACACTTAAAAAAAGTTGCTCAATGTAATTAAGCAAGACTGAAATAAATGGAAGACATCCCATGTTCAGGGGTTCAAAAATTAAAAGTGAAGATGGCAATAGTACCCAAAGAGATTGAAATGCATCTAAACAGATTAAATGCAATCCCTATCAAAATTCCGATAAGCTCTTTTAATAAGAAATGGAAAAGCTGAAAATTTTTAAGAAAACCTAAAATTCACATGGAATTGCAAATGGCCCCAAAGAGCCAAAACAATTTTGGTAAAGAACAAAGTTGGAAGACTCACACTTTCCAATTTGAAAACTTACTACAAAACTACATTAATCAAAACAACATGTTACTAGCATAAAGAAAGACACATAGAACAATGGAATAGAAGTCAGAGTCCTGAAAGAAACCCATACATCTATGACCAATTGATTTATAACAAGGATGCCAAGATAATTAAATGGGGTAGAATAGCCTCTTCAACAAATGGTTTATGGACAACTAGATATCAACATGCAAAAGAATGAAGTTGGACCATATTGTGTGCAAAAATTAACTCTAAATTGATCAACGATTTATGTATAAGAGCTAAAACCATAAAATTCTTACATGAAAATATAGGAGTAAATCTTCATAAATGTGGATTTGGCCACGGATTCTTAGATATTATGCCAAAACCATTAGTAACAAAAGAAAAAATAGATAATTGGACTTCATAAAAAATAGAAACACTTGTTTATGATAGAACATTCTTTAAGGAAGTGAAATGACAACCTATGCAATAAGAAAATATAATTGCAAACATATATCTGGCAAGGGTCTATAATGCAGAGTGTATTTTAAAAGCTCTCACAAATCAGGAAGAAAAAGACAAACAACCTGATTTAAAAGTGGGCAAAGGATTTGAATACACATTTCTTCAAAGATATACATATGGCCAAGAAGAACATGAAAAGATGCTAAATATTATTAATCATTAGAGAAATGCAAATCAGAGCTGCGATGAGATAACTCTTTAGACCCAGTAAGATGGCTTATAATAATAATTTTTATCAGAATATAATAAATGTCAGCAAAGATGTATAGAAATTGGAAAACTTGTACATTACTGGTGGAAAGATAAATGGCACAGCAATGGTGGAAAACAGTTTCATGATTCCTCAAAATGTAAAACATAAGTTACCAGTTTATGTAGTAATTCCCTTCCTAGATATATACCCAAGAGATTTGAAAATCTCTTGGTGTCCAAACAAAAAACTGAACAGCAGTATTTTAAAAAGCCAAAAGTTTGAAACAACACAAGCGTCCATCAGTGGGTAGATGGATAATCAAATTATGGTACAACGAAATATTATTCAGTCATAATAAAGTGGATATACTGATACATGTTACAACGTAGATGATTTTTTTTAATGTTAAGTAAAAGAAGCCGAAAACAAATTATATGTGTTTGATTCCATTTATATGAAATACCCAGAATAGGTAAATACATACAAAGAGAAAGCCTGTTGGTGTTTTTCAGGACCTGAGATTAGAAGGGAATTAGCAGTGACTGCTTATTGGGTACAGGGTTTTCTTTTGAAGTGTACACTTCAAAGTGATTAATTTTATGTTATCTGAATTTCACCACAATAAAAATAAGTCAGAGCTTATGGTTGAATAATAAGCTGAACAATTTGAAATTTAAAAAATTAGTTTCAGTTGGGTATATGAATATTTGGATAGCTTTTAAAAACAACAACAACAACAACAAAAAAACCCACGTGATATACCTTTTAATACCATCTATCTGATTTCTGAAGAGAAATTGGAACAACGACAAAAAAATGACATATTAATTGTTTCATCAAATCAACAGTTACCTTGACCACACTTGAGAAAAAAATATTCACTTGATACTGAAAAAGAAACATCATTTTAAGAAGAGACAAGATATAATTATATCTCAAGAGAACTATATTCTTCAACTTAGTTATCAAACACTTGGCTTAAAATACAAAGATATCTTTTTGGAAAATATTAAGAAAAATATTTCACTTACTTGTTTTTCAGAATAAAATCATTATAATGTGAAATGTAAACATCTATAATATTTAGATATTTAGAATCAGACAAATAGACAAATTTCCAAAGTAGGAAAAAATGCTTATCGGTTTCACCAGTTTTTATTTAGGGGAAAGTGGTCTAATCACCCTTTTCAGTTTCACCAGTACTATTAATATTTTTGAAATAAATGATAGAATGGCTGTGCCAGCCTAAAATATATTATATAAAGAAATAATCCAGAGTCATATTATTTAGGGAAACATGAGGCTCAATGAGAAAAGGCATTACATACACTTTCAAAAGAGAAAAAGTGAGAAGTAATCCAGTTAAAACTAAGATAATTTTTTTTTAAGTTGTATCATATCACTGACAAGTTCATGTATATCCAACTCAGAGATAGATGAAACTTAAATGTCAATCAAAGTCAATAGGACCTAGCTTCCCTCATCTCTTCTCACATTCTTTTAGGTTGATGCAAAAATAATTGCAGTTTTTGCAATTATTTTTAACCTTTTAAACTGCAATACTTTTGCACCAACCAATTATGTTGCCTTCATTCCAGATTGCACGTGGTGGCTACTGAGAGCACCAGCCTCTTACCACGCTCATTGTTAGAATACAGACCAGAATGAAAGCGTCTCTTCCCTATCACTCCTATTCAAGTCCAGGATTCATGCAATTATACCAAATTAGCTCAAGGGCCTATTTCTGTACCAAAGTGAAGACTGAGAGAGTTCAGCAAAGCCAGAGGTACATGTTGGAGCTGGACGCATAGATGTATTAAGAATTGGGGAGCAAATGATCCTCTGGCAGAGCACTAGGGTACAATGATGGATGTACCCAATGATGGAAGAAGGATGAAGATATACTATGTAGGAACAGGGGAGGGGTCAATGCAAGAATAACCAAATTGAGAAATAGAATGGCAACTTCTTGAACAAAGAACTACATTCTTTTGGGCCTCCTTCTGCCCAGGAGTCCTTAAAGAGGATTTGGGGATGTGAGTATTTTGGGTAGAAATTATATAGGGAATAAGCCAGGCCCATAACTGTTCTATATACTGTGAAGCTTCCAAAAAGTAAAAACTGACATGATCTCATTTTGAACAATGAGAGGCAAGGCTATGTCTGGCAGAGAAGATGGTGGTTCAGCCGGAAATAGAGACTAAGCGAGTTTGCTGTTGTAGTTGCTGATGTTTTTGTTGTTGTCATAGTTTAGCTACCTCCAAAAAGCTACATGTGCAATGGAAGCTAAACAAGGCTGGAGGAAAGACATATTAGTTTGAGGAAAGTTCCACAGTATCAGAAGTTTGCAGGATGGGTTAGTTTTATAGAGTGAGGTGACATAGGAATGCTCAGTGTGTATACTTATCCTGCAAACCTGAGGTTTGAAATACATCCTTCATGACTGTGGTAGCAGAATAATACCCCACCACCCAAAATAATGTCCATGCCTTAACCACGGGAACCTGTAAATATATCACCTTAGATGACAAAAGCGTCTCTGTAGATGTGATTCAGATGTGAGATGTAGTCATGATTTTTGTTTCCTTGATGTTCAAATACAGTCCTGGTTTGATCCGTCTTTCACTTTCATCAGAAGTTGTTTCAAGTCATAGCTACTTTCTGCCAGTGAGATGGTATCATCTGCATATCTTAAGTTATTAACACTTTTCCACCAATTTTCACATGTCCTTCCTCTGAGTGTAGCCCAGTTTTTCATACGTGTTCTGTATACGATTAAACCTCAAGATAAAAATCATGACTAAAGAAGAAATACACAACTGTAACACAGGCAATGAATACATTGAAATTGTTAAAAATTTTTCTTTCCTTGGTTCAGTCATCAGTTCAAATGGAGACTGTCCAGGAAAGCACGAGAAGGCTGAGAGTCCAATGGGTGGCAATGAAAGAATTAGGAAAGACCATCAAGAGCAAAGACATGTCATTATAGACCAAGGCTGAGATCATCCACACCCTCATATTCCCAATTATTTTGTATGGATGCAAAAGTTGGACAGTGAAGAAGGCTGATAGGAGAAACATTGATTCAATCAAAATATGGTGCTAGAGAAGAGCTCTGTGGATACACCCTGGACTGCCAGAAAGATGAACAAATGGGTCCTTGAGCAAATGAAACCTGACATCGCGGGAGGCAAAAATGACAAAACTCAAGCTGTCCTACTTTGGGCACATCCTGAGAACACAGGGTTCTTTGGAAAAGTCAATAATGCTGGGAAAAATATAAGGCTACAGGAAAAGAGGAAGACCAGCTATGAGATGGATGGACTCCATAAAAAATTCATATTTTCAAGGAGCATTTTATGAATTTTACTCCAAAGGTAAGGGAAATCAAAGCTAAAATAAATGAATAGGACTATTTCAAACTCAAAAGCTTCTGCACAGCAAAGGAAACCATAGACAAAATAAAGAGGCAACAAACTGAATCGGAGAAGATTTTTGCAAACAACTCCTCTGATAAGGGGCTAATATCCAAAATATACAAAGAACTCATGCAACTCAACAACAAAAATCAAACAACCCAATTGAAAAATGGGCAGAGAACCTGAAGAGACATTTCTCCAAAGAGGACATACAAATGACAAATAGACATGAAAAAAATGCTCAACATCACTAATCATCAGAGAAATGCAAATAAAACCACCATGAGATATCACCTCACCCCAGTCAGAATGGCTATCATCAACAAGACAAATAGTAACAAGTGTTGGAGAGGCTGTGGAGAAAAACAAACCCTCATACACTGTGGGTGGGGTGCAACACACTGGAAGACAGTGTGAAGGTTCCTCAAAAAGTTACGAATAGAATTACCATATGACCCAGCAATCCCTCTCCTGGGTAGCTACCTAAAAAATCTAAAAACATTTATCCATAAAGACATGTGTGCTCCAATGTTCATTGCAGCTTTATTTACGGTGGCCAACACATGGAAACAATCAAAATGTCCTTCGATAAATGAATGGATAAAGAAGTTGTGGTATATATATACACAATGGAATACTATTTGATCATAAGAAAAGATGAAATAGTACCATTTGTGACAACATGGATGGATCTTGAGATTATAATGCTAAGAGAAATAAGTTAGACAGAAAAAGTAGAGAACCATATGATTTCACTGATATGTGGTACATAAAACTAAAAGAACAAGACAAATGAAGAGACAAAAACTCATAGACATAGACAATAGTTTAGGGGTTACCAGAGGGCAAGGGGGCAGGGGTGCTCTAAAAGAGGGTAAACAGGGTGTAATATATGGTGACGGAAAGAAAACTGACTCTGGGTGGTGAACACACAACGTGACATATAGATGATGTAATACAGAATTGTACACCTGAAACCTATGTAACTTTACTAACAATTGTCACCCCAATAAACTTTAATTAAAAAAAAAAAAAAAGGAAGCCATAGGCTGAGTTTCCAGGAGGTGAGCAGGGCTGTTAGGCTCAGGACACTGTGGACATCACTCATTCAGAGGGTCGCCAGGAATCAGAGAGGACACAGTGGCCCATAACATACACACGCACACACACACACATACAACTTTGAGATGTGAAGACTATCCTGGATTATTCAAATGGACTCAATCTAGTTTCATGGATCCTAAAAAGTGGAGAAACTTTCCTGGCTGTAATCAGAGAATCAGAAAAAGAGCATCGGGAAAAGGAATGAACCATGAACCAAGGAATGTAGACGGTCTGTAGAATCTGGAAAATGCAAGGAATTTGTTCTCTCCTAGAACATCCAGAAAGGAATACAGCCCTACGAACACCTTGATTTTAGCTCTGTGAGACCCAGAGCTTACAGAACTGTTAAGATAATAAATCAGTTTTGCCATATTGTTCTACGCTTGGTAATTTGTCGTGGCTGCAATAAAAACCTAATCGTCTCTGATTACTTATATGGATATAAATTTATATTAAAAGTGTGTGTGTGTGTGTGTGTGTGTGTGTGTGTGTGTGAGTATGGCTAAGAAAGCTAATCGCCTGGCCATTAATATAAGTAAGAGGCCTTGGAATAGTCACCCACAGCAATCCTGTTCCCTCTGGGCATGAATCTTCTGAATTTATTCATAGGAACTCCCTTTATGGATATTCCCAAAATGGTAACATAAACAGAAACAGAAATTCATTCCAGGGAGAAACAGGAAGTTCAGGGAAAAAAAAAAAATCTTTGGTGACTGGCACAGAAAGGGAATCAATGGAAAAGAGATTCCCCCCACCCCCCACCCCACTAGGTCTTATTCAATGCAGCCTGAAACATGGAAGAAAGTTATATTGTTCTTATTTTACTAATGAAGAAACAGCGAGAGACTTTGCCCAATGTTATAAGCTAGTAAAGCTTCAAACCCAGATTTTTCTGATTCTTCTCTTTTAGAGCTACCCTCTGAGGAAAGTCAGAGTGAGGTAACTGTCGCTAAACTTGATGTGATTATTCTTTATACTCAGCATACCTTCACACCAAGCAAGGGGTCAGCATAAACTGAGAGGCAAGCCTTTTCTAGTGCTTTAGAAACCCCCTCTTTCTCCATCACCAAACCCATCAATTTCGGGTATCCTCAGCACCAGTGTCATGCGGGGTGGCCTGCGGGGTCTCAGCTCCCGCTCCCCACATAAGAACGCAGGATATGGTGAGGCCAAAAAGGAACACCAACGGAGCCATAGATAGGGGAATCATACCCTCGCTGGAGGCTGGGTTGAAGACACAGGAAGCAGGAGCCACACTGTTCGCAACCCTCACTCTGTCGTGCTAACTACAGTCCACACTTGCCAGCCACCATCTTCTTGCTAGCCCCCATTTTCTGCAGGCGTAGCCACAGCAGTTATGTTAGTGGCCAATGGCTCTCTAGTTACAGCTGACAGCCAACTAGCCACAGCTGATGGCCATTTACTACCTGAGCCAGCACCTTTCCACGTGAGGACGAGGGCCAGGAAACTGCACTCCTAACTCTGTCCCCACAACCAGTTCAAACCCTGAAAAGTAGTGGCTAAGAGAAAAACAAGACGTGGCCTCTTTCTTCAAGAGGATTGCAACTATTTGCAGAGATGAGGGAGGAAGAAAGTTGAAGAATGTAACAAAACACTAAGTTATACAGACCTAGAAGTTCCTAGTGAGGATATCAGGAAAGTCTGCACAGAGACAGAAGGATTTGTGGACTCAGCAGAGGGGCTGAATCCTTGTGGTGCTTTCATTCTCTGCCCACACTCAAGTCTGTGTGCCTGATGGGTACCAGTTACTTGCTGGGCATGGGGAGGCATTGCCCTGCTCGCAAGGCACTTATAACCATGGTTTGAGCTTGTCACAGACCACCTTCATGTTGGGATGTGATATGTGCACATCAGAAAATGTAGATAAAAACTGGGGAACAGAGAGTAGTATCAAGGTTGTCAAAAAGGTTCATTAGACTTCATATTATGCCACCTTTTGCTATTTGTTTTTTAATAGCTTCACACCTGCAATCATTCTAACTGTGGTAATTTCATTGTGTTGTCCAAAAGGCACTGTCTTGCCAATTTGTGTGTAAGTTCAACCCAGAAGTGAGCACTTCAGGTATTCTGAAGACGGAGAAGTACTAGGTACAGCCATTAGAAGAAATGAAGGAAATTGGCTAATACTTCTGTCATTCCATTGTCACTACAATATCTGTAGGATAATTCCTTGATGAAATGAAATACATTTTGAATTTATTCATTTATAAATTTCTTTGTATAAACATTCACACCACACACACACACACACACACACACACACACACACACACACATACACTGCATTGTACTCACCTCACATGTATGTGCTGGGTATATTCTGCATTCTGATCTGAGAGTAGTTAATTTAAAATGAAATGCATTTCAGAAATTCGGTCTTTTCGTGACTTGTGGCTCTTGCCGAGCTTTCTGTTGTTCTCTTGACTGATGTATTTGATTCTTTTTTTTTCTTTCCCCAAGGGAACCAACCTTTTTTCTCTGGTAGTTAACTCTTTTCTACATAGCATTAGAATCTTACATCTTTTGTCTTCAGTCCTTTGGCAGAATTTCACTGAAATACAGCTCCAGCTCAGCCTCTCTTTCTTTCTTTTTCTTTTTTACACCCTGCAGAAATTCTGTTGCCCAGGAAGCTTTGCCTGCCTTCCTAAGCAGGCTTTCCCACTCACTCTGGAGAGACCCAGTCCCAGGTTACAGGACGTAAAAATGGAAGGTGCTGTATGAAGGGGCAGCTATTTTATTTAAGCCAATTCTGTGAAAAGCCTAATTTGCAGAATTCTCAAACAAGTCACAACTTAAACAGTTTACAGACAGCCCAGAGCTAGAAGGGGTTAAGAACAGTCTTCAGAGTTGGATTGGATAGGTAGGTGGTACAGAAAAGAATTAAAAAAACACACACAACAAAAAACCCTGCAATATTTTAAAGGTGTTTAAGTTTGCTATTACAAATCTTTTTCTTCAAGGTAACTGCTTTATATGTGGTTGAAATTCTGAAATTATGCCAATTGAAATGTAAAATAATCAGAATTTCCCACCCCATTCCTATTTGAATAAACCTTATTACACATAGCTTTTACCTGTGACTAGGTTATTGCCACAGAGTTAATATCGTTCACGTGATTTAGATTAAATTACAGCAGTGCAGGTCTCTTTTCTTTCTTTTCTCTCTCTCCTGAATATAAACTCACTATGATTTTCCTTTGGCTGGCATTTGCTCCTTTGACTTTCCCCCATATTCAAGAGATGGTGTATGCTCCAAACACATAACATTATCAACTTTAAGGGCTGCAATTGATTGAATATTTTGACAAATATACCTCTCTAATTCCTGAAGCCATATGGACGCGCAGAATGCCATATGGAATAAAGTACTCTGCCTCATGAAATGATCCAAAAGCATTTTTTTTATTAGCGGTTATTTCCTTGAACTGAAAACTGATTAGATTTTGAATATTCCATCACTGAGGATAGTCATCTCGCCAACTGTATATTTTTAGCATCTTTAGTGATGGAAGGATATTGCTGAAGTACAAGTCCTTGATAGGGGTCACCGTATTTAAAAAATATTCAGGAAAATGTTTACTTCTATAGTCTTTGAACAGCCATTAGGACTCTATCTGCAGTAAGCAACAGAAAACCGTCAATTATCCGGCTTAAACCGTGAGGAAAATGGTGTGATTTCATAAAACAAGAAGCCTCAAGCATCACAGTGAAAGGGCTGGTTACATCAGAGGCTCAGTGATGTCACTGAGAACCAGCGTTCTGTCTGTCTTTGCATTCTCCCCTCCCTGGCCTTTCAGCTTGATTCTCCAGCTGGCTGCCCTTATGGCTGCAAAATGGCTCCATCCACGTAGACGTGACATCCACACATGACAGTGTCCAATGGAAGCTGATCAATAATTTTGTCCTAACTATCTCTGTTATCTGAGAACTTTCTCAGAACTAATTCAGCAGGTCCTCCTTCACAACTCAATCTGAGTTATGCCACGTGCAATTTCCAGAACTAAGCATGTGCAAAAGAAATTAGATTTCTGTGACTGGCCTAGTGAAGCTTGTGGCTGTAGGAGAAAGACTGAATCACATTGATGCTCTCTGAGAAAGGAAGAAAGAAGCAGAAGCCAAATGGAGGGCCTTGCAATGAACTCGATTTGCTACACTTTATATTTCTTTATGTTTATAAAATCGACTGGGCCAGACCACCTCCACAAAAACCTTCTGGTTAAATTCTTTTACATGGAATAAATAAATGGAATTATCCCCAAAGGCCCTCAGAAAAATATTTTATTGAAATCTGAGGCAGTTCAGCCATGGGTATTTGTTGAAACTGACCTTTCCAGGACTACAACGCCTACTTCTTAAATAATATTTTGCTTAAAAGAAATGTAGGATTTGTTTTCTCCTTCATTACTAAATTACTACAGGAGCGTCTTCAAATCACTAATCTGTAATCGGTAATTCTTTTTCTACTTATAGCACGTGATGCTTTTTGAACATATATGAAATATTAATGAAGATGAAAAAGTAAGATGATCGGTATTTAAGCACTCAGAGCTGGGCTTTCTTTGGCAGACCCAGTGCAAGACCTCCTATGTGGCTTAAGCCAAGCACTTCCCAGTCCATTTTGACTCTGGAGTCAGCATGGTGACCACCTGAACAGAATTCTGATTCTTTTTTTCTTTTTAAACATTTGCGAAACATTTGGTCTGATCTGTCACTGAGGGCAACAAAAGGGGCCTGGGATTTGAAATCCCTATATCTCCACAGGCTCACTGTCTGACTCACTGTGAACTATAATAACTTCCGCTACCAGGAACTCAGAGTTCTTACCACAAGGTGGGGGTGGGTGGGACCATCACTTAGTGATTTCTAAACTCCGATTCACTCCTATGATTCTGTGATCCTCATTTGATTAAAATAAACTGAATCTTCCAAAAGGTTAAATGGAAGCAAATCATGGTGCCCAACCGAAGATCAAAGCCATAAATAATCACTGATATTAATATTTTGACTATAGCTTCTACGCAAAAATAAATAGAAGTCCAAGTTTCAGTAAAGTACACTCGGATTTGATAGATTCCAACCCAGAATTGATTTCTCAGATCTTTTACTCAAATGTTAAAAAGTTGTTTTTTTGTTTGTTGTATATAAAATCTGACCTTATTCTTGGCTGCAAAGTGTTCTCTGCTAAGAAGTCTAGATTTTAGAGGTAAATATACAAATTAATTAATTAATTAATTAATTTTTTAAAAGGCAGTCATTAGTTTAGCTTTGCTTGTCTAAGACTCAATTAAATTTCAACCACTAAAACCTGAAGTAATGAAGAGAACATTTTTTATCAGTGTGTATGAATAAGAAAAAGAGACTGTACTATTTACAACCTATTTATATGTCATCTGCTCTCATTTTTTGTTCACAATTCATTTGGATTCATATTCATATTATGTATTAAAATTCTTTTATCCCATTAACACCTCTTCTTTCAGAAATCTGTAAATGATCATAATTAAGAAACATATTTTTAAGCACTAGTTTCTAAAATATTCATTATTAACCTGCTGGCTACACTTGTCCCATTTTTATAGTTTTAATTAATTACTTATCTTCTAATACATACATTTTAAAATAATTTATTACTACTCTTCAGGTTTTGACTTGTCTATTTCTTCTTTCTACATTTTTTGTTGTTGTTCATCAGAATCTCTCTCACCTTTTAATTTTCTAGTAGAGTTGAAGCACTTGAGGACAATGAAAGTTGGGCCATTTTTCTTTTTAGCTAGAAAAGAACATAACAATATATTTAGCAGGACTTGAGGAAGGGAGTAGTGCTATCAGTGTTCCGTAGTAGAAACAAATAAGATGCATGGTCCAGATGTTAGTTTTAGGGTATTCATGGGGGGAGGTTATTGCCAGATCCAAATAATCTAAGATCGTTGCCTTTCAGTAGCATTTAAATTCGAATTTTGGTTGATGAGACCCATTCTCTAGTTCACAGATGACTTAATATAAATAATTCTTGTACAATTTCCAATTTCTAGTTTTTTTTTTGTTTGTTTTTCTTTTAATTAGAAGACAAGTGGGCCAGGGCTAGTAGTAAAGCTGTGTTTGGCTAAGAAGATGAGTCAACATTATTCACCGAGCTGCGGCAATTTAGTATGAGGAGTCTCAGTACCTACAAACACCCTTAAACTGTCTAGAGTTACCAACGAAGAACCAAGATTATATTATAATTGCTTTTAGTAACAAATTGGTTGCTTTGGGTACTTTCGCCCAACTAAAATCAAAGAGGAAATCGAGAACTTGGCACCAATATTCAAAGTGTTCCCAGACCTTGAGTCTTCCTTAAATGACTAAATTACTATGGAAAAACCATTTCATGCTTGTTTACTCTGCAAAATCCCTTCATTGGATGGCGAAAAAAAATTAAAATTGGGAACAGTCATGGTGATGCCAAAAGCTGCAACTGTTTTTCCTGAATAGGAGTTTTACATACACAAAGCAGTGAAATTTTACACAGACTTGCTGATGCTAGGGAATTATACTACTAGATTAGGCCTGAGAGTGGTTGTCAAAGACGAACCGAAGGTAACTAATGGAATTTAGCTAGACTCCTTGTTTAAAATACCACAGAATTATATCATGCTAAGGAAGCAGCCTTGACCCAGGGTATCTATTGTGCCTTAAAAATACTTTCATTTTTTTAAACATTGTATATTCCCAGATATGCCTGGATGGACTTACTCTCTCTGTGTCTTTATTCCAGCCATCATTTAACAAATATTAATTGATCACTCACCATGTTCCAAACACTAATGTCCCATTTGGGGAAGACAAATAAGCAAATAATAAAGGAGATAATATCATATATTAAAGCACTAAAAAGAAAGCAGAATGATACAATATAAAGTTTATGTGCATATTTATTTTTCTAGTGGGGGTATATCAGCTCCAATTGTGTGGCTGACCTTTGGACAAGGTGACAGAAGAGATGATATTTAAACTCAGCATTGAATGACAAAAATGAATAAGCCACTGGAATATCTGGACAAAGGTTTTTCCAAGAAAAGGGAACAGCTGGTACAAAGACTTAAAAAAATAAAAGTGTTGTTGTGTTCAAGGGCAGCAAGAAAACGATGTAGAGTCAAGGCTGTCCTTGGGGGAAATGTAGGAGGGGAAAAAAAAAAAAGGAATGAGTCAGAGTCTAGGTCAATAGAACTTGTAACCGTACAATAGAATTTGGGCATAATTTCAACATGTGATGGTGAGCTGCAGGAAGTACTATGTAGGGGAGTGAGTCATGAATTTAAAAATCATTTTGCCTTTACTGGGTAAAACGAATTATAGAGGAGCAAAAACAAGAAGCAGTCAGTTACAAGCCAACTGCTTATTATTGAGCAAAAAAGAATAATGGTGTCTTGTACACGGGTGGTACTAATGGGGTTGATAAGACGTAGATAAATTTGGGATATAGCCTGGAGATACTTTCAAAAGGACTTGCTGAAAGGCAGAAAATGGAGAAATGGTAGGGCAAGGGGAGGATCATGCATGATTTGGGGGCTTTGGCTGGAGGAGTTGCTTGCGAGGTGGTGCAGTTAATTGCTATGGGGCAGGATGAGAGAGGAACGTATGTATTGGGGAAAGAGGAATCTGGGGCTCCCCTTTGTATATATAAAGTGTAAGATGCAAAGTAGACTTTGGGGTAGGTATCTCAAGTAGGGAGCTGGATCTGTGACTCTGGAGTTAAGAAACAATTTAGGTGTGGAATTTTAAGTTTGAAAGTTGTCAGTATTTAGAAGAAATGTACACTCATGGAACTGCTTGAAATTACATAGGACACAAAGTGTAAGGGCTCAACAAATTAGGACCCATTTGGGAGGAAGAGAGCAGCAAAGGAAGCATGGACTGGCCTGGGCAAGAGGGGCTCACTGATGCCCATGAGGAGAGCAGGTTGAGTGGAGCACAGGGAACAGAAACATGACTGAAATGGATTAAGGACAGATAGCCCAGAGCCATTGATTATTGATTGAGTGATTCATTCACTCATTCAATGAATATATATTGACCACCTGGTATGTGCCATTTACTTTGCAAAATACTGAGGATCAAATAATAAGTAAAACAGACATGTTTCCTGTCCTCTTTAATATGTTTCATTATATTTATGAAGTGTGGACTATGTCTTATGGTGTTTGCACACACACACGTACCCCTGCACACATGTGCTAAAACTATACATATGGCTCTTTTTTCAATATAAAACTTCTATAACAACCTATATGTCCTAAAATTTGAAAAAGAAAATGCATTTGCTTTAGATGCTTAGATATAGGGCTAGTTATTATAGGCGCTCAATCCCAAAATTACTCTAGGAATTTCTAGGGTTTCCCATGATGATTGAAGACATCAGCAAATTCTTACAAAGAGGAAAGGAAATATGAATTGTACTATTTGTACTAAATCTTTGGGATTTATTGGTAAATTTATTTCAGGGTTGGGTGTTAGAAAAAGAAACACTTGTTTCCTGTGTTGAAGGTCTAACTCTAAATGAATACATTTGACTTATGGTGACTGTTTCTTCACCGTTTTCCCAATGAGTTTGCTTTGAAAACAAGTGAAGAGCAACTCTGTTTTCCTCCGTTAAGTGTTCAGGTGTGGATGCTTGGATGTTCCCCCTGGGTCTCAGCGGAGGCAGTGTGATCCCCTCTGTTCCAGTGATTGGTTTGTTCCTTTCTCGTATCCACCAAAGGACACAACTGTGTGATCCCAAAGGCACACCTAGTTAATTCCAGCTGATGGGAGACCAAAATTTGAACAGTAGCTCCCCCTTATTCACAGGGGATGCTTTCCAAGACCCCTTGTGGATGCCTGAAACCACAGATAATACTGAGCCAGATCTATACGATACATACATTCCTATAATAACATTTAATTTATAAATTAGGCAATGTCATACATAGAAGACTCATTCTTACCTTAGATCTTAGCAACCTCAGCATATACTTTTTTTTTCTTTCTTTATTAAGTTGAGATTTCTACCTTTTCACTTAAAGGAAGCTCTTTATAGCTTGTCTTTGGCATTTCCAAATTGCCAGTGCCATATTCTTGTGCTTTGGGGCCAGTATTAATTGAAATGAGGGTGACTTGAACACAAGCACTGAGACACTGCGACAGTCGATCTGATAACTAAGATGGCTGCTAAGTGACTCAGGGCAGGTAGGATATACAGTGTTGACACCCTGGACAAAGGGTGTTACCCCGCCACATCCTGGGCGGAACAGAGTGGGAAGGCTTGAGATTTCATCACGCTACTCAGAATGGTGCACAATTTAAAACTTAAAAATTGTTTACTTCTGGAATTTTCTATTTAATATTTTCAGACCGCAGTTGACTGAGGGTAACCAACTCTGCAGAAAGCAAAACCACAGATAAGGGAGACTATTGTAAATGGATGGTTTGATATTACTGCAAGTAATAAAAAAGGGCCTGGGGGAATCAAAAGGAAAGTACCATTGTATTGCTATATTATGTATATTATAAACCATACACCCATATACAAAATAAAAAAGAATTTTAAACCTGGGATCTTTGTATATGTAAATTCTTGGTAACATTATACTTCTTGCCTTGGGTGATGGATTCATGTATACTCATGAATCATGTATGTTTCTTACAGCATATGACAAAAAGTATAATTTAAATGAAAGGGGCATTTTCATGGACCAAGGTCGATGGGAAGTAATGAATTAAAACATGAAATTGATCCAGTTCTTGGCCCTAGAGTTTCCAAAACTCAGAGTTTTAAAAACTTAAGATGATGATGATGAATATTAAACAATATTTTTAAATGTCTCCCTAACTGTGATCATGTTATTCTATATTATCCAAAATACAGTACACCCCACACTCAATTTAGCATTACTGATATTGAATACAGGTCCATATTTTAAATAATACTCTTGATCATGTATTTAATTTTTTGTCAGAGTCTTGTCATTTAATTCTTTTAAAATGTCGCAGTGTGGCTAAAGAAGAGCTTGTGCTAGGAGTAGGATGTATCAGCTCCTGCATTGACTGGTTAACATGGGCTTGTCCTACCAGTTGCATCTTAAACCAGTGGTTTTTTGACAAGGATAGTGTAAATCACTTGTCCATTTTGTACTGGTTACTCTACTTGAAACTACGTCATCCAGTTCCTAAATCTGCTGAGCTAGTACACGTAAAGTGCACTATAGAATGATGTGTTGGGCAACTGTGGGTGTGAAGTGGCCCTGCCCATGGGTCCACTTGGAAGAACTCTCTTTTCTCCCACCATTTGCCATGGGTGCCATATGGGACTCATGCAGGACTGATACACAACTGGAATGCAATGGTGCTTTCATACCGGTTGTTATAATACAGAATTGAATCACTTTCATTCCAGGTGTAAAAAGCCACTGTCTGAGCCTCCCAGAATACCTATCACTCTGACTCTCCCCCTAGACCTTCGTATCTTCCCAAGATACAGCAACTAAAGAGTTAACATCTGCGACTCTGTTGCTGGTGTTCCTCCTGGTTGGTCTATCTGATCAATGCACATTTTGGGGATAATCCCTGAGCTTCTGACATTCAAACCAGGCGAGAGCATGAGAGATAGTTTATATATTAAATATTAGTTAAGCTCAGATTCTTTTGTATTTGTTTAAGTAAAAATAAATAGGTAGGAATTAGTTATCATAGTCTCTCCCCACTGCCCACTTTAAGACCTCTGGATTTAACAATATCTAGGGTTGCATTGTGATTACAGAAAAGATCTTATAATCCACAAATGGAACTCTTTAAATTCAAAATAGCAGTATGTTTCATATATAAAATTCCACTTTACAATTTTTTAGAAATGTAGTTGTTCTAAACATATTTACTGTAACTTTTATATACAAAAAATTTGTTCATGTTAATAGAAATAAGGGAATTAAAACATGAGGTAGAAATTCAAATTAAATCATCATTGCTTGGTCTTATCAACTTGATAAGAGATCTAAGGTCACGTAATTAAGGGTGATTCTGAATATGCGAATTCTTCAGCAGTTGATCATATTCCTACATTTGGACTTGCTATTTGGCTGCATGCTCTATGGGCAATTTTTCTACTTCTGCTGAATTAATGTAATAATGCCACTGCTTGAAATAGCCCAGGATATAGAAAAATGTCAATGATTTTTAAAAAATGTCACCTTTCCTATGTAGAGAATGGCATTTTGTTTTCTTTTAAAAAATACAAAAATAAAACATTTGTATTAAAATACTCTCTGTGAGGGCACCCAGGAATCTGTGTGTTACCCTCCTGGTAAAAACTATTAATAGTTGATCTTCAGGTGGGTTCATTGGCCTCACCCAAATGAGCAAAAAATATGTTGGACCATCAACACCCCTTGGGTGGTTGTTTCTGACTTGAGTATAGCAGGATGAATAACACCCTCCCGGAAGGAACTCATTCTATTCAGAACCTTCTATATTTAGCAAAGGACAAAAATCAGAGTTTATTTGAGGCCTTAACATATTCCAGTTTCTAAAGGGACTGAAAGGATAAGCTAATTTTGAACTCAAAACAGAGACCATTTTGGTGTGTCTCACTGAGTTCTGTTGTTTTCAGAGACGATTAATAACGAGCATCATTGTTTCTCTCTGTGCAAACACATTTGAGATTCAGAGAGGTAAAAACCCCAGATATGAACTCCCAATCAAACTGTCCCCTAAAAGTACTAAGGACATCAAAAGCAATGTGTAGTCCACATATGAAAACAAGTCAACAATCAAATGGAATCCTCAGTATTGAGTGAGGTTCTGTTTTAATGAAATAAATCATATACACCACTGTGGATTACACATTGTGGGGTAAATTTGCATTTTAACTGTTATTTTGATATCCATAAGCTAACAAAGGAAAAGCATGAATAGAGTGGTACCATGTGCCCACCTGCTAAATGGAGGCTGGAGAAAAAACCAAAACATCAAAACCACAACTGACAGAGAATATATTTGCCAGATAATGTTTTGCAATATCTCATTTGGTCCTTTAAACTATATTGAGTGCTAGACATCACTATGGGACCCATTTTATTAAGGTTCCTACAGACTAATTATACTGTCAGAGGTCAAATTGGAGTGGAGTAAGGATTGAAATCCAGGTCTATGGAAGCTAACTTTATGCACATAATCGGGATACTATTACGAAAGGCAAGATAGTCACATGTACACTTGTGCCAGGCACTTGACATGCACTTTTTCATTTAATCTCTACAACATTAATCTCTCTCCACATGGTTACTAGTTAAAAAGTGAATACTGAAGAATAAATGTAGTCACAGAAAAATGACTGCATTTTTATGCCCGGGCCAATACTGGGAGGAAAGAAGAGCAGCAAAAGGCAGATGCCAGAGCTCAGACCTGAGGCCACTGAGATAAATGTAACCACACCCACCACAGCCTGGGAGGACATTAGTTCTACCATGGAAGGGATAAATGTTTGAGCATTTTTATTTAATGCTGAAAGGACAAGAATACTCCAGCAGGCATGAAGACTTGGGGAACATCCAGACATCTGGGTAAAAAATAAAAAAGACACTAAGTTGATAGAAGTTGAGAAAAGTTTGACACAGTCCCTTCTGTCCCTTGAAGGCATTGTAATCATGGCGGTTCTGTTTTCTTTGACATATCAATCATCTTCTACTAATAAATTTAATTGGTATTAACTCAGGAAGTATCACCCCAGATTTCAGAATAACACATACTTTGGATATAGAAGAGAAAATGTAGAAAAATAGTATCTTCTAAAGTAGTCACTTTACTGGAAAAGCAATGATTATATCATTGCCTGAGTTAATTTTGACATTGGTGCACCGCTTGCTCTCATTTCTGTAGAGTATCATCTCCTACCAATTCTATCAATTAGGCTGCATTTGGCTGCAAGTAGCAAGAAGCCCAAGTGGAGCGAGCTAAACAGCCAGGAGCTTATTTCTCTCCATGTAAAGAAGCCCAGTGGAAGGCAGGTGCTGGCATAGGTTTGGGTGACTTCATGATGCCATCAGGGGCCAAAAGCAAAGAGGCAGCTGCCTCTTAATTATCACATCTATGTTCAAGGTCAAAAGTGGGAGACAGACAGGAAGAGAAGGGGGTTTGCCTCAGAGATCTTGTCCTTTTATTTAGGAAAGAAGCCTCTTTTCCTCCCACCCATCTCCTGCCTTGCCTTCCTCCACCCCCCCATCCCCACACCCCCTAGCAGACCTCCACTTTAGGTCTCATTGATTGCACTGACTATATATGGACACATGCTCACTTTTTAAACAGACCCTGGCCAGTGAGAAGGGAGAAAGGGTAACTGATTGACAGCCATCAGCATTTATCTCTGGGCTGGTCTAGAAGGTCAATCCACCTTGACTTCAAATGATCTCATCCTGAAGCCTGAGAAAACTAAGTTTCATTTGCAGGATTGCCTGGGGTTGGGGTAAGGTAGATGGCTGCTGAGTAACCACTAAGCATCTGTATATGACCACAGGATTTTCAAACAAGGTGTAGTGGTTGGATTGAAGTGTCAGTTTCATTACTCAAAGAGAACAGAAAAATAATTTTCAAACATCTGTATTTACAAATAAATTAAATAAATAAATAAAACGAAGACCAGGACCACACATACAGATGACAATTGATATAAAAATGTAATTTGGGACTCAGGATTCTATTTCCTTTCAAATTAAATTATGCATATTTCAGACCAACACATTTTAATCTGCAGTTTTGAAATATGCAAAGTGCTTCTCATATTAAGAAAATGGAATGATTAATATAACTACTATACATACTGCTTCCTATTTCTAGTAAAAATCAGTTTTCCTCAATGTCATCAGTGTTGCACTATTATTTCAAAAGGCCATGAACTGTAAAAATGTATTTTTGAAAACAAAATCTTAGGTGTCAATGACCATGTGTAAATGTACGCATTTATATAATGAATGTTAAATTCCTGAAAGGCAACTATAATTAAATGGAGGAGACAGAAACTCTACTGTTAGATCGCATTTATTTGTTATACCCTTCCGTAAGACGCCATTACTTACTTAATGTTTTAAACATTTAATTAGTGTTTTATTATCTTTGTTATAAACAATGAAAACGGTAACATCAAGGGACAAATGTTAAGAAAAGAGGAGAATATTTCAAATAGCCTCGGTTTAAAAAATGCTATTTACAACTTAATCATTTCAATTCTGAGACATTAATAATTTATCCGAAGCTGCAGCCTGGGGGACAATTCAATACGTGTAATTCATCTTGTGGAATCACTGCTGATGGTCAGTTAACCTAATATGTCCTGAGTGACTCAGCTTGTTAGAACATAATTTAGTAACTGTCCAGGCGTTGGCTCCCTTAGAAATTCCATCATCTGCCATCCTCCCCATAAAGTTCCATGAGAGTCACGCAGGAAATGCTGAGGCCTTCGATTAAATACCAGATCGTACTCAGGTAACTCTTACAAAAGTACTCAGTGAGAGTGCCAGCTGTGTCCTGATAGCTGCATACCGAGAATGCATAATTACAGGGCTCTGTTAGGGGGATGTATTTTTATTCTTCAGCTCTGCAAAAGCATCTCATTCTTTGCAGGCCAAAGCTTTTTTTTATAACTTGAGAGCCCTCAGCTTCACAGAATTTCATGTGGTATTTATTCTGGGCATCAACCAAAAAGCATCTCTTGTGATTTAGAAAGTGGACGTATATCCGAACCAGAATTTTCTTATAATACCGAATCAGAAGGGTGGCAGGAGCTACAGATTTCACCAGTAGCCTCTGACAGAGCACCAGTATTAGCCAGAAAGCCAAGCAGGAGCAAAAATCAAAACAAAACGAAAAACAAAGGAAATAATTTGAAATCCTTAAAAAAAAAAAAATGCCCATTTGTAAGATTCATTTTCTACCTTGGTAATGAGTTAAGCATTAAGCAATTTTACTACTAAGGAGGCTGGCCTATTATGGAAACATGTTACTTTCACTTCACCGCAGAAGAAGAAATCTGAGTGCGCCATTATCAGAAAGGGCATCTTTCCTAGACTAAGATAATGATCAGGCTACTCTGCCATCAGAAAACGCAACTTGTTATTATTTCTCAATCTTAACTAAATGTCAGCTGCAAATAACAGGGCACCATTTCATGCAGTGGGTTATTTGGGTGGGTTTCACCTAATAGTTTAAAGAAAGCATTCATCTTTGCCTTCAGTCCTGAATTGAGTGGCCGGGTTGAGTTCTTTTCTCTGGCACACATGCAGAGCAAGGCAATGGGTTTTTCTCACCCAACGCTGCCTACACTGCACCAGTAAAGGGGACCCTGCACTGTGATGGCTTGATTGGCTGGGAGCTCAAAGACCTGGGAAGATCTTAAATGGATTTTTTATTTTCCTCAATCCATGAGCCAATTCATTCACATGTACATGTTTTTAATTTCAGAAAACTGCTAAGTTTTGTTCTCAGAAGTGAGGGAAACCATGACTAGTTACCAAGTCATGAAACCTATCATTCCCTTGAATGCTTCTTCATTTTGCTTCCCAGCAAAGACTTGCTCTGCTTTTACAGCAGAAATGTTAATCTGTGTATTCACTGAGGCTCAAGGAAAAAGGTGGACTCGCAAGTTATGTCTCTCTTGATTAATTGCTCATGATTTGGAACCCATGTGTGTAATAATCTTTCATTCTCACGAAGAGAGTTTTAAATCCAGTGCAATATTTCTAACTGATATTTTGTTTATGATATAGAGAATCCCTTGGAATCATTTCATACGTTTCAAAGAAAAACCTCATGCCATTTTTTATTTGTCCTGGCAAAATAAATAGAAGAGGAGAAGGAGAAGAATCTAGGAATGTGAGGAGTTATATAGGAGAAAAGATATGGAGGAGCAGGGGACAGACGTGTGAAAAACAAACAAAACAGACAAGCACTGAGTCAGTGAAGAGTAAATTGATCTGAAGCGCACAGCGAGAGCCAGGAGCAGAGCAGGCAGCCCTCCGTGTACGCGAATCTTGCCAGTGAACTTCGCAAGAGTCTCTAAAGTAAGGACGGATATATAAATGCCCACCAGGAACCAGACACAGGGAAAACACTTTTTCTCTTTAATCCAGAAAAGGAAAGAAACGATATGTTTAACTCGCACCGACCGTCTCTACAGAGCCAACCGCATTCAAAAGCTTATCTCTCAAAGCAAAGCCATGCTTGCTTGGACTCTGCAGAACAAACAAAGCTGTTGGAGGAAAATTATGCTCTAATCCATCTGCAGTCTCCTTGTAGGTGTTTGGAAAAGTGAACTCGGTGTTCCATAGGAGGATCTTCCCTAACACTTTGGGTCAATAGGACTGCCAGATAGAGATGCTGATTTAAGCGTGCTTGGGCGAAAGAGTGAGTGAGGTCCCTGCCAGTCTCCGGTGACATCTGAGTCCTTGCTCCATTTCTCCTTTGTCTCAAAGCTGAGAGCACAGTGAGATCTTGTCTCTTAGTTGTAACTGCACTTCTGTTGTGGACACTTTGCACTGAAACACCCAAATCTTTATAACCAACAAGGTTATGATTTCCTCTCTCTGTTTCCTCTTTTCTTTTTCCATACATGGCGAGAGGATTGGCAAGCTTTCTCCTTTTCAGTCCACTTCTCTCTCAAGGACTTGATTAGCACATTTTTGCCAATGAAACAAACAGTGATTAGTTTTTAACAATCAGTGTATTTTTGCGATATCAGCATGTGATTTCAAAGCCTGCGATATTTAAAAACAGTATGCAATAAGGAGCACAGGATGCCACATATTAACTCTGGGGCAAACATAGCTTTTAGAATAATGTTTTGAAAAGCAGCCCCTGTAAATATAAGGTGGTACGGCACCATATGGAGACTGGGTTTCTGACATATGGCTTGAATTAACAAGTTTAAAACTGTTAGGATCAGTTTTTCTTTCACTGAAGGCAAAAACCACAAGATTCAGACGTGAAATATGCTCCAGCCACTGATACAAAGGCTCAGCAAACGCTGGGCCTCTTGGGCTAGGTTTTTTTGTTGGCAGTAAAGTGAAAGTTATCAATAGAAAGACAAGTTGTAACATGACGGAGGAATCACAAGGCTGCCAAGGCTTAAGATTTCACTTCAAATAGCGCTTTACGTGGGTCTCCACCACACTTGCTCGCAAAGGACCTTGCCTCTTTGAAAGTGGCTTTTGAATTATGATTATTACATCCTCAAAATAAATTGTTGTTCCTGGGTTGATATCAAAGATATTTGAAAAGACAAACTTGACTGACAGATTGGAAATGGCTCAGGGCACCGTGTCTTCTGATCTCTCCTAATTGAACCTTTGTAGGATGAATTGAATAGGAAAAGTTTAAAGATCCCGGGCCTGTATTACACAAATATTGTTTCATTTAATCAAAACCGTCTTTGAAGTGTGGCACTTGTGGACCACCTGTAGCTTTGAAATTTAAAGTCATATAAAAGCTTTAGTGATGCTGGAGAGGATAGTATGTAGCCACAATAAGCTGCTGGACAAAAAAATAAAATAAAATAAAAATCAAGATGAAATAAAGGCAGTTTCATATTCATGTTTCCTTTTATTGCCCTTTCATTTTTTTTAGTGAGCAGAGCTCTCCAAAGTTGTAAAGGAAAGCATTACGACATCCAGACCTCCACAGGGCTTATTTTCATCATTGGAAATGTGTTTGCTTGTGGTTCAGCATCTACACTATAATTATTCCAAGCCTTGAAATCCCCCATCAGTGTTAGGTTGAGCCAGGCTAATCTCATTTCACTTCCTCTCTCTGTGATTCCCTATATACGAAGAGCATTATAAAATGCGTCTCTCATAGAAAACTGACAAAAAACAGTTTCCTTTTAGAGCTTGGTCGAAGTGGCATCAAATATATTTGTAGTCAGAATAGAAAACCCCTATAAAGAAAGAATAGTTTACGAATTAGGGGGCATGTCATGATAATACTTTATAATAATTACACAGTTTGCAAAGCACTATGGTGTGTTCCATCACCATTTAATCTATAGAGTGGCTCTGGAGGAGAGATTTTCTCCTCTTATGAATTTAAAAAAGAAAAAAAGGTCCAATCTCAAAACTCTTCATGACTTTCCTAGTAGGTCATAGCCTTTTAGTGGCAGAACATGGACTTGAACTTGTGACTTAAGGCTCGGCTGCCAAGCTCTCTCCACCATATCCCTTCCCACAGGCTGGTCTCTGCTTTGTGCCCCTCACCTGCAGCAGGTACATTTCTGGCACTGTGGGAGCTGGTGCTTGGTACCCGGGAAATGTTTGATTGTCACTGTCATCTCCGTCCCCTGACTGGTGAGGGTAGCAGGAGAGCAGGGGTGGCAGGACATCTTGGTCACATGAAAACTGTGTAGCATCCTGGGGTCTTGCTTTATCCATCACTGGGCACTAATCATGTTAAAAAAATACTTTTCAAGGAAATTCGTTTTTCTTCTCTAAACACAGGCATAAGCCTTTCTTCTGTAAAAGCATACTAGAGGTAACCCGTCCACCATATCTTCACCCCATTTTTCTCACTAATCTTCTGGATCCAAAAGCAAGTCCACATGACTTCTCTGGATCCCAAGACCCTGTTCTTTCACAAATACCTTTAGATGTATGAGGCCTGAAGTGAATCTGGTAATGATTATTATTTTTTCTAAACATTTGTTTCTGCCCTTATATAACGTTTTGGGCCTAGCTAGAGAAATCCCACTTAATCCTTTAGTTTTAAAAATCAGTAGAGAATAACAGAGCAGGGAGCAATCTTAGGGAGAAGCTGGTTCAATCCAGTTGTGTCATAAACAAGAAAACTGAGGCTCAGAAAGTTTAAGCCATTTGCAAAACAAAACAAAACAAACAAACAAACAAAAAACACAAACCACAGAACTGCGGGGGCTCCTATCTCTCCATTTCAGGTCCTTTGCATTCGAACCTTAGTGCCTTCATTGTTATCTACTAACAAACAAACAAAAAAATGATTAGAAAGTACAATGTTTCAGGCCTTGCGATCTCCATCACTCCATCCACCCCCTTGCCGTGTTTTATTCATCCTCATAGCATAATTGCCACCTGACATTTTCATTGCTTGTTATTTGTCCCCCCCTTTCCTCCAGGAGACTATGAACAGTGGGGTGTTGGTGAGTGCTTCCCAACCAGTTCTCGAAGGGAAGGAAAAACCCCTGACTTGGAGCATTTGCTGATTTCTGTGGTGTAGACCCACCCACCATGGCTGATTTCCAGCTCCTAGTGTTACAGGACACAGAGTTGGGAAGAGATGCACAGTCGGCTTGTGGAACCTGGGCGAGGCAGCCCAGCACGCTCCTGGGACAAGCGACTCCATCTGTTTTCCAAACGCTCTGGTGATATCCCCAGTGTCTAGAGCCGAGACTGACACATACTGGCTGCTCAATTAATATTTGGGGAGCTGCCTTACAGGAGTCATGAGGACCAGTCTCTAAAAATGCAGGAATTCTACGGCCTCTATTTCCAGCAACATGCAAAATAGCGGCACCTCTTTCTCAGGGAGAAATGCTCGCTCTCCCAGCTCACTCTTTCTGGTGGACCAACATTGGCCAGATTCTGTTTTAACTTAAACTTGAAATGGAAGAAAGCATAAAGGGTTTTTATGGTGACATTTTTAATGCAGGTTGAGAAAAACTGTCTTATCACAATGATACCCTGCTGTCTGGGAACACTGAGATAATAATGTGATTTTTCTTTTTCTTTTCTTTTCCCTTTTTTAAGTACTTGGAATGACCTCATCCATTCCCTCCTTTCGGGATGCAGGTCAAGGCCTGGGGCAGGCATTTCCACAACCTCTCCCTGTGTGCAGCTATTTACAGGCTAATAAGCTCTGACCAAGGCACTCAGAATCCCTGTGTTTGTGGCTGGAGAATGTAGCCAATTTTGGCCTGAGTTGTATGTTTTAACAATGAGAAAAGGAAATCCCAGGTCTGCGTCCATAATTAGTGCAACTGGAACTTAAATCAAAACCAAATATGAGGAAGGCTTTGCTCAACCCAATATTTTTGACATTTTTGTCTACAAAATAGTTTCTAGGAAACATGACTTATGAAGAACACATCCAACAATTTGGATGAACTTCGAGTCAAAATTCCATGCACATGTGAAGAAAGAAAAGGGGCTTAAAAGGGGAAAAAAATAAAATTACGCATTCCTGTGCTGGAGAACAACATCTTCAAATATTGAGGCAGCTTTTGTAAAGGGCAGTACTTTTTACACTCAAATGATGGTGTTTTCTGCACACAATTCCAACAAATGACCAACCAGACCTAACAGAAACATAACCCTATATATGTCACATGTAAATATATACATTTTACATGTGTACTTTATAGAAAATTATTAAGAATGATCAGAATCTGGATCTTTCTCACTATAGCATTTAGTATAATGGATAGTGAAAACCCATTAAGACATTTAGCCCAAGGAGTTTCAATACTATCGCTGCCAAATGGTCTACTGCAAATGTATGCATTCAGAAATGTATACATTTGATCTCTTTCAGAAATTCATACCTTCAGAAATTTCATTCCAGGTGATACATTTAATTTCTAGAAGATGATTTGAGGGGCAATGACATTAACCACTGAAAAGTCTTAAGAAATATAAAATCTTGCGAGGAGTAGCTAAGACAGCCCACGTTCAGTACCTGAGTGCCCGCCCACACATCCGGTGGCGGCGCTGCTCAGACGCAGACATCTTCCTCTGCCCTCCCCCACCCCCACCAATGAGCGCGCGCACACACACACACACACACACACACACACACACACACACACACACACACACAGAGTAAATGCCCGACATACGTACACTGGTTAGGATGAGAGGGAATGATTTCAATTGACTCAAACAGCTAGTTGAAAACTCACCCCTGTGATTCATAGCTGCAATGATGAAGGAAGGCTTCATTTTGCATGGATGATTTAGGGGGAAAGTCTATTTTTCTTTAAGAACACTCTGACTTCATCTGTATTAGTCAGAGCAATGTTGACCTGAAACAAAAAAAGAAAATTTTAAACAGTTGTGGTTCTTCAAAGCCAGCCCGATTAAGTTGTCTAATTTTGGTTCCAATGGAAAATAGAATGTTCGTATTTCTTTCCTTTTCACTTTAAAGAATATCTTGGACAAAATCTAGAGCATGTTGGACCATTAAATGAGGGAAGTTATGGAAATACTGCCACAGAAGAAGAGCATTTTTTTCCCTATTTACATGAAACTGGCTAATAGCCAAACAGTCTGGTGTTTCACTTAAAACACAGAGTCATTTACTGTAGAGAGCATAAGTCAACTGCCTTACCTGAGACAACCTGTTCCCTTCCAAAACTGTTCTTTTGAGGAAGTTGATTTCAAGCTTATTCATAATCAGCCATCACAGGGTCGTGAACAGAGTTATGTAAGGCAAGGAGCAGCCTGATGATTAATTACTGGTCCGTCATAACACAATTAGTAATTCCCACCTAAAAAGAGCACTGCCTTGTATAATGTGCTGAATGAAAAATGTTAAAGCAGTAACAATATTTTACAAGTGATTTTTAAAGTATAGATTATCATGAAACCAGAATTTAATTCTATGTTTTTAGATACTGATGCAAAACTAAACCAAACAAAAATATATTTTTATTTCTTTCCTTTGAAAATAATTACATTTTCCTTTGCAATAAAAAAAAAAAAAAACTCAAGATTTTTTTTATTTTTTAATGACACGCAGTAAGACTAAATTCCATATCAAGAATTACACTGCCTGTCTTTCAGATGTGTGAGTCTAAGGAGCTTGAAGAAATTTTATTTAAAAATTTTGATTGCACGAATGAAGGAATATTTGACATTTTAGAAATTTTCGAAATGTAAGAAGCAATTTTACGAGGGACAAAAGTTGCCAGTAAACAAGACAGCCCAGGGCCACCATTTTCTACCTTTACTTCCTCTTCTCTCCTTGACTGATACATTTCAAAAATTTTTGGAAGCTCTAAGAAGTTTCAAAGCAAAAAAAGTGAGGATTAGTTCTAAAAGGGACAGATATCGCCTAAAAATAGATGAGCTTTCATAACTCAGGTGAAGGTCTCTCTCTCTCTCTCTCTCTCTCTCTCTCTCTCTCCCCCCCCCACCCCCTTTCTGTCTGTCTCAGGCAAACAGCTATATTAATAGTCAGCTCATAACCGCATCATTTTGCTAACAGTCACAGAGCTATATTTAAATTCAGGGTGCTGCTGCCATGAATTCTATATATCTTTATAATCTTGTCTTTAAAATCCTTGCTTTTGCACAGTATCTTTGCTCCCTGGTGACCTGAGAGCTCTTGCTGCCACTCCCTTCAGACTTTCCACCTTTAGGACAGACTGCAGGTGGAGGTGGCCACATACTGACCCCTGCCCTTGAGAGAACAGGAAGTATACCCAAGGGCTTAGGGCCCAAACTTAGCTTTTTAGCTCCCAGGTGAGCTGATTTGGAGGAGTCTTGGGTGTTTTTTTTTTGTTTTGTTTTTTGTGTGTGTGTGCTTTTTTTTAACCTGACACTTAAAATGCACAGAGTTTGCATGAGGTGCTGACCCGGGGGAGAGTGGGGGGGCTCAACTCCTTCCTAGCTTCCAGTGTCCACAGGCGACCTCCACCCTTCTGCCAGTCACACTTCCATTCGCTGCAAGATAATTATGCAAATATATACTAACTAGGCTTAGCTCCCTACTTAGACTTCCTTCCCACTCCCTGCATCCTAGCATGGGTGCTGACAGTGTTTTGGAAGAGTTACTAAATAGCTGGAAGGCTTTCTGAATATATCTATCCTGGCCTGTCAAAGCTAGAACAGCGACGGTCCATCTGGGCCTGGAAGACAATTTCCATGGTGTAAAATACTCTCAATTCTTTCCTACCAGAGACAGCCAGCTGGTGCTACAGTGAGACAGCCAACTCCACTGTGTGTAGACCTCCGCTCCAAGCTAAAGAATGGCCTGGGATGACCCTGAAGCTGAACCTTTAGAGCAGCCAGCAACAAAACTCCTGAGGAATAAGGCAGTTCATATATTCCCGTCACCGTCTCAGGCTGAGGCTGGGGAAAGCGACTGCAGCAGGATAGCCAAAGCTCTTGAGCAATTGATAAAAATATTTTTTTCTTTCAACTTTCTGGATATTAAATATAAAAAAGGATTTCTGGGTAAAAGAGCCTGAAGCTTGTCGAACAAATGCCTCACTTTTTGGGTGTCTATCTTAGCCAGAAGCCCTTTCTGGCACTTTTCTGTTGTGTGATTGTACATACCATTATAAAATCATAAACAGCATTTGAATTTGGATATGTGAGAACAGAGGAGTAAGTTGTTTCTTCCCCTGCAAGTCCTGGGATTCTGCTCACTCTTTAGTTCTTCCAAGAACATAGTTTGCGAATGTGCGTCAGTACTGATCTATACAGAATATTAATAAGCCATGTGGACCTGAAAACAATTGAACCCCTCAGTAAGGATCTCTGGACATCTGCCTTTGCCCATATTTTACCTTCTGGGAAGGATGAGAGGCAAGATTCTATCCTGGACCACCAGAGCAGGTTTCAACATTTGATAAGGAATCACAAAGAACAAACCAAACTATCAAGCAACGGGAGTCATTGAGCATCTTTCTTGGCAGACCAGAGTCAAGGTGAAGGTCTGAAGAAAGCAGATGTAGCTAAGTGGAAGCCCAGGACATTGTTATCTGGTCAACTCAGTCAGAAAGGGCAAAACAAACAAACAGGAATACAATCAGAGTGCTCAGGTGTAGTACGTAAGAGTGAAAAAGGAGGGGGCAAATCCATGCTGCAGTCCTGGGAAAGTCACCGCAGGACCTCAGTGGGGCAAAGACTACTCAGCGACCTTGCACAGGGAGCTTTGAAAGCCACTGTCTGTACTTCTTTCTAAACACTAAAACTCTATTTTTATCAGTGCTACTGCAGTAGATGCCATGCCACAAAACGCCACTGGATGAATGCCTGTCAGGGCCCTGTCTCCACAGTGCTTGGTGCCCCAGGAGGAGGGGTGCATGGAGTCCCAGTGTGGACAGGTCTGACAGTAAGAAAGTCTAGGGGGACCCAATCATAGCATGGCCACTATATTTTTGTGACTTTTATCTCTAAGAACTGCACATGATCCTTACAATGAATGTAGAAAAAATATCCTTTTATACCTCCTGCAGGGGGAGGGGAAAAGGAAGCCAGCCTGGCCTCAGGGGAAACTTTACCTGCTAGGGCTTTATCAGAGCCTAACTGACCTGTGGGGAGGGAAATGCCCAACTCCCGCGTCCTCCGTCATTTGAGCCCACCTAATGCAGATGTGTGTGTGGGGGGAGGTGAGGGTAGGATGAGAAGCTCTTGTGAAGATCACAGTTCATAGGTACAGACTCATTACAAGACTGAGTCCTAACCATAGGACTATAAAATGCTTTCCCTCCCCCTACCTTTACCACTACATTAATATGGCCTATTTATTACAGTTCCTTTTACACAAAAGATCATGTCTACTTTTCAACAACAACAACAAAATTATAAGGCATACTAAAATGAAAAAAATACCAGTTGAAGATACTGAACAAGTATCAAAACCACAGTCAGAGATATGGCAGGAATGTTGAAACTATCAGATAAGGAATTTTTTAAAACTATGATTAATGTGCTAAGGCTTTAATAAAAATATAGAAAACATGTAAGAACAGATGGATAATGTAAGCAGAGAGATGAAAATTCTAAGAAGAATCAAAAGAAATGCTGGAGTTAAAAATACTGTAACAGACTGTCTGTGATGGGCTCATAAGTAGACTGGACACCATTGAGGAAAGAATCTCTGAGCTTGAGAATATGACAACAGAAATTCTCCAAAACTGAAAAGGAAAGAAAATAAAAGACTGAAATTAAAAAAAAGAATATACAAGAAAAGAATATACAAGAACTCTGGGACAACTGCAAAGGGTATAACAAATCATAATGGGAATACCAGGAGGAAAAGAGAGAGAGAGAGAGAGAGAGAGAGAGAGAGAGAGAGAGAGAGAAGAGGAAGAGGAGGAAGAGGAGGAAGAGGAGGAAGAGGAGGAAGAGGAGGAAGAGAAGGAGAAGGAGGAAGAGAAGGAGAAGGAGAAGGAGAGGAAGAAAGGAAGGCGGGCAGTCAGGCAATAATTGAAGAAATAATGACTGCTGATTTCCCCAAATTAATGTTAGACACTAAATCACAGATCCAGGAAGATCAGAGAAATTGAAGCAGGATACAAAACAAAACAACACAAACGAAAAAAACTTACCCCTAGGTATGTCATATTCAAACTTCAGAAAATTAAAGATAACAAAAAAAATTGGCAGAAGCCAGCAGAATAAAACACTTTACCTATAGGGGAACAAAGACAAGGTTACACAGGAATCATTTCTTCTTCTCAGGAATCATTCAAATAAAAGGAGAGTAGAATGAAATATTTAGTGTTGAGAGAAGAAAACCACCAAGCTAGGATTCTGTACCCTGACAAACTGATCTTCAAAATGAAGTAGAAATACTTTCACAGATGAATAAAAACTGAGAATTTTTTGTTAGTAGACGTGTCTTGCAAAAAGTGTTATGAGAAATTCTTCAAAGAGAAGGAAAATTATTAAGGAAAGAAACTGGAATCTACATGAAGAAAGAAAATGGATTAGATAATAAATAAGGGAAGGTAAAATAAAAATTAATGTTTCTTATTCTTAATTGATGCAAAGATAGCATTTTATTCTTTTAATAATAGCAATAATGTATTCAGTTATCTTTGCATATATGTGTTCATATATATACATATACATATGTATATAGTATATGCTTGTGCATGGTTATGTATCAGTGAAATGAATGGCAGCAATGATATAAGGTAAAGGATGGAAGAATTAGGAATATTTTGTTGTTATAAAGTACTTGTATGATCAAGAAGCATTATGCACATTTTTGAAAGTGTGGAAGACAAAAATAAGAACAAAGAACACGGGCAACAAATAGAAAACAGCAAATATTGTAGCTATTAACCTACTTATATCAATAATCACTTTAAGTAAATACACCAGTTAAAAGATAAAGATTGTTTGATGGATCAAAAATAAGATCCAACTATCTAGTGTCTACAAGAAACCTACTTCAAATGTAAGAAGCACATAGATTAAAAGTAAAGGCATGGAAATAGATATACCATGCTAACACTAATCAACAGAAAGCAGAAGTCAATGTATTAATTTTGGACAAGGCAGGTTTCAGAGCAAGGAAAGTTATTAGGGATAAATAGGGGCATTACATAATGATAAAGTGGTCGATGCCCCAAGGAGATATAACAGTCTTTAGTGTGTATTCACCTAAAAGAAGAACATTAAAGTACATGAGACAAAAACTGAATAATTGAGAATACTTCAAGGAGAACTAGGTAAATTCACTATTATAATTGGAGACTTTACCACTAGTCTGTCGGAAATGGACAGATCCAGAAGACAGGAAATCAGAAAGGACATGATTGAACTTAACAGCATCATCAATCAACTGGATATAATTGACATCTATAGATTATGTCACATATCATCCAACAACAGCAGAATGGACATTTTTCATAAGCTCACATGGAACATTCACCAAGATAGACCACGTTCTGGACCATAAAACACATCTTAAAAGACTAGAAATCATACAATGTCTTCTCTCAGCCCACAAAGGAATTAAATTAGAAATTAACAACAGAAAGATAGCTGGAAAGTCCCCTAATACTTGGAAGTTAAATAGTGCCCTTTGAAATAACACATTGGTCAAAGAAACTTCAAGAGAGATTTACAATTATTTTAAACTAAGTATAAGTGAAAAATACAACTATCAAAATTTGTAGGATGTAATGAATGCAGTGTTTAGAGGAAAATTTATAGCATTGAATACATATATTAGAAAAGAAGAAAGACCTAAAATGAATAATCAAAACTTCCACCTAGGAAATTAGAAAAAGAAATACAAATTAAATCCAAAGTAGCAACAAAAAAGAAATTATAAAAATTAAGACAGCGATCAATGAAACTGTAAATAGGAAATCAACAGAGAATGTCAACAAAACCAAAAGTTGATTCTTTGAAAAGATCAATCAAATCAATGTCTCCAGCCAGGCTAACTAGGAAAAAAGAAAGAAGGAAAAACGATTAATATTAGAAATGAAGGAGGGGACATCACTATGTGTCCCATGGTCATTAAAAAAATGAGGAATATTATGAATATCTTTATGACTACAAATTTGATAACCTAATGAAATGGACCAATTCTATGAATGACCCAATCTTCCAAAGACAGGGTTTTGTGTGAACAAGAAGAAAAAAATCTGAATAGGCCTATGTTATTACAGAAATTAAACCAATAATTAACAACCTTCCAAAACAGAAAGCACCGGGCCTAGATGGGTTCACTGGTAAATTGTACCAAACATTTAAGGAAGAAATTGTACCAATTCTCTACAATCTTGTAGCACAGAGAATACTTCCCAAGTCACTCTATGAGACCAGCATTACCCGAATAGCAAAACCAAGCAAATACAATACAAGAAACCAAAAACAAAAACTACAGACCAGTTTCTCTTATGAGCATAGACATAAAAGTCCTCAACAAACTATTAGCAAATCAAATCCAACAATTAATAAAAAGAATTATACACCAAGACCAAGTAGGATTTATCCATTATGTATGGCTGGTTCAACAACCAAAATTAATTAATGTACTCCATCACATCAATAGACAAGGAAGAAAAATCACATGATCATATCCAAAGACACAGAAAATGCGTCTGATAAAACCCAATGCTCGTTCATGATAGAAACTCTCAGCAAACTAGGAATAGAGGGAAACTTCCTCCACTTGATAAAAGAACATCTACAAAAAACCTACAGCTAACATTGTAGTAATGGCAAGAAACTAGAAGCATTTCTGCTAAGATCAAGAAAAATTCAAGGATGTCCCTTCTTAACACTGCTTTTCAACATCATACTGGAAGCCCCAGCTAACACAGTAAAACATGAAAAGGAAATATCAGGTCTATACACCTGGAAGGAAGAAATCAAACTGTCTTTGATCAGAGACAACACGACCATCTATGTAGAAAATCCAAAAGAATCAAGAGAAGAACTCTTGGAATGAATAAATGATTAAAGTAATGTTACAGAACATAGGGTTAACATACAAAAGCCAATTGCTTTACTATATACTAGCAATGAACAAGTGGAATTTGAAATAAATACATATTACCATTTACATCAGTCCCAAAAATTAAATATTAGGTATACATATAAAAAAAATACGTACAAGATCTACATGAGGAAAACTATAAAATTATGATGAAAGATATTAAAGAAGAACTAAATCAATGGAGAGATGTTCCATGTTCCTGAACAGTAAGACAATATTGTCAATATGTTGGTTCTTCCTAGCTTGATCTACAGATTCGTGCAAACCCAATCAAAATCCCAGCAAATTATTTTGTGAATATTGACAAACTGATTCTAAAGTTTATATGGAGAGGCAAAAGACCCAGAACAGCCAACATAATATTGAAGGAGATCATTGGAGGACTGACATCACATAACTTCAAGACTTACTATAAAACTACGCAAATCAAAATAGTGCGGTATTGGAGAAATTATAGACAATAGATCAATAGAATAGAACAGAGAGCCCAGAAATTGACTCACCTAAATATAATGAATTGATCTTAGGCAAAGTAGCAAAGGCGATACAATGGAGCAACCATAGTGTTTTCAACAAATGATGCTGGAACAACTGGACATCCACATGCAAAAAATGAACCTAGATACTAACTTTAAATCTTTCATAAAAGTTAACTAAAAATGGATCATAAACCCTCATGTAAAATGCAAAACTATAAAATTCCTAGATTACATGAGAGAAAATCTCGGTGGCCTTCGGTATGATGATAATTTTTAAACACAACACCAAAGGCATAATATATAAAAGAAAAAAATTGGTAAGCTGGATTTCATTAAAATTAAAACTTCTACTCTGCGAAAGTCAATATCAAGAGAATAAGAAGACAAGCCACAGACTGGGAGAAACTATTTGCATATGACACATCTGATAAAGGACTAATTCGAACTATACTGAGAACTCTTAAAATTCAACAATAAGAATATGAACAAGTCGTTTTTGGTTTATATACCACATATCAGTGAAATCACATGGTTCTCTGCTTTTTCTGTCTGACTTGTTTCGCTCAGCATTACTCTCTGAAGATCCATCCATGTTGTCACAAATGTTCCTATATCATCTTTTCTCACTGCCGAATAGTATTCCATTGTGTATATATACCACAACTTCTATAGACACGGACAATAGTTTAGTGGTTGCCAGAGGGTAAGGGGGGTGGGGGTGGAGGTGAGGGTAAGGGGGATCGAATATATGGTGATGGAAGAAGTGACTCTGGGTGATGAACACACAATGGGATTTATAGATGATGTAATACAGAATTGTACACCTGAAATCTATGTAATTTTACTAACAATTGTCACCCCAATAAATTTAATTAAAAATAAATAAATAAATAAAAATAAATAAATAAATAAATAAATAAATAAAAAGAATATGAACAAGTCAATTAAAATGGGCAATAGACCCGATTGCTGCAAACACTGAAGCACTATTCTGGATATTCTCCTAGTCACAAGAGACCTCTAAGGGACTCAGAGAGGCAGATTAGGACAGGTCCATCTGGGCCATCTTTCTCCTCCATCTCTCCCCTCATCGCCTAGTTCCCTGCAGAGCTCTGCTCCTCTCATCCTCTTCTGAGTGCCCTGTGTCCTGGACATACAGTAAAACTCAAAGGTGAAATTCACCAGTTCTCCTGCATTGTGTGGATTTTTGTGATTTAGATGAAATCCCTTCCTCTCTCCCCAAAACTTGACCTTCAAAGTCACTGCTTTCTCCAGAAAGTCAGGAACATGACCTTGAGACCTTTCTGGAGCAATGGTCTTTCCCTCGCGGCTGTTCCCCTGGGCCATGAGCTTCACGACTCAGCCATGGTTCTAGACAGCTGCAAGGAAACAGGGTGTGAAGAGGAGAATTAAAAAGCTGTCCTTCTACTTGCAAAATATTGTTATCTATTACAATTTTTTAAAAAACGTTCTTTTTGTAAATGGCAGCTTTACCAATGTCATCAGCCCTCCTGGTCATTTTCTCACATCCCTATAAACCTCTTCTTTTTCCCATCACTTGCGCTGCACCTGTCTAAGGGCTCTGGTAGGCCCATGGCTGAGGACACTGACTTGCCCAACAGGGCTTAAGTGTTCGTCTCTCTCTGCAATTCAGGCCACAAGGAGGGGACCAGCCAAAGAGGGAACTGAGGCCCACAGTGCCACAACCATCCACTACACAGGGGACACTGTCCCAGCTCATGTCAGGTCCCAGGCTCTAGACACACAAAATGAATGTCCACAGCATGAATCTTTAAACCTATCTCAGTGTCTGCCTTGGAGTTAAAATGACCTACTTTTTGGTTTCCAACCACTCATTTTCCTTTTCCTTGCTGGGTTGTGTCCCTCCTCATCTGTCCATCAACTCCAATGCATATGCTAAATTTCATTATCATGGGGTATCCTTGGAATACAGTTGGACATCAAGACAATAAAATCATTACACTGATAGCTATGATGTACCTCAAAGGGGTAGCAAGACCAATTCGTTCATTTTGTCAGTGACAGCCAGAGAGGTTTGCTGACTTCTGCAGGGCTATGCAGCAAGGCAGCCGCGGTATGGAAACTAGAAATCAGGTCTAATGTTATGTTTCTCCAGTCCTCCTGTAGTGGACTCATACAAGACAAATACATTTTAATAATAAGAAATGCACAGAATGCCAAATCTGCATGCACGCACGCACGCACGCACGCACACACACAGACACACTGCTCTCTAGAACCATTCATACATGCTTCTGATTATCTGCCTTAAAAAATAAAAGAGTACTTCTCTCGCATATCCTCTAAAACTGCATTAGCTCAGATAGCTAAAAGTTGACTCTGTATCTACATTTTTATAGCTCTCCTTTTTAGAAGCAATGCCCATTTTGAAACAAGCCTCCACATATGTGAAAAATGTCATGCTTTATATCATGTGGTGCCTCTGGGCATTTTGTCAAATTATTTCCATTTTTCTCCTTTGGGTCCTAATGATCCTAGACACTCACTATGCAAAGGAGGGAAATATGTCGCCTGCCTCCCTCCCCTTGCAATATTCACCATGGCAAGTAGGAAAGGGCTTTCAGGCTCGGTATGCTCTGCTCAAATAGATCATGGTCACCTTGTCCTCTGTACACATTTGCAACTCTGTTCTTGTGATTGCCCTCATCTACATAAGTGCCCTGATAATCTGCAGCCTGTCTTTTCTCCTTTGGAACAATCTCTGTTCTTTATTACTTTCTTAACAGAAAGTAATCTCTGTTACTTTCATTTTGCTGCTCCCACTGCTACTTTGCTATCTGTATATTTGTCTCGGGATTGGAGCAACTAGCCGTAAATAGAACACATTCATTCAGCATTTTTCCCCATGGAAACAATAGCAGGACCCCATCCAGTCTCATGCAAGACCTCCATTTACAGAGGCCTCGAGTGGCTTTCAAAGGGAATGGTACGCCTACGGTACTAGGACCGATCTGGCGACAAGAGGAACATGTGCATCCTTCCTTTAATTCTAATGTTTTCTTGCTCTGTTGGCATATTCTAAAGATCTTTGAGCAGGGACAAAAATCAATTCAAACCCTTCCCAGGCTACCGCGGGTCTCCTGAGGACTGGGGAGCCAGCAGGACCTGGTTTATACATTTTCATTACCCAGGCATATGCTGAGCGTCTGCTAATTGCCAGCCCTGGGTCTGGGGTTGGCTCTAAGACGAGCTCGCAGTTAAATGTGCTGGCTGACCTCTCACACTGAGGGGCCTTCTTCAGGATTGAATACAGTGTCCACAAACTAGTTCCCTTAATGCAAAATGTTTCTATCTTCTTGAGAGAATGAAAACATCAAAAATTAGATGGACTAGTTTAGCAACGGGACAGTCCAAAATCTCTATTTTTTCCAAAATCACAGAAAATGACTTACTAAGAAAATAATAAAAGATTTCACTGTGCTGAAATTGGAGACTATTTTGTCATCTGTAAAAATGGAGAGGATAATGCAAAATACCTGGGGAGAAATGGGGGGGGGGGGGGCGCGTGTTTGCTAACCCCAAGGCTGGGACCCTCTGTGATGCTTGCTTATGCTTTCTCTTAGACTCGCACAAGGTTGTAAGACAGCTGCCCCCAGGAAATGATTTCAGAGTCCTGGAGGCCCTTGTGGCTGGCCAGGGCAGAATGGAGGAATTCTCTTCAGCCATGAATAGAAGCCTGAAATTTTCCTTTTGAGATTATTTTTTTAATTTAAAGATCTGTGTGCTGATAAAACGCAAATGACTCCAAGAGGAAGTAATATTCTGAGCTACAATTTCTTGCTGATGCCTCAGAGTGAAGGGCTTGTCCAAATCTTTCTTGGGAGAAAACTTTAATAGGGTGGGATAAGTGCCAAGGAGAGAGTATTTACACCATGTTGGTTTAAGAAGATGGGAAATGGTACTTGCAATCATGGAGGCAAGAGGCAGAAAAGGAAGGTTAAAAACTACGACTTTAATTTTGAGACATCTCAGTCCTGTCTGTTATGTCCAGAGTTGGGGTGGCAGTGTTCTAGAACAGGCTAAAGAAGCAGTTGGCTGGCAAGGATGCCATAAACAGGATTTACATATCACGTGCGGGGCTGGAGTCCATTCACATAATCAATAATCAAGCATTTCCTGGGTACCTTCTCTCAGACACTGTGATACGATGCAGGTGACATGGTGGTATCTTCAAATAGCTCACTGTCTGTCTATGTCAGTAGGTAAATCCCACCAGCTCTGTCCACCAGCCAAATACCTCTTCATGAAGTATGCAGAATGCAATAACATTTTTACTTGAGCAATGATGTTAAGTAAAGGCTTTGCCCGAAGTGTCTGAAAGAAGCCAGTGAAGTGGTGCACAGTGCTTATAACCCACCAATTCTTATGAGAACTGCCTAGCAGAGAGCCCGCAGGACTCCGTGTAAAGGGGTCTGATTAGGGATGTTCCGCGCATGACTAATAAAGGAATCATATACCTTAGATGTTCAAAGCGTCCTCCTTAACAAGATTCCAAAGAGCTGCTTCTTCAGAACTATTTAAATAAATAATTTGCAGAACAGGAAAGACAAATATTCACTAGAAGTAATTGGCTTTTAAAAAGTAACTGACTCAAGAGAAAAATCAAAGTGAAATCCAGCCTCTTTCATTTTTTGTTTACACCACCATTGAGGGGCTTCTAAATCACCAGATTCGCTGTCTGCCAGAGCCCACCCACAGGGAGTCGGGGGTGTGAGCTCAATTCAAGCACCAAAGACAGTGGAGGCTGGAGCTTAGTAAAACCAGTGAATTGTACTTAACTGTTTTTTTTGGGTTTTTTTTTAAAGAATTTTCCTTTTTCACATCCCAGTATTTGAGATCAGAGATTTCTGTGTTTTTTTCTTCTCCTCTGTGGGATCTGAATATGGCCACGAGTAAGACAGCCTCAATTGTCCTCTCCACTGACAGGCCACCAATAGTTAGCAGCATCGAGTCAATAATACATCTGCAAATGAGGACCAAAAAGGTCCACAAATGTTGGGAGCAAAACTATTCATTCAACTCTAAATATTACCTGGTTATGATATAAGGGTGTTCGTAATAGAATCATAATAAAGGTGAAACAGAAATTCATCTTGACACTATTTCTTATAAAACATAGGATCCCTAGTGATAATAACATTGTGCTTTACAAAGCATTTTCACATAAATTATTGCATTTAATCCTCAAGAAGTAAATATTAGGTAGAACTATTATCTTTGTTTTAAAAATGAGGAAGCTGAGAGTCAAAAGTTTAAATTTCTATAATAGTGAGTACATGGAAGACCCAAGATTTGAACCCAGGTCCTAGAATTTCTAAGGTTAGCATTCCTTCAGCTATAACATACATTCGCTAAGGTATTGACTTTTGACAGTATGCCAGACATTTAGTTATGGACTTTTTGACAGTATGCCAGACGTTTAGTTATGGAAATATAGAAAGTCCTTTCTTTATTCTATAATTGACTCCATCTAGCCATTAACAGATACTATACAGAGCACTGACAAATGGAGGATTCAAAGAAAGCTCAGAGGTGGTCTCTACTTTCACAGGAGACAAGGCACACACCAAGCAAAATAGAATCCATAATTAAGTGAAATACTGAGAAGCAAAAAATCAGTGAGCGTTGCAATAGTTAGGGAAGGCTGACAAAACAGGTTGGACTTGATAAGGAATTTGCCAACAAACTTCAAAGGAAGGATAGAGTGAATATGTATAGAAGAGGTGGTAAATGATACCTGAAGTCAAGAGAACTCTTACAACTTTATATAGTTGCCAGAGATCAGTCCATAGGATAGTGGGGATTGTGGCCCAGATGGACACTGAGAAGTAAGTGCCAAAGATACACAAGCTGGGGTTTGAGAATCGTACTAGCACGATTCTCAGGGACAAGCAAAAGTGGTGGTCTCCTAGGGTTAAGGGAAGATGGTGAGCTCGTGGACATAGAGAATAATCCAAGCCCAAATGCGCAATCTACGTATCCATACTTGGTCCACACCCTGCCAGTGACTGCTGGCTCTGAATCTCCTGAAACAGGTGTGTTTGCCCAAGCTCTGAGTATGGCTGTGGCTGCCTGGTGGATAACTGAGAAAACTAGGGACAGCAAGTAAAGTCAGTGATTGTGGCAAATACAGCATTTACATGGAAACCAGCGTATAGTCCCTATTTTGCAAGAGAGTTAATGATGAGCTATAATGGATCCGAATCAATAATAATAATAATAACAATTATTATTATTGATATCAATATTATTTGCAATGCATAATAGACCATATTTTTGTAGTGCTGCCTGTGGAAGCACTGGGCTAACACAGTACACACATTATCTCAGTTCACTGGTGATACTACTGAGTGCACAGTACCCGTCTCCATCTTCCACATGTGAAAATTGTGTTCTTTGACCTGCTCACAGACTCTTTGCTATGGAGTTCCAGAATCACTGTTCTTACCCCACTGTGTCTGATGCAGAGACCAAGTTCTTAATCAGTATGCAATAAAGACATCCTTTATGTGAAAGATTAACTTGTAAATGCCAAGGAATTCAGGAAGAAGTCCACTGTGCATTTTTGAAATAAGCAAACCACCATTTGTGGTCCTAATGGGAAATACCAGGTTGGAAAACCCCAGAGAGCAAATGGGGATGTGTCTAATGACCTGTTGCTAATGTCTGCAATTCTCTAGATGAAGGAGGGAGAACTCCTCCTTGAAATTGCCTTGTGCCCTAATGTCACCAGTCTGCCCAGCCACTTTTGGGGATGTCATAGAACTCACGAAAGGAGTTCTTACTTCATCTCCCTTAGGGTTGGGTAGGCTGAGATGGAGGACACTGCCCCTCTTTCCACCTTGTTGAAGAAACAGACTCTGGCACTCCCTGCCTCAGCCCCAGGATGTTATCCCAACTGTAAGCCCGTGGAATTTCCATTAAGAACATGAAAGCGTAAATAAACTTCTATGCAGATTTCCTTCTAAAAATGTGTCTCTTGAGCTGGCATTTGTGGTACAGAAATGAAACAAGTCATTTTGACAAGTGGCATTAAACTAAAGCCTGAACCATCCTGTGAGAGCATCTCTGTGGCTCCCATAAAATCCTCAGGAAATGTGCACTTGACATCTGGTTTGCTGTCCTCCTGCTGAGCACTAGAGGCTTTGGTGTGAGGCTGTGGGTCTGGACTGGCAGCAGACTGGCTGTGCATACAACTGTGTGTAGATCTGTGCGAAGGGGTCATGTTCCAACAGAATCTTCAGGAGGCACAGGAGTTAGGTTCTTGTGCAGGAAAAGCAGTGGAATTTAGTGGTGGGAGTGTCAGCCATACCCCTCTATGAAACAGAAAACACGAGGTACACATTTTAGAATGCAATTCAAATGCCAACATACTTTAAAGTACATATATTTAGGAAGATAAAGGTAAAAACAACGATCAAGACTTGGCAATTGTTAGCAAGATTGCAAAATTGCATTTCTTAGTGCTTCCCTGGGTAGGATGGACAGCTAGCTAGATCACAATGTAATGTTTTTAAGTTTTACTGTGAGCCTCAATGGACAGCCACAAAACAGAAATAAGACATATGAGACTACCAGAGTTCAAATCTGAAATCTACCACTTCCTAAGAGCAGCCTTAGGCAAGTTACTTCAACTCCTTGTTCTTCATTTTTCTCATCTGTAATACAGGGCAATGACCTATTCTTCATTGTCATGAGTTTTAAAGAAATAAAGAATGGGCCTTGGAGCCTCTCCACCCAGATCTCTCTTTGGGCGGTTTGGGCTTCCTCACAACATGGTAGTGAGGTTCCAAATATCAGTCTTCCAAGAGATAAGAGGAGGAAGCTGCCATTCTTTGAGGACCTTAGCCAGGAAACTGGTACAGCTTTACTTATGCAATATTCCATTTGCACAGCAGTCACAGAATCCACTCAGACTCAAGGAAAAGGGGTGTAAACTCACTTCTTAGGGAGGGGTCTGTCAAAGGATGTGTGGCCATCTTTAAATCACCACCAGGGGTCATAGAAACCTTTCCAAATTTAGTGAAATCTATGGGACCTCTTTCCAGAAATGAACATGTGCAAATGTACCAGGCAGGATATTGGCTGAAAGTTTAACTAAACACTAAATATAACAGTGGCTTAAACAAAGTAGGTTTAAATCCCTCTTACAGAAAATTCTAAGTTGACAGGGATACAACTTCAGCCACACATTGTCATTCAGAGACCCAGCTTCCTTCTGATTTAATATTCTGTCAACTGCTGGGGTATTGCCCTTTTTTGAAACTGGTTCGCCAGCATCATATTTATATCCCATCCTGAGGAAAGAGGACAGAGTCAGGGACAAGTACAGGGTAACAAAGAAGCTGCCCATATTACTTTTGCTCACATTTTTAGTTATTTGGTCATACTAGGTCACAGAACCTAGTCACTTTGTCACATCCAGCTGCAAAAGGGAGACTGGGACATACTCATCTGAATGTCCACGTGACCAAATAAAACTTTGTATATGCTATTAATAAAGAATGAGTTTCTCATAGACACAGACAATAGTTTAGTGGTTACCAGAGGGTAAGGGGGGTTGGGGGTGGGGGGTGGGAGATGAAGGTAAGGGGGATCAAATATATAGTGATGGAAGGAGAACTGACTCTGGGTGATGAACACACAATGGGATTTATAGATGATGTAATACAGAATTGTATACCTGAAATCTATGTAATTTTACTAACAATTGTCACCCCAATAAATTTAATAAAATAAAATTAAAAAAAAAAGAATAAAGAATGGAAGAGAATACATATCAGCTATCAATTAGCAATCTCTTCTACAGTAAATAACAACAACAACAACAAATATTTGAATGCAATTTCACATGGTTTATAGAAGCCCTAAGTACCCATCTGGGACCTTAACTGAGGCTGCAAGGCTAAGAACGACCTTGTTTAAAGTTTTAAAAGACAGCATTTTAGATGATAATATTTTGGAGTTGAAAGTATCTTTTTAAATCATCTAATTCTACTCTCTAATGATAAAGATAAGAAAACAGAAACTCAGACAGGCTATTTCTTGCCCAAGGTCACATATCTAATTACCAGAACTAGCCTAGTTCTCTACAAAGTTAATCAGTGCTCTTTCCACTATACTATGTATATGATGACTCACTTTCTTTCTGTTTACCAACTAAATAAGTAGAACACAATGGTGGCAGATAGCTATGAGGAGGGTTTAATCCCATTGTAAATGTTAAACTATTTATTCTTTCTTGTATTCATTCAGAAAACATGTATCACATACTAAAAATATTGGATAAATCATAACAACAACAAACCACAAAAATCTTGCCAGTATGGAGCTCACGGTCTAGATTGGGAGGAAATAGATAGGTATTGATAACACAAGAGGATAAAAGTGCTCCACGGGAAGATGCAGAAATACTACAGAAACACAGAAGAGGGAATGACAGCTTGAGTGAGTCAGAGCACGTGTCACACAGGGTGTCATGCGGGGTCTCTGCTCCTGCTCCCTGCACAAGAACGCAGGACATGAGGCCAAAAAGGAACACCCACGGAGCCATAAGTAGGGGAGTCATATCACTATATTCTCACTGGTGGCATCCGCCTCTCTGCAATCGCGCTTGCTAGCTCAGCCACCATCTTCTTGCTAGCCACCATTATCTGCTAGCGTAGCCACAGCAGTTATATTAGTGGCCAATGGCTCACTGGTTACAGCTGACGGCCAAGTAGCCACAGCTGATGGCCAGCCAATCACAGTTGATGGCCATTTACTACCTGAGCCAGCAACTTTCTATGTGAGGCCGAGAACCTGGAAACTACACTTCTGGCTCTGGCCCCACAGCACGCATTACAAAGAAGGCAGTGCTTGAGCAGGATTGTCATAGGAAGGAAAGAGGAGGAGGGGTTCTATCAGGGGGACCTGGGGCAAAGGGAAAAGAGGACTGGCAAGCTCATGGTATGGCTGGCCTTTCCTCACTCTCACCAGGTGGGAAACAATCACTTAGATGAAGGCAATGGCAGAGGGGGTGGAGAAGATGTATTCAAGGACACTTAGGAACTAGAAGTCCCAAGACTTGGCAAGGAAATAGTTCTGGGGAATGGGGGAAAGTTGGAATATGAGAGACCTCCTTTGTTTCTAGATCAGACAGCTGAGTGGGTGGCAGTATCACTCAACAAGGAAAGAAACAAAAGAGCTATTCCATGTTTTTGTGGGGGGAGAATGAATCAGGTTGGGATATACTGGGTGTAAGGTCACTTTGTTTACCTAGGTGAAAATAGAGTAAGCAGTTGACATCATGGTCTTCATATTGGAAACAATCTGGTCTGGAGATATAAACGTGAAAGACCTTGGGGTTTAAGTGGTAGGAAGTAGAGAAACTGGTCCACAGAGAGTGTGCGGCATGAAAAGAAATGTAAGGGGATTCCTATTTTTAACCCCCCATATTTAGTGGCGGTATGAGGAATGGTCGCCAGTAAAGACAATGAGAAGGAGTGCCGGACGGGAAAGAGGAAAACCATGAGACCTTAGTGTCTTAGAAGCAAAACGAGTGGTGACATTCAAGAAGAGAGTAGCCTAACGATGCCAAATGTTGCTAAGCGACCAGGTAAGCTTGAGGATGGAAATGCATCCATGGGATTCTGCATCTGGAAATTATTATTGGTATTGAAAAGGGCAGCCTGGGAGAAGCACAGGGGCAGAAGGCAGATTTCACAGATTAAAGACATGAGCCAGGCGCGACCACTAGTGTAGGCTACCCACGTAGGCGGTCTGGCTACAAAAGTTACAAGACAAATAACATTTTTTAACGATACGGCAATACTTGAGAATGGTTGTATACTGATGGAAATTTTCACCTAGGTAAACAAAGCAGAAAAGAGGAAGCTAAAAATCTTTAACAGACAGGAGCTAATTGATGGAGGTGTGCAAGAAGACAAAAAAGGTGGAAAACATAGAAAGTACTTTTGCCCTGACTCTGGAGAAAAAAGAAGTATGAAAAAAAGGAGGGAGAGTAGGGCAGAAGGAAGGAGGAAGGAATAAGTGAGGGAGGAAAAAGTCAAGGAGCGAAGGGTCAAGGACATCTTATATAAATATGTTGGTAGGTATAGGTTGAGAAAACCCAAGCCTGAGCATTCTCTTTGCAACCAGGTACAAGGTCAGCACCTGCTGAGAATGATGGGGGAGATGATGGGAAGAAGTCCAAGAGGAAACATAAAGCCTTGGAATGGGGAAGTTGACCAGGGGCAGGTGGGACTGCAAACGGTGTGTGTTTTTCTTCAGAGTTATTCATTAGCTCTGGAATGATTCAGTCTGGGGTGGAAAATGTATTCTGTTGGAAAGAAGAAACAGCAAAGACATTGAGGTCCTGGGGAGATGTAGCTGCAGTCACCCATTGGAGCGAGGCTGGATGGTGAAGTAGAAAAGCTAAGATAAGTCTGATAGGCTGGGATCAAAAAACCAAAACAAACAAAAAACAGTTTGGATTCAAGGTACCTGTGAGAAAACCGATCACCAACGGAGGAAGTAAATGAAAAAGAGGGGAGTAAATACAGATAATACAAGGTTGAGGATGAGGGATGGTTCATTAGAATAGAAGCAAATCCTACTGAAAGCAGCAGAATAAATGATTGTTGCGAGTGGAGGGGAAGATGGGTTGATCATACAGTCATGGCCAGAGCTGTAGAGGAGAGGACCATGGCTTCTGGTCAGCAAGAGACAACAAGATCACCCTCTCCTGTCACTGGGGGACGCCTTTCACAGTGTGTGCACCAGATGGTTTTATGGGTTATTGGCTGGGACAAGGACCTAGGCCTTTCACCATGGATGTCTGCAATATGATCGTGTCAAACGATGTAGGAGTTAGTCATACTGCGTCCACTGCCTTGCTCTTCATGATATCAACAGCTATTTATGAGATGAAAATGCAGACTGAGTGGGCACGTCACATGACTGGTGCAGAATGACCACTGGGCCGATCACAAGAGCCAATCACTTTTCTGAGATTATCAGCTCACAAACAGCACAGTTTTAATTTTTAGTTTCCCCCATAGAAACCAGTCTGCAGCTTCAGGAAAGTGTGTGCAAGGCTGTATAATGCCCTGCCCTATTCACCAAGCCCTTGACATTCCACCTTCATAAATGACAGCATTTTCTATATGTGATTGTGGAAAGCAAAGGTAGTGCTTTAGTGTTTGTACCAACAGGTGAGCCTGTGTGAGATTATTATGACAGTGGATGAGAAAGAGGCCACATACTAAACCTGACAAGCTTGGGGCAGGGGTGCTGCATGGCAGGCCCTACAAACTGAAAGACTGAAAGTAACCACATAGGATGATCTGAACATAAGAATTCCTAACTAAAAGCAGGTCATGGCAGGTAGGCACATCCTTGGCCTGTAGCTTCCTTGACAAAGGTCAATATTTACCTTAAATGAGGCTGTCTGTTGTCTTTTTGTATCTAAGATAACAGGCCCTTAGAATGTCAGAGTAATCCCTTTTTCCGGACCCCTCAGGCCACAACCCATGGACTGGAGCACCAGACTACAGAACCCCTCATTGTTATCTTGTTCCCCGAATACCATCTCTGTGTGCTGTACATGTTTCTATTAACTATCCTGTACTCACCAACATAAAAGAAGCATGTGTCTCTCCCTTTTACTTTTTATCCAATCCCAGAGACTTCCCCGCTTTGCTTTCTCCCACCCGCTTGATCTACCACCAATGGATTTCATGTAACCCTCCTTACATCTCCTCCTTCGATTCTGATGTATAAAATAAACTACAAAACTGCTGTTCTCCAGAGCATTTTCTGAAACTGTTGAGATTTTGCTTCCCATTCATTGTCGTCAGTTTGTCTCAAATAAACTCATTAACGTGCTCTACAGGTTTGGACGTTTCTTATGTTGACAGAGGCCTTGTCCTGTCTCTGATCTTGGTACATTCCTTAGGACTGTACCATTTCCCTTCAGTCCTGTGGCCGCAGTGAGGAAGGATGGGGGAAGAGAAAGAAGGAAGGAGGGAGGCATGTCAGAGGGAAGCATCTTAACAAGTTAACAGAGTTTATGAAGAAACTGAAATTGGTTAAATTACTTTGAAAAGCATGGCCACAAAAGTGGACTATTTCATTATATTTCTTTACTCTTTTGGGAACCAGAGAACCATGACCAAGCCTATTGGCCTACCTCCTTTACCCCACCTCTCCCAGACCTCACACACCCACATGGCAAAACCTGCCTGTGGAGCATGAGGCTCAAATACACCCAAACCTCCAAAGCCATTTCTATGAAAAAGAAATGTATTCACCACCTGTCCTGTTCTCTCACCCAAGGCGCTCAGGTAACAGGCTTCTCAATGACTCTCAGATTTTCAAATTGTCTCCCATTCAGTTTGCTTGAGCAGCTGTTTATGCAACACTTCCTAGGTGCTCAGCAGAAAAGAACATGGCCTCTGGAGCCAAGCTACGTGGGTTCAATTTTAGATTTTTGCCAGTTTGACAAGTTAACTTTAAAAGTCATTTCTTCCGTTTCCTTACCAGCAAAATGTGGGGAACAGTAACACTTTATATTGTAAGTTGTTGTAAGTGTTAAATGATTTAATACACGGAAGATGCCTAGGACGTTGTCTGGGAGACAATAAGTGCTCAACCAATGCTGGCTCTAACCGTTAATGCTATGGAGTTTTAAAAAGTGTGTATGTGGTATAATTCTTGTTCTCAGTCTTGTTTGGGGTGACAAGAGAACGATGTGAGGTAAGTGAAAAAATACAGGTATAATGTATACTGAAATGTGTAAATAATCTGAATGAGAAACCATTGGTATGAGCAGATGTTTCATATAAAATGGCTGTATGCTATGAACGTATAAGAAATCGAAGGCTGAGCTAAGTAAAAAGGATAAAAGGGACATAGCAGAAAAGGAGTTTTAAAAAATAGACCAAGAAGGTGTACAGATAGGAATGATTGTATAAGGCAGAGAAAAAGGAAAAACATATGCCCTCCAAGCAACATGGTAAAATTCAGGGAAATCGGACGGAGACGGGCATTGCAAAGCAGTACGTCAGCAACATGAAAACCTGTAACTACACCTTGGTGAGTGCAAGACACACACTCAGGCATCTTGGGAAGGGGAGGTCTGGAACTGATTGCTTCCATGAACTTACTCCATGAACTCCTGAGACAGACTGTACCTTATTCCTCAGTGAAACCACAGCTCCTTTGTGATTGACACAAAGGAAGTGTTCAATCCTTTGTAGAATTAAAAGAAATGGAAGAAAGTAAGCGAGGGAGGGGAGGAAAGAAGGAGAAAGAAAATTTTCATTATCAGAGCTGGTCAAAAAAATGTCTAGCTCCAGGAACGGAGGGTACAAATCTGACTGGACAGCCCCACACTCTCCTAATGATAGCCATGCGTTTTCACTAGAAACTGACTCTTTCAACTCACTAATTTTGCTGCTGATTGACATTTGGTGGCCAGTTAAGCCATTTGCCCCTCTTTCATTTTTGACTATCCCAGGGCATTTTATTCAGGATCAGTCCCAATCTGATGGAGGCAGGTCTGTGCACCTTGCAGAATATTAAGTATGCTATTTTTAATGTCATCAAACAGTTAGGTGCTAAAAGAAGGGCTAAAATGAGATGCCACTGAGCAATGAGATGAAAGCTGAATAACCTCATGATAGAAAACAAATGTAGCAGAACAGACGTCCCTCCCTTTTCCTTTTTCTGTAAATATGGAATTTCCTAACACTTCCACTTCCCTCAGATAGCTGCATAAGGCTTGAAAGATATATATATATATATATATATATATATATATATATATATATATATACACGCACATACATATACATATATGTATATGGTGCCGAAAAATGTATACACATTTTAAGAAAGAAAAACTATATTAAAATTGTAATACTCAATATATACCAATCACAAAAGATGACTACAAGTCACGTTTGACTTCTGCAATGATAAGAGGTGCTCAAAGTGGTTACCACCAGTGTCCAGACACTTCTGATTGCAGCGAACTACTGCTTGAGCAATGTTGACCAAAGTGTCCACTTGTATATGTTTTTTTGTCACCCTGGACAACTATACACACACATACACACACACACACACACACACACACACACACACACACAGAGTTGCTGTGAGCTCGTCAAGAGTCGAAGAGACTAGGCAATAAATACTCGGGGTTAATCAGCGTTCCATCAGTAAGGATCACAGGCAATTGTGACTGGTTTCTGTGAGGAGGAATGGATGCTCCTTTGAAAGAAAAAAATTTCAACAAGTCACTCCAAGAGTGACATGGTGAGTGAGGAAAGAAAAAGCACTTCCCAGTGGAAGCACTTCTGCCTCTTGTTTATCAAGGATTGAGTAGCACCTTCGCCTTTATGAAAATGGTGGCTAGAGAAATGTTTATTCAACTTGGGATCACCTGAGCTTTGCATCTTTCTTATTGCAGAAGGTTTTCAGTGCTTCTCAAAATTCCACGCATAAACCACCAGGGCTCCAAACAACACAGCAGAGAGATTTGAACGAGTTTTACCAAGGGGGAGGGGGTGATCAAAACCAAACCTTTAGCCTCATTTGTTTCTTTTCTGTTGTTGTTTTAAAAATAAAGCTGCAATTGGCCTCATGTGATCTGATAAGAGTCTTATTATAAACTTGAACATCAACGGATGGCAGGGAAAAATGAGGAAACTTGCAACTGAAAAAAGAGAGAGAGAGAGAGAGAAAGAAAGAAAAGGGTCTAAATGACTGGCAGTTTCTATTTCTTTACAAGTGTTACATTTCAGTCCCCTGCCACTACCACATGTTTCCTGTTCACAGATAATTTGTACAACATATTTTATCATTCAGTTTTAGACACAGTTGAAAGGCTTTTGCCTAAGGCTTGGAACACTTTGAAAATTGTATACCATTTGCAAGGCTTTCTTCTGCTTCACTGTGCAATTAGGTGACTGTCTTTCTACAGACGTTGAATTTATCATTTACGGGAGTGTGTGTGTGTGTGTGTGTGTGTGTGTGTGTGTGTGTGTGTGTGTTTAAAACCAAGGTGAACTAGAAAATGAATGGGAATTGTTTTCACTAACCTACAGATGAGGGATGTGTTAGCAAAATCAGGGACTGGAGTTCTCAAGCAGCAAGTAAGTTTTCTCCCTTAAAGAAGTTAGTTAGGTTCCAGAAGGGTTTAGTTCCAAACGTTGTTTATGTATTTACTCGGCTCTGCATTCTCTACTAGTAGTTAAATTATGGTGTAATGATCCTAAGGAAACCCTGTCTCATTAATCTCTGCAGAAGTGATTGCAGGACGTTTCGCTGGCTTCCCCTGCCGGCTTCTTGGCCCTGTTTTGCCTGAATCTCTAGGTTTGCCCGTGAAGGAAGCACTGACGTGCTCAGAGCTTCCCCTGGTGGAAGTTGCTGGCAAAAGGTGTTCTAGCCAAGAAGGGCGAATCTGGGACTTGCTCCCAGGAAAGGCTCAAAGGATTGTTCAGCTGCCTGAGAACAGAGTACAAAAGGCTACTTGGGGTTCTGATTGAATTTCCTATGCGTTTCCATGTTTTACATAACCTGAATTTTAAAGTCAGATTTGATAAAAGATAACTTATTCCGATCATTATGCCACTTTGTATTTTTCCACTGAATAATGCAAACGAAAAGAGAGAGTGAGAGAGCCCAATTCAACCCTCCTAGAAAGAGGGTGACTTTCCTCTGAGGTTGAATTCAGCATCTGTCATTATGCAGCGGTGTGGTTCTCCTGTATTTAAAAACATGACAATAAAACGGTGTGGAAGAGTCTGAACAGCCTTTACTCTTTTGATGGGAGAAGATATTTAGGCCTGCATATACACTTGAAAGTGTTATTCCTTATTCAGAAAGTACACTTACGTTAATTTCACTTACAATGTGTTTCTATAATATTTGCTAGCTTAGAAATCCTAACTATATCTGTGTGTATAGTCTTGGTGACAATGACTCCCAAGGCAGGTTTTTTAGGAGGGTTTAGACAGCTGAAAACAGTCCGTTAATAAACGTGGTCACTGTTGGTTAGGATGAACTGGAATCACAGGTTTGGAATTCATGTTGGCCGTGGGGAAGAGGCAAAGAATTTTGGAAATCTACATACAAAATCTTCACAAGCCTAAAACAAAACTTAGCTTTAAACAATGGGATGAGAGAAGAGAAACAGATCTGCTTCATTTGGTACTGTTATATGTTTCAGGAGACATTATCGGCCAAATAACATTGACTTTTTGAAACAACTAATCATTATATTTAAATAATTTTATACTCCATATCCCTCTGAACGCTAAGCAGGCTACAAATGCCAGAAATGCATTCTGGTGTAAATCTATTTAAATAATTGCCTGAGTAATACACTTTCTACGATGATATCCTTATTACAGATCTCAAAAAAAGTAAAAGCAAAAACATAATTATATTCAAAGATCAAGTCCACCTAACTACGATGACCCTGTCCATTCAGAAATAGAAGCTGGACCCCAGAGAGCTGGTAGGTCCCCAATTCACAGAGGCTGTTTGATTCCCTCGCATCTTTGACAAAACATTAAGGATAATGTCAAAAAAAGCCACTGAGAAACGCTATGCTCTGAAAGTGAAAGGGAAAGATGGTTAAAGCTGTACAGGCATTTGTTAGATTTATACATGTGCACAGAGCCAAGACCGAGGGTCTGGGTCAGCCAGAATGTCATTGTAGCAATAATTTATGGAAGAGCCGAGCAGGCGGAAGCAGCTGAAAAAGCCATCATGAATAAAGTAGAAAGTGTCACTTTCCTTTTGAAATCCATCCAGGACACTTTGCAATAACATAGACTATTGGACCCAAGAAATTAGGATGGAATAAGTAATTGTTTGATCAAATTGTTTTATCAAACTGTCCCTAGGGAGACCTGCCCAATGGACACAGGAGCACAACCCCACCACTTCTCAGCAGAGCTCACTCACCGCTCCTTCCTGTTTCCGGAAGACAATGACTCAGTTCCTGGGCTTGTGCTTGGATGCTTTTAACTTTCCTCATCAGCTTAGCTTCAGGGGCTCGCGTGAGGGACTTTCTTATAAACCAAAGCGGCCAAAGTGGCCCCACTGTTCTTTTCCAGGCCAGGAGGGATGGGGAGGAAGGGGGGCGAGTTATCTTTTTAAACTGTTGTTTCCTTAACACATGGCCCAAGTAAGAGCAAACCCTGAAAAAATGAGAAAGCAGCATCTTTCAATGATCTCATCATCTTGTGGACATGGAGTTTGGAGAAAAATTTTAACTGTGGCAGTTCAAAAATCTCACACACCTACCAGGCAACTTCCCCCTGTGCTCATGGGTGCCCATGAAATGAGGACTGGCCTTGCTGGACACGCGAGCAGCTGAATTCACAAGCAGGAATCATTCCGGAAATTGAGCCACTGAGGGCTGCATTTAAAGAAGTATGACTTTTAGGATTCTGAGTTGAACTTATTCTTGCCACTGACTGTCTATGTGACTTTGGGCAAATCATTTAACCTATAAGTGCCTCAGCTCTAAGGGCAGTGTGAATTTTGGTTGAAGAGGGCATTTCGAAACAGAAACTCCATCTTCCTCCTTCTTCCCTTTCCTCCACTCGATCTTGTTATTGCAATGCTGCATACCTCATTGCTGAATATCACTATGGTCACCTTCCAAGTGCTCCCCTGGGGAAGCTATGCACTGATGCCAGTGCCTAATCCACCCTTTAAAGCAATTTTGGAACTCTTTTTCTGGAATGGCCATCAGAGCTGTTATCATATTACACTTGATGTCCTGAGTGTCATCAAAATATCTTTCTGTCAATACTTCCTTTATCTTTGGGTAAAGAAAGAAGTCATTGGGTGAGTAGGGAGAGTGTTCCAATACAGTTGTTTACTGGCTAAAAACTCCCTCACAGACAGTGCCGTGTGAGCTGGTGTTTTGTCATGATACAAGAACTATGAATTGTAGGTGAAAAGTTCAGGTCGTCTAAATTTTTCAAGCAGCCTTTTCATATAGTCGGCTTGGTTAACTGTTTGTCCAGTTGGTACAAATTCATCATGAATGATCTCTGATGTCAAAAAGGGTTAGCAACTTTGTTGCAACAAGCTTGCAAACTTAATTGTCAGACCTCGTATTTTTACATATTTCAATCCTTCCTGTTTCCACAGCTCTTTTTGCACTCCTATCCCCACCCTGCAGGGTGTCCTAGTGTCACGGGTCTCCGTTTTGTGCTCCTTCCCCCAAACTAAGTGCTGCTGTCCCTTCCGTTTCAGGCTCGGTCTATGGAATTTACCGCGTTCTCCACATTTTCTGCTCACCTCTGTTGTCACATGGCACTTGCGAACAGAGGGTTGCTTTTTATTCTTGCTTTTAATACCTACTAGTCGGAAAGCTCTTCTGTTTGGTTCACTTCATTTGAGTTGAGTTGAAGAAACCCCTGCTGGGGTCAGATATCCTGGCACCTGGGAAGGAACAGATGAGACAATAGAGTGGAGAGTGCCAGCAACTGACTAGGGATCCCACAACTAGTGACTGGCAACATGGACATCTGAATCCAAGCCCATCCAAAGGAAGTTGGATGTCGTGGGAGTTGGTGGGCAGACAGCCCACAGGCCCAGATAATTCTGATGTAAGATATTGACTGCCAGGCACGTGCAGGGTGATACTGAAGCAGAGAGAAGGGTCCTCAGCCCTTCCTGGATTTACAGGGCTGGCTGATGAGCTGAGACTTTGAAGGATACATGCAAGTGATCTCAGTGAGTAAGAGAAGGAGGGTCCTCTGAGCAAGCCGAGGGAGGCACAGAACAGCGTGGGGGGAGGGGCAGCACCCCCCCCCCCAATGGTATTCCTCAATCCGAAGTTCTCAGACTTTGGCATATATCAGAATCATCTGGAGGGTTGTTAAAACACAGACCAGGAAATTCAATTGACCTGGGACCAAGAATTTGCATTTCTAACAAGTTCCTCGGTGGTGCTGACGCTGCTAGTCCAGGGCTCACACTTGGAGAGCCTCTGGTTGAGGGCAAAAGGCTGATGAGCAGAAAGTCAGGTTGTAGAGGGCATAGGAATGCATGCCTGTGTTCCAAAGGTAGACAAATGAGGAAGACCCCTGCTTTTCTCTTAATAGCCCCTATTCCAGCAAGAGCCAGTTGCCTCAGGCTTCCTTCTCCCATGCAACAGTGAAGACGGAAATTTCCAGCAGAATTGCTGCACCAGGATGAAATCTTGGCATGACCTCCCTGGGTGTGCCATGAGGACCCCCCAGGCATTACTCAGCTCCTGGCAGCACCAGGGAACACGGGCTCTTATTCATAAATATTAATATTGTACCCCTGGATGAATGGCACCCCCTTGTCTCAGCTTGTAATTGAGCACGTGGAGACTTTTATGAGCTCCTTCAGGAGGTGGTAACTTGGTGCCACTGCACGCTGCCAGAGATACATCTTAACCCCTAAGTTTCAAGGACTCAGTCAACTGAACTCCAAGACATTTAAAACACCTAAAAATCCTTCTAGAAAATTCTGTAAAAATTGAGTGTATTAATTGTATCATCTTCCATTTCAGGCTCCTCTTTTAAAAAGCTCACATTTTTTCCCTTCTTATTCTGCAACTATTAATTGGTTTAATAGTACTCAATTTGTGTGAGTATTGTTCTTGGAAAGACATCATACATTAAGTACTTGGTTATATTAAATCTACTGGTTTCTTTTCTAAACCCAAATTTCCCAGCTTATAGAGCTTAGAGGAGCTATGAAAGTTAATAGTTCTCTTCAATGAAAGTCTTCATCCAATATCACCCTATTTGTCAATTCTCATTGGCTGTATGACAAAAATAATCCAATTTTTCCTTTCTTTGAGTATTTCTTTGATTACTGTTCTTGGGCTTTATTAAAAAAATGATTAATATGGTGACTTTTTTCCCCATGAGAAATGCAATAACTCATACTGCATTGTACAGAAAACAAAATAGAGCAATGGAAACATACGGACTACCTAATGCTTTAATAAAAGTAGACCCCAGTGGCCCTTATGTTCCTTTGAATGCTTCCAAAATCTCTGAAGTTCATTAGAGGTCATGTCCAATGGATTGCATTTTGTAGTGTTATACCCTATGTATTTTAAATTTAGACTTGACACATTTCATGTATTTTAGGCTGAGAGTAAATTCAAACTCCATGTTTCCTCACACATTTTCTCAATATAATCATTGTAGTGTGATCTTGCCATGGTACGTTTACCTTTTAGTCAAGAGGTCCACATTAATTGCATAATCATAGACAAATGCTTCCTGAGAACTCTTTTGAAACACATAAACCCTAGAAGGGAGCTAAATGATTCAAAACTTAAGTACTATCCCAGTTCATGAATTTCAGACTTAGGTCCTGTGTTTTTTGATATTATATTAAGTCCTAGAAATTTCCCCCATGTCTAGGGAAAGACTGACACAATTCCAGGCAATAATAGTACCTGAAGTATTAGAAGACAATGGGAAGAAAGAGCACCGAGTATCAGAAGATCTGCCTCTGAACTCGACATCACCCTTAGTGTTGAAGGACTAGCTCCTTGCTTCCAAGATGGAAATAACATGGAAACAAACCTCACGGGATTTTTCTATTGCCAAATAAACAAGAAAGTGTATGTGAAGAGCTTTTAAAAACTGAAGCAACTTGTAAGTGTAACAGGTTATCAGACTTGACCATGATGTTGAAAATCCAATGTGCTTTAGAAATGCAGCAATGCTAATAGATGCTACTTTTGTCATTGGCTGGGAAGGAAATTTTAAGTATGAATTCCCAGTTTTCATTAGTCCCTTTTCTACTGCTAAATGGAGAGCATCCCATCTTTGTGTGTCAAATGCAGCATATGTGGAAATACCTCACGATCATCTTTCACAGGAATTCTTTCCAAGTGAGAAAGCGAGTAATGGGGTCACGGGCTTTCTGGGGGTAATACAATCCAGGTTTCCAGTGTGATTTTTGTTAGCAAATTCTGTCCCCCATTTGATTGTGTGTGGGTAAGCTACAGTCTGTAATTTCATGCATTTTCTGAAGTAAAAAAAAGAAAAGAAAACTTAGCTACACATATTATATAATGGCTCATAAAAAAGAATCCTGGAACTCATGACAAGTCATTTTAGACAGTCTAACTGCTAATTGATGCTAGGCCATTAATTCTAATGCAAATGACAAGTCACAGATGAAAAGATAACACAGCATCTATTGTGTCACAGGTTGTCATCATCAGTGTCACTCTCGTCTTCCTCCTCCTCATCGTCAGCACCCATGATGAAACTAGCAAAATGGAGATACCCTGGTCTCTACTGTTTCAGTTCTTAAAAATCCAATTCAGACAAACATCAGGACAAGCCACACTTTCTTGTAGAAGATTTCAATCTATATTGAAAAAGGTTCTCATTGTCCTCTATCCCCTCTTCTAGGTTTTTTGTTGTTGTTAAGTTCTGCAATAAAGTTTGAAGTCAAATGGCTTCAATACCTGAGAACACATAAAAAGGTACATATTCCTATTATTAAACTTAGGAGTTCTTGATCTGCCCAGGTTACCTCACATTATCCCAGATGTTGCGTGTTTACTACAGGGCTAGAGTAATTCATATTGGCATTTAACAAAAATCAGAAGTATGGGAATAAAAACCCTGTTTCAGTCCTTCAACGCCCCCCCACCAGTAATTTTAACTTAATCAAATTCCTTAAGCAAACTCAGATTACTAACAACTTTAGCTACTCCCCAGATTAGATCTCATCTGTAAATCATTATGGTTGATTTTGGAGCAAAACCAGAAATTTTTGCAATACCTTCTTTGGCAGAAATCACTCTGCCTATAAGTTAATTTGGGTGATACTGTCATCTAGTTATTTGTAGCTGGATTGTACACAGCAACAAGGGGAAAAATTCATGTAAGCTTGGTGAAGAAAAAAGAAATGTTCCATAGCAATGTTAGAATAACAAATTGGCTGATAATTAAGCTGGTCTGAATTCAGAGTCACCACAAAGGTCTGGAATCAGCACAGCTCAGTCTGTCTCATTTCTCCATGACCTCTAACGTCTTTCTCATAGGACACTAATTTGGGAACAGAATTTGGTGGCTCTGGTTTCAAAAAAAGTACAGCTCTGGCATATAAAACATTTTTAAGTGCTAATTCCAAAATGAGTATATTAGACGTATAAAGAGAAGTTTACTACAGGAAATGGTTCTGTGAATCTCTCCATGGTAAGAGGCTATTTGAATAAAATCTATCATATCCTCACGCACACATGTGCACACACAGACGCACACATGTGCACACTCCTAACATCTTTGCACTTTGACCTCTGGGGGTTAATTATTAACTGCTAGCCCGCCAAGACCAGGGGCAGGGGGAGTGCCTTTTTCAAGGTAGTAACTACCAGTATGTGGAATGACAGCAGGCCTAAACTTTGCATCCACGTAGGCCTGATTCAAGCACTAATTAACTGTTAACAGCCGGCCAAGTCTCCCCCACCTCTGCGATGCTCAATTCCTTCCTCCGTACACTGAGGATAAAGTACACACTTCATAAGATTGTTGTGTAGCCGTCATGAAATAGTGTCCAAGTAGAATCCCTAACCCAGTGGTTGGCACATGACTGCTGTTCAGAAACTGGTGCGTATCATTAAAGGAAGACCAGCAACTCCTGTAAACTTGACACACTTACTAGCACAACCAATTTCCCAAGGAAGACAGAAGTTGAGAGAAGGGGTAGAAGAATCCAGTTCCAATTCATGTGAAAATCTCAATCCAGAAGGCAGTGTGGTCTGACCTAGCCCAGAGAGATGGGTCTTGACCTTATTTCAAAACAACTGCCTACTTCTGTTTGCCAGAGAGCTAATGTGTGTTACATGCTGTGGAAATTAAAGGGATTCACTTTGTTTCCATAGAATTCTGCAGTGGATTGGGTGGATACAGAAAATGATCCTCTTTAAGCTAAAAATGGAGTTATAATTATTCTACAGAACCTTGCACCTCCAGGAATCCAGGCTCACAGAGAAGTCCCATCCTTGTCGCCTCATCCTCACTCTCTGGTTCCCACTTAGTAGACAGAATTTCAGATCTATCAAAGCATGGGTGGCTGGCGTTAGTCAGAAATCCAGCATAGTGAGCTTCTAACTACATTGCTACACGCCTGGATCCCTTTTCTTATCTCGACTATCACTTTCTTTTAGTTTATAATAGAAGTTCTTGGGATCAATCTTAGAATTTCAGTCTTTTGCAATTCTTTATGCTATTGCTAGCCGTGTACTTCTTCTTCTTTCCCCCGCTCCTTTTATATTCTTTTCATCCAGTGTTCAAAATACTTAGAGGAGATTACATTTCTCCAAACTCTTCCTTGTAGTCCATTGAAGAAGCAGCATAGGATGGCGGAGATATTGCCTGCTCTGATGCACTTCAGGAGACTGTCAAACGCTCATTATAGCATTTAGGTCATTGTACAATTTAATCACATTCAGGAAATTTCATTTTCTATGTACAAGGTTTGTTCCTGTTTGGCTTATCCATCTTCTGTCATTTCACTGCAACTCACACAAAATTGCACGGAGGGAAAAGGAGGCAATTATTACAATAAAAGGAGGAAATTTTACTACCTAGATTCAACTCACTGGATTTGGGAAAAGATTTTCTCCCCAACATTGACCAAGATTAACAAGGACCACATATGTTAACGTGCAAATTTCATTCCTAATCATTCCCTCTTTTAAACATTTGAGACATAGTGGGTTGAAAAAGTGGCTCTGAGTTTGATGTATCATCTGCTATAGAGTAGAGTTCATGTTGCTTCGATGTCGGAGCCTGGTGTGTTTTATCTAGTCTACATCTGCCCATGATTTTAATAATTCAGTTTGTTCTGAATTTGGGGCATGTGTGTTCATCAAGGTTCTCTTTTGTTCAAAGGGATTTTCTGTGAGCCAAATCACAGGTTCTTCCTTTAACTGTGTTTTTCCAGCTCCACTAATGGGATGCCATATTTATATTCATAAGGACTCCTCACTAAATTTTTTTTCTCCTGGATGGGAATAGTGTTTAAATTATTTTATCTTAAAAATGATATTTTCCCAATGTTATTACATTATTGGGTCTTATGTCCTTAGGAGCATTTCTTAGAACTGCATATTTCACTTAAAATCATCTAACATACAATCACATTGGGCTCTTAATCCTATTTAGGTTAAAGTCATGTTTAATTTAAATTGTCAATTTACTTTATTTCTCATCAAAGTACTCTAGGACCCCGATTTATCTCGCAGAGCCACTGTCCCACGTTACTACTGCCCTTATACTATTTGGAAGAATCCCATGAGATTGACTGTAGGACCACTCAAAAAGAAAATATAATTTATTTTGGAAATAATATTGATTCCCTAAATCACCATGAGGAGAATAAGCATGTTGATAAGCATGAAAGGGAGTGCTTCTTACCCACCCCTCTGGTTTCCACAAGGGGGTCTTGCTCCTACACACTCCTGGACTTCTGCCCCACCCACGGCCCCTCCTCCTGGAAGTGAAAGGAGTTGATAGGAGATGTGCAACTGGATGTGGCCAGACCTCTCTCCTTCCTTCCTGGAGCCAAGCCCCACAGAAAGCCACCATTTTCCTTTGCTCTCCCCTGCCATTTGTTTTACAGGAACAAACCCCCAGCAGGGACCCACACTGCCTGTGGCTGCCAGAGTTTAATGGTAGGAAGCCGCACACCCAGTCACATTCTTCAAAATCAGCTTTGTAACAAGAAAGGAAATCTAATTATAGGCCCCATGTGGCCCCTCTGTCTTATAAAACGGTGCCCAAATCCAAAACATCCACACATAATTAGTGACCTTTCTCCTCTCAGCTCATTACTGCCCAGCCCACCAACAAACCCCAGGTCTGTACCCAAAGGACTTATCTACAGTCATCTGAGGTTATAAACAGTCCGAGCTTTTACGAGGTCTGCCAATTAAGTTCACGAACTTGTTGCAACAATGTTGCTAACTTTGTTTGATATCAGAGGGATTATTCATTATGAATTTGTACCAACTGGGCAAACAGTTAACCAAGTGTACTATTTGGAAGTACTGGAAAGGCTGCATGAAAAAGTTAGACGACCTGAACTTTTCACCAACAATTCATGGCTCTTGTGTCACAACAATGCACCAGCTCACACAGCACAGTCTGTGAGGGAGTTTTTAGCCAGGAAACAAATAACTGGATTGGAACACCCTCCCTACTCACCTGATCTGGCCCCCAATGACTTCTTTCTTTACCCGAAGATAAAGGAAATATTGAAAGGAAGACATTTTGATGACATTCAGGACATCAAGGGTAATATGTTAACAGCTCTGATGGCCATTCCATAAAAAGAGTTCAAAAATTGCTTTGAAGGGCAAACTAGGCACTGGCATCAGTGCATAGCTTCCCAAAGTGAGTACTTTGAAGGTGACCATAGCGATATTCAGCAATGAGGTATGTAGCACTTTTTCTAGGATGAGTTCGCGAACTTAATTGTCCCACCTTGTATTATATAGATCAGATGAGCTAATAAAGGTAAAAGCATAGGTTACAATTAATAGTATTATAAATACTTAAAAATTAACACTTCAAATTAATAAAATTTGATGGTATTTCATTATTATTTAAATTATAATAAAAACAATTTGACCATTTGCATTTTTTCTTTGATTATAAAACAAGCACATATGGTAAGAAATTTAGAAAATAAAAAAGAGTGTAAGAGAGAAAATGAAAATCCTCATAAGTGCACCATTCAGAATGTAGACTTAATGTGGTAGTATCATCTTATCTAATTGTCTTATGAGTGTGGGATATCACATACAGTTTTTATCTAGCTTTATGTTTACCTAACCCAGTGGTTCTCAACTGGAAGTGAATTTTGCCTCCCCTTGCTCCGTAGGACATTTGACAATGTCTAAAAGTATTTCTTTGTCATGTGTATGGGGGCAGGGGTTGTTGTTGGCATGTAATGGATAAAAGCCAGGGATGAGGGATGCTATTAAGCATCCTATAATGGACAGGACAGTCCCTCACAATGAGGAATTATCTAGACCCAAATATCTGTGGTGCCAAGGTTGAGAAACCTTCATCTAACGTCATACCTCAAAGCATTATGGCAGCTTTCCCTACCCAAAGCAGCCACTATTGTTTCTACACAAGAACACCATGGGATGTATAATGTGTAAGCAACCATCATTTAAAAACTGAATGAAGAGGATACTAGTGAGTCCCCAACTGCAATTTGAATTCCATTGTTGAACTCTAAATCCATACTATCAACACAACAACACGCAAGTGTAATGGGCAAACAAAATACTGGAACCACATCCACAATGCCACCCATCTGATTAGCTTCCTGGAATCAGTCATTCTCCCTTTCATATCCCCTAATGATCTGACTGTATTAAGTACATTTATCCTGACATTTTCATCCTGTTATGTGAAATTTCTAAGAATAGACTTGAAGTGACTTTCCCTTCCAATTTACTCAAACCTAATAACCAACTCCCTCCTCCATCTCTGAGGTCCTCCTCCTCCCACTCCCACTCCCACTCCTGAGCTGCAATCCACTTGGGTGCTTCATTTTCACTTTTTTTTTTTTCATTAGATTGGAAATACCTGATGAGAGGACATCAACCTTTATTTCAAAATACAGAAAACTAGGAATTGGAAGAACGGAATCAAGTTTAATTTCTTACTTGTTGTGATTAAATAGGTTACTTAATCTGACTTCATCTCATTTTGCTTGAATATTAAATAACTCAGCTCCGAGACCCACCCTGATGACCTCAAAGAGTTGCTGTAAAGTTCAAATATGAAAATGCACCTGTGTTCTTTGGACGTTGTAAGTAACCCGACACAACATATACAAAAATAAGGCACCCAGTATGGTATTTTTGGCAGTGGACAGCACCTGAGATGGTCCCAATGATCTGTATTTCCCAGTGCTCATATTCTGTGTAATCCCCTCCCCTTGAGTGTGAGCCGGAGCTGTTAATTCATGTTTCAGGAATAGACTGTGATAGAACAGATAGGATGTGACTTTTAAGATTTACTGATAATAAAAACAATGGTTTCTGCATGAGGGCTCTCTCTTGGATCACTCAGTCTGGGTTAAAACAGCTGCCAAGTGAAATAGCCTTGTGAAGACATCGTCCTGAGTGAATCTGAGGGCTTCCTCCAGCCATGTCAGTGGAGCCCCTGCCATTGGAGCCTTGAGCCCACTGCAGCCTCAGCCAACACCTTTGATTGGAGCCAATCTGCTCCTGGATTCCTGACCCACTAGGAGATGATAAATGCTTATTGTTTCCAGACACTCATTTTTATGGTGGTTGGCTCAAATGCCAGCTCAAGGTCTCATTACCCTTCCTCAGAATACTGATGACTTATGATGGTTTTGACTGAATTTCTCCACCTGGGGATTAGTGACTTCCCGTTTTCACCTTTTTCCAATGAGCACATTCCTCCAGCCCACAGTTTGCCCACCTCATCCAGGAAACTCATAGGCGAGAAGTATGTCTGTGAAGGCAACCAGCCTTTGGGGAAGACACACCTTCTGCAGCAAGGTGGGTCAGAGCTTGAAATTTCAGACATTAATTCAGAATTTTTATGTTTGTCACTATCTTAGAGCTCTCTGTTCCAAATTATAAAATGTGAAAAAGAGAGAACTGGGGAAAAAAAAGTGGAACATTAAACTCTTTTATATTTGAATGTTAAAGAATCTCTTTAAAAGTGAATTCCTGTGTAATTTAGTGAATACTATTAATGCAGGGAAATTACATATAAGTCAGAGAATATCTGTGGTTTATTTTCTCTTTTTCACTATACTCAGAAGCCACATTGTCAATATATTTAGCTAAGCACCTTCATTTCTAAATTATATTTCAATGTGTTTGACTTTCCTTGGTCTGCGTTAAGCATATCCACGTGTATAAAGTGAAACTGCCGAATGCTTTTGCGTGAACACTTCTGAAACAGGAATTAATTTATCCCAATATGTGCTGTTTGTCTCTATTCCTCAGTTGCAAAAGGCAACCTATGGATTAGTCTTTATTTTACTTAAATGGATGCCATGTGTCTGGAAGTGCCATAAATTCTCAATTATCTGCATGGTTTTAGTGGATTCTATGGAAATTTTCAAGTTTCTTGGAGTTTCTGCCTCTATTCAACAACCCGTTTGTAATCAGCTCTCTTTCTTCACCTGATTTCATACCTGTGACTACATCTTCATTTTTATATCAGCCACAGTAAAATAACAGAAGGAATGCAAATATGATGGAAATTTGTGCTTATTTAGTGTACTCCTGGGGAGGGGGAATATAAAAATACATCTGCAATGTCTTCTCTGTGTGTTATCCCTTTATTAATTGAGCGAATGGAGCTTTATATACCTTTCTGCTCTTTTCCACCCCTGAGCCAAGGCTCGTGGAAAAATAATGGAGAGGATAGTTAAGGAATTTGTGTTGGTGGCACTTTTGCCCTAAATTTACAACTAGGGCAAAGAGATGGCTGTGATATTAATTTGAATATGAATAAAAATAAGACATTTCTAAGGACTCAGGAGAAGAAATACAGAGTGGAGATATTTTCAAAGTCCTGTACTAAATTCTCAGACTTATGTTCCAGCAGATCTGATCACTGTATCATAATATCAAACAGACAAGAAAAGGTGGTTGGTCTGAACAGAACCGAAGGCGGCTCTTTTCCTGCAGGCATGGAACTTCTGAAATTTCAACAATAATGCACATTTGATGATAGTGATGGTTTTTCAGCCTCTATGCTACTCGGCATTAGCACAGCACACCTGGTAGAGTGCCTGTATACGTCAGCAGTACACAGCATCCGTACACCTTTCCCAAATTCCGAAGAAGGATAATTAAAACCAACCACCTCACCTCAGAGATGTGTGAATCAAATCATTTCTGTAAAGGTCCCTGAGCTTTTTGGAAAGAAGAACACACCACACAATGTGTTACTATGTAGTTTAATTTGTAGTTATGTGAGATAGTTTATAAGCTCTTTACCTTGAATGAAAAACCTAATTAGTGCTATATTAATGCTTCAAAGGTTATTTTATATACATGGCAATAAATGTAACATTTGAGGATTTAGTCACAAATTAACTTATTGCACAGCATATGTTATGTATATTTTAGAAGTTAACTAGTAATAAAAATGAAGTAAGAACAATGCAGGTAAGTTACTTGATTTTCGTCAACTCAAAATGAGATGAAAAACTCTGAAGACTCCTTTCCTGCTCTACTGCTGTGTGAACGGCAAGTTAAGGACAGGCTGCTGGAGACACTAGTCAAAGGTGGGAGAGAACTTACTCCTACTCTGAAGTTTTTGAAATTTTAATCTAGATGCAGAGAATGGGCTGGATTGCGGTGGAGAGAAGGTGGAGGCGAGAAGAACAGATAGGACTGATGCAAGGGGTCACAGAACAAGTTACAGGAGGCTGGACTTCGATGGTGACAGCGGAAATGGAAAGAATGGAGGAGAAAAAGAAATGATATCAAAGAATTGTCAGGTCTCGAAACTGATAACACAAAAAAGAAAGTGGTCCTCTTGCTATTAAGAAACTGCCAGTATAACGAGATGGGGAAAGCAGCATTCAGGCTGCTATAGGAAACACCATAGACTGAGTGGCTTATAAACAACAGACACTTATTTCTCAGAGTTCTGGGGACTGAGAAGTCCAGGATCACGGCACCAATAGATTTGGTGTTTAGTGAGGGTTTTCTGGTACATAAACAGGGCCTTCTTGCTGTGTGTTCACATGGTGGAAGGGGCTAAGGGACTCTGTAGGCCCCTTTTTGAAAGGCACTAATCCCATTCATGAGGGCTCCACCCTCATGACCTAACCCCGTCCCAAAGGCTCCACCTGCTAATACCATCACATTGGGCATTAGGTTTCAACATATGAATTGCAGGGGAATACAAACATCTATACCACAGCATTCTGCCCCTGCCTACCTGCCCCCGACCCCCCAATTCATGTCCTTCTCACTTGTCATCAACACAAAAGTCTAAGTCCAAAGCGTCATTTAAATATCATCCAAATAAGATATGGGTGAGACTCTAACTATGAACCTGTGAAATCAAACATGTCATGTGCTTCCAAAATACAATGGTGGGATGGGCATAGGAGAGATAGTCCCATTGCAAAGAGGTGAAATAGAAAAGAGAGAAAAGAGTAACGGGTCCAAGGTAAGTCCGAAACCTAAGAGCACAAACACTAAACCCCAGGGCTCAAGAACAATTCTTGGTCCCATGCCTGGTCTTCCAGACCCACATTGTGGGAGTTGGGTCCCCAAGGTTCAGGGCAGTCCTGCCCCCAGGACTCTACTGGGCACAGCCCACACAGCAGCTCTGATGGGTTGTAGTTGCCTGCCTGAGGCTCTCCCAGGCTAGAATCCCATGCCAGGGGCTCTCCTGGGTGGAAGTTGGGCCCACCTCCAAAGCTCAGCTGGGCATGGCCCTAATGGAGACTGTCTGTGGTGGCCCTACCCCTGCAGAACCCAGCCAGTGGGACAACTCTGGGTGGCCCCAGGAAGCTCGATCCTTCAAAATTTAAGTACAAATAGCCACGCCCCCTGTTCTTTGCTGGATTCAGTGCATCCATGCTGGGGGCCTGCTGAGGGCATGGCACTGGAATTCAGGCTGCCAAGCCCAAAATGTGAGGAGTCGCCCTGCAGTGGTGTGGGGGTTCAGAGCTAGTCACCCCAAGATGTGCTTCTGTGGTATGCATATTGTTTTGAGCGAAGGGCAACTTTAAGGGCAAGCTCAGAAGAAATGTCTGCCCTCCCTTGATTACCTGGAAGAACTTGAATTTGGAGCTTTGCCCATAATAAAACATAATCAGGAATGATCTTTTTTGATCCACAAACTTCTATTTACTAAGCATCTGCTCTTCTTATCATCCTGCTGTGACGATTTGAAGCCCCTAAGGTGCCCTGCCTCATCCCTAGCTCAGGATGTCTTATTTACCCATGTCCCCTTTCTGTCTCCAAACCTCGTGCCTGTAGGGTCTCTGACTTGCTCATATATGCAGGGTTCCAACACATACGTATGTATTCAATCTGGTTCATGTTTCTTGCTAATCTGTCTTATGTCTATTTGATTATCACACCAGGCAAAGGACTCTTGAGGGTAGAGGAAAATTTCCCCTCCCCTATAGTGGCAGCTGTCTACTTTGTAATTGTTCTGCCCCTAAGGGCCTTGCTCTCTGAGCCTACCCTGTTTTCCCCAAAATAAGACCTAGCTGGACCATCAGCTCTAATGCGTCTTTTGGAGCAAAAATTAATATGAGACCCAGTCTTATATTATACTATACTATATAAGACTGGGTCTTACATTGTAGTAAAATAAGACTGGGTCTCATATTAATTTTTGCTCCAAAAGATGCATTAGAGCTGATGGTCTGGCTAGGTCTTATTTCCAGGGAAACACGGTATGATGGGAGGGTCACCAAGATCTCCAAATTGCCTTTGGGGTCATTCTTCTGCTTCCTTTCTGTTTAACAATTCCACCTTTTTAAATCATTTCTGTCTCTCACCTGTTATGATAAGCATTCAAGAGAAGTCAACAATTTGCTTAGATATTTCCTCAGCCAAAAACAATCAATGGTATCACTCACAAGTTCTTCCTTCCACCAAACACTAGGACAAGAACACAGTTCAGCCAGGTTCGTCACCACTTACAACAAGGATCACATTTCTTCCAGTTTACAATAACATGTTCCTCATTTCAGTCTCAGACCTCATCAGAACGGCCTTTACCATTGTTAAAAAAGAAACAACAGGTCCAAAATGGAGTCGCTTATGCTCAGTCCCACATTAGCAAACCAAGACTTTATTGCAGCTTCAGGCTCTCCTAGGAATGTGAACTATTACCAACCAATCTGGAATGACCAGCATGAGTGAGATAATTTGCCAGACAGACCTCTACCCTTCCCCAAGGGAAGGTGATTTGCCTGAAATAATCTGCTTTTGGCTAGCAATTTCCTTTTTTCTGCCTCCTTCTGCCTATAAAATCCGTTTGTACAGCTACTTGGAGCTCCTTTTGATAGGGTAGGTCAATAGATAGAAATGAGCAGGAGAAGGAGAGGCCTACCCCCGTTACAAAGCCCCCTGCTGCAGCTCCTACCTGGGTCAAGACCCCTTGCAGCTGCCCTCACGTAGGGCACCAGCGCCTTACTAGCCCAGCAGGATTCCAGGCCCACACATGCCCTTAAATCAAAGGGGTGTGTTGTTAAAAGCCAGAGAAAGAGGGAAGACATCTCGCTTATCAGAGTACACATCCTGTTCATCAGGACCATTTGAGTGAGCTTCTCAAACAAACCCTAAAAAGGAAATTGACAGAAACTACCTTGAGAACCAAAAGGAAGGACTGGGCACTTCAGCAGGAGAGAGATAAGGGGAAGAGAGAGGGGGAAGCAATTCTACTTATAGAAATAAAAGGAAGCCTTCATACAATGTAAGGTAAGGCCTTTCCCCCTCTTGGGATTGGTCCGCTCCACATCTTGGAGTGTATCTGCCTTTACTAATAAAGTTCTTACCATCCTAGACCTGCACAAAATGCTATCTCTTGACTGAATTCTTTCCCTCAAAAAGACAAAGAGCTGAGGAAATCATCACAACCCGGTAACACTTTCTAGTTGCTAGACGTGATGCTGCCCAATTCATGTATCATTGAATAAAGCCAAATAGCTCTTCAAATTTACTCAGTTGAATTTTGTTTTTCAGTGCTGTCCATATTTCTACCAACATTCTGGTCATGACCACTTAGGTATTTTCTAAAAGGATGGTAACTTTTTCTAGCATGCACCTCCAAACTCTTCCAGCCTTTATCCCTTACCCAATCCCAAAGCTGCTTCTGCATTTTTAGGTATGTCTTATAGCATCACCCCTACCTCTCAGTACCAATTTTCTGTGTTAGTTACAGAATTAATAGGATTCTGCAGAGAAACAGTCTTAATAGGATACATATACATAGAGAGAAGATAGATACATACATACATGCATGCATACATTCATAAATACAAACATACACACACAAACATATATACATACATACATACATACAAACACACATACATACAAACATACATACACAGAGACAAACATGCATACGTGCATACAAACATACATACAAACACAATACATACATACAAACATGCATGCATGCATACAAACATACATGCATACATACATACATACATTTATTTGAGGACTTGGGTCACGTGGTTACAGAGACTGAGAAGTCCCATTGTCCCATGATCTGCTACCTGAAAGCTAGAGAACTAGGAAAGCTGGTACTGTAACAGTCCTAGTCCAAAGACCTGATGGTGTAAATCTGGATCTTTGAAAGCCTGAGGACCAGGAGTGCTGATATCAGAGGGCAGGACAAGATGGATGTCTCAGCCTCAACAGAGAGAATAAATTAACCTCTTCACCTTTTCATTCTAGTCAGGCCCTCGAAGTACTGGGTTATGCTCACCCTTATTGGGGAGGGCCATCCACTTTATTCAGTTCACCAATTCAAATGCTAATCTCTTCAGAAAATGGCCTCAAATATGATGAGGCAAAAAGAGAGTTAATAAAAGTAAACCCGAATGGGGGACTGCCCAGGTCTGCCTCACCTCCTCAGGGACCACTCAGACTCAACCCCTAGAGATGAATCTTCCTATCGAAAACATCCTTAGAAAAGAAAGATAAGGCCCAACTGGAGTAATCTGGTTTTGACTCCAGTGCAAACTGCTGGAATCTGTCCATTATTTGAATGCTAGCCTCATTATTATACAATTAAAATAAAATGAACATTAAGCCTTGTCCCCCACCCCCCATTGGATCTTTCTCTATGGATTATGGGTGAGCATATGTGCAGACAGAAACTACTTATTTAACCTGCACATGTCAATCAAATGACCTCAGAAGGACAGCACATCTCCTTTGTAAGAAAATTTACCTACCCATTTCTATATAAGAAAAAATTAGCTCAGAGTACGGGACAGCCATCTCCCTGAGACATTGCCACTAGCTTACTATCTTCTGACTTTAATAAAACCTCTCCTTGCCTTCTCACTTTTCTGAGCCTTGTGAATTCCTTCACACTTTGTGAACAACCAGGGGTATCAAAAGACATTACAAAATACATACCCAGAAAAAATGACTGACCAGCTATCTGGGTATCCCTTACCCAGTCAAGTTGACACATAAAGTTAAGCATCACAAGTGCCATCCAAAAGAACGTTGATGTTAGAAATGTTCTATATCTGTACTGTCCAATGTGGTAGCCACTGGGTATCTGCGCTCATTGAGCCCTTGAAATATGGCTAGTGTAATTGAGGGGGCAAAACTCTTAACTACATTTCACTTCAATTCATTGAAGTTTAAAATTAAAAAGTCCCATGGGGCTAATGGCTACCATATTGGCCAGTGCTGGTCAAGAAGAATTAATAATATCAGAAATGCTATTAGTAGGAAAAGGTAAGCCAGGGACAAGAGATTGCTTGGGAACTGGTAGGGGACACAGATAGTGCATGAGTATATCACATAAGAAAATGTATATATATTGTAAAATTACATGGTGGCAGACTAAGATAAAAACTACCAAAAATACTTTTAAAAATTATGTGAAATCTCCATTATTCTTAGTACCCTTCAGGATTTACTATCTGCAATCCTTTTTCTTTGTATGTTCCATTCCTCTGGTACATACTCCATTCACACTACATACTGACAGCCAAACACGCTATCCAGGAGGTCATGTGAGGGAGGAAGAAATTTAGACCTAGTAAAAGCAAGCAGATACTGAAATATCAGGGGCAGCATTTCCTGGAGTAAATCTATCCCACTTCCTTTAGGTCACTATACTGACATTCATTAAAGTCACATGATTCTATATGCAAGCACTGAGTAGCCCACAATACCATCACAGTTGATATATGGAATAAAATTCAGAGAACAGTAATAAAGGCTTTTCACAATTGCAATAATAACTCATAAAGGGACAGACTTATTTGGAGCAAGAAATGTTTTAGGTTACAGCTGCTAACTTAACAGAATATGAGTATATCTTGCTTCTCTTTCTCTGCTTCCAAATTTCCAACATTTCCCTGAGGTTATATATAATTAAACAGTTTACTATCTACTGGAAGTTTCCTTTTCTTTTTTACTTTAGCTACTTTCTAAGAAATAAATAAAATGTGGTTTTGTATTGTATTTGAAAATGCAAGCACTCTATACATGCTAAAAATTAATGTGCATAATGGAAAACTTTCAGTTTTTTTTATCTCAATGGATTTTATAAAGTTACAAAATATTAGATGTATGTCCATGGTATGTTTGTACACAAGTTGATTATTCTGTGTTTATTGCTTCTGATCAGCAAACAATTTTCAAAAACTGCCATACCTTAGCACACTGTTATATGTAACTATAATAATGAAACAGTTTATCAAGTGCCTCCCGGAGGTATGAGACTTCACCTTATACATGACATGATATTACAGTAGAGGGCCCTTTCCAATTTTAGTATTCTATGAGTCTATAACGTTCAGTGAAGGACAATGCCACATGTTGCTTATTAGATTGATTTTCAGTTTGTAGTTTCAAAAACAAAACTGTCCATTAGATTTGTTTCTACACTCTTCATAGTGTGTACACACACACGTACACACATACGCACATGTCGTGCGGGGGACCCTGCTCGTTGCACCATTTGTCGTGCGGGGAGGCCTGCGGGGTCTCTGGTCCCGCTCCCCACATAAGAACGCAGGATATGGTGAGGCCAAAAAGGAACACCCACGGAGCCATAGATGGGGGAGTCATACCACTATATTCTCTCTGGCGGCACAATACTCTCCCTGGAAGCTAGATCCACACTGTCCGCAAACCGCCATCCACGCTTGCCAGCCCAGCCGCCATCTTCTTGCTAGCCCCCATTCTTTTTCTCTCTCTGCTAGCGTAGCCACAGCAGTTATATTAGTGGCCAATGGCTCACTGGTTACAGCTGATGGCCATGCAATCACAGTTGATGGCCATTTACTACCTGAGCCAGGCACCTGTCTATGTGAGGCCGAGAGCCTGGAAACTGCTTTTTGGGGTTCTGTCCCCACAGCACACCACTCTCGGCATCTGTGCTGACTTTATTTCCCATTTGTTTCTTCAGATCCCTTCTCCTCCCATCTCTACACTAAGCTGTGCTCAGGAGCCTAATGTTTAGGGACAAGTCACGAGCTGCCCCATGTATCATCAACTCACTTCCACACAGTTTTAGGCAAGGGAGGCCACACAGGAGCCCTCAAAGCCGGAGAGCTGGAAATCAGGTGTTTATTTCTCCTCTCTCCCTGAAGAGTCCCAGGGGATGGCTGTGTCCCACAAGTGGCCCGCTCTATAGACTTGTCCTCTCCAAGTCCACTACCTGCCCCCTTTCCTGGTCTCTGCAGGCCCTGTGTCAGGACACTGCTCTGTCCTTTCCAATCCTCTAAACTCTGCCCACATCTTTGTAAAGAGTTCATTAAACTCTCCTCAAATGACCCAGGCTGAGATAGCCATTTGTTTCTTACAAGTAATAAACACATGTATATACAGCATACAATTTGTGCACACACAAGCACGCAAACACACATGCACCCACACCTCACGCCTCTAAGCAAACTACTACAATATCAACATCACAGTAAACAATTCATTTACTGTAAAGGAAAGAGAAGATACTCACATATCCTATTTTTAATTTTTCTAAATGGATACTATTCCTGGAATTATATTGAAAATTCACTTTTAAATACATGCAATGATTTTTAATATTAGAATGTGTTTATTTAATGCTTTATTTTGTAATTACTCTTTATTACAATTTGAACTGGGCATATTCTTCAAATTAATAATAACACTCCTAGTAAAATATGCTTTGAAAATGTGTAAATGCACAAAGTTACAAGTTTAAAGATGTATGTAATAGGGGGAATAGGAGCGCTGTATAAAATAGAAAACATTGGGGAAATTCTTAATGGCAATCATTAGGGGGATAAATTTTGGTACATTTATAATATGTAAAACTGTGGAGAGAATAAAAAGAATAAGACTGATATGAAATAAAGAGGTTGAAAAGAGTTGAATTAATAATACCACATATAATACCATCTCAATTATAAAAAATTACACGTCTGGGTATATTTATATGTGTAAAGTCATGTAGGTGGTCCCAAAAGGTGCTCTGAGTTGTCTCTGGAGAGAAAGGTTGGACAGAGAGGGAGGGGCAGATGGTGAATGAGGACTGTACACAGTTATAAGAAGACCTCAAATTATTTGATAGAAAATAAATTCAACATATGAATCAAAACTAAATATTTCTAAACACTACTTTTTCACATCTTGATCATTTACTATAACAAATATAATATGAAAAGCACGTACACCTTTAATTATCCATGTCTATTTTTTAGAATTGCATATGTTGGCATTTTTCTTTGTTTTCTCTTACCTTTCTCTTACAACATGCAGTCTCCCATGTTGGTAACTCGTGCTACTAAAAGCTCTTATAGGTACTTCTGCTAAGATGTTTTTTTGGAGGGGAGCAGAAGGTAAATTCCTGAATTATTTGTCTATTTTTATATATCTTAACTTCACATTTTATCCATTTACTAGTTTCTTTTTATAAACAATTATTAGCCAAACTTAGAGATCGTCACTCATTTGTGCGTTTATGGAGAAAAGTAAAAACTTAGAAAAATAAGTTAATGTGAAATAATCCTTATAAAACTGTCTCTTCTTTATTTAATTTTCCAATATTCTAAAAATGCCCAAAATACTTTTCAAATAATAGCAAACAGAAAATATTGGCTATTGTTCATCTGGATGATAAATTTATGTATTCTTCATGTAGAGTGCTCTCTCAATACTACTGAATTATTTTGTAAGGTGAACACATGAATAGGAAAATTAGGTATCATCTGCTATGAAATAATTCAAATATCAAAGCAACATAATTCAGAAAGCAAATTTAATTGCTTAAATCCTCCAGAAAATTAAATTCAAAAAACTTAGCGCAACGTAGTAGTTACCAATATGTGAACTAGTTTGAAATATTTATTTTAGGCCTATTTGTTTTCACATTAAGTTAGTGAAAACATTTAATAGTTAAATCCCTGAAAAAGAATCAAAATTAGAATGATAGTTTTAATATGAGATAAAAAAACATTTACAAAAGCCTGGAAACAAATAAAACTAAACATAATGTAAAACTGACCCAGGATACATTTATAGAAAACACTCAAAAAAAGTTGATGAAAACTCTGACAGGTAAAAGCTTAAAAATGCTTAAAATTTTGGAAAACTTCCCTGAGATTCTTGAAAATAGCCCATATGTAAAATAAAAAAGTTGATTGCAAAATACCACTTTTACATTTTTTTATCTGTGAATTTCCTAGTGAGTCCTGTCCTTCAAATCTCTGAGTGATTATGTAAGATTCAGGACAGATAAAAACAGAAAATTAAGCAGGAGACACAAGATGATAGCCCTTATCTACCATCCTAAGCCATTTCCTATGGGGGTTATTGTAGAATTTGTAAGTGTTTCAGGTTATCTGATGTGCATTTTGGAATGATTTCTTTAGCAGAGAGTGGAAGAAAGGTAAGGCAAAGATGAACAACAAACAAGAAGTCAAGTTAGGACACTCTTAAGGTGATTCAGCAAAAGGAAAACCGGGACCAAGCTGCTTGAGGTGGAATCAAGATTTGCATATTGGGTGGGTAGGAACGTGAATCTAATATAACTTCCAATCCACAACAACTTGTGAGAACCACAAGAAGAACCTCCTTTGTCACTTTCTACTTCCCTTCATGCATCAGTCTCCCCTAGAGTGATGGGGCTCCATAAATTCAGTGGCTGCAGACAAAGAATTTATGGTGATGCCAGTTATCGAGGCTAAGGGAATCCTAAATAGTCAGACTTTGCCTCCTGGTCCTTTGTGAGGACAACAAAATACTGACTTCCTGTAGCCCCCTGATCATTTGTCTTGATCGATTCAGAGATAGACATTCCTAGGAAATAACTTCAAAGGAAAGAGGCGGGACTGACTGGGTAAAGGTGTAGTCTCATGGTTCAACTTAGGAACGAGTTCCTGAAAGTCAAGTAAGGCAGACAGATGCAGATAGTGCAGACTGCCCACAAGTAGTTCATGCTATTTTGGTCTCTGACAACACAGATTTATTAGAAAATCAAACAGGAGGTAGGAGTCCACAGCCCGAGCTGTGGCTAAAAATGGAAATTGCAGTAGGGAAGTCACATATCCACCAGCCTTCTGCTGCACACCTAAGGAGAGCTGGTCGTCACACAGCAGGTGGAGAGAGAAGCCAAGAAAAATCCACCTGATGAACAAACATGGCTAGGTGCATTACCTCACCTTTCAGCATGATTATATAAGAAAATTGAGAAAGAATACTAGTGAAACAGGGAAAGAAAGAAAAAGGGAAAGAGAGGAAGGATGGAAGGAAGGAAGGAAGGAAGGAAGGAAGGAAGGAAGGAAGGAAGGAAGGAAGGAAGGAAGACAACAAAACCCTGAAGAACAAGGAAATGGTAAAAAAAATCCAGAGAAAGAGTATTCACTAAAAATAACACCTTGCAGATAATAGAAGAAAATTTCCAGACAAATCCTCCAGAGAAAGCAAGAAAATGGGCCTCCATGTATCAGAAGCACTGGACAATCCAGAGGGAACAGGTAAGGGTAAAGAAGCAACAAGAATTGATCAAATAGAGCAAATCTAAAAGGGAAAAGGCGTATAGAGAAAGGACTAACAAGGAAACTACAAATACAAATGAAAATCAACTCCAGATGGAATGCAATAAAGACCAGAACTGATAAGGTCGGAATCGAACCAGTTATAGGACAAATTTGAGCGCTTCTAAAGCAGAAGAAAAGTTTAAAGAAAGTCTGATTAGTGCAGACATCGTTTCTATTCTTGAAGAAGAGATGAAAGCAGACAGATCAGAAGCAATAATCAAAGAGATGAAAGAGGCCTAGCTAGACAGATTTACAGTTGCTCACCTTATTGAAGGCAAAATTAATTAAAACTATTTCCACAGGTGGTATTCCTGAACAAAGAGAATTAAAAATATGCCATTTTGCTTTTACTCTGAAAATTAGAACAATAAAACAATAGGATAATGTTAGTAATTGAAAAGTATTATGTTTATTGATATATTGTGCTAGTAATTCTTCTAGGCACTTTATGTGCATTTATTTGTTTAATTACCTATTATTATTTCTGTTTTATAGATAAGGAAACAGAGTCACAGAGAGGATAAATAATTCGACAAAGATCACGAAGCCAGCAAGAATCAGAAGTGAAGTGAATACAAAGCTAATTTCTACAGCTATGGCTTTACACTTTGAAGAATAGTTTTAAAAATTAAAAATAAGGGAGGTGAGGGGTGGGAGATGAGGGTAAGGGGGATCAAATATATGGTGATGGAAGGAGAACTGACTCTGGGTGGTGAACACACAATGGGATTTATAGATGATGTAATACAGAATTGTACACCTGAAATCTGTGTAATTTTACTAACAATTGTCACCCCAATAAATTTAAAAAATAAATTAATAAAAAAGATTATGATGAAAAATATTTTTAAAATATTAAAAATAGAAAACATAGTAGAATATAAAACCATAGTAGAATATAAAAAGCCTTCAGAATACTGAAGGAGATAAAAACAACAAAACAATATGTGTATTCTGAAAGAAACAAGGGGCTATAATAGCAAGAACATTGACAAACATACACAGAAACAGAAAGCACAAGGATGACGAAAGTGACATTGAATATAATAATAAAAATAAACCTATTAATTTGTCTATTAAGGATGAAAAGTCTTTATTAGGCAAAAATCAAATTCTAATAACATATTCTTTAAGAAAAATACACCAAAAAGGGACAGATGTAAAAAGCAGGAGGAAGCAACAATATAGGAAAGAATAGATCTAACAAGTAAAAGGAATAAAATAAAAGGAAATCAGGAATTGCAATATTAACATCAAAGAAAACAGAATTCAAAACAAAAAAATTAAAAGAGGTAAAGGATACCTTTTTAAAATAAAAGGTACAGTTCTCAAAAGAGATACATAATTCCCAGGCATCACATACATTTTTATTCAAACATATTAATTCTAAACTACCATTTATATAACACTATGAGAAATAAACAAACAAATGTATTAGATGACATTAATAAACAAATGTATAAGATGATATTAGTAAGAAAGCATGATGAAAGAATTAAGAAATATAAAAGAGTAAATCATTAATTAGAAAATAATCAAATAGACTCATAATTCTAAGAACTGGTTATTTGAAAATAATAATGAAATTAATACAGTCATACTGCATCTGGCAAAAATAATAGTAAAAAAAATAAAAGTATGTATACATATGCATTACCAGTAGCAGAAACAAAAATATAATCACAGATTCTGATGTCTTTTGTTCAGCATCAGAGCATACTAGAGACAACTTAATGCTAATAAACTTTTAGCATGGCTTAAAAGTATAGTCTCCAAGAAATAATAACTTAAGTTGACACATGTATATTTATCAAAACTGATCAAATATATTATCATAAAATAAAAGGAATTGAAAGGTTGATATCCACAAAGAACAGCTGAGATTGCTTATATAGTCCGATTCTTTTAGAACTTCAAAGTAAAGAAAAATCTTATTATTTTCCTCAAATGTTCACAGCACATAGAAAATAATGACTATTTCCCCAAGTAATCTTGCTACCGATATTTGACAAAGGTAGTGATCCAATATAAAGATTCAGGTAAATCTCATTGTAAAGATCCCAAACTCCTAAATAAAATACATACAAGCAAATTGGATTCACCAATTTTACAGGGGCAATATTCAGTGACCACCTTTGCGTAGGAATGCAAAAGACTTTCAGGTTTAAAAAATCAAAATATATGACACTGCATTAATAGTAACAAAACTGCCCAATCTGAGCTGTGCAGCCCTGAGGAAGTAAGAGATCTCACTGAGAGTAGCAACTGTAGTTCTCCTCACAGAAACACACACACACACACACACACACACACGTACATACACACACACAGGCTTTCTTTCAAGGCCTGTGAAAGTTGATAAAGTTCATTATCCATTCTTGACTTGTAATACAATAACAATCTTCCTGATTTACTAATAGAAGGACACTTCCTTAACATTGTATCTAATGGCAAAAACGTAGAAAGATTTGGTATTGTAGTCAAGAATACAAATATATAAATACATACAATATTTACAATCATGGCAAAATATTGTCTGATTGTCCTAGCCAGTTAAGTAAAACCATAAAATGAAATGAGATAAATAGTGGTCATGAGATTAAATTATGATTATTTGTTAATGATGAGATTGCCTACCTAGAAAATTATAGACTCAATGAAAAACAAATAAAATGAATATGAAAATTTAGTAAGGTGGCCTTCTCCAAAATAAACACACACACACACACACACACACACACACACACACGAGTATTTTCATATAACAGAAATAACTAGAGAGCATAAATGATAATGTTTCCATTCACAAACATAATACAAAAAATATCCGGGACCAAATTTTAAAAAGTGTGTAATCTGTATCAAGAAAATTCTAATACTATACAATGAAGAATTATATAAAACTTTAATAAAGGCTTGATATATCATTCTTCTTGATGGAAAAGACAATTTTAGAAAGCTGTCAGTTATCTCTAGGTAATTATAATTATATTTGTAGTTTATAAATATTTATAATTTTTCCAATAATATAATGTAACATTATATCACTGTAATTCAAAATTTGTACTATAAAATTATAATTGTGAATGTAATTCACAGACCGATAAACCAAGATAGCCTTAAACTAAGCCCTGATATATAAAAACATTTAGTATATGACATACTGGCATTTCAGGTGACTAAAGGAAGAGTAGAAAATTTGAAAAATGATGTATGATAATTGGCTAACCAGATAAGATTACTGTTCACAAAAACGTTTCCATTCACAAAAGTAATACAAAAAAAGGGTGAAAAATTAAAAAGTGCAAGACCTATTATAACAAAACTCTAAGTGCATTCATGAAATAAAAAAATGAATCTAATACAGTCCAAAACTTAATGTGTCAGAACAGGGAATGCCTTTTCAAACAAATGGCAAAGATGAATTTACAAAGTAAATTATTGCCGTGCTACTACATGAAATATAAAATGTTTGTGCAAAAGTATGTACGCATGTGTGTCATTAAACAGGTAAATCATAAAAGAAGGAAAAATATTTGCAGTATTAGATTTCAAGCAATAATTATCATAATAAATTGATATAAACTTTGGAGAGCATAATTACACAAATGCATCAAAAAATCTTAAAAGTTTTCATAAAATTTCATCATCAATTCCTCTTCTAGGAATTTTCCAAAGAAATGAATTGTATATACATTCAAAGTTTTATCGACCAGGATGTTCTTTGCAACGTTGTCTAGAAAGTTTTTCAAAAATTGAATCGATCTGGTTAGTTATGCTAAATCAGTGCTTGGAAAATGTTTAGTCCAATTGCTTGCTTTTTATATGGATGTGTGTGGGCACAGGAGAATGCCATTTCCTACTGTCATCCTCTCCAAGTTGCCATCGAAGAATCTCCAGTACAGAATCTACCGAAGTTCTCGTTGGGGAGGAAGTTGAAATGTTTTATACCACACATGATGTAGAAAACAACTTGGAAGCCCCACTCAGCACGTCCCTTTTCCCCAATCCCATCTTCAGCGTGTAGCCACTGGGGTCCCTTTTTCTCCCCTACCTTTCCACACGACCCCCTTGCTGGCTCCTGATGCCTGGCTCCTGAATTTTCAAAATGACCCCTCATATCCCTCTTCCCTAAACATGCACAGAGCGCTCCCCCTGTGCCCCAGCTCCCCGTGCCGAGCCTGCCTACTCAGTGCAGTCATGGGCCCAGCAAACCACAAGCCCTCCAGGGATGAGGACCACCCTCATCAGAAGGCAGCAGAGACTTGCAAATAATGTTTTCTTTATATAGAAATAAGTAAACTAAATATTTCTAGTACATATTTACGTATAAATAAAGGTATATGTAACTATGCCTATGTATATGGAAGCAGTTGTGCCCCCTTATCCATGGGGGAGGCAGTCCAAGACCCCCAGTGGATGCCTGAAACCATGGGTAATGCTGAACCCTAGATAAACTATGCTTTTTTCTATACATACGTAACTATGATAAAGTTTAATTTATAAATTAGGCATAGTAAGAGATTAACAATAACTAATAAGAAAAGAGAACAATTATACTAATATAATAAAAGTTATGTGAATGTGATCTCTCCCTCTCTCTCTCCTGTAATTTTTATATTTCTCAGTCCAAACCTATTCCTGAATCTCTGTAACCATCCCTTACTTGCAATACATGGCTTACTGTCACTCGGTTCAGAGGGTCCTTTTCTGAAGTCTCCCTACAGGCTCCATGCTTTCTGGCATAACTTGCTGCCATCAGTCGGAACACATTTTCTGTTCACGTCCTACACCCACAAATGTAATGACATTACCATCTTATCTAAGCACTTAGCACTCACTGTGGCAGTAACTTTTGCCGTCTGAGGTGTGACAGCAAAACCAGCTCGCAATTCTTTTTCCTTCCTCCCAATTTCATGGATAGAAGACTCGTTCTTAGCATCCGTTCATAGATCTCAGCAACCTCCGCATATGATTTTTTTTTTATTTTCTATGTCTAGAACTTTCCCCTTTTCACTTGAAGGACACACTTTACGGCTCCTCTTTGGCATATCCAAATTACCAGTGTCACTACTCTGTGCTTTGAGGCCCTTAGTAAGTAAACTAAAGGTGGCTTGAACACAAAAACTGCGATGCCACCATAGTCAGTCTAACTGAAATGGCTAAGTGACTAAGTGACTAATGGGCGTATCCAGCATGGACACACTGGACAAAGGGATGATTCACGTCCCTGGTGGGATGGCAGGAAATGCCATCACACTACTCAGAGTGGTGCATAATTTCAAATTTATGAATTGATTATTTCTGGAATTCTTAATTTAATATTTTCAGACCATGGCTGACCATGGGAAACGGAAACATCAGAGAGCAAAACTGTGGATAAGGGGAGACTACTGTATATAAAGACTAGAATATACAGAGGGAGCCAAGAAAATGTGTAGATATTTTAAGAAAGGAAAAACTGTATTAAGATTAAAATTGTAATACTCAATATATACCGATAACAAAAGATGACCACAAGTCACGTTTGACTTCTGCAATTACAAGAGGTGCTCAAAGTGGTTACAGTCAGCATCCAAATACTTCTGATTACGGTGAACTACTGCTTGAGCAACGTTGACCAAAGTGTCCACTTGTATACATTTTTTGGAGATATATAGATATAGATATAGATATAGATATAGATATAGATATAGATATAGATATAGATATATAGATAGATATATAGATCCCATAATAAAAAAATTAATTTCTTCTGTGATAGACATAGCTATCCAACAAAGATTTGTTCTCTACCTTTATAGTTGTCTTAGATTAGGCTCCCTAGAAATTGACTCAGAGAGAGAGAGAGAGAGAGAGAGAGAGAGAGAGAGAAATTGGATCATGGGATGCTCTTGGTACACACACCTATAATGAAATGAGAGGCAGGAGAGGGAGAGGGAGAAGCTGACACCTGCCACTGCAGCTGAGTTCTCAGCCGATCCTACATAGAGCTTGGGAGCTGGGATAGCTCTTCAGAATTGTCCCAAATTAATTTAGGGGGCTCTCGTCTAGGAGTCCTGCATCCACCAGTCAGTAGCTACCGGCAACGACCAAGGAAAGAAGCAGCTGTGAGCCTCCCACAGCTGATATTCCCAGCAGCCTGGGAAGGAGTCCCACCATATCCTATAGGACAATGTAGAGAAGTCACAGGAAGGGCTCCCTTGACAGAAGCAACCGCTAGAAGGGCCAACGGCTAGTTCTCACCAATAAGATGTGTGTGGAATGATGCTTTCCACTTTTGAGAAGGTGGTTAAGAGGTAGGCATGCCTTCCTACACTGTTCAGGAGAGACTAGGTAATGCTGTCACAACAAACATCTCCCAAATCCCAGTGATTTAACTCGATAAAAGTATATTTTCTGCTAATTTAATGTCTACCATGCATCCAGATATTTCTCCAGGTCAGCTGGTCTCCGTCTGGTGACTCAGGTATCTGATCTGTTTCAGTTCTGTGACTAGGATCCCTTACTTTTCATGATGAGAGAGATGGGAGAATTGAATTGTAAGTGGGCTTTTCATTGTCACCTGGAAATGACACACATTGTGTCTGTTCACATTTCAATGTCCAGAAATGATCATATTAACACCACGTAATGGCAAGGGGCAGAAAAATGTAAACTTCCAAGAATAAGAAATAAGAATTGAAGACTGGTAAACAAAGCTTTGTCTCTGCCACCCTTCTCCACTTTTTGGCGTGTTTTATTTTTATTTATTTATTTATTTATTTATTTATTTATTTATTTATTTATTTTTACACACAGCATTTTAATTTTATTTTTATTTTTTCCCTTCCCCTCCTTTTCTACTTTTTGAATTACAGTTGACATTTAATATTACTTTATATTAATTTCAGGTGTACAGCATAGTGGTTTCAACTCTCTGTTGGCAAGAAGGAAATGACTCTCAGGTACAGGGAGACGGCAGTGTCATCAGACAGGAGACTGAGTCTGGGAATTTCCACATAGAAGGCACTTGACCAAACCCCTACACTGGACTGATCAAGAAATACACTTCTGTTATTTAAAAACACTACACTTACTAGATGTATCTATTATAGCTGCTAGTGTTGCCTTCACCACTATATTCTCTTTGAGCTATTCTGAGCTTTTCAAATTTTTTACTGTTCACATGCATTATTTTATAACTAGATAGACAAAAATTATTTTAAAGAACATGTAATATGTATTTTCTTACTGAGAAATGAGAGAGGAAGAATGCTGGAGATTATCGTAGCAGTTCCCTGAGGGTAAGAATTTGTCTTTGACATTCTCATGCTCACAGAACCTGGTGTAATTCAAAATTTACTACCGTGTTTCCCCGAAAATAAGACCTAGCCAGACCATCAGCTCTACTGCGTCTTTTGGAGCACAATTTATTATAAGACTGGGTGTAATATATTATAATATAATATTGGGTCTTAATGTTAATTTTTGCTCCAAAAGACACATTAGAGCTGATGGTCCAACTAGGTCTTATTTTGGGAAAACCTGGTAGAGGTATTCAATTCATCCAGGATTTGTTTTCATATCACAGCAACCAGATCACTGTCTGGCTGGTAGCAGGTGCTCAGTGGTTATCGTTAAATAACAGGGGTGTCAAAAAACTCTATACCAGTGGACACTTTGGTTGACGTTACCCAAGCAGTAGTTCGCCATAATCAGAAGTGTCTGGATGCTGATGGTAACCACTGTGAGCACCTCTTGTAATTGCAGAAGTCAAACGGACTTCTATTCATCTTTTGTTATCAGTATATATTGAGTATTACGATTTTAATACAGTTTTCCTTTCTTAGGATGTGTATACATTTTCTTGGCACCCTCTGTATATAGCTGACTGACTACCTGAATAGAAGGATATACTACCAAAACCGAGAGCAGCCAAAATACCCAACCATGCTCAGTGCTCTAGGGAAATCTCTGCTGGTTTCTGGTGCTCTTAGGCAAACCATACTTTTTAGCTTGACCTTCAAGACCCTCAGGATGTGTGCCCTAATCCTCCTCTCTAGGGTCATAGCCCATCACTGTGTGCGTGTAGGTTGCAATATGGTTACATGAAACTGTGTGTGGTCCCTGAAACAACCATGCGTCCTTTTCCATGTTTCTGAGCTTATGACCAGACTGCATCTCTGTCTGAAATGCCATTTCCTCCCTGATGCTCCTAGTCAACACCAGCCCAGTTTCAGGATGTAGAATGAATGTCTTCTCCTCTGGAAGGATTTCCAGTCAATAGCCTTGTTTTCCATTCCTCTGTTCCCACAGTGCTCACCCATGCCTCTGTCACAGTGTCACAGTGTTGACCGGTGTGTGTCTCTGAGTATTGGTTATTGCTTGCACACCTGTCCTCCCCACCAGAGGCAAATCCTTTAAGAGCAGTTCCCTTTTTGCCCTAGGGCACATTTAGTTGGTTCTTACACAGTTTTTTTTCCCATCACCTACCACAGTGCCTGACACGGAGCAGACCTTTCAATATAGGTTCATTAAGTAATTGAACCTAGGCTCAAATGGGGAGACTTTATTCTTTTCCTTCTCAGGTTTTGGTTTTTGAGGTTCTTGTGCATCTGCTTATTGGGATGAGGTCACATAATATTCAAACACTCTGGAGGGCTCAGTGAATCAGGGTCCACCAAGGGCTTGATCTCAAGCCAAGGTCTGGACCCTCAATCGTGAATCTGGGAAGGCTTGAGAACTTGGGGCCTGCAGAGTAAGTGTTCTTGCTTGCTTTTGAACTGGGGGGAGGGATATACACCATAAAAAGTAACATTTAGATTACTGTTGATTTAAATGTCTTTAAATGATCTCAAAATGGAATTTGAAGCCCTTGTCTTGCCACCACTCCACTAAAAAGAAAAAGAAAAACTGAACAAAAGCCACGCCAAAACTTTACTGCTATTTTTAGGGTTGTGTCATTACAAACTAGACATCGGGGCATGGGGAATTGAAAGTTTAAATTTCTTAATGTGATTTATTCTTAAAATAGGACGGATTTTAATGGGCTCAGGAAAAACAATTCTAATCTATCACATTTACCTAGGGTTAAATGTCTCTCAACGAGAATATTGTCACATGCCAGTCATTCTGGACAATAGTTTTCAAATATTAAGTACAATAAATAATTTTGAAGTCAGAATTTAAAGTAACTACTTAAGAATTTTAAATTAAACTCTGTATTACCCATTACTATATGATTTGTTATTACTAAATTATCTATAACACTGCTATATACCAACCACCCTCAAAACGCAGGAGTTATGTAACACACACACACACACACACACACACACACACACCGATTTTGTTAATCTCTGTGTAAAGTATTTAGGCAGGGTATTTTGTCAGATTCTTAGTCATGTTACCTGTTACTCACAACAGTTTTTAAGATACTTCTATGCTATTATATAAGTCAAAACTTTAAGGGAAATACAAATATTATCTGCATTCTATACTATAGTCAATGTCATAGGTTATATGAGGTGCATGTATATGGTATAATTCCTTATTTTAAAATATTCCTTTCTATATAAATTGGTGGATAGAAATATATTCAATGGATATAGCCTTTCTACCTTATTTTTTTAAATCCAATATATAACAGAGAGCTTTCAATTCATCATGTTTACTGTCTAGATATAATTTCTATATAATCAGAGCAAGAAGTCTATCAATTAAAAATATTTATTATATAATTTCATCCAGTCATGATAGCAGATTCTTATGCATGTATATGTTCAGGAAATTTGAGTCATAAAAAAAGAGTTCTGTAGTTACTTTTATTCTCTTGGTTTGAAAAATATTTTATGTTTTCATAAAGGGCAACATAACCATCTATTTGCAACTAACCCACTCTTAATCTCAAATTCCAAGTTTTACAATTGCTGAGCCGGGGAACGGGGTATTAAATTGGAATATGTACAAAACTGCAAAATATCGTAATATAAATTATTAACCTTGAGACATTATGTGACTATTTAAGAGTAATATATTTAGACATCTCCTTATACTAATTATCACAGTGAAACTGGCATCGCTGAATTTAAAATATTTCTAGATTACAATACATTGTATATTATTTAGCCAAATATTCAATAAATAATATGTAATCCAGATATTCAATATTTGTTTTTATTTCACATTTACCAAAAATTTGTTGCTCATTTGGATGTATGAACTGCATTTCTATTTTATCTGATTCTACAAGCAAATCCTGACGTTCCCATTTTTCATCACTTTGTGAGGAGAAAAAAAAAATGTCATCAGTGTCAAAATCCTCTGAAACAGAAATACCCAGAGAGCAAGCAAACTAGACAGTCATGGGACCAAGTTCAATAAATTATCTGAGGAGAATTGCTAACTATGTGTAATTATTTTAATATGTATCATTAGGCCATATTTTGTGTAGTGGGCCGTTCCACTTTTACATTGTTTCCTTGTTTCCAGCCCAAGGACATATTTCAGTGTTATAATTTGTTCCTTTTAATGTGACTATTATTTGTGTTTTAGGAATGATTTGTAGATTTTTTTTGACAAGGGACAGGGGGCTCTTCATATTATAAATAAATTACAGAAAATTGGGACCAAACTACTGTTACTCATTGTTATGCTGACAGTTTAGAGGATTTGCAGCTCATGAGCTTGGTTAACTTAAGTTTTCAGTACCTCTTCTCTCTTTGTTAAAATTTTCTGTTTTTCCATCATTTTTGACAGGGGGTTTCTCTTCTAAATGCCTTTCCTTGCAGTATCCTTTGCAGCTACCCTGCTTGCATATAAAGAATAGCAAAGCTTTGGGGGGCTTCATCTTCTGGTCTAAAGTAGTCCCCCACCCCCACCCCAAGCTCTGAGCAAAGCAGAACAAAGACATTCTACATTTGCTGTGCAGACTAACTTATTTGATTCCTATAAAGGACTTTTTGCCATCAACCGTTTGCAGGTGGGAAAATGGGAGCCAGAGACAATTTAATCACCTGCCCAAAGGGTCCCAGTTAGCGATAGGCCGGCAAGGATATGAATCCAGGTTTCTCATCCTCAACTCCTCTCACCTTGTCTCCACTATGGTGGGGGACACAGTCCATTAGTAGGGAGTAAAGTGGTGTTAGGATTTTATCCCCTGAAGTTACTGTTTTGATGTGATCAGGAGGAAAGGCCGTATCAGGGGGAATAAGTTCAGGACCAGGGATACCCCGCAGTGACACTAAGAGATTACAAACCGAAGGGTGTCCATCTTACTGGGTTAGATGTTGCAGCTGCCTGTTTGCATCTGTGGAAGACAAACAGATCAATTCAGTGTCTAAAATAATGCAGAGACCATCCCATCTCCTTTTATTTCTTCTCTCGTGTATTAAGCACTGGGTGCAGCTCTGATCCTTGGGAACGGTGACAGCTTAAGGCTGTCAGCCCCAACAGAAGGCGTCCTCGTAAAGGATGGGTATTACGTCTCTTTCATAAGAATTAAATATCTAATCTGACCAGAGCACCGTCGGTGATGATCAGGAAAGAGACTTCTTCAAAAATGGAAGACACATGATTACCTTTTATGAGTGAGATATTCTAATTATTCAGTGGGGATTCGCTTCAGGTTACAGGATTTTTATTGGAAGCCATTTAATTTTCAGTACCTGTCATTCGAAGTGGACAACGAAGAAGCACGTATAAGAATTACGGGAGCACAAGGCCAGGCCCTCCATAATTTGCATATACCCATATAATATCATTTTTATCTTCTTTTCACATAGGAAGGCAGTGAAATTGCAGATATCATCCACAGACTGCCGCATGGCATATTGGTCGTAGCAAACTGTTAATAATGATAATAATGCAGGACGTTCAATTTTAGGAACTAGCCATATTTATCCACATAAGAACTCCCTGAGATGCTAACGAGAACAAATGAAGGGGAGAATGTGTATTTTCTCCTGCTCTTCTGTTTCTTTACTGTTCACCACATTCAAAATTAAACCTAGTGCATCATTTCCTGCAGCAACTGGCCATTTTAATAATGAAGATTAGACCAAAAGCAGACAGATGAGTGAGAAAAAAACTGTAAGCAAATAAGCAAGAGTTGAAATCTCTAAGCTGTTTCACTAATGTATGCTACTGGCTGGTCTTATGTCTATTAAAGCAATTTGTGAGGCTATTACGTGTGGCTGGTGCCGCGAAAGAGTTTCACCAGAGCCACACAGCGAAGGCCCTCACAACAAGCATGGCCTTGCGTGCCTGCTTATATCCCAGGAGAGCCTGTTTGTCACTACTCAGATGAGGTTTCCAGAAGACACCTTGTCTTGAGAAAATATCACCTTGTCAATAAATTTGCATTTCATATGTTGCAGAATTATTCTAGGCAATGCCTTTTAGAATGGCTTTCTTTAGGCAATGCCTTTCCAACTGTTTGGGATTCACTCAGCTCCCTCTACACATTTTCCACTAGCTCACATGACCCTCCAAACACCACCACCACCAAGGCCAGGAGAAGACAGATGAGGTCCCCGTGATCTCAGAAAGGCGAGCCATGATGCTTTTTTCTCCCTTGGAGAGGGGCTTTGGAGGCACTTGGTAAACATGAATTAGAAGAATCCGGGGCTGAAAGACAGCTGATATGGAAGGTCAGTGAAAAACCAAATTGTTGATGACAGACAAGACCAAGAGATTCACAGAGGGGTAGGAAAACAGATAAAGGCATGATAATGAGGAGGTGATGGGACTTCTGCCTGAATTCCTGCCAGCAATTCCTAGTGTCCCAACCCTCCATTCAAGAAATACTGATTAAATAGGTGGTCACTGATTGTCCTGATGTTGTGGACAAGAAGCCACTGTCAGGACAGAATATGGAGAGACAATGGTTTCCAATAGGCAAAGGTGTGAGACAGGGTGCATTTTATGTCCCCAGTTGAAGAATCTGTATGCAGAATGTGTCATATGAAAAACTGGGCTAGAGTCAGAGGAAGGAGGAGTGTAAATTGGTGGAAGAAACATCAATAACTTAAGATATGCAGATGACACCATCTCACTGGCAGAAAGTAGCAATGATCTGAAACAAATTCTGATGAAAGTCAAAGAAGTGCCAATGCACTTGAACATCAAGAAGACAAAAGTCATGACTACAAAAGAAACGCACAACTGTAACGCAGACAATGGAGCCATTAAAATTGTTGAAGATTTTTCTTACCTTGGTTCAATCATCAACTCAAATAGAGACTGCAGCCTAGAAATCAAGAGAAGGCTGAGACTCTGACGGGTGGCAATGGAAGAAATTAGGAGAGACCATCAAGAGCAAAGACACGTCATTAGAGACCAAGGCTAAGATCATCCACACCCTCGTATTCTCAGTTACTAGTATGCAGAGAGTTGGACATGAGGAAGACTGACGGGGGGATAAAAGGACTCATTTGAAACATGGTGCTGGAGGAGAGCTCTGCAGACACCCTGGACCACCAGAAAGATAGACAGGTGAGTCCTAGAGCAAATGAAGCCTCAGACATCACTGCAGGTAAAAATGACAAAACTGAAGCTGTCCTACTTTGGGCACCTCATGAGAAGACGGAGTTCTTTGGAAAAAATAATGCTAGGAAAAGTATAAGGCAGCAGGAAGAGAGGAAGGGCAGGTATGAGATGGAAGGACTCCATAAAAGAAGCCATAGGCTGAGTCTCCAGGAGCTAAGCAGGGCTGTTGGGGCCAGGACGTTGTAGACGTCATTCATTCACAGGGCCTCCAGGAGTTGGAGCCAACTCAATAGCACGTAACACACACATGCATTAGAACTAATTAATCCATCTATGGATGCTAAGCTTCAACACATCCTATAAATGAGAGTTTTCAGGAACATAGAATAATTCTGAGTATGGCCACGAGAAGAGGGCAATAAATTTTTACTATAGGTCAAAGGGACCCAACTCCCTTCTAATCAATTCATTTTTGACTGAGGGCTCAAAGTACTTGTGCAGTTTCTCTCATTGCCTGCTATAAGCATGTTGACCTGAGTTCTATTAAACAGGACCATTCCTGATCATAACACCCTCTTTGCCAGCACCCTTACTAATCCCTGACCAGCCTCCCAGCTCCAAGCTCTCCAGTACACACCACCTGTGAGCAGGGGTTTAGGGAAAGTGATCTGAACAGAGCCCGGTGTCAAAACTTCACATCAACACTTTGAGCACAAGCAGCGTGGGATGGAAAGTTTTTGAACGACAAACCATTTGAGAGTGTGTAACGCGCTTGTGAAAATATTCAAGGCATAATTAGATAAATAACAGATCCAGTGTCTATTTTTACTTTGCCTTGATGAGAAGCTTGCAGGAGAGACTGCTGGTACTTAATTCTCCTTAACAACAATCTGTGTAATCACAAACCCCAATTAGCCGTGCCTGTTCTATGCTATACAAACTATTTCCTTAGCGCTTCACATCACTACTTTGTAATTAGCTTTCATCTACACGAGCTTTGACTAAAAAAATATAAAAGAGTGTAAGTGATTGTACTGCCACTCAGTATTCTGAGAAATAATCGCCTGCGATTTCAATCAGATTAATTTTATCACCCGTATTAAGGAAAATTACCTCCCTCTTCACTCTCTACAGCTGAAGGCTATTTCATTTCCTGAGATGTTCATAAAAGCATAATATAAAGCAATCTGTAATTGTAAATATCCTTCCCTAATAACTTTGAGATATTTCCTTAATACATCTTTACATTTGGAGTTTCCGTTCCATAAAATACAGTAACAAGTGCTCTATTATGTTTTAAGTGTGTGCCGTTAAGCTGGACAACTCGGTGCTGTCCTTCCTGTTTTTACATAGGGTTATATTTAACTTGCAGATAATGGGAACAAGGTTTAAAAGTGATGGAGCGGAATAATGGCGTTACAGCAATAATATATCTTGCCTTTGTGAGGAACAGAACTTTACAGCCCTATTTCAGGTCAGCCAACACTGATGCCATTTTTCACAGCCTGACAACTTTCACCTTCACCCAAACTCCAAATGGGCTTTAAACACCCTTTCCAGCCAGAACACAGGCCTCTTGCTCCTGGTGTCCTTCCATGTGGACCCCTTCAGAGAGAAACACAAAAGGAGGGGATAAAACGGAGGAAGAAATAAGACTATACACGCTGATCACGGATTTTTTGGGCATCCAGGAATTCCGAATTATGGTAATCCAAAAGGTTTAGATCTTCCATTAAGAGTGGAAGTTTTCAGGGGCAACTAGATGGCTCAGTTGGTTAGAGCGCGAGCTCTCAACAAAAAGGTTGCCGGTTCAATTCCCGCATGGGATGGTGGGCTGCACCCCCTACAACTAAAGATTGAAAATGGCAACCGGACTTGGAGCTGAGCTGTACCTTCCACAACTAGATTGAAGGATGACGATGTGGAGCTGATGGGCCCTGGAGAAACACATAGTGCCCCAGTATTCCCCACTGAAAATTAAAAAAAAACATAGCACAACAAAAATAATCACTCATAAACATGAATATGATTTAAAAAAAAAAATGGACTCTTTTTTTTAAAAAAAAAAAAGAAGAAGAATGGAAGGTTTCAATCCTGGGTATGTGGGGAGCTGGAACTTTCTTTCCCTTTGGACCGAGTACATTGTCCCGCTTTCCTCTGTCAGGCCCAGAGCAGACCATTGTTCTGACGTGGTGACAGGTGACCGTCTACGCTGTGAACACTAGACTGCAGCCCACTGCTTGCCTGACAAGACGATTTATTAGATGGGGTATTCCATCAGAGTTGTAACTGGAAGGTGGATTTTAGAAGTGTTCAGGACTCTGGGCTCAAAAGCATGTCAAAGCTCCAAAGCTGGTCCTGGGGACTCTACTTGAAACCTTGCGGTTTCAATGGTATTATTAAAACATCATTTGTATCCTGTGCTACCAATCCATAGTTTCATGCATAAAAAGTCTACCAGTATCTCAGACCCGGCACACCTAGACAACACGTACAACTGTGCCTATCTGTCCTGGTGGGCATAGGTCATTTAAATTTGATAAAGACCACAGGGGGTAGGCCTGCGAGGGAGGGAAGTTCCATCGCTCTGTGCAGCGGACCTTGAATTGTTCTCATATAGTCAGTCCCCGTAGGGAAATGAAGTGTTTAGGAGGCTTTAATCTGCTCCCCTGCAGCAAGCACAGGGGCTTTTGCAGGCTCAACTCTAAAGTGTTCTCCCTCGCTTAACATTCCACATGCCTCGCTGTCTCCTGGCAGCTTTGCACAGGTTTGTTTGTTTATTTTTTCCTGCAAAATAATGCACTGTGGACGAAAACTTCGGGGTTAGAAATAGGAAGGGGAAAGAAAAGAAAGTAAAGCCATTTGCTCTTTTGTAGGTCTTCCAGTGCAAGACAGGGTACAAGGGAGGCCCCCCGTTTCTGTGTGAACGAATGCCCAGTAAGAAAGGTTCAGAGCGTCCAGCTCCCATATTGCTCTTTTCCTGAAACAGTGATCTGACCCCCGACTGCTGATATAGGCAATGCTTTGGAGTAGCAACTGAGATCTGGGGCAAGCGGTGACATCTCGCTGCCTCTGAGGACAGGCCTTCCAGGACGTGAGCACTGAAACAAAACTGAAACCTTGCAAACTAATTAGCCCCCTTTGTTTTATTTCCCTTGCTGTCTGCATAGTGAAAAGAAAAGGGCTTAACGCGTGTTCTTGCCTTGTATATTTTAATGCTTCCTTCATGACAGAAGACCTTTTAGAAAAGGAAGAGGTCACTTGCAATTATGAAGGGGACTCAAGCTTGTGCATTTCACAGGAACCCGACTGGCCTCCAAGACATTGCTATGGGGTTGCCCTTACACAGCGTTCATTTGGAGACAGCAATATGCTACATCAGGTTAAACTCCAGCATAAAATCCTAACCCTGACCAGGAAGCCCGGGTTCACAATATCCAAAGATGGAAGCCCTACTTTAACTCATTTACCATATATCCCAACATGGCAAATACTAATGGACTGTTGCAGGTGAAGTAATATCAGGCCAACAAATTAGACACAGAAAAAGTGTGTTTGTATGTGGAGGAAACAGTAACCTCACATCGTACAAGTGGATTTTTCACACACAAAAATATGTATTTTGAATGCCTCTTATCAGGCATTTATTGTTGTTGTTGTTGTTGTTTGGCGAGGTAAGTAGTCAGTGCTTTTATTTTGACTGTGGGAATGCTATTGACAGACAAGTCAATTGCTTTCCTTTTACTCTACAGCTCAGTTTTTCCTGGAGTTAGTAATTGCCATGTTTTTTCATTGATTCAAATTCTCTCAGTTTGTAACTTTCTCTTCCATGGGATCAAGCCCTTTATCAGTTTCGTCACCCTGAGTTCCAGTTATCAGGCATTTGTAATGTAAGTAGTCTCCTGGAGGATGTTGGATCACCTCTATTTTCTCAGAAGTTCTAAGGTAGAAGGTGAAGCCAGCAGCATACAAATGGTGGTGACCAGGACATTTGTTCACATGAGTGAGGCTGAACAGGGGTCAGAGAGGACTAAGGAAATACGCAGCACTGTGGGTATGGCTCCCCAACCTGTACTGGTAGGTGGGCTCACTTAGGAAACGCTCGACTATTCTTTGAATTTATGGAGATGGAATTACACAATCACAGGCACCCCTTGGAGATAGCACACGCTCAGTTCCAGGCCACCACAATAAAGCAAATAGTCCAATAAAGCAGGTCACACAAATTGTTTGGTTTCCCAGTGCACATAAGTTATGTTTACTGACTGTCATCTATTAAGTGCGAAATAGCATTACATTGGAAAAAGCAATGTACATCCCTTAATTACAAAATACTTTATTGCCAAAAAAGTATAAGCATCGTCTGAGCCTTCAGCATGTCACAATCTTTTTGCTGGTGGAGGGTCTCACCTCAGTATTGATGGCTGATGACTGATCAACGTGGTGGTTGCTGAAGGCTGGGTGGCAACTTCTTAAAATAAGACAACAATGAAGCTTCCCACATCAATTAACTCTTCCTTTCACAAATGATTTCCCTGTCGCATGCGATGCTGTTTGATAGCACTTATTTACAGTAGAAATTCTTTCAAAATTGGAGTCCATCCCCTCAACTCCTATGTCTGCTTTATCAACTAAGTTTGTGTAATAGTTTAAATATTTTGTCATCATTTTAACAATTTTCACAGCAATAGTAACATCAAAGATCACTGATCACAGATCACCATAACAAATGCAATTAAAGTGAAAAAGTTTGAAATATTTTGAGGATTACCAAAATGTGACACAGGGACATAAAGGGACCTAATACTGTTGGAAAAATGGCACTGATAGACTTGTTCAATGCAGGGTTGACACAAACCTTCAATTTGTAAAAATGCAGTATCTGGAAAGCACAATCAAACAAAGTGCAAAAAAACAAGGTATGCATGTAATTAACATAAAGATTTTACTTTACCCTTAGAGGAAAGTTACCTTGAGAAAAAGTTTTAAATATTTAAATACTTCTTAATCTGTGAATGTTAAAAACTTGTAAAGGACAGTTTGCTTTAGAATTCAAACTTTCAAACACTGCTTCAAAGAGTTAGAATGCTTCATTTCATAATTTATTCCCTCATAAGGCAATAATTTTTATTGAACACTTACTATATTTTAAATACTATTTTAAGTTCTGAAACTTTAAGAAGGAGGATCTTTTTTACCACAGTGAATGGACAAAATATTCAGAAACCCTTTTTTTTGTTTTGTTTTTTTTTTTGGCACTTAGTCACTATTATAAAGGTAAGTAACTTGAGGAAGAGATGCAAAGACTGAAAACATATGAAATCCTTTTACAAGTTTTTGCTTCACAATAACTAGGAAATATTCCCTAGAGATGATAAAGGTGGGGAAACTCAAATAACCTAGCACATTTAAAATTTGCATTTTTTAATGATAGAAGGAATTGAAAAGAAAAATATCTATGCTGACTCAAGTTATTAATTTAACTCTTATGCTGCATTAATGGATTTCAAGTTTTTTTCCAAAATGTGTCAGAAATCCACAAAAAACAAAAAGGTGGTATTTTGACTATTTTATGCATTTAATAATAATTTGAGATGTTTTGTATATAAATGACTTTTTTATGTATAAAAATTTAAGATATATTCATTCAGATATATCCAACCTTCGTGGCAAAAGGATTTAAACAAGAAAAGTTGAAAATGATTGATTTTATCTTTTAAAACATAAAATTAAATTAAAATTAAATGTTTATTTTTATCTTTTAAAATTTTGATCTTGAGTGATAGCATTCAGTAAAAAAGACCCAGCTTCATTAGCAGAAAGGTACACTGTGTGACCCTAACTCACCGCCCAGCTTAGTGGCTGGGAACTGAGCGTATTACAGTCATCTGCAGCTACTGTGTTTCCCCGAAAATAAGATCTAGCCGGACCATCAGCTCTAATGTGGAGCAAATAAGACCGGGTCTTATTTATTATATTATAGTAAAATAAGACCCGGTCCTATTTTACTTTTTGCTGCAAAAGATGCATTCGAGCTGATGGTCAGGCTAGGTCTTATTTTTGGGGAAACATGGCATGTGTCAGAACTGACAAAAGGAGGGTTGGCTGGAGTGACAGTGAGAGGCATTGAGAGCCCATGTAGTTTATAGATAAGAAAGGCCGACAACACTCTCTTCAGTTGGGAGCACTGCTGGCATGCAAAGAACACAAAATGATAGTACTGAAACCATATTCATTTCAGCCAAAAAAAGTTAAAAGTAATCAAAAGGAAAAGAAGGCTTAGTGTTGAGGAGATGATTAGATAAAGAAGAAGCAGTACATATGTACAACGGACTATTACTCGGTCATAAAAAAGAATGAAATGTTACCACTCGTGACAACATGGATGGACCTAGATGGTGTTATGCTGAGTGAAATAAGTCAGACAGAGAAACACAAATACCATATGATTTTATGTATATGTGGAATCTAAAAAACATAATAAATGGACATACAAAACAGAAATAGACTCACAGATACAGAGAATAAACTGATGGTTGCCAGATTGGGGCAGCGGGAGTGGGGGCCTGTGTGAAAAAGGTGAGGGGATTAAATACAAATTGGTAGTTACAAAATAGTTATGGGGATTTAAAGTACAGCATTGGGAATAGAGTCGATAATATTATAATAACTATGTATGGTGCTGGGGGTGCTAGACTTATCAAGGAGGGGATCACTTTGTAAGTTACATAAATGTCTACCCACAATGCTGTACACTTGAAACTGATACAGTATTGAATGTAAACTATAATTGAAAAATATGAAAGTGAAAAAAACAAAAAGGAAAAGAAGACGTCAACCCACCAGAAACGGCGCTTTCCCTGGGTTTAGGGGGCTTATAGCAAATCTTCCTATAGGCTCAGTGTGGCTGTGGAGAGAAGGCGAATGAAACCCCAGTTCAGCTGTTGGCATCATGGGGTTCTTCAGAATGGAGGGGTACACAATTCTGACCTTAGGAAGGATAAGAAAACCACCAAACCTTCTCCTAACTTCAGGTGGCAAGATCACAAACTACATGAGGCGAATGATTTCAAAACATATTGCTTCTGTTGTTTAGGGAGGTGTTAGTCTGCTCAGGCTGCTCACTGTAACCAAACACCACTCATTGGTGGCTTACACAACAGAAATGCATTTTCTCATTTCTGGAGGCTAGAAGTCCATGAACATGGGGCCGTCAGGGCTGATGACAGGGCTCTCCCTTTGTATAGGAGACAGCCCCTCCTTGTGGTGTTCCCACATGGCTTTTGGGGGGAGGGGGGAGAGAGAGAGAGAGAGAGAGAGAGAGAGAGAGAGAGAGAGAGAGAGATCTGGTGTCTCTTCTCACAAGGACACTAATGCTATAGGATCAGGGCCCCACCCTTACACTCTCATTTATTCTCAATTACTTCCTTAGAAGCCCTGTCACCAAACACTGCCACACTGCGGGGTTAGGGCTTCAACATATATGTTTTGGTGGGAGGGGACACAGACATTCAGTCCAAAACAAAGGAATCTTAATAAAATAAATTCTCAGGTAAGATCACCACCCCATGAGTCCTCAATTACCTAATTGCCTTCACAATATAGAGATGGAAAAAATGGAAATGGGCCCTGATGAGTAAGTGTAACTGCATCATGTAATCGAAGCATTGCAACTGCCTACTCCAGCACTTGTTAGCACTCGCTGTGTGTCAAATGTCAGACAGACGAAGAGGAGTAAAGTATGTTCCAAGTCCTTGAAGGGCTTCCCATCGCTCTCCTATCCCCGGGGGCATTCATGCTCAGAGAACATTCTAGTTCCTCCTGCAACCTGCAGTAAAATGGTGTTATTCATTTTGCTTCTTCCCCCCGCCCCCAGGCTTACTTTAAACAAAACCACATGAAACTATGACTCTTTCTGAGAAAGCCAATGTAAGCCGCCCATGCTGAGCCGTGGGTACTGCCCCTCCTTCATCCTTTGCCTGCTACTGTAATGAGGAACCATGTAGTAGCACGTACATTTTTGCAGAATGAGTTTAAAAATTAAGCGATAACTTCAGTCTCTGAACAAATATTTCAAACAAACCTGCATATAGTTATTATAGCGGCAAAGTATCTCCCTGCTGAACATTTTCCTGGTAGGATAACTCTTGATGGTGTTTTGTTTCATTTCGTTTGTTTGTTTGTTTGTTTGTTTGTTTGTTTGACTTTTCTTTGTTACTATTTTGTTTTTCACTACACAAATCTTTTTCTCCCCTTAATGGTCACTCTAGCATCTAAAATATGCATCTTTAACTTATCACAATATATTTACCTTAAAATAATATACCACTACTCATATATTGAAGAATCTTACACTGCCATTTCCCATTTCTCATCTTCTGTGCCATGTATTTTTGTCCTATATTTTAATATGTTAGAAACCCCACAATACATTGTTACTTTTGCTTTAGACAATTGTCTTTTAAAAAGCTATACATTTTTTTAAAAAAATTAACATTTACCCATACATTTATGATCTTTCATATTCTTCATTCTTTTGTGTAGATCCAAGTTTCCTTCTATATTATTTATATTTAGCCCAAAGAGCTTCCCTTAATGTCTCCTGCAGCACAGCTCTGCTAATGACCAATTCTCCCAGCTTTTGTTTGTCTTAAAATCTCATTATTTTACCTTTATTTTCAAAGGTATTATCACAGGATATAGAATTATATTAAAGTCAATTACACTTACTTTTTTTCTGTCAACATTTAAAAAATGTTTCATTGACTTTTGGCTTGCATATTTGGCACTTATTCTTACCTGTACTTCCCTTTACATAATATGATTTTCTTTCTAGCAGATTTCAATATTTTTGACTTTGTCACAGGTTTTCAGAAACTTGACTATGATGTATCTTAGTGTTTATCCTACTTGAGATCTTTCAGTTTCTTGGATCAATGGGTTTATAATTTTGATATTTGGAAATTTTTATGCCATTATTTCTCAAATTATTTTGCACCCCTTTCTCTTTCTTCCTGGGATGACAAATATACATATTATAGGCCACCTAGTATTGTCCCACAGCTCTCTCTCTCTCTCTCTCTCTCTCTCTCTCGCTCTCGCTCTCGCTCTCGCTCTCTTTCTCTCTCTCTGTCTCTCTCTCTCTCTCTCTCTCTAAGCCTTTTTTGCTCTGTGTTTTTGTTTGGATATTTCTATTGTGTTGACTTTAAATTTACTGATCTTTTCTTCCTTAGTGTTTAATCTGCTATTAACCCCATCCAGTGAATTTCTCATTTCACGTTTTGTGTTTTTAAGTTTTATAGTTTCCATCTCTTCCTTTTTATTGTGTTCATTTCTATCTCCATTATGATCATGACTTTCCTTTAAATTCCTGAATATATTTATAGTAACATTTAAAATTCTTTGTCTGCTAATTATATCATCTTTGTCATTTCTGTTGACTGATTTTTCTCCATGCTATGAGTCACATTTTCCTGCTTCTTTAAATGTCTAGTAATTTTTATTAGATGCTATACATTGTGAGAGTTACATTGTTCAATACTTGGATTTTGTGGCCTTTATAGAGAGTGTTGAGTTTTGTTTTAGCAGACAGTTACTTGAAGATTATCCTTATCCTTTGTTTTCAGCTACCTTAGGGTGGGCCTAGAGTAGTCTTTATTGGGAGCTAGTTTAGCCATACTAATAAGGCCTCATCCTCTGGGGTCTCTATTAAATGCTGTGTACATACAACAAAATTGCTTCACTCTGGCTGGTTGCCCCCAAGCTCTGTGTGAGCTCTGGGAAACGTTCAACTTACAACTCACTGGTGGTTATTTTCTTGCCTTGATCACAGAGTTTCCCTCTCTGCATGCACAACTCAATCAAAGTCTCAAGAAAACTCTTGTGAAAGTTTTCTCTCTCTTCCTCCCTTCCTCTCTTTTTTCTTTCTCTTGCTCTCTCTTCTCTGCACTACTCTGCTTTGCAATTCCAGCCTCATGAAGCTACCTGAATTCCAATATCTGTCTAGTCAGCTCAATGAGGCCACACCTCCCTTCCTTGATTCTACCTCTTTATACTACAGTCTGGGAAACTCTGTTAGGCAGCACACTGAGTGACTACATGGCTCACTTTGTTTGTTTCACTTCTCTCCAGTATCACAATCCTGTGGTGCCTGTTGTTTAGTGTCTAAAAAGAATTATTTCATAGATTTTTGTCTAGTTTTCTAAGTGTTGATGGCATGAGTGTAGGTGGATTACTTCAACATGGTCACGACAAGCCTCCTGTTGATTTTTAATATCTAAATTGCATAACTTACCTTGTCTATCAATATAATGTTATCTTGGTAAATCTTTATATAGAAGTATTAGATTTATTATATTTATGTCCTCAAAACTCAAGACAACATATTTAACAAAGCAATATGCAGAAAAGTCTTGAGTACCATTCCATAAACAATTTGTAGAATCATGAACAGTTGTGCTGAAATTCACACCAAGTATCAATAAAAAGGATATAAACTTCAAATGCTGGACCTGAGAGAGGCCATGGAACAGCACGCACACACACACACACACACACAGTGTTACCAAATTAATATTTTGGTGATCTGGAAGTAGTGTTAATCATTTGCATCTTGACATAGTAGTATATTACATATATACTGGGGTGGGGGTTGGGGGGTGGGGTGCCTTTTTTATGTTTTAGGATATTGGCTAGGGATTTTATGTTCACATGTAATGCCACATTTTTTCCCTATTTCAGACAATGGAAAATTGCCATCCAATGAGTGTTTTCAGGCAGATATCTGTTTTTCTGGACAGTATTCCTGACATTAAGCATGCAATGACTGCATTTCCCAATGGCAAAGGCTTTTCCCATAAAAGATTGCAAAACTTCCCAGGGGAGCAAATTCTAATCCTTAGCAAGGCTCAATTACTATCCAAACATCTAGAGAACAGTTTTTTAGGGTCCATTTGAACAAAAGCATCAAGAGATTAGTTGAGGAATATGTGAATCCTGACATTTGAGTCCTGCTGAAAGATGAGTAATTAAAACACTGAAGCAGCCTCACTCCGAGCTGCCTGTAGTAAATAAAAGAAAAAAATTCAAGAGAGAACCTGCAACCTTTGACCTAACGGAGCATTAATAGCATGAGAAGCTCTTATGATGACTACGCATGAAAGGTCCTTACTGCAAAGGAGATAACTGTTTATGAGAGTGTTAAATGAAACATGTGACATATAGTACTAAAACAATAGAAAAATCCAGTAGTGAGGACTGATGACTCATAATTGACAGAATGATTATTTTTGACCAAAATGCATTGGTTTGAGAGGGTTAAATAAGATTGAAACCTTTTAAAACACAGGCACCCAATTTACTAATGATTTGCACCTACACACAAATCAAATTAATTGCACTATTGCTGGAAATATTACAAGTAGAGAGGGAAATTTCACATTCATCAAACCCATTTAAATCCATTTGGAACACTTTTTGAGAGGCATTAAAAAGATTTAGCTGTTTAAGGAGTGAGCAAGGCTATTTGGACACAATTATTTTAAAGTATTAAAACATGCTTCTGATTTCCCTAATTTAATAGCACGATGCCCAGCACCTCTCATATGCAGTGAACCCATCGTACGTTTGACATTAGCCTCAGTTGTTTTATTTTAGCCAAGATTCTGGCATCATAAGAGCCCAGACCACTTTCTCCTTTAAGAAATATATATTATTAGGCCTCTAATTAGAAAGGAATCAAGAAATAAGCTGTCAGCTGAAATTTATGATTCCTTATAAAATGCTAAGGGGCCACAATGGTTCATTTTAAAATGCTGGCTGCCACGAACATTTCCTTTTCTTTTGCTGCAATCACTTAACAAAGAAAAGGCATTTCTGAGCCACAAAAATTACATTGAAGACCTCGCAGGAGTGACGCTCAGTGAAGTACTTTACAGGACAGAATCTAATCATTCTGATGGCATTGGGTGTTAGTCTCACTTTCGCAGCCTCTGCTTTATAGGCCCCTCAAGACTCTTTTGGGGAAAGAAATGCAACCATTTCCCCAAATTTCAATGCCTATTTTAGTGCATTAATAGTCGCATCCAGGTGAGGCTAGGAGGGGGCAAAGTGGATGGGTGAGAGAGGGGAGAGATGCATTCCGCACGGAGCGGGAGAGTTTAACAGCATGCCTGCCATTTCTGTTAATAGAAACCATGCCGTTAGAGCCCCATTCACCCAGTGGACAAGAGCAGTACCCCAGCTTGTCCTATTACAACCTTTCATTAGAGCACAACTACATCCCTGCCTTTCGACACGGTCACACTTTGTGAAAAGAAACACCCAAGGAATCGGGCTGGTGGCGTGGCTCCAGCGTGGACATTGTTTACCTCTGGGTAGAGCCGTTTCTGCGGGTCGTGCCGCCACATGCAGGCGGTGGGACGCAAGTCTGGACATGCAGATCCCTGCCTTTTCAGAAGAGCAGGCTCGAGATTCCTGGTGGGATTAGTTTTGCCGATTGCCTCATTCCATCTGCGTGTACAGAACCACACACAACAGCCATTAACAGAAAGGTTTCCCGTGATGTTCAAATAAAGGGGCTCAGCCTTTTTTTTTTTTTTTTTTTTAGATGTGTGTTTTGAAAATTACATAAATCTGAACAAATCACACAAATGTGCCTACTGTTAGCTACAGAGCTGCCCCTTTGGTGCTTTCTACTTTTCTAAACCTATCGTCCTATTTTCAAGGGTATTTAAATTTTACTTTTAACAATGCCTGTAAGCTTAGCATTACATGGCCCCATAAAATGATGGGACTTTTTTTGTGATGACAGAATGTTAGGCGGAGTTACCATGTCTCTCCATCATCCTGATTTTTAAAGTGTCAAAAGATCCCAGAGTATCCCCTAGACTGCCTTCTGCTCCAACTTCATCCCCAGAGTAAATTTCCTTAGTGAGATGCTTGTTGGGCCGGCCACCAGGCTGCCTTCCAGGAAAACTCCTGACATCTCCATAGTGCTTCAGGCTGTCACCAGTGTCTACTCACACCCAGTCTATTTCCTGCAGTTTGTTGACCTCTGAAAGCAGGGAAGTGTTACTACTCTCTAGATTGGGTCAAACATCATCTTACTGGCAGAGTCAGTGAAGGGGTATTAAGCTGCCCTTCTTTCCAACATCTTCTCTGCCATTGAAGAGCCTACATCATGCCCCATGCCGCAGTTGACCTCAATTCCACTTTGGGACCTTAATTCCACTTTGGGACCTTATGCCCTTATTTTGTCCCCAAGTCTCTATGCCCCCACCCCAAATTCTACTGTCTTGCCAAATTTCAATCTCCCTCCACTAGGGTTTCCAGGTGGGAATTCCCGCCTGTTCTCAGGAATTTTTTCGCTTTCCTGTTCCCGAATCCCGAGATATAAACTGTTTTCTGTTCTCCACGATGAATCATTTACACAAAGTGACGGCCGATACTACCAACCACCTGGGTTCAAGGAGCCAATTTTCCCGATTTCCTGACCAAATTTTCTTGGGATTCAGGAAAGGAAAAGCGAAAAAATTCCCAAGAACGGGTGGGAATTCCCACCTGGAAACCCTAGCCTCCACCAAAGTTTAGTAATCCGCTGTTACACTGAAAGAATCACGGACTTCCAGAGCAGATAAATAAATGAGAGGTAATCTCACTCATGTTTCCCATTTTACAATGAGGAAACTGAAGAGCATATGGTGAACTGAGCTGTGAAGTTCATTAAGCTCCTCAGTGACACAGCTGATCTTGGAAATTCTAACCAAGGATGCTGCCTTCCTTAGGTCCAGGGTGAGTCTTGCTCGGCGAGTATTCATGTTCATATGACAACCTAAGTGTTTAAAGTCAAAGATGTCAGCTTTCCAACAAAAGCAAATGTGTATTTAAACAGCTCCTTGGTGATCTGACTGAAGGAAGGATGAGTGGAGAATTTACAGACACTGAGCCAGGCAGGGTCTTTCCTCTGTGGTCCCCTTTTCGAGGCTGGCGGCCACTTCCCTTGGGACTACTACTGACTGCCGAAAGGAAAAAAAAATTCCCCACCAGGTCCATTGTCACGGGGCCGTCTTCTCCTTTGGGGCAATGCTGTCATGGATTGCCTGCTTCCCTCCACTATCACCTCCAGAATTTCTCCTCAACTCCCTTGACAAAGGCAACGACACCAAAACAAGTCTTGTATGAGGAGTTTGGAAGGACTGAAAAGACCAAGACATTTAGGATGGCTAGACGAAAGGATTCACCAGGGGGAAATTCTCAGTTCTGATGACACCACAAGCCACTGGAGCAGAGGGTGATGACTGCAGCTCTAGAAACACTGGAGTGACTCCCCTGGTCATACTCAGAAAATTCCTGCTCATCCTCAGATGCTTATCCTGATGGAGAACTGCCACATACGATGTGCCCAAGGGCAGTGACCTCCCTGTCACTGGACGTGTTCAGCAGGGTTATGAGAGGAGACCTGCCTTGGAAAGAAGGCTACACGCCATGGCTGCAAGGCCCTGTGGTTTTATGACGGACTTTTCACAGTAGTGATTTTGACTATTGTTATTGACATTGAAAGGGGTCCACATCGGTAGACAGTGCCCCCTTCCTCACCCTATGTAGCCACTTCAGATGTGTGTACTATCTGACACCAATTAAGAGGCTACTGTTTCTGTGGATTTCTTGTTTGGAATCCATGTGGAATCTTCTGTTTTTTATCAGAAGTCAAAGGCAGTCTTCCTCTGTAAGGACCAAAAATGAGCACTTGGTAGGCCAAAATCTATCAGAATATGTCATATTATAATTGTTTTCTTTAATTTATTTTGGAATAAATGGGGAAACAAAATAATGCACAGGTTGATGAGAAACATGATCCTTCCAAAAAGTAAGTATGTTTGCTTTAAAATAATTAAATAATTAATAAAACCACCCAAGGTCCCATGCCAGATACCACAACCAACAAAGAATCGTCCACCTTCACACTACACATCATAAGAGCCTCAATATTTAAGTCATAAGTATATATATATTTAAGACCCAGACACCTGATTTGTAAATACAAATACATATTTTTGTATCCACAGAAACTTATATGTGCAAAAGAAAATCGCACATGCAAAAACACATTGGCTGCTTCCAAAATCTTGGCCCCGAAAGTTAACTATATTTTGCCATCGGCAGACGTTGTTGTTGTTTTTATCTTTGGAGTAGTCGGTATTTTTACACACTTCAGAGACGATCGCTGAAATCATGAATGCTTTTTAAAAAAACAAACTTAAAGGCATCATTTACATTCTGGGTCCCAAACACGGTACCAGTAGGAGCCGGCACTTGAATGAGATGTCCTTAGCTTTCCCTCCCCTAAATAAATGCAGAATGATATGTGATCCACTTCCCCAGCCAGGTCACCTTTGAGAGCCCAGGGATGGCGGTCCCCACTGAATTACTTGCCAGCCCTGGCCAGAGATGTCTGCCCGTGCAAAACCTGTGACAAAGGACTGAAATGACAGCACTCTGACTCACTCCCACATTGTGTTTGTTTAGGAAGGTCCTAGAAATTGTATTTCACCAACCACATTCGCTATCAACACACAATTATCTGGCTTAATCATGTGGAACAGTGGCAAATTCACCTGGGGCTTAAGAACTAATGACATTCTCGTCTGAGCTGCTTTAGTGAAATGGCCTAGCACCTGAAGCAGGAACAGCAAGATTGCTCAAGAAAATTTGGTTTTCTGTTTTCATTTCACAGCATAGGGCCTGTGCTCAAATCAACAAACACCCCTGATTAAATAGCTGCGGTAGTCTGCTTCTTCGCACTCGTGTGCGTGGCTCTGAATGTTCATCGAGCACCCCGACGTTTACAGGAAAAGAATTGTCTGTGACTTGGTGGTGATGCATTGTCTTTCTGATGGGGAAAATAAGCAAATAAATTGGCACTGAATAATTTGGGTACGATTACGGTTATTAGCGTGGACAGGCCCTCTGTGGCTGAAAGCGACTCCGACACAGTTGCCCCAACGCCTCCCTCGCGCACCCAGGTACATTTTCATTTCCTCTTGCCATCCACAGCAAGGGCATTAAGATTCTGCTTACTCCTGAAAAATCCAGCCCCTGCCCTCAGCCTTAACCTCCAGTGTGCAAGGGCTTTGTAGAGCCACTGCTGACTCTGCTGCTAACTCCCAAGGAGGGGAGAGGCCAATTTTCAAAAGCTGGCAGTGGCAAAAAATTGAGTGTTCAGACTTCCAAATGCTTCAAAGAAAGGGTCAGGTGCAGTGTTCCTCCTGAAGGGCTGCAGGAGAAATGGCCTTCATTTATCAGAATAATGATTGATTTGCATTAGTGTGCAAAGGCAGACAGGGAGAGTGCACGGAATTTCAGGTTTCCTTCTTGGTGTGTGTTCCCCACCAAACGTCCTTTTATTTTTACTTTAGTTTTATCCCTCTCATTAGCAAGGGCCATGGGGCTAAAGGTAATAAGCAGAAAGCTTTAACTTTAGCTAAATTACTGGGTGTTACTGCTAGTTCCGATGTTGGGCTTCCTGCATCAGAGCCCAAAAGCCTGCTGCTTAGAGATTTGAGGAGTCCTTAGATTTGCCAGCTGTAAATGTACCTCTGCCTCTAATTCATGGGTCCTCTCCTGTTTTGCCCCTAATCTCACCATTTCTATCACTCATACCACACTCACTACTCCTAGGAATATGCAAGATACAGAAACTGGGATAAAAAGTACTCAGAGCAGAAGCAATAATAATAATGATAGTAGTAAAGAATCAGAGAGAGAGCGAGAAAGAGAGAAAGAGAGAGAAGAGAAGGAAGAGCGAGAGAAAGAAGCAATAAAGCTTAAAAATTAGCATGAGTCTGAAAATCCACTGTCATACTGACTTTGAATATTACATTTAAAAAAAAGAGGTGGCATTTTATACAAAAGTGTTTTGATACTTGATAAACTAAAGGTCTTTTTGATTGAGCTCCGAAATTAACCTGCCTGATGATAAAATGCCTCATGCCACCAACAGCGGTTCTCCACGGCTAAGAGTGGGTAAATGCAGCGCAGTCTTTATACCAGCCAAGTGAAGTGCATACAGTTCCATGGTAGATGCCCGCCAATGTTACTGCTTCAATTGCTATGAGACAAAATGTAATCAACCCTCATTGTCCAGTTCAAATAAAGTTACTACACACTAATCACAAACAGTACACAGCTCCTGGTCATTGGCCAGAAGCAGCAGCTCCTGGCTTCATCACAAAGGGCCAAGATTACAATGGGTTAAGTAAGTAGGCACTTACAGACATGGCACTTTACATATGAAGAACCAGGGCTCAAATTAGTACAAAATCAAATAGCTTGGAGAAGCATGTGTACAACCTGCATTGTACATTTTCAAATGCTTCTATGAAATCTCAGAAATGAAAACCAGTTAGAAAAATCTAAAATCACACTCTTCCAAAATAGTACCCAACCAGAAGCCCCTTACCTTGACAGAGTTCAATGTCTTATTGTTTTTGTATCTACTCTGGTTTTATTCTTCTCCCTAGAATCTCTTCCCCACCAGCCCTTCCATTCACAATGTTGATGGACATCGATCCACCAACCACTATGTGAAAGGGGCCTAAAGTTTAATAAGACAAAACTCTGCCATGAAAGAGACCAGAGTGTGGCTATGGTAGGGATACAGAAAAATACAACTAATATGTTTTATAGCATCCACTATAATTACAGAGACATATGCAAGGGCTTAAGGAGCACAAATGGAAATGACGATATTTTTCTAATGATACAGGAAAGTGCAAAACTTTCCACAGGGGGGAAAAAATTGTATCTGCAGGTCTTAAACTGTCACCAAGGGTTTTATGTTAGTTTCTTGGAAAAAAAAAATGGGAAAATGGCATTCCAAGTGGAAGAAATAGCATTCATTCATTCACCTACTCATGTGTCCCCCTAGTAATAATTAGTACTACTTTAGGTTCTGAAAATGGAGTACTGAGGGAAATGATACAATACCTATTCTCACGAATTGGAAGTCTACTAGGGGAGACATAAAATTGTCAAATGATTCCTTAACCACAAATTATGCTGAGTGGCATGAAGAAAACTAGGGATGTTAGTTCAGAGCAGTGCCAGACCTCTTTGAGTGGGTGGCATGTAAGCTTAGACCTAAGGATGAAACAGAGATCCATGTGCATGAGAGGGGAGAACACTCTAGGGTAAGAGAAAGATCCCCTTCTCAGAGCTGTTACATTGATGCCTAGACCAGTTAAATCCTGACTACCTGTGAAGAGTCCATACCTGTGGCCCCACATGGATGAAACCACATAAATGAGCCCATTTTGTAGAATTTGGATTTTATTATTTTCTCACTATCATGTTTCCCCAAAAATAAGACCTCGATGGACCATCAGCTCTAATGCGTATTTTGGAGAAAAAAATTAATACAAGACTCGGTCTTATTTTAATATAATATAAGACTGGGTATAATATAATATAATATATAATAAATATCAGGTCTTTATAAAATAATATAATATAATATAATATGATATAATACCAGGTCTTATATTAATTTTTGCTACAAAAAATACAGTAGAGCTAGGTCCAGCTAGGTCTTATTTTGGGGGAAACACGGTGGTACTGTGCTACATATGACTATATGCCTTCTCTTCCATGCATTCACTTCTAGATAGATGACCCAAAAAAGGAAAATCTCAAACCTGATAAAAAAAAAAAAAAAAAATCAGTGAGGAAAAAAAGTTTATCTTCTGAAAGCTATGGTTTTCTACTGACATTCCAAACTACTTCTTTCCCTCTTCTACAGCCTTGTGGCAGAAATGTACTTTCTTACTGCCTCAAAGTGAAAAGTTTTCACTATCTACCTCCACAAGTTGAATGATAAATTCCATCTGACCATTCAAACCTACATGAAATACGTCTTAAAACAAACAAACACACAAAAAAAGAACTTTTTCTTGTGTTCCACATTGCACAGTTTTTCAAAAATAATCTCATAAATTCTAATTAAGTAGGATGAAGTGAAAACACCCAAACTAATTCATTACTAAAAGGAACCCCATTACTCTCTAAACTTAGGAGCATATTTGAAGTTGCCAATGGAAAACAGCATTCAGGAGCTATAAGCCAAGAACTGTCAGGTAAATGGAGGGGAGAATTTTAAATTGAAATGGGAAAAATCCAGATTTGCCAAGGTGGAAAACTCAGGAATAAGAATACACAGAAATCTAGACACCACTCAACTGCTGACCAGCTGTGCTGCCAGGTAAAATCCTCCTAAATTCCCTATTTTTCTTGCCTCTTATTGTCCACCAAATATAGGTGGTGCCTAGTATCCCAAACTACTTGGACAATAAGAAAATCAAACGAACTGCCTTTTTTTGTTTTAAATGCTTTTAAAAAGTCATCTAACTAAATACATCTAAGGTCATTAAACTGTCATTTTCAATGAGGTTCCTTAGGTCGTTAAAAGATGGTAACAGAAACTGCATCAGTCTACATGGGAACAAAGACAAGGGAAAGCTTCCTAAGGATAAAAAGAGATATGCACAGAAAATCATACAGAACTGTGAACAAACCCACCCTCAGCTTGCAAATCCTTTTCCTCATAAACTACCTCTAACGGACCCAATATGTATTCCAGAATAACCTCTTACCTTTCACCAAAAAAAAAATCAAAAAAAAAAAAAAAAAATTTGTTTTTCACTTGTTGTGAAACGTTAGTTAACACCAGACTGGCTAAATGTTTTTGGCGAAAGTTTCTGCCCAGGAGATTAAAAGAGTGCATTGCTCCCTGGAGAGGGCTGAGATAGTCCTCCAGGCCCATTCCTGGAGATTCTGATTCAATAGATCATGGAAGGATGCCAAGGATCCATCCATTTAACAAAGACCACAGGTGTTTCCTGCTACCAGGCAAGTTTGAAAGCCACCGCTGTGGTTTTGGTGAGCCACTGAAGAGCTTCCAGCGGGAGCTTGGCATCATCCAATCTACGTTAAAACCAATTTATAAATGCCATCATCTGCAGAGCTTAGTACCTGGAGTCAGACACTGACTTCTTGGAACTGGCTAGAGAGCTGTTAGAAGCAGTACCCAGCGAACCACAGACTGATTGCAACAGAACCTCTGGGGTAGGATCCAGGCCCAGCATTTTTAAATCTCTCCAGGCAATTCTGATGTACAGACAGGTTTGAAGTGATGGAATACTGAGTTTTATTCTCCCTGGCTCCTCACTCAAATGGGGTGACCCACCTATCTGGCTGATAGGCTTTTGCCTTGAATAATGAAAAGACAAAGCTCACTGGATTAGCTCTGCGTATCACTTGCTTTATTTTTCTTCGTAGAATTTATTGCTACCTAACAGTTTAATATACTTTAGTAATATTTAAAACACACACACACACACACACACACAGAGGCAGAGTCTATCTCCCCCTTTTAGAGTACATGTTTCATTAGATCGGGGACTTTGTGAGGAAAAGTAGTGCCTAATATATGCTTATTTTTTGTTATTAAATTGATACTATATGTAGTATCAGTATATTATATATCATATATGTAATACATAGTACATTACATACACACACACAAACACACACACATACACACACACGGTGCCAGAAAAATGTATACAAGTAGACACTTTGATCAACATTGCTCAATCAATAGTTTGCCATCATCAAAAGTGTCTGGACGCTGATGGTAACCACTTTGAGCACCTCTTGTAATTGCAGAAGTCAAACGTGTCTTGTATTCATCTTTTGATATTCGTATATATTGAGTATTATAATTTTAATACAGTTTTCCTTTCTTAAAATGTGTATACAGTTTTTTTGGCACCCTCTGTATATACCTAAAATTGAATAATAACCAAGTCTGGGGGATGAGATTACAGATGACTTTGTACATTTTTTTCTCATCTGTGCTTTTCTGTTTGTGGCAGACACCTCCTAACATTGTTCCAATGAGTCTCACGCCCCAGCAGTCAGACCCTTGTGGAGTCTGCTCACCTTAAAAGTGAGCAAAACTTACTGACTTGCTTCTAACAAATAGAATACAACAGACGTGATAGAATTTCATTCTCGAGACTAGATTTTTAAAAGACTATTGCTTCCATCTTGAGTTCTCTCTTGCTCTTCCTTAGAATGCTTGTCCTGGGGAAGCTGGCTGCCATATTGTGAGGAAGCCATATGGGAGGCTCTTGTGGTGAAGGACCAAGTGCTCTTGAGTGACTTTAGAAACAAATCTGCACTCCTGTCCCCTCCCCTTCCCCAGGAGAGCATCGGATAAGACCACAGTCCTGGCCGTCAGCTTGAGGGCAACATCATGAAAGACCTCAAGTCAGATACACTCAGCTCAGCCATAGATAGGTTCCTGACCTACAGAAACCATCAGATAATAAATGTTATTGCTTAAGCCACTAAATAGTGGAGTAATTTGTTATGTGGCAATAGATAAATAATAAAATGTAGTTAGACCATTTAAAAAACATAAACATATTAACTTGATCATCAAAAAGAGAATTTTGGTCAGTTGGTTTCCTCCTTCCTTGTTTTCTTCCTTTTTTCTCCCTTTCTCTTTTCTAGAAGGAGATGGCTGAGTGGGATTACTGAGAATGCTGGGAATCTAATCGCCGTGGCCTTTGCTGATGCTGTACTTAGATGCCTTATCCTCTTGTTCTGATTTTGATTGGACCCACATTTGTCATTTCCCACTGTAAACTTTTGTTAAAATCTGCACAATTTACACTTTTTAAATAGACAGAATATGTAAAGAAGTGACTCTTCACTCCTGCAAACTCTGTCCTATACACTGGCATCGATCTAACTATAAGCCCAGCCCACCTTTGAAAGCCATCTTTGGAGCAAATAAGTAGAGGAATTTGCACTCTGATTTCTGCCTTGGGAATCCTCCTCATAAAGAGAGCAGCGATTTCTTAACAAGTAACACAATTCATAGATTAGGTTCATCCCAAAATACTAAATAAATATATCTGTTCCTTGTTTTAGTCAGAGACATAAGAATTTAAATTTTAAGGATGAAGAGGAAATGATGGAAAGTGAGAAGGGTGTCATGTGATTAAACATCTAAATGGAGGTATGCAAGCATGTCCCATCACGAACGGCACCAAGCATCACTTCCTGCCCAGAATCTACTGTATATACAGCACTTATCACTGATCCCAGATCCCACATGAAATGTCTGAATCAGGAATAATATGGTAATTTTCACAGTTACAGAGTGGAAAATACTTATAGTGGAGCAGCTGAATGTGTCTTTATTTCACATTCTAAGAATCATGCCACAGGATGGAAGTAAAAGCATTTGAATGAGATGTGGCCAAGCCCCCGAATTCCTGCTTCAGAAGCTAGATAGCTTTCTGATAGAAAATAGCCTCCCTTTTCATCAGGGTTGTTAGCCTATGGTGAGCTTAATTAAAATCAATGGAGAAAAAAATTGAATATTGAGCAGCACTGTTTGGGGCTCACAAAATTTAAATAAGTCAAAATATGAAATACACAAATAACTTTGGGTCATGGCTTTTGTTTAGTGATCACCTTATTGATTCATTGAAAGCCACCTTTCCTCTTTTCCTCTTCTGCTATTGCTCATAGAACTGGGTGTTGGTAAAACCTCTAGTTTTGGAGAAAGAGTTCCTGTACTGCTTCTCTCTGCCCACACCATCCCCACCATCCTGTGACCTTCTGCTCTGTTTCTCCATTAGCAGTTTTGTCACTATCTCTGTTGCTCTTTTTTATTCATATCTACATGGCAAAAAGCATGCCAGCAAGGTGCAGAAAATGCTTGTGTTTTCGATTTCAAATAGGAGGAAAGTGCACATTTCTTCCTTTTACCTCATTTAGGCACAACAGTTCCATTCTATTCATGTGTAATTAGAGGTCATAAAGAAGTTAGCTGAACCACAAGTGCACTCAATTCAATGTAACCGATACTCCTTTATTGCGAAGATATTCATTTAGTAGCAAATGTACAATTTGCAAAAATGGGCAACTTCCTCACCCCTCCCTCTAACCTGGCCTTGTCCCATGTGACTTTGGAGTTCTTCTCATAGAGGCAAAGCCTATTCCGCTACCCCTCCAGTTTTGATTGGGCCAATAAAATGGAGAGGAAGTGTCAGTTGCCAGTCAAGGCCTTAGGAGACTGCATGTTTCCACTTTCTCAGCCTCACAACTCTGCCATTAACAGGAAACACACCCAGACGAGCCTGCTGGAGGATGGGAGACATGGAGCAGAGCCAAACGGCTCTACCTGTCCCTGTAAAGGCCATCCTAGATCACACAGTAGCCAATCCCCAGGCATGTAACCAAGCCCAGCCCAAGCCCGGCTGACCCAAGACATATAAGTAGTAAATGTTGTGTGCCACTGAAGGTTCTGTGGTTTTGATATACAGCATTATAGAGGCAACAGTTAATCAGTACAGCAGAGTTTCAGCATCTACTCTTACTAATATTAAGACCCACCATAAACACAGATTTGGGAAGTAAACTGGCATATAAGCATTGCTAAGGTGTGTGTGTGTGTGTGTGTGTGTGTGTGTGTGTGTGTGTATGAAATAGAAAGAAAGGGCACAGTTGATGTTTCTCCACACGGATGACTGCAGACCATGTTGATTTCTTTAATCTCAAGATGACACTTTGTAACTTGTCCACTTATTCATTCATTTATTCATTCACAAACTTAATAATTATTGAGTGGCTACAGCACACCAGACATTGGGGACATAAAGACAAAAAGGTTGTGGTCACTGGTCTTAAAGAACCTTGTCTCTACTTGATGACATATTGGAAAATATAATAAAGAGAGTGCTGTCTTCTCTCTTGTATAAATTATAAACATGAACCAATGCTGCACTATAGCTTATAGTTATTAGATTTTGTAAATACTATATTCTGTCTAATTTTCTATGGAAACCAAAATGGCTAAAATGCAAAAAAAAAAAAACACACAAAAAAAACACCTCAATTTGTTTATTCCTCAGTCTGTAATGTCACACCTCAAGGTAAGACCCCCTTTAAAATATGAAACTCTTGACATTGGCAGTATGGACAAATAAAATACGCGTCGCTCAGTGGGTGCCAGGGACCTATATTATGTCCTACTGTTGGTTACAGAATTTTCAATATTTCCTTATCCTTTTTCACTCATATGAACTGCAGCTTATAGCAGTGGTAATCATTTCCTGTGTTTGAAAAAGAGATGAAAGCATTCATGGATGAAAGCAAGTTGGATTTAATCTCCTTCTCTCTCATCCAGTGCACTGTACTGATCATTTTCCAAAAAAACAAGACTTAAGCTCATTTTTGTCATGACAAAACTAGTTTCCTAATAATCAGATGGCAATTCCTAGTGTACACAATTCTAATATAATTACCAGGAGGAAATGTAGAGGGGGTTGCAGGTTTGAGATAAAGAAAAGCCTGTGAATTTTGTATTAATGTCTCAGACTCTCTTATTTGTGCAAGTAATCAATCTTTCGGGGAGTAGAATAGTAATTCTTTGTGGAAAAAATGACAAGAGTCAGAGGAAGAAAGAAGATAATCTGAGTTCCATTCGGTACACAGCAGGTCAGCTGTGATTGACAAAGCCCATCACAAAACTACAGCTCACGGAGTAATCCCAGTAGCAGAGTCTCATTTGCAGCCCAAGCAGTGTTAATGACATGTTTAACAGCTGCTTGTTGGAGTTTGGAATCTGCATTAACCCGCAGAGCAGTGAACAGAGAAATGAGGGAAAGTATTGAAATCAAGCCTTCATTATTCTGACAGCCCAGGTGAAAGGGTGCCCAGAGGTTGTGCAGAGGCGGGGAGGAGGGCCTGGGAGGTGGAGGGTTCAATTGCATGTGAGGACCATCTCAGAGATGACGGGTCTGATCAATAAACACGGAGGACTACAAAAGCAAACCGACACGCTCAACTGTGAAACAATGAGGCATGAGGGTCGGGCAATCGGAATGCAGTCCTGGCCTGGGACACCACATATTATGCTGCCATTATACCTGCTGTGGATCAACTCAGTGTTCAACTCCGGTGGAGGTTGTCACATTGGGAAGACCGAGTGATGCCATGTCTTCAGGCTCCTTTACCTCCAGGAATATTACTGATTCAGCCCAGCTCCAAAAGCAAAGGAGTATATGTATCACAGTGCATTTTCTAGACTTCCTAGCCAGTCTTTGCTCCCTTCGCTTAAATGAACTACGAAATGTGTTTTCCTTATATGCAACTCTTTATGATGGCCGTTTGTCCTGTAGAAGTATTATCTCTGGCCTTGGTATTGGCAGAGAGTATCTATTACTAAGGGCAAAGAATGAGGAAACAGAGGAAGTGTCAGGAGAATGGGGACAAATCCCAGGTTCTCTATGCTTTTTTTAAAGTAGCGCAAGGCAGCTCGTGCAAATGCCCCAAGCCTCAACATTCTTATCTGTAAAATGGAATAATAACACTCATCTTACAGGGTTGTTGGAAGGATGAAAGTAAAATGATCAAAGCCCCCAACACAAGTAGACACTTCATAACAGCCCCCATTATTTCTACTGGAGGTGACTATCACAAGCAGCCAATATGGCCAATCCACACAAAGAACCTCGGTGGCATAAATTCACACACACACACATAACCTGCCCTTTGGTAGAAGGCCAACTCTGTGAGACCAGTGCCTTTTTCCTACTTTGTTCACTGATTTATCCCAAATACTTAAAACAGTGGCTGGCACATAATAGCCACTCAGAAAATATTTGTGGGTGACTAAACCTGCTGTAACAATCTGAAGTGTCTCTTGCTATACTGCATTTTGCTTCTATTTAAGTCTTTCTTCATTTATAAAACAAAGAAAGCTGGAATTCTTGACTTATAGGATTTTAGAGCTCATTTCATCAACCCCTTCATTTTGCAAATGACAAACCAACCCAGACCCAGAGAGAGGAAGATGTGCTCTAGGCAAAGTGAGCTGAGGAGCGAAGATTTCACAAGCATATGGTGTATTCCTTTACATCATATATGGGATGCGTTTCCTGTAACCAAAGCAATTGACATTGAATTTCCATGCTCATTTAAGTCATCAAAGTAGGTTTGCTCACAAAGCATTCTTTCCTTAGCTTCAAGTCATTTTACCCTTCAGGTCTTCTATGTCCTCTGGTATAAAATAAGGAGATCTCAGTAGAATCCTTTGTTTTCTGTGTAAATACAAGCTTCCATACACAAGATTTTATATGGAAGATTTGTTTAGGGTCAAAAACAATTTCTCCTGCTTGGTAACAACTTGACCAGATGATCTCTAGGTACCTTCCCTCTTGTCCATTTTGAGAGTGGACAGAGCAAAGTCAATCCATTGAGAAGTCATTCACCAACTTCTACTTCCCAAGGGAGAGGTGTCCCCGTGGAGTAGGGAGAGGGGGAAAGAGGCAAGAAGAAAGAAGGCCAAGAAGAATAAACAGTAAAAGGAAGAACACAATTCTATGGAACTTCCAACTTTTCTAGACCATGTAGTTCTGTATCTGTCACCATATATTCATTCTTCACAAAAATTCTGTATTATAAGCACCAAAGGTATTATTTCCATTCATCCTGCAAGGAAGCTGAAAGACTAGAGGAAATAAGATAACAAGTCACCTCACACAGGTTGCTTCCTTAAGGTAGTTTCTCTTAACATATTTAGAAAACAAGAATGGTCCAATGACTTAAATCTTTGAAGTCCCAAAATACTGTCATCACTCCTTTCCCACAGGTCATGACACATCTGGAACGTCAGAAATCTTCATAGAACTCTGTCATTGCAGCCAACACTACCTGCATTTTTCTAGTTTGCATCTAGGCAGTGAGCGCTCCATTGCAGATACACTAGCTAGTCCTGAAGCCAATAAGCAGTTAATGTAGCAGGAGATATCACACTCAACTCCATTTGTGGCATGCAAATGAAGACAATTAGATATTCCGAAATTCTGAGACATGCCAAGTGTTTAGACCACTGAGTGCCTATTGCTGGTTTTGGAACATTCTGGTGTTCTCCCCTATACCATCACTCCCCAACTGCCCCTCTGCCCCTCTGACCTCAACACCTTCCTTAAATTTTCTTTTTTTTCATTAGGTTCAGGTGTATAAAACAATGCAATAGTTAGACATTTCACCCCCCACAAAGTGATAATGCCCCTCCCCCAATCTATTGCCCCTCTGACGTCATATGTATCTATTACAATTCCACTGACTCTATTCCCTATGCTTTACTCCGTATCCTGTGACTACATATATATATATATATATATGTACATATATATACATATATATGTGTATATATGTATATATATGTATATATATGTGTATATATATATATGTATATAATTTTAGTTGACGTACTATATTATTCAGCTTCAGCTGCAGGTGTACAGCTCAGCGGTCAAGCATTTACACCATCCATGAAGTGGTCTCCCTATAAAATTTTTTAAAACGTCTTCAAATGCAAATGGTTTTAACTCATGTTTCACATATATCTACATATACGTAAGTGTAATCGTAAATATTCATTTTATGCATATATCTACATAAGTGTAATTTAAAATATATGTATGGAGGTCACATACCTCAGTCCTTTTTAAAAACACAATTCAGAGAGCCACCTGTGATGAGGTGGGGAAGTTTTGGGGTCTCCCTTGTTTCCCCCCCTACTCTAAGATAGTGTTCCCCATTAATTATGGCTTATCTCGACATCTCCCACTCTCAGCCCTAAAGTGTAAAGCCCTTCTTTTTTCTCCCCCCACTTGGTAGTAACACTAATAATATATACAGATTACCCAACACTTGAATGTGTCAAGAACCACATTGGATGTTTTATAAATATTATCTCTTATAATCCTCACCAAAGTGAGAGAGTTGCTTGTATCATCTATCTTTTATAAGGAGAAACTAAAGTTTAGAGGCTATATACCAGGTGTGATCACAAAATATGGCGAACGTTTAAATTTAAAAAAATTATTGAACAGACATTGCCATTATCCCCTCAAAATACTCCCCCTTGTTTCAAACACACTTATCCCATCGTTCTTGCCACTTTCTGAAGCAGGTCTGGAAGTCCTCTTTCATGAGTGTCTTTAGTTGTACTGTCATGGCTGCCTTGATGTCCTGAATCATTTTGGCTTTGGGGAAGAGACAGAAGTCACACGGTGCTAGATCCAGTGAATAAGGTGGATGAGAACACACTGTAATGTTTTTATTTGACAGAAATTACCATATACCAGAAGTGATGTGTGACACGGAGCGTTGTCATGATAGAAGACAAAGTAAAGATAATGAAAAAGGACTTCCAGAACTTCTTCAGAAAGTGGCAAGAACCAAGGAGTAAGTGTGTTTGAAGCAAGGGGGAGTATTTTAAGGGGGATTAATGACAATGTGTCTTTTACTGTAATCATTTTTTTTTTAATTTGAACATTTACCGTGTGATTTGATCACACTGCTTAAATGTCTAAGGACACATAGATACTAAGGGAAAGGATTAGTATTCAAACCTAGGACTAATGCGCCCTAAAGCTCATATTAGTCATTAAACTGTGTGCCCTGTGCCTCACTTTCTCAGGATCTTCCTATGGATGAATGTAATCGCAGTTCATTTGACAAGTGTGTATTGGATGTCTCCTCTCTGTCAGGCACTCTTTGGGGCATGCCGGATCCAGCAGTGAATGAAGCTGACAAAAACCCCTGCCTTCATGGAGCTCACACTCTAGTGGGGGAGACCAACAGTAGAGATGATGAGTAATCAGACACATTCTTGTTTCATAGATGAATACAGTTGAATCTATTACAAAGTGGGAGACAGTTGCCTTTCCACTTGACCCCTTGGAAGCCCCACGCCTGGTTAAAGAGAATGGCTTTAAAGGGAGCAGGGATGGGAGGCCCACTGGCAGGCAGGCTGTGGGCCTACCAAAAATAATGCACTGACTTGAGAAGTTTGGAAATCACGCTTGTTAAGTACTTAAGTCCATGGAGTCCTAAGAACTCAGTGTCAGATGAGAATTTTGCAGCATTTTGAAGGGTACAGGCTTGCTTAGGATAAAGATTATATAAATGATGGATACTGTCAAGACTCTCGTAAGGTAAGTCAGTATATGCTGACGACAGCAAATAGGAGGTGAAATGGGCCCTAGGGTCCGCCCAAGGGAGTTGAGGGGACCTGGTGATGCACCTGGTTAAAGGAATACAGGGCACTTTTGCCTATGAGACACATTAAGAACAGAGACGTGACCCAAGCCTTTTTACAAAAATAAAATAAAATTCAAGATGTAATTTACCTTATTACCTTATTCCATTCCTTTCATTACTAATAGATTCTTTTAAAAAAATACTTTGTTCAAGATTTGATGCTTTGATAGTTACTTTAACATAATGAAATTGATTCAAAAAAGATGCTTTGATAGTTACTTTAATATAATGAAATTGATTCAGGCTGACCCAGGGAGTTATTTTCCACGTGCAGCTATGAGGGCCCACCAGGGATGGCCACAGGGCATGCTTACATGCATAAGTGATGGTGAACTGCTAGCATTCTCATGTATAGTATTATTTAATATTTCTTTCTGAAGTTCAAAATAGAAAAAAAATGTTTAATTTCTTATCACAATAACATTTTCTCAAAAAGTTGGGGGAAAACAAACTTCACATCTTGACCACATTCTTATTAAATTATAAAAGTTCTTGATACTCTCTTCACAGTGACAAAATAAAACTCACCATGAGATATTAGCAGAGAGAGAGAGAGAGAGAGAGAGAGAGAGAGAAAGAGATCCTATATGCCTGAAAACAAATCAGTTCTTTCAGCCCAAACCCCCCCCCTCCCAGGTGGAGTTTTAGGATCCTTTTAGGTAGTTGTGGTACCAAGTAGTGCTATTAACCGGATACCATCCAGCTCTCTGCCTTCCAGGAGCACAGTAGGGTTTCACGTCCTTACCTGCTTTGAAGTAAGCTGTGGCTATGTGACCATCTTCAGCCAATGAAATTTAAGCAGAATGTTACTTCCAGACAGAAGCTTTAAAAATGTATATGATTCACCATCTTCCCAGACCTCTGCTGCACTGATCCTGAAAGTAAATTTAGAGAAGGTATCTGAGAGACTGACTGACTGCGGTGAGCACAGCCCCCTTACTGGCCCACAATGGGCATACGACAGAAGGAAGACAGAATCTTTTGATGGATTAAGTCACGAAAATGTGAGGGTTATTTGTTACCATGGCACGCCCTCGCCCATCCTGACTGATTCAGCTCAGAAGTGCCACAAACCCTCTAAGTCCAGAAGCTGACATTTATGTGTTAAGATGCTGTCTGACTTACAATTTCATTGCCAGCTTTATTTCTCTACTGTAGAGTTTGCTCAGATGAACAGTTGGTGCATAGACTGTGTAGCCCTCAAAGTACTGATTCAGAAAGCTCATTTTAAATCTTACTTTAATAGACCAGCTATGTGCTCCCGAGTCCCACTTCAGCCTTCCACCCACGAGCCATGGATATTGCAGCAATTCACATTTGATCATTTCTTTCCACATCAGACAGCAACCAAATAATTACAATGAAGGTAATCTTGCATGCTGCCTCCTCCCCTTCTAATATCTTATTGTAGAGAAATAGGGAGAATGGAAGCAGAAAAAAACTGTAGGCAGCTGACACTTTGCGTGAAGCTCAGCAGATTGGATTTAAAATCCATGGGTTTTAGGAACATAATTCCTGAATATTAATAAATGTAAGCCCTGATTTCCACTCTTTCTATATAGCTCAATAAAATAGAGAGAAGTTGTGTATTAGCGTGAACATTTAGCTCTCTCATAACAGATATATACAACATATGAATCTCCTGCCTGCCCCCTTCCTCCTTCTTCTGGTCCAGAATTTCCCCAGATATTGCTTGTGATGAGCCTGTGGCCTCTGTCAGACTCTGGAGGAGCAGCAAGGTGGCTGAACCCTGACTTGAGAAAAGGAAATATGCACCTGATATTAAATGAGCCTTTTCCTGTGGGCCTGGTGGAGACCCCAAAGGAGAAGACTGTATGGAGACAACAGCTCCTTTATTCTCAAGAGTAGCCACATCATCTGCATGTGTTCTATTCCTGCTCTAACACACAGGCCACACATTGGGCCATTTAAACAGCACAAATTTATTAGTATCTCATAGTTCTGTCCTTCATAAGTCCAGGCAAGCTAGATGATTTTCTGCTCAGGTCTCTCAAGGATAACATGAAGATGTCAGCAGGCCTGGGCTCGTGTGCAGGAGATCTGGGGAAGAATCTGCTTCCAGATCATTCAGGGGGCTGGCAGAATTCAGCCAGAGCACTTGTAGGACGGAGGTCCCCATTTCCTTGTTGGTTGCCAATAGAAGTCATCTCAGCTTCTACAGGCCACTGTCATTCTGTGGCTAGTGGCTCCCTTTGTCTTCAACACCAGCAACAATAGGTTGAATCCTTCTTACACTTTGAATCTCTTTGACTCCATCTTCTACCTCATGTCTCCCTCCTCTAGCCAGAAAACGTTATCTCCTTTTAAGGGCTCATGTGATTAGATCAGATACACTGGATACACCAGGATCATGTCCCTAACGTAAGGCCTATAACCTTAATTATAATCTGTAAAGTCCTTTTAGCCAGATACAGTAAATATTCACAGGTCTAGGAATTAGGCCAGGGACATCATTGCTGGGCCATTCAGCCAGTACCACACCACCTGTGTTTGTAAGCTTGGGCTGCTCTAACAAAGTACCATAAACTGAAAGGCTTAGAAACAGCATAAATTTATTTCTCACAGTTCTGAAGGCTGGAAGTTTGAGATCAGGGTATCAACATGGTCGGGTTCTCATGAGAACCCTCTTCCAGGTTGCAGACTGATGACTTCTACTTGTATCCTCACATGGCGGAAAGAGAGTGAGCTAGCTCTCTGGCCTCTTCCAATAAGGGCACTGATCCCATTCAGGAGGGATACAACCTCATGAATTAATTCCCTTCCAAAGGCCCAACCTTTGGGATTAGATTTCCACATGCGAATTTTGGGGAGATACAAACATTCAGCTCATAATACCATCTATGTCTTGCTAAGCTAAGGGATGGCCAAACTCTACTTCTGTGGCGTCTTTACCAATGAACGTACACTTACCTATATATGGGAGGACTAGAAACTGATTGGAGAAGCGAGGGTGTGAAGAGATAGAGAGGTTCACTTGAAGAGATAGAGACTGATTTGTATCTATAGGGAAGAGGAGTGTTTTGCTGCCTTAGGGGAGGACATGGAGGGATGTTTATAACATCCCAAAGCAAGTGAAGGGACTTTGTGGCATGAGAATATTTGGAGGAAATTGACCTATGCCCCTGGAGTTTGAGGGGCAGAGAGACCATGTCCCAGAAAGATCTGATGGCAAGAGGATGCGTATGACCGCAGAGTCATGAACAAAGGCTGCAGTGAGAGGCACTTGAACTTCTAATGTTGGGCAGATCATGGAGGCCTGATGGTTCTCCAAGGCCTGCCATGTGCAGCTCCTCAGCAGAAAGAGGCTATAAGCCAAAGGGAAAGCCGAAGTGTCTTTAACATTTGAGAAAGAAAACACAGTGGCTAAGTGGGTCAACAGTGGTGTGATGGTTCATTTTATGCTTCAACCTGATGGGCTCACTGGGTGACCAGATTCAACACTATTTCTGAGTGTGTCTGTGAGAGTGTTTCTGGAAGAGATTAGCATTTGACTCATCAAACTGAGTGGAACACATTGCTCTCTCTAATGAGGGTTGGCATCATTTAATCCCTTGAGGACCTGAATAGGACAAATAGTGGGGAATGGAAGGATTTATTCCCTTCCTGCCTGCTCACTTGAGCTGGGACTTTGGTCTGCTCCTGCCCTTGGACTTGGACTTACATCATCTGCTCCCCTGGTTCTCAGGACTTTGCACTAGGCTGAAATTACACCACTGGCTTTCCTGGGTGTCTAGCTTGCATACCTCAAACCATGGGACTTCTCAGCCTTCTAAGTGCTGTGAGCCAATCCCTCTGAATAAATCCCCATATCACTATCTCTGTCTGTACCTATCGATATACATCCTATTGGTCTGCTCCTGTAGAGAACACTGACTAATACAGATTTGTAGGAACTCACTGCGTGAGTTCTGCAAAGAGCCCATAATGTGTCCTATGAGAGAAAATTCCAGCATTTGACCTCTACCACCCAGTGGATACCACAGTCCAATAGCAAATCCCAAGCCAAGCGAGAACTTAATCCTTAGCCTCACAGCTCTCCTCTCCATGCCAACTCTGGAGGAGCTAGAGGAAGCAATATAGTGCAGAAGTTTCGAAAAGCAAAGAGAAATGAAGTAAAACAAGCCACCTTTCCTCTACACTGAGGTTTAAAGCTTGGTTCCAGCTTGAGTGGGGGACAGAGAAGAAGCTTCTCCCTGAACAACAGGTTCAAGTTTTGATGTGGGTGAGATTTAGGTCTGAGGACTGGGTGCTAATATGGAGAAGTGAAGAGAAGAGGTGTGAGCCCTGCTTGATTTGTTACCCAGCATCAAGGAAGAAAACACTCTCAGAAGATGTTTGAAGTAGTGGTAAGGGATAGAGAAGTCGTTTCCTGCTTGCTTCCCAAGTCCAATCCATTCGATACACTAGCTACATTATGTTTCTTTCATGATAAATAGAGATATCAAAATACAGTCAATCCCATATTTGAATTTCATCTGATATATAGTGTGTATATATATATATATATATATATATATATATATATATATTTGTTGTTGTTGTTTTTATGGGACACACCTTTGGAAAATAGGTACCAGAAACAAATTCTGGTATATTTCTTCCACATACATGTTTATACAAGATCTGACACTTAAGTTTGCAAACTACTTGCAATAATGTTGCTAACTTTTTTTGATATCAAAGGGATTATTCATTATGAATTTGTACCAACTGGACAAACAGTTAATCAAGTTTACCATTTGGAAGTGCTGAAAAGGCTGCATGAAAAAGTTAGACGACCTGAACTTTTCGCCAACAATTCATGGCTCTTGCATCACGACAATGCACCAGCTCACACGGCACTGTCTGTGAGGGAGTTTTTAGCCAGGAAACAAATAACTGTATTGGAACACCCTCCCTACTCACCTGATCTGGCCCCCAATGACTTCTTTCTTTACCCATAGATAAAGGAAATATTGAAAGGAAGACATTTTGATGACATTCAGGACATCAAGGGTAATACGATGACAGCTGTGATGGCCATTCCAGAAAAAGAGTTCCAAAACTGCTTTGAAGCATGGACTAGACGCTGGCATAGGTGCATTGCTTCCCAAGGGGAGTACTTTGAAGGTGACTGCAATGAGGTATGAAGTCCTTTTCTAGGGTGAATTCGTGAACTTAAATTATCAGACCTCATATTTCAGTCCAGGTTCAACTCCATGAAGGAACTCTTGAAAAATAATGGTTGGAATACATCTAGTATTCGTAAATGTTTGGCTGTGTTCAAGACAGGAGCTCTAACTTGTGCCTTCATGAGTTACTATAATCTAGTGCCTTTTTCTTTTTGAAGATACTGAGAAAGGAAGCAAAAGTTGTGGGACTGTGAATTCTCTAAGTAATACCTAATCTCTCTCATCCTCAACTTACTTTTTAATCAGTAAAATAGGGACATTAATGTTGAGCTTACAGGAAGGCTGTCAGGATTGAATGACATAAAATAACATTAATAAAGAATCGAACACAGTATATGGTGGTGCTCAAGGAACGACAGTTATAACACATAGAATCTCTACTTGGATATAGATGTAGATATTTTGGTGCTATAGTTGCAATGCAGGCAAATTGAAAGCTAATTCTTTCCACAGCTTATTAAATGCCTAGCTGTTGGGAATACAAGGTTGAAGAGATACGGACTCTACTGCAGGACATAGAGATATCTAATTTATTCTGAAGAAATAGGCAGAGCATATATGTTTCATTCACTACGGGAGACAGGCATATAAACTGGCCACCCAATGCAGTATGACGGTCAGCATGATACAAAGGTGCAAACTACTCAAACTCACAGATAAATGAATGACTAAATTATATGGGACATCGACAAAGCAGTGAATGGGTTAAAAAGAAAAAAAAGGTATCCCAGAGGGAAAGTTTGCATGGAATCTTAAAGGACATTGACCAGGGGGACACATGGGGAGCCAAACCATCACCTGTATGTGACATAGCTAGTTACTGTCTAGAAGGCTATATTATCGTGTTTCCCTGAAAATAAGACCTAGCAGGACAATCAGCTCGAATGCGTCTTTTCGAGCAAAAATTAATATAAGACCTGGTGTTATGTTATGTTATGTTATGTTATGTTATGTTATGTTATGTTATGTTATGTTATGTTATGTTATGTTATGTTACATTATATTATATAAGAATTGGTCTTATATTATCGTAAAATAAGACCAGGTCTTATATTAATTTTTGCTCCAAAAGATGCATTAGAGCTGATTGTCTGGCTAGGTCTTATTTTCAGGGAAACACGGTAGCATTGTGGGAGATAAAGGGGATTGATGGTATTGCATTTCTTTGTTTGGACTCTTGACCAAGCTAGAGAAAAATCTTCTAATTAGATTATATTTGGATGCCAAAACACTACTTGAAACAGACTGATCAGATTGAGCCCAAAGAAATGTTAGGAAGACATGCCTAAATGGTGCTCTACTACAGACCATGTCATGGCATGTTGTTCCTCCAAACTTTCCCAGTGAATGACCCCCGTGCCCTGTACAGGGAGAACACTGTCCCCTCCACAGAGATGGTCTGTAGTTGTTCCTTCTGGCACACGTCCCAGCAGGTTCTGTAGCAGCACCCCCTGACTTAATTTGTCCTGCTGAGTTCTGTACACTTTACCTCAAGTCCAAATAATATGTGGGTCAAGATATACTTCCAGGGTATACCACAGGAACTAATAACTCATAGGCATCCCATTAGTAATTAACTATTTGTGCAAAGTTGCTTTCCCTCCTTTACTTTCAGCTACCAAGTGGGAGAGTTTTTCATTTGAGGCAGTCCACCAACAAAGTAGTCATTGACCTTCTGCCTTCCCCTGAATTAGATGGCTTTTCCCTCACCCAAGGGGCTGTTTGCTAATTACACAGAAACTAGAAGAGAATTATTTGTCCCCTTAGCTTATTTATCTTTACAGGATAAGTAAGATACTGGCTATGTTCTAGAAAAAGCTACATTACTAACAATTGCTTTTTAGGTTAACTAAGGTAGATTGTACTACTATTCAAAATAATCACCAGTTTTTCCTATGGGGAGATTATACATCTTCAACCGATTGACATCAGGTTTAGCCATGTTAATTAGAATACCCTTCCCTACAAAAGGATTATATATTCCTGCTCCACTGACACTAGTCTTGGCTACATGACTTCCTTTGGCCAATGAAATGTGAGTGGAAGCAGCATGTGACATTTCTGAGCAAAAGCTTTTTAAAAACTCACAGATGACTTTGTCATGTTCATTTTTCCCTCTACCATGAAACTGTCAATGTTCCCAAGAGGAACTGTGCTTTTACCTTGAGTCCAAGAAATATGACTGACCACTGATGGCTGGGGGATGCTTGTTACCATCACCTAACTTAGCCTAAGCTGACTGATACAATGCCTATCCTGAGGTTAGCTCTTAGTCTGGTGATGACTTAAAAAATTAAATTTTTGTAATAAGTATCTCACCAAGGATGTGCAGTACTAATTTAATCAAATTTTATAACCTGACTTACAGAAAAGGAATTTCTAGGTATATACCTGCTATTTGATATTGCTAGTTGATACTATCAATGAGCTGCAGCCTATCCTCCTAGGACCTCTGAAGAGCAGAATAAAGTAGTTCAATTCTGAAAGTCACAGCAAGTTAGGCCCTTCAGCTACTCCATCAGTCAAATTTTGTCATGTTTACATTCAGCTAAAAACGATTCAAAATTCAGATACTATAATTGCCTTCCCACAATGCACTGGAGTCTTCATGGAATGCGAATGATGCAAAGGAAGGCATATACCCTGCTTTAAGTTTCTGTTTTGTCTACACTGTTTCAAAGAATCTCTTTGCATTATGTTTAAATTATTACCAAGAGGAGAAAGATGCTGTTACTTCCACTTAAATGTATACACCCCCTTTTTAAATATATAAAACTCCCTTTTAGGCATAACTACCCGAAAGTAGCAATCCACTGTTCAGACAGTGAGGCTATTACTGTTTTAATCCTGTCTAATTCAACAAGTCCCAAGGGCATAAGTTCTATAACACTGAGCAATTAAAACACTCAAACACAAACCAAAAAAGATTAAATACATCTCTGAATGGAAGAGGTTTTTAAAGGAATTTCATTTATTCATATATCTAGAATGTATATCTGTAACCATAGCTGTATAAAATCAATTTTTTTCAAGTTTATAAAATTTAAATTATAATTGCTTATGTAGTATCTATTCTATTGCATTTTGAAGGATTACAAAGACCGAAGACATTTCTGTTGTTTTTATCCCCCCCTCCCCCCCTTAGAATACGTTCTTACTTATCCTTCAGGCTTGGGGAAGAAAGTCAGTGACTTTAGAAACATTTCTATGTGTCCACCAAAGAGAATGGAACTCACAGAGTTTGGCCACAAGAAGGTGACAGACAGCTGTACAGACAATGTTTGAGTCTTAAACTCTTAAAGGTTTTCAACTAAATCTTTAGTTTTTGACTAAATCAATGACCAATATGAATTCACCCTTTACCTGAAAAATTACCAATGAGTTGGCCAGAAGTTACAGGAAATTCTTTTGATGTTTTTAATTCCGTAATTAGAATTGTCTTTCTTTCCATTTCCTTTGAGTTCTTTTTCAATTTGAAGTGCAAATTAACCATAATTTATTCCTTTATGTATCCAAAAGTCTTCATTATGAAATATCCTGTTACGCAAATCCTGACTGTCACTTAGCAGTTACAAGGTGTGATCTTGATCAAGTTTCTTTACTTGTTTGGGTCTCTTATCAGTAATATGGAGCTAATAGCAGCCCCCTAGTAAAATGGTAGTGACAAGAGAAAAAGTCATGTATAGCACTTAGCCTGGTGCCTGGCACATTGTAAATAAATATTAGCTTTCATTATTATTATCATTGTGGTGGTTTTATTGCTGTTGCTATTTTTATTCATATTTATTCCTAATAATTATCCCTCAGGTGTTTCAAAGAGAAAGCAGAGAATTGAAAGTGTGGAGAAAACATATACTTCATTCACCCTTAGCCACGGTAAAATCACTCTTAGGCAACAGAATACTTGTCTAGTAGTGTCTGCTGTGTACTTTCCTGAGCTCTCCTAGTCATTGTTCCTTTTACAGAAGAAAGCACTAAACCTAAGGTAGGTGAGGCATACTGCCAAAATCAACAAAAGTCTTGAATGAGGGAGCAAGACTTGGAATCCTTGCCTCCAAAATGTCAGCCTTTTTTCAATCATAACAGTTTCCAGTCAAACTTTTACTAATGAGGACAAAAAACGGGCCACAGGTTAAACCTGACAAGGTCAGGAAACTGAAAATAACCACATAAGATGGCATGAACATAAAAAATAAGTTCATAACTAAGGTGGGCCATGGCGGGAAGTCACATCTTTAGCCTGAAGCTTCCTTCATAAAGTCAGTCTTCACCTTAAGTGAGCCTGTCTGTTGTCTTTTTGCACCTAAGATGACATCCTTGGAATGTCAGTAATCTCTGTTTACAGCACCAGAGCATGAAAGTACAGAATCCCTCATTATTATTCTTGTCCCTTGATTAACATCTCTATGAGAACCATTAACTATCCTGTACCCACCTATGTGAAAGAAGTACCTGTCTCTCCAATTTACTTTTATCCAATCCCAGAGACTTCCCCGCTTTGCTTTCTCCCACCCCCTTAATCTACCACCAGTGGGTTTCATGTAACCCTCCTCTTTTGATTCTAATGTATAGAATAAACTGCAAACCGCCATTTCGTGGAGCATTTTCTCAATCTGTTGAGATTTTGCTTCCTGGTAATTTTCATCAGTTTGGCTCAAATAAACTCTTATAAGTTTTCTCTTAGGCTGCATGCTTTTCATTGACACTAAAGAAATACAAGAAAGGGTAGTATAATCTAGTTTGAGATTTTGTTTTTTAAGGCCTATTTGTCATGTAGTCAACATTTTCATAGTTGTTAATTGAAAGGAGGGACAAAGAAAAGGAATAACATGAAATAGAAGGTCTCTATTGCATATATCCTATGATGTCATATAGAATTAGGGAATAATATTATAGAAATATGGAATATTCCCATAAAGATAATAATAACACTGATGACACTGATGTTTGTCATTTTGCAAAAAGTTAAAATCAAGGACTATTTCTTTCAAATCCTGAAACTAACCATTTTTAAAATCATTTAAAAATTGCCACTGATATTCAGTCTGCTTATAGCTTTTCAGAAGAGAATGGAGCTCTGTGTTCTCTTGAAGCCTCTTTTCACACTGCTTGTTGCATGAACGGCTAATGTGGACTAATTATTCTCTTCCAGTCTCTATAAATGTGCACTGTCCCAAAAGGGTAAAATAAAAAAGCAAATTTAGTTACATATAAAAGCAATGGCATCAAAAGTAAAAAGAATAATGTCCACAGAACAGGAATAAAAATAAATAACGAATTTCTAACTGGCAGCAGCAAAACACAAACAAGAACTTCGGTGAGGAAATCATCAGCAACAGAATGAAGCATCCTACCTGTACCTCTCCACTCTGATAAGGTGGGTGTGGCCACAGATTTTCAAGGCTGCTCATCCAACTGATGCTCCAAACCATTCCTTTCCCTTCCTCTTAGCTAAATATCTTCTAGGTCAGAAACATCTAAAAAAACACTGAGCATCACGATAGTCCCACAATTTTGCATTAAACACTAAAGTGGTGGAATACTTTCTGGCCATCACTTCCTTACCTGAAAAACAAAGAGAATGGCAATTGAATTTGGTCTTGAGTGGATTGGTGGTGGCGGAAAGAAATACTCCGTTATGACTTAACCACCTGATAATAATTCCTTGATAATATGCACCTTTGTTACTAAAATATAAACAGAAATCTGTGGCAATGGAAAGTTTTTGCAGTTGCTGCTGTTTTTTAAGGAGTTTCAAGGGGTCAAAGTTCTCTGGTTGAGAAAAAGGAATTTTCAGCAGTAGTTCATTTACATAGCTTGGGAAGGTCAAAGTTATAGGCATTCTTAATTACACGCTAAAGCACTGAGCCTAGGGCATGGCGAGAGACATGGTTTTAGGTTTGATTGCTAAAACTACCTAGATTGGACTAAACTTAACCCTTACAATGTTTCCACTTACCTTTTTGGATGACCTGAATAGTGTTCCCCCCTCAAAAGTCGCATAGTGAGGTCCTAATCCCGGAACCCAGAATAGTCTCTTTAAACATATAATTAAGTTACAATGAGGTCATTAGGGTGGGCCCTAACCCAATATGACAAGTATCCTTATAAGAAGAGGAGATTAGGACACAGATACACACAGAGGGACAACCATGTGATGACACTGGGAGAAGATGGCCATCCAAGCCACGGAGCGGCCTCAAAAGAAACCAACCCTGCGGACACCTTGCCTTGGACTTCTAGACTCTAGGACTGTGAGAAAATAAATTTCTGTTTTTTAAGCCAGCCAGTCTACGGTACATTGTTATGGCAGCCCTAGCCAACTAATACACCCTTTTTCAGCAATTCCAGTAGAAGAATATTTTCTTAACCCAAATCCCTAAAGCTAACATTTATCTGAATGCTCACAACGTGATAAGAGCACCACACTGGACATCCATAAAACGGGGATATTAATCATGCCTGCCTGGCTGTAGTGAGGACTGAATTAAATATTCAATTTCAGTTGGTGGGTTATCATTATCACCCTTAAATCTCTACCTCAGTCCTGCCAGGTATTTTTATCCCCATTTTACAGATGACAATAACAAGGCCCAGATCCTCCTGACAAAACCAACAGGCAAACTGATACTCAGACTCTCCCAAGTATTTAAATAATTAAGCAACAACTCGGTAAATCACAGAGGTCACTGAGGCCTAGAGGAAGCCAAGAGATTGGGACGGGAAGAGGTTGATGACCTGCTCAGGGCCGACAGCCCAGTAGGTGGCGAGTGGGTATTAGATAAAGTCTGATTCCAGAGCTCCTGGACTTAACCATCACAACTTATTCCTTCCTTGTGTGAGCCTTAGACTGACACCCATGGTGAGCCTCGGCCCTGAGGAATCATTGGTGGGATGCAGGACACGAGAGTTTATGATGTTTAAAACTTGAACCTGGATTTCTACTTACCTTAATTTAAGCCATTCATGTTTTTGTTTGTTTGTTTGTTTTAGTAGTACTGGTCCCTTTTTTTCTTTTTTCATATTTACCTATTGGATGAATGAGTTTGGACTTCTTATTTTAGTCTTACCTATTTCAAACTTTGTTATCACTGTAGCTAGCTCTGCTCTATTCCTATTTAACACATGAGTTTTCACATATGGAATTAGAAAATTAGACAATGACTTTGCCCTGGAAAAGCCCCATCATGTCTGCCATGAACCTGGACAAGACTCCCTTGATAGGCAGAGGAAATTCCCAGTCTTGTCTCTAACATTCAGACCCTGCCTATTATGAAGCAGAGCCCATCCACAGAGCAGACCCAGAGAACATCCATGTAGGAGGAAAACCCCGTTGCAGGCTGTTTACACAGCACCACTCACTTCCACCTGTTCTGACTTCAGGTATCAGCCTGACTCCAAAAGCTGCACCCAATTTCTTTACTTCCAGACCTTCTCCTTCTCTTGGCATCTGCCATTCTTCAAAGGGAGGTATCTGGAAATACACATTTCCTCACTGGCTTCTGTGTTTTTGTTTGTTTGTTTTTCACATTTTCCAGAACCAGTTACTTTAGAATTACGTTCAATTAGGAACCAGAACTAAAGCATGCCTCTGATCGTGTTATTGCCCAGGCTGGATACTGAATTCCAAAAGCAAAGGAGCAGGAGAGGAGTAAGAGGCGCTGTCAGTGTCTCAGGACTCGCCTGACAGTTAGTGAGCTCACTGATCACCCTGAATGGTGACATCAACTTGGAGACGTTTGCGTATGCGCAGCCTAAGTCCTCTGGAACGTTAGGCTGACATTTGCTCTGACCTCTAACTTCAAATTTGGTTCGTTTAAAATGCAAACAACAGAATTAACAAAGTGCATTTCCAATCTGTTGGGATAAGTGTTCGAAAGATGAAGTGACCTGAGAATCACAACAAGCGGAAAATTTTAAGTATCTATCTGAGTAGGTCAGTTTAAGAATAATTCTTCTGTCATTCCCCCTTGAAATTAAAACCAAGGGGGAAACACATGACTCATTTGGCTAATAAACTATTTTGCTAGAATAACGTTTAGCTAACAGGGACAGAAACCTTTTTATTTTATTTTTTTTTAAGTTTTTAAGGTGATCTTATCACCATGAGAAAAATAAATAAATAAATAAAAAACACCCTCATTCTTAAGAGAAACGTTTTAATTGTGGTTGTGATAAATTCATCCCTGGTTCACTCTGAATTCAATACAATCTTGGCTGTTAATTATTTTAACGGGTTATCTCCAAGTTTGGGGGGTTTGTTTGTTTGTTTTTTACCACGATGAAACATTAATTTTTTTGTTCCAATCAGCTTGGTTAATGTGATGAGGCGTGTATGGTCGGGTGATGGGCGCTCTGTTATGAGGCACTGAATCCTCTGCAGGGGGCTGCAGTCTTTCAGAAGCAAAGGGCATGTTGAAGTGAAATCACACTAAGAGCGTTCTCATATGTTTAGCTCTCACAATAGCAATCACCGCCACAGTGCAGGGCGTTTCTCAGAGTACTGACGGGCTGAGGTTAACTGCCCAGAGTACAGCTGAAGGGCACCAATTCCTCCCAGCTACTCATTAATCCCCAGGAAATCTCCTGATCCCTGCTGGTTATTGTTCAATCCTTTCTAGACAATTTCCCAAGTATTTGGAGTACTTGTTTGCTCCTGGAACACCTACTGCAAGCCAGTTCATGTTTGTATAAAGAAATACTCTTTTTCTTAAAAGTGGATTGAATTTCAGCCTGCCCAGGAAGGACCCTTGAAGGCCAGTGGCTCAGAAAAAAGCCACTTGAATTGCGTTTTGGTTTCTCTCTTTTTTTAAGGGAGCAAGAGAAGGAAGAAGCTGAAGAAAAGTAGGGGAGGGATGGATAGTGTGAGGAAGCAGAGCAGCCCAGCCTCCCAAATTCTTCTTGCTCTCAGGTGTTAGCCTGTGATGAATGAGAGTGGTGGGGCTGCTGGTGAGCAGGAAAGGCCCAGAAGGAATGTGCACTGCAAGGGGAAGGCAGCACCCTGACGCAAAGCACCCTCAGGCACCCAGCTCCCGCAGCCACACAGCCAGAGCTGGGGCAGGGCTATGGGCCCCCAGCCAACTAGCCATCAAGACTCCATTCAGCAGACAGGTGACAGTTCTAAGATCTCCGTGTCAACATTGAGGGGTTTCTACCAACAGAGTCCCACGCCTGCCGTTTTAAAAGTGTAAACATTTGAATAGTGAAGACTAATTTGTCAATGTAGGGCACTAAATAAAATTTACATCTTTTTTCCTCCAGGAAAGATTTTATTTTTCACCTCAGCATTTAATATCTTCTAAATGGGGTGACTGACATTGAGAAGCTATGTGCATAACAGTGATTTTTCCAAAACCACAAATTAATGATAGTTGTCCAATATTAACTACATTTATCTGGAAGTTTTAATCATAGTGTGTGTGTGTGTGTGTGTGTGTGTGTGTGTGTGTGTGTATTTGACAAAGAGAGGAAGAGTACAGACGAGAGAAGGAGGGAAAGCAAGGGAAAGAACATTCTTCTGAAGTCAGTGACATTTTATATTCAATATGTAGTGTCTCTTCTTCCAAAATAATTTCTGTGTTGCTTATTTGTGCCCCATTAAAAAATTGTCAAATGAAAATATAGGATCTTATGAATATATATTTTGAAAAATAAGTTTCAATATATCCTATTCTTATTTAAAACTATTAGGTTCTTTTCTTGGTCACTTAAAGTCAAAGACAAAATACGGATAAATAGAAAGACACACATTTTTATTCATGAATTTTAAAACAACAACTTAAAGCCTATCTCAAAGCATCAATAAACCTTTGAAAGTCATATCACAGAAAAATCTTAACAGATTCTTCCTTTGAAAGAAAGAAAAGGGAGAAACATTATTTTCTTGATGAAATATGTAGCACTCACCCTACATCTATGTACAGAAGATCCCTAGCTCCCTTACAATCTTGGGCTTCCCAATATAGAGTTAATAAAACATTATTTTAAATCAGACCAATGCAAGTCACCAAGCACTGAACAACATGTGGTAGGAGGAGAGTCTGGCCCCTCTGTTTTTATGATGAGTTTACGGTATATTGTGACATGGTTCATGCAAAGGGATTAATGGAGGGTACCATTTAAATGCAGTAGACTCCAGGGAAATTTCTCCTGAATGTTCTCTAATTTGACAGCTTCTACACAAGCAAAATTATATTGTTGGGCAAAGAAATTCCATTATTTCTACAACTTGAATGTTGACATAAATATATAGCACGTCAGCAATTCAGTTAAATAAAAGTAGTTTGGGATCCAGTCTTTACAGTGATTTGTTATCAGTATGATTTTAATCATAAAATGCTTCAAACCATACCCAGAGCCAAAAACATGGTTTGAAGGAGGTGTTTTTGCACCATCAGCCTTTATGACTTCTAATTCAGAGGGAAGTGAAGAGTTTAGCTCAATTGCACTTCCTTTCCTCAGAAAGATTCGGAGTGTGAGAAGAAATGCTGCCCATGCTGACGTTAGCCTCGCACACAGCCACCCCTCCCTGAAGGCCCCCGGCCTGTTGAAACTTGCAAAGTTGTGATAAAAACGGATGGACCAGGACTTCCGCAAGGACTGTTTGGATGGGTCGGTGTGTAGTTAATTATTATGGTTTTCTTCACCCTTTCAGAATTTATAAACTCTGCCTCAAGGTCAGGGCATGATTTTTTCTGTACTTTTAACAGGTCATTTATTCCTAAAAAAATATATATATTTTTTTAAGAGAGTGAGAAACAGCTATGTAGCCCTAGGGAACAATCAACAGCCCGGTTTGAAGAAATGGGAAATAGGGCAAAAATGTTTGTTTTTCTTAATTATTTCATCTCTTTTCCACCCTGGGTTTTTTTTAAAGCTGCATGTTTGTGATTATAATTACTGCCAGGTATTCTGCTAAGATGTTTACGTATGTTTTCTTCTTTAGTTTTCACAATTACCATACAACGAAGAGATCTCATTGCCATTCTCTTTTTATATACTGGAAGTTTGAACATTTCGAAACCTTCACAGGGGTCATGGAACTATTAAGACCCAGAGCTGAGGTTTGAATTAAGGTTTGTCTTGACTCCAAATTTCTTTATATTAATTATTGTGTAATATTGCAACTGAATTGTATTTTGGATGTGGATGAACTCAGAAAACAAAATGAGATTTTCATTTTCTTCCCTAGTATAATGTTCAGCCAAAGGATGATTTCACAAAACACTATATTAGATATTTTGCCTTGTCATTCACTTTTGTCAAGAGTCTCATGAAATAAGTTACATTTCAAAAAAACAAAACTAAAACCTTAAGTGACTATTTCTATCTCAATACTCTTTCACCATAAGGGCATCTTGTATAATTAAGGAAGAGAGTGGCTACCCCCATTCTCACCCAAGCAAAGCTCTTCCAAACCACTAGAGCTTTGTAGTGACGTGTTGATATGCTGATGGCTTTCTACTTATGCTGGCATAATACTAACATTTTAAACAAGAAAATTCAAATTATTAATGTAGAAATACCACAGAACATATAAATTCAAACTTTTGGTCCCCTTGGAAATATGTTCAACTGTTCATATCTTTGTAAATGGAGCCTTTATCTCTTCTCTTCCCCACGACCCTTCCAAAAAAAATGGTAGCAATATCATCATCTCTTTGCCACGCCCCCCCAACACACACACACACACACACACACACACACACACACATACACACACACATACACACTTGCACGCATGCACACTGATCTCATTCTTAGAGGGAAAAATAACAAATAGGGTATTTGAATAAGCAGCTAATTAAGTGCACTTGACCTACCTTGCTATCAGCTTTCTATTCAGCTTAATGTATATTCCTTTACCTATGTAATCAAGGTGTACACCTCAGGCTGTCAACACCTCAGCCCATATAATCAAAGCAACTCCTGGTTAATAAAGAACAATATGCAAACAAACTACATCCATATCCTTATGAATTTATGTATGGCTAGAAATTCGTAGAGATTCTTTCTGTGAATTTCTGATTCAGTCATCGTTGCCAAAAAAAAGGTGAATTATCCATGAATAGTTTCTTAGGCCAGTTTATACTATGTACTGACAGTCCAAATATTTACTTAATAAACATTTTATGCAATTAAAAAATCTTCATAAGAAAATGTGACAAAGCAGCCTATGTAGAAGAATTAAAGAAAACATGTTCTCTTTTAAAAGGGTATCTTTAAAAATTTCAAATATAACCATTAAAATGGCTGTTTAAGCCATCTGAATGTTTTCCCAGGGAAACAGGTAAATCCCTATTTGTTTCACAAATATGTTTCACATTGATTACTAGACCACTGGAAATCAGTCTGGAAAGAATTGCTGTTTCACCAACTTTACATAAATATAAAATGACCTTTGAGCAATAAATAAAATCAAATTGAAGGTGCTTTGTTTCTCAAATGCACCCTTGTTAATCTGTGACCTGTTTATATCACCACAATTCTGAAGGGGAGAATTAGGTCATCAATGGAGGTGGCTCAGAAACAAAGGCTGAAGAAAAAGGATATGACATTTCTCAACGAAGCTCAAGGTGTTATGAAAATACATAATGCAGTGAGAGGTCCTTCCTAATAAAACAGTGACCAGTACAGTTGAACTAATATATAACCAGCATCAGTGGTTAGAGGCCAGGCAAAACAGTCATGGGGAAATTATTACCTTCTTAGATAAACAACACATCGCAGATTTATATTTATGTATTTTCACTAGAGTTGATAATAGGCTAAGGTTTATGTACATTGCAAACATTCAGGGTACAAAATCCTTTTAACATGGCATGCTGTCTGCCAAGGAAATAGAACAGTGAATGTAAAAATCAGGGAGAGGTGCTGATTTTAAAAAGTTTAAAAATTCGTGAACTTTCTTTTACTTTACGTTAGTGTAGTAATGACATAATTAATAAGTTGAAATTATCAGTGCAGAAATGCTGTAACAAAATCCACCCTTGTTGTTTCAAAGTGATCCAATAGCTCACTTAGCAACACAGCATTTGAAAAGTGCCAAGATTTACTGCTTTGGGACAATATAACAAACTATAAATCAAGATATTATAACAACTATAAAAACTTCTCTTGCGATTCTTTACCTCTAGGCTCACCTCTGCTCAAGAAAGATCTGGAAGCCTTTCTATTCAGTAGACTGTTTGAAACATTTATCACACCTTGCGCTAAGGTGGCTTAACCATTGTGGCAAAGTGCCTGGAGATTTGATTTGTCTTAACTGATACACATGAGAACAAAAGAAACTGATTCACTAGGTTAGGATGAAATGTATCCATATCATAACAATATCAGGACCTTTTAATTGCCTCTCCATAAGAAAAGATTAAAATGCCTTAGTTATGTGAGATTAAATGCTCATTCAATAATTGCAATGGACAGTATGCTTTCAGAGTGGGAGAATTAAATTAAAAGAAAGACAACTCTGGAAAATGTACTAGTGGTAGAATTAGAGAATGTTTCATCAGATCCTGATGTCTCTACAGTAATGAATCTGCCAAAAGATAATAATATTTTAGTGAAAGGTGTGATTGGATAAGTCACATTATTTATTAACTGTTACCCTAAAATATCACTTTTGTCTTATTATTAAGAATGGTTAGATGGCAGCAGGGATGCCTGACACAAGGCATTAAAAATGGATTGCATCTATCACGGACCCGGAGGACCGGAGCTGCTGCACAGGGCGCCCAGGGAGGGAGCTTGCTATCTATCACCTGTCGGCCCAGGACTCACAGCCCACAATCTACCGTGTTTCCCCAAAAATAAGACCAACCCCGAAAATAAGCCACAGTTAATGGGGCTTATGTAGATTGTTGTACATGAAAAAATAAGACATCCTCTGAAAATATACCCTGATACGTCTTTTGGAGCAAAAATTAATATAAGATATGGTCTTATTTTCGGGGAAAATACAGTATAAGACCCGGTCTTATTGTGGGGGAAACATGGTAGAAGAGCCTCACATCGCTGATATCAACCAGCACTCACTTGGCCCTTTCCGGTGGCCTAAACAAGAGTGCATTTTAAATTTCTAAAGTTGCTTTTTGAACAATTTCAAATAAACACACATATATGAGAAGACTGCTGGTGACTGGGAAGAGGAAGATTCTAAAAGTTGGTTGGAAAAGGCCCTTAAAGCCATCTCTGCAGTTTCTGGGCATTCTTCTGGAAGCAAACTTTTCAGGTCCGGTTTAATTTAAACACTTAGATTCCCAAACAGTGTATGTGATAACGACTGTGATGGTGAAAATAGACAGCAGTAAAGCTCAGGTTTCTGAGGCCTAGCACTAATGCCCTGAAACAGATATTACTCTAAAGGCTAAACAGGGCTGACAAATTGGCAGGCATTTAGCTGGCCACCAGAAAAAGGAGGAGAAGAGAAAGAAAGGAAAGACATAGAAGAGAAAAGAAAACTAACACCCCAGGATTCTCTCTCATGAAATACTGGGTAGATAGTCCCCCGAGGGGACTTCCTTAAATGTGGTGTCTCCTTCTCAGAGATAAAACTTTAAGAAACAAATTCAAGGGAGTGATCACAGAGCATTAAACCCCTTCTCAGCACTGGGCCCAGGGTGGCTGCCCTGTTAACCCGATGCATTTAACAACATGCTTGTCACTGCAGTGAATCTGATGGCCTGTTTTTGGAAAATGTACAATATGCATTTATTAGGCTTTTACAATATTGGAGGTAATGAGTAGGAACCTCCAGTTCACATTTCCTCATTGTTCTGGAGCTATACTGTTCAACATGGTAGCTACCAACCAAATGAAGCTATTTTTATTGTAGAAAAAACGGTGGGAGAGTACAAAATCTCTCATAAATATTTTTAAAATATTGATTACGTGTTAAAATGATCATATTTGAGATATGAGTTAAGTTAAGTGTATTATTAAACTCAGTTCCTTCTGTTTCTTTTTACTTTAAGAGGTTACTAGAAAATCTAAAATTACATATGTGGTCCACATTTTACGTATTTTCTTGTTCACTACAGAGAAGACACATCCTGGTGTGATTGTCTCCAGCACATGTTCCCCAACAAGAGCATAATCTGTCTTTTTTTATGTCACTCTCATAACCTCTTTTGATTGTCTAAGATTTTGCTCTTTTTTCTTGAAGGACTAAGTAAACATGTTTTGAAAATAATAGAAGGATAATTGGACCAAAATCAGGTGATCTGGAGTATGGTTCTTACTATTTCACTGAGATGACTTGGGCTCCTCTTCTGTTAAAAAAAAGATGAAATTGAACCAGATCATCACTTGGGTTCCCCAGTGTCTTTACCGAATGTGAAAAGGGCACTTCCGTAATTGGAAAAGTTATGTTAAATTTTTGCTGGAAGAATCTCCCCTGCACTCCACTCCCCGAGAACTCAGAGCTTTAAAAATTATGAAGTGGTGTATGAACTAATATCACCCTTGCAATTAGCTAATAATTAGAACAGAAAATGTGTTTTTATAAAGGAGATGTCTGGCGAGCTGGGTAAGAGGGAATTCTGCCTCCAGACTGTCTTCAAACTCAAGGCTGCAATACTCACTCCTGCTGGAATTTTCAACCCGCAGGCCTGCCCTGCATGTGTCAGACTTAGCAGGCCCCACAATTGAGTAATCTGGTTCTGTTTGACCCTGACTAATTCAGTTGGGGAGGGGTTTATGGTACAAATGGGCTGTGTATCTTCTCTTTTAAAACTGGTGTGTCGGTCTTTAAATAATCCTTGTATGTATTTTTAATGTAAATATTAATGTTTATTTAATTTTGTGTTATATAATACATACACATTAAATTCACAATTGACCAGCACAAAACTCTGGAAGAAGGCAACTGTAAGAATGTCTGAAATTTGTTTACTGCATGGCCCAGGTAAGCACTTTTTCAGTGGCTAAAGTTTGCCAATTAATCATATATCTCACTGCATACAAAGCAACTGGTTTTTTTTTGTTTTTTTTTCTCTACAGTATAACTGTAACCCAATTATCAGAAGAGGTTTGGATACTTTCTGATGTATCTAACAAGATGTCAATTCTATTTACATACAAAATGGTAAATGGACAACATTCCTTAGCTGACAGCTGGAAAGGGAGAGATATTTGGTTGGTGACATCTACCTCTACTCCACCCCCCATGTCTCATACCCAGCAACATTTAAAGATTTCCAAGAAACAAATTCTGGTAACTTCCTCGGTAACTAATTCAGAATACATAGTGAAGAAACCCACCTGCATGCTGGAAATGATGTTCCCTTGATGACAGAATATTTAAGTGAATTTCTAACTCACTCAGTAATATAGTAAAACCAAATATGTGCATATGAAAAATTATTAAAGATTTGTTTACGTGGGACTCTGATATTTGCCATGAAAATTCCTACAATTAAAATTTTACTTAAAAAAATAGGAGCTTTTTTCCCCCTTTCAAAATCAGTTTCAAGAAACCCTTGATAGAATCAGCTAATTAATTCTTGGCCTCTTTAACTAACATCACATTTGAAGTCACGTGCTATAAATCAGTTTCAGTTGAGATATTAAATTCAGATTATAACAGAAAAGCCTTGTAAATATTTACCTCCAAATGAGTTTAAGAATAAATATATATTTAGTAATTCATCCATATTTAGCAGATATTAATAAGACAAAGCATTGCTTTAAATTCACTTACCATTTAATACAAAGAGGAAAAAGGAAACTGGGCCTGATTAGCTTGTTTATTCTTGGGCTTGGTAATACCTTATTAAAATTTGAAGTTCAAAATTGATATAATCAGTCCAATGTCAGCAGAAATATTTATTCTGTAAATGAAGCTTCAGTTAATAGAACTTTAATTTGAAGTATTTTACATTTTCTTCTCTTCCACAAGGAAAAGGAAAGGGGAGGGTAAGAGAAGCCCCGATAGGAATGAGAAATGCACAGGGAGGTTTGAATTTTCCTTGCAGATTTGTGCTGACACTAGAGGTCAGCAACCTTCCAGCAATGATATATCAAATCTTCATTTACTCACTGTAATTTATTTGTGCGTGTGACAGAAGAACCACAGAACTTTAGGTCAGGACGTGGTCTCACTAATGACCTATTTTGCTATCGTTTTAGAGGTAAAGGGAGTGAGGTCCGTGGGGTCCAGACACTTGGCTGATTTTGTGGTTACACTGAAGTAGGGCTGAATTCAGGCTGCTGTGAGCTGCTCAATAAAACTTAGGGTTGGGGATGTTCATGGTCTCCAAGATCCAGGAAGATTAGGTGTTGTGTCTTCTAATTGTGGATGATTTGTGGACCATTCATGTAGGAAGGGATAGGAAAAGGAGAGAGGAGTAGCTGTAGGCTTAAAAAAAAAAGAACATGGTTCCTGCAGGAAAGACAGGGATGAAAAAGCTAAGACATGTGCAAACAGCTTCGGGATGCCATTTTAAAGGTTTGATGACCTCTTCTTTCTTGACCTCCCCCTTCACATGGGTCTGAGGCTTACACACTTGCTTCAATCCTTCCCAAATTCCAGTGAAAATTCTCACAGAGAAAGCTGCTCCAATTTCTAACTAATCCAGCTCTTTACTAGGTTCATAGCCTCAAACTCAACTCATGAGTCACCCTTGTCCTTGGGACCATCACGTGCCAGCCCTGATCCAGTTTCATTCTGATCCTGGCCTTGAGACAAATCATTGTAACTTTAGGCGAGATATTTAGCTTCTCTAACCCTTCGTTTTGTTGTCTTTAAACTGGGAATTATGTCAGTTCTGGCCTCACAGGTGTTCAATGAGGTGAAGACATGAAAGCCCCCAACTGGTGTAGGTCTGTGCATGGCACGATGTTAAGACTTCAGTAAATGTCACCTGTTCACATTGTTGCTGTCATTATTATCGTAAGTCACGTTCACCTAGTCAGGGGTGTCCAAACTTTTTCAACGTTTTTCACTAAGGGCCATATGTGGTAAAATACACAAACAGCTGGGCCACTCACTCGAGGTGAAGTATGTATTGCCTCACCTGGTTTATTTAAGTAAACTAAATATATTTTTGGAATTTGCTGCGGGCCAATTAACAATGGATCATGGGCCACAGTTGGCCCGCGGGCCACAGTTTTGACACCCCTGACCTAGATCTTGCTTACTCACAACAACCTGTGGGGTTTTACTGACGAAGCAATGGAAGTTCACAGAAGTTAAGAAATCTGGCCACGTGATTTGGGTTGTGGATTCACCCTTAGCCATTCTCCCACCATCACCAGGCCCCACGCCCTGGTTTATCAATACACAATGTGTATCAGGAAGAACTCAAAGGCTTCTCTTTGCTGGGTATGCTGGTGACCCTGGATAAATCAAAATTAGCTACAATACACAGATAGATACTGGGTCAACATGAAACCAGAATAATTGGTTGATAATTTGTTTTACTATGGAAATAATTTTTTTTTTCAAATGACTAGGTTGTCTACAAGACATCAAATAACCAATTCCAGTATTTTCAGTACCACGTAAGTATGACCTTAATGCAATGATTCTAAAGAAAAATTGACCTCTGATTCCAGTCCAACTCAGGTTTGTAAAATGCCTACTTATTCTAGAATGGGAAATGCTCAACTAAGCATTGAGAACTTTCCACCCCTCAGGTTCAGGAGACATATCCCATTAGGGAGACAAAGACCCCACTGTTTTGCTTAACTGGGAGAGGCTCAAATAGCGGTTTGGTTTTGTTTTCTCCCTCTCCTGACACTGCATCTTCTGAAAATACTGAAGAAAAACTGAAGTTTATGACACCTGAAAAGGTCAGTTAGAAAATCAGTTTAAGTGAATATATAAAACAATTTAAATATTCTAATATCAAAATTAAATATTTGGCAATGATGACTTTAAAAAGAAAATAATTAATCGCTGTCATAAGTAAATAAACCCAAATGAGGTAATACAAATAAAAATTACTTTTGAATTTGGGACATGGATGAACTACAAGGAAGGGAACTCAAGGATTGGGGTTCTTTCCAAAATAATAATTTATAATTCACACTTTTTTTGTATAGAAACTGACCGCTGTCTCTCAAGTATCTTTCCATTTTTATTCCTGAGACATGCACCAGATTATGAGAAGGTAACTATGTTCAAATGAGATCATTAGCCTTACTATACATTCCTTCTTTTCCACAAAAAAAATGTAAAAATGTACTGCTAGTCTTGGTGAGTTAACATAAATTTCTGAAAGGTAAAAGCTGTTACAGATAAAAAAAAAAAAATTAATGTTTTAGTATATCATAAACTTATCAACATCTATTTTTAATTTTTATTCTCTACTTTTTAAAATAACATTATTATTTGAATTTTCTTAAATGAAAAGAAAAATTCTCTTTCAATAGAAAGAATTTTTCTGTTTGCTTCTGCAGTATTATTGAGAAAGATGAGACTATCATGAAGCAAACCCAGGATATCTTACAACAGTACCATTTTTTTATATATATATAAATCTTCAATCCCATAATCTCTACATGTTGTTTCGACATTGGTACAAGGTATTTTTTTTACCTCTCTAAATCTGTGCCTGCACAAGTGTCACAGTTATTAACACAAGTTATTCTCTCTTTCAATTTGATACAAACTTTTTAAAGAATGCTTGCATGGCAAACAATAGGCTAGGTAATTCCATTAGGTTGATGACAAAGAGACGTCTTTGAGGTTTTTGTTTGGTTGTTTTAGCTTTTAATATTTGTACTACTTTTTTTTGAAAATGTGCATATACAAGTTTCTTCATATGAACTATCACAGTGAGGATAACGGGATAAAACCCATTTTGCATTACTTTGAAGACTGGCATTTGACCTATTAATGAAATTGCAACCTCAGTTTTCAATATAACCATCTTCAATATTCATAAAACTTATCAAATTATTATGCCGAATGGTTCTGCATGAAGCAAGTGAGATCACATCATGCCATGGCTGGGTAAGGTCAAATGCAATAGAGCATGATGGTCATCTTAAATGTGTGACAATGAGGAAAGTTCCCTGGGTGTTAGAACAGAGTCTTAACTTAGTGACACACCTTGTTTGGCATCTCCTGTATCACCAAATCCAACCAGCCACTTAAGATTTCACATTTGATGTTTCCTGTATTACTCTTGCCCCATTGAACTTTCCTTCTCTGAATTCAAGTGACACTTTTGGCCCTCTCACTTTTGTCATTAAATGTAATGCTACATGGAATTTTGTCGCTTTAAATTTATTTTATTTTTTTTTTTGAATTTTCAATTACAATTTACATTCAGTATTATATTAGTGTCAGGTGTACAGCATAGTGGTTAGACATTTATATAACTTACAAAGTGATCCCTCTGACTAGTCTAGACCCACCTGGCACTATAGTTATTGCAATATTATTAGCCATATTCCTTATGCTTTACTTTACATCCCTGAGACTATTTTGTAGCTACCAATGTGTACTTTAACTGTTCTCAGGACAGAAGGGTGAGACATCAGTCTTCTTCTACCCTTGGACTTGGATTTACACCCTTGGACTTGGATTTGCAGATGGTAGATCATGAAACTTCACAACCTCCAAATCATATGAGCCAGTTCCTCATAAAAATATATATCTATATATCTATGTCTATATCTATCTATACATAACTGATTCTATTTCTCTGGCAAACCCTGGCCAATCACTGCTCATCGTTTTTTCCAACTTAGTAACAATGTTAGGTAGTGTATTAATCTGCTCAGCCTGCCATAATAAAATACCACAGACTGGGGGCTTAAGTAGGAAACATTTATTTTCTCACAGGTCTGGAGGCTCAAAACCCATGATCAAAGGGCTGGCAAACTCTGTTTCTGGTGAGGGCTCTCTGTCTGGCTTGCAGACGGCTGCCTCCTCACTGTGTCCTCACGTGGCTGCTCCTCAGTGTGCATGTGGAGGGAGAGAGCTCTGGTCTCTCTTCTTGTTTTATAAGGACACCGATCCTATCAGCTTAGGGCCCGACCCTGATGACCTCGTTGAACCTTAATTACCTCCCTCCCTAAAGTCTCCAAATACCATCACACTGGGGGTTAGGGCTTCAACATATGAATTGGGGGGGTGAACACAATTCAGTCCATAATAGTACATGATTGTTTAGTGTGAAGAAGACTACATTTCCCAGCCACCTTTGAAATGGGGTCTCTAAGTTCACATCAATCAGATGGAAGAGAAAGTGTCATGAGGCATTTTCTGGGAATCTACTTCAAGAGACAGCCCTTCGTTTGTGCTTCTTCTTCCCTTCCTCCATCTGGGAGGCAGGAACAGAGGCCACGGGGACAAGTGTCACACCTTGGGAATGGCTGGAAGGAATGTGGGAGCCTGAGAGATTGCAGAACAACACTTCTAGGCCTGCCCTGAACTATCTACTGACTTTTATAGTGTGGAAGAAATTTCATTGAAGTCATTATTCTTTGAGGCTTTTCATTTACCTGCAGCCAAATGTAATCCTAATTACTGTTCCAGATTTACAAAGCTAGAGTGAAGGACAGATGACATGCAATTATCAAATACCTTGGGAAAATTTGAATGTATACTTTAAAGTGGAAAGGAACTTTACAGTTGATTTAACGTAGGGGTTTACAAACTAGATGTCCATTTGCTAAAACCAGAACAGTGTTCAAGACACGTCTGACCTGTTTTAATTGGGGCTTGTATGTCTCCAGTTTGCCTCAGGCTGAAGCACCCCCTATCATTTGCAACTGACTGGCTTCTTACACATTTGAAATTGCAATGACTACTTTATTCTAATCCAAATCCTTTATTTTACACCTGAGGAAGCAGAGACCAAGTAAAGTAAAGTAACCAGAGACTCTCAAAAAGTAAATACTCATATTCCTGGCTTCTGTCTCCCAAGTCAGGCCACTTTCCATCGTTTGAGCACAAGTCATCCCATTCGAATCAGCCTAGGGAGCAATGCCGCCAGGGGGACCATTCTCTCTGCATCTCTGCGGCTTCCTGTGGGCCTAGCCCTTTCCAGCCCCATCAGCTCCAGTAGGTGGACCAGCGAGCGGTCACCTCACCCTGCAGTTGAATCCCAGGATGAGAGCTGAAGGCACCTGCATGCTCCACAGCCCAGACCTTGCCTCCATATGCAGGGACCTGGAGAAGCTGCATGGCTACCTTTTCGCAGTTCCTCTCAGCACTCATTTTCTATCACACGGATTGAAGGACCAGCGTATTACATTCTCGACTCTCTGTCACCTCATATCACATTAATGCGATATCATTTTAGTCTATTAGAGTGCCATAACAAAAAAAGAGGTGTTAGAGCATGACAGCACCTGTCAGTGTTGCAAATACTTATTTGAAATATTGGATTAAACCAGTTTCATGTGACATTAGTGGTGGCAAGTTGTCCCATAGAGTACGTTCATTTATTTGGACTATGTAAATGAAGGTGTCACATGCAGGCTATCATTAAAGAAAATGTCCCTTCTCAGAGTTATGGAGTCAAAAAATTCTCGGATTGAGAGATGCTCAGAGACCACTGAAGACCATGCTACCACATTCTTCTGCTTGGAGGGTTTGCCATCTCCTCATTTTTCAATGCTGAGCTCACCAGTCACCCTGTCCACGAACACTTGCTAAGTTCCTTCAACCAGATGGGTGAATATCCATAGTTCTTTGATTTTTTCCCCCCCAAATCGGGCTTTAAAAACATCACAGCCTACTCTGTAATTCAACTGCATCTGTATTTCTTATGATTCCTTGACTGCAGCCTCCTTGAAAGAGGAGGAATAATCTCGCCCTCTTCTTCTTCACCATAGCATCCGTCATCAGGCTTTCATTGAACCAAACACACAGTGTTTACTGACTGATGGTCTAGCGCCTTCCTTTTTTTTTTTTTAAACAGATGAGAAGACCTGTCAACATAAAAGAATTATTCAGTGGGGTCAAGTTATTTAGTCAAATTCTTCAAAGAGCATATGTCTTTCTTGTACAGAGTAATAGTCTTGCTTGTGATTTTTAAAGATATATGCAGAACTAAATTAGGAATTTAAGGTTAGACCTTTGAATCTAAAACTGGGATGTGAAGTGATCAATCTGGAATGTGAAGACTTTAGTTTATAGCCATATTATTACTAGGTAGTTGAACACAAATATTTAATTTCTTGCATCCTATCTACACTTTAAATTTGTGATGAACTATAAGGAAGTATCAGCTGTTCCACGTAACAGGCTATTTGAGGAAGACTACCACTGGTAGTGATGACTATGGTGGGGACGATGATAAGACAACACCAGGCATATGAAAGCTCAGTGTCCCAAGTTAACTATCAAAGTGGAATTACAACCAGCTTTAACATTGATAATTGTGCCAGTCTCTTTCCTTCTGGTTTCCATTGTCTTTAATGTGGCATGTGGAAAATTTGGAGGAAGGAACTATAAAGTCAGCTCCATGCTCTGGAGTTCAATCAACTAAAAATGAAAAGTTTAATAAATTTAATGATGAAGCCTGATGAAGAAACAGAACACTACCACTCCTCAAAGCCTCTCCTTGCCTTTATCAAAGGTGCCTACTGTTCTTTCTTGTAAATGCTGTCTTTGTTTTTGTTTGTACTTGTACCATATGAGCATGCATATTCCTAAACACTATGGTTTCATTTCACCTGTTTTAGAATTTATTTTGCTCAATATTATGCTGTGAGATTCAGCCATGTTTTTCTTTCTAACTATAAGTTTGTTCATGTTCAGTGCTGCATATTATGTCACTATATAAATACATGCAATTTATCCATTTTACAGATGATGTCAACATGGGTTTTTTTTTCTATAAACATAGAGATAGCATTCAAAATACTATGAAAACATATATACATATATATATATATATATATATATGTACATATACATATATACATACACAGCTCAGTAAGGTTTCATAACCTTTGTGTATTAGTGTCTCTCAGCTGTGTTCATGTCAACATGTGATGGTGTCTTGCTGAGTGGCATTCATTATTGCTGTTGCATGCTTTTGTGTGCCATCGTGAGAATGTCTGAGCTTGAATTAAAGCAATGAACAAACATTAAATTTCTTGTTAAACCTGGCAAGAGTGAAAGTGAAATCAGGGACATGTCAGTCCAAGTTTATGGGGATAATGCCATGAAGAAAACGGCAGTGTACAAATGGGTTAAACGTTTTTCTGACGGGAGAGAACGCATCATTAATGAAGACAGGTCAGGGCGGCCAGTAATGAGCAGAACTGATGAAAACATTGCAAAAATTTGTCGAATTATGTGTCAAAATTGTCAGTTGACTGTGAAAAGCATAGAAGACCAAGTAAAGATAGATAGAGAAACAGGAAAATCTTAACTGAAATCTTGGCATGAGGAAAGTGTGTGCAAAAATGTTCCCGAAGGAGCTCACCAATGAACAAAAGCAAATGACAGTTGAAGTTTGCCAAGAGGCAAGATAATGTTTTGGGCCGTGTTATCACTGATGATGAAACATGGGTGTACCAATATGACCCTGAAACAAAGCGTCAAAGTGCACAATGGAAGTCAGCCAATTCTCCATGACTAAAAAACTTGCATCAGTCCAAATCAAGAGTCAAAATTATGTTGCTAACGTTTTTTGAAATCAGAGGGATTATTCATTATGAATTTGGACCAACTGGACAAACAGTTAACCAAGTTTACTATTTGGAAGTGCTGAAAAGCCTGAGTGAAAAAGACAAAAACGACCTGAACTTTTTGCCAGCAATTCATTGCTCTCGCATCACGACAATGCACCAGCTCACCTGGCACTGTCTGTAAGGTAGTTTTTAACCAGTAAACAAATAACTATTGGAACACGTGGCCACACAGCAGCCTACCTGTCTGTCTCCTTGTACCTGCCCCCAAAGAAAGGAGAGTCTCTGAGACAGATCCTTTCAGGGATTTTGCTTCACCTTTCTGTTTGCACCTTATGTCTCCCTGTTTGGCCCCAAAAAGATGGCTGGTCAGCCAATGACGAGTAAGATTCCCCACGGGGGGGGGGGGGGGAGGGGCAACTCAAGTCAGGCAAAGTCGACTGAGGACCAACAGGAGAAGCCACAGGGTTCACAGAGGTGGGTACAGCCCCCCACCTTCTTCAGGCTAAGGAGAGCCTCTGCCTCTGTGGCTGCATTCCTTCCCAAAAAACCTGTAAGGGAAGTGATTCAATGATGTGCTCTCCACCTATTCGTATGCATATAGGTTGTGTCCCTTGGGGAAGTACATATATCCTGAGACTTACCGTTCAGCTGCCTGCACACAAGGGTAATTGGCTTGAATCAGTTTCCTATTATGATGTGTGGGATTCACATATCTTGAGATTGACAAACTTTCTCTCCTTTACTGCCCCACTTAACCAATAAAAGCTAATGCATAGGCCCAATTCGGGGCATCCAATCCTTGAGACTAGGGGTCCCTTGGCCCTGTTAATAATCTATTATTGACTACTATCTTTTCTTAACCCTGCGCCGCCCTCCTCGCTCCCCACAACTCTCGTCGCATGGGACGCGACAGGAACACCCTCCCTACTCACCTGATCTGGGCCCCAATGACTTATTTCTTTACCCGCAGATAAAGAAAATATTGAAAGGAAGATATTTTGATGACATTCAGGACATCAAGTATAATCCAATGACATCTCTAAAGGCCATTCCAGACTAAAAGTTCCAAAACAGCTTTGAAGGGTGGACTAGGCGCTGGCATCAGTGCACAGCTTCCCAAGGGGAGCACTTCCAAGGTGACTGTAGTGATATTCAGCAATGAGGTATGTAACACTTTTTCTACAATGAGTTCGCTAACTTAATTGTCAGACTTCATATATACCTATCTTAGTGCACATATGGGTACATTTTGGGGGTGTATTTCTAGGTGTGTAATTTCTGAGTCAGAAATATTGATTATCTTTAACATTAGTAGATAATTTATAAACTATTTTACAGAATGGTTCTACAAAGATTTAACATCATTAGCAGTGTATGAGAATTAATATTGCATCTTTTCCCAGAACACATCATCAGTCTTTTAAAATTTCAGCCATTCTGTAGGTTACATGCATGGAACATTTCATTTTGTGTGTGTGTTGGCTGCTCCTAATTGTAAATGAGGTTAAGTATGTTTTAATAGATTTGTCAGTCACTTTTGAGAGGTGTCTTTCTAAGTCTCTCATTTACTTTTTGATTGAATTGTCTTTCTCTTACTGAGTTCCTCATATATGTATTTTTTATATGAACTTTGGGCTTATATGTATTACAAGTATATCCTCTAACTCTGTGACTTTTATTTTCAGCCCTTAACGAATGTCTTTTGAGGAACAGAATTTCTGAAATGTAAGATCATCACTCTCTTCTACTTCATTTGTGTGTCATCTCTCTTTGCCGTAATAACACACTGTCTTAGATGTAATTTATTAAGTCTTATGTCTAGTAAGTTCTACCACCTTGCTTTTTTTTTGTTTGCTTGTTTTTTGTGTTTTTTGTCCCCCCCCCCCCCCCCAGTAATGCCTTAGCCATTCTTAGGCCTTTGCGTTTCATACCAATTATAAAATAAAACAACAAAGTTCCACAAAAATAAATGTTGAATTTTGATTGCAATTGCTTGAAACTCTAGATCAGTTTGTAAACAACTGGCCTATTTATGAAATCGGGCCTTCCAATCCACAAGCTTGGTATACCCCTTCATTCATTTAGGTTTTCTTTAATTTCTCTCAATAAGGTTTTATATTTTGTGCAGAGGTTTTGGACATCTTTCATTAGATGTAGTTTTAGGTATAATTATGTCTTTATAAATGGTATCTTCTTTATTCTAATATTCTAATGATCTGTTGCTAAGTAAAAATGCAATTTATTTATGAAAATTTTGTATAGTATATAAGTACTTTGTATATTTATATATTTGTACGTTTTATACAGTAAATATTCATGCCCCCCTCAAATCCGTATGTTGAAGCCCTGACTCCCAGTGTAATGGCATTTTGGAGGTGAGGGACTTTGGGAGGTAATTAGATTTAGATGGCCTCATGAGAGCGGGACTCTCACGATGAGATTAGCACCCTTATAAGAAGAGAACTAGAGGTATCTCTCCTCTCTGTCTCTGTCTCTGTCTCTGTCTCTGTCTCTCTCTCTCTCTCTCTCTCTCTCTCTCTCTCTCTCTCTCCCTCCTAGCCAGAAGGCAGCTATATACAAGTCAGGAAGGGAGCAGGGAGCCTTCACCAAGAACAAAGTCTGCCAGCACTTTGATCTTGGACTTCCAGGCCTCCAGAACTGTGAGAAATAAACATCTGCTCTTTAGGTCACCCAGTCTATGATATTTTGTCATAGCAGCTTAGATTAACTAAGACATATACTGTTTAGCTTTTTTTGGTGACATATTAATTATAATAATCTATTTGTAGATTCATCTAAAATTCCTATACATGTAATCATATTTATAATTGCATCATTGTAGCTTTGCATTTCTTTCTTTCCAATTATTACATTTATTTATTTTTTTTATTCTACTATTGAGTACATCAAGTACAAAATTAAACAGAAACAATCACAGGAAAACTCTTGTCGTTTTCTGATCTCAAAGAGAAAGCTTTCACATTTCCCCCTAAATATGGCGTTTGCTGTAGGCTTTTTATAAACCCTTTTCAAGTTAAGAAAGTTTTATTCCATTGCCAGTTTGCCGATTTTTTCTACTATGAAAGCATATTGAGTTTTATTTAAGAATGTCTGCATCTATGCAGATGATCACATGATTTTTCTCCTTTATTCTGTTAATATAATAAGTTACATTGATGGATATTCAAATGTTAAATCAATTTTATATTCCTGGAATATGCCCAACTTGTCGTAATGGACTATCTTTTTAAAAATTTGAAGGATTATATGTGATATTATTCTGTTTAGAAGCTTTACATCTATGTTTATGAGAAAGAAGGACCTGTAAATTTCCTTTATCATAGTGTCCTTACCTTACCAAGTTTTGATATCAAAATTACACTGGCATCTTAAGTCTAGAATGTCCTCTTTTTTTCTCTCCATTATCTGTAAGAACTTATGAAATATTGGTAATATTTATTCTTTAAATGCTTGGTAAAATGCACTCTTAAGCCATTTGGACCTGGAGTTTTATTTGTGGGAAGGTTTATAATTATTTTTCCATTACTTTAAAAGTGAAAGGATTTTAATGTTTTATATCTCTGCTTTAGTTATTTTGGTAACTTGCACTTTCCTATAAATTTAACCATATCATAAAAATTTTCAATTTTATTGAAATAAACTTGTTTATGATATTTTGCTATGATATTTTAATAACTAGGATTTTTATTGAGGCATCCTTTGGCATTCCTGTTATTGCTTATTTATACCTTCCAACTTTTTTTCTAGATCTTTTTCACAGGTGTTATTAAAGTTACTAACCCTTTTCAGTTAATTATTATTATTTCAATTAATTATTAATTATCCTATTTTTGTTTGTTTTCTCATTTATATTTTTAGCTTTTTCTCTCTCCTACTCTGTGTTTAATATATTATTCTTTTCCCAATGTTTGAACATTTAGTTCACGTGTTTTCAAACCTCCTTCTCTAACATAGGCACTTCCGATACAAATTTCTAAGCATGCTTTCCTTGTATTCAACAAATTTGATATATATGGTAATTTTATTTTTCATTATCTAATATTAATTGTAATTCTTTTGCTTTGATACATAGATTATCCAGACTGTTTTATTTCATCTTATTTTGTTTTGTTTTACTTCCAAACTTATGAGGACTTTGTGCGGTTTTTTTGATGTTCCTGTTGTTGTTATTACTTTTTAGCTTAATGGTGTTGCGGTAAAAAATAGATGCTGCATGATTTCAGTCCTTTGAAATCCCTGAGACTTCCGTGGAAGACTGTATCATTGCTCAAAGCATTTGCTGCCCCTACCTTGATGAGCCTCTCTGCAGCAGTTATACTCCTATAACCACTAATGTCAGTCATAAGTCATATAACCTGCTTTGCCCAACCAAATGTAAGTGGAAGTGACATGAGGCACTTCTGAGATCTCTTTTTCCTCTGCCAAAAGATAGTCAGTGTCCCAGATAGAGTCATCTCCGCCAGCCTGAGTCATAATGAAGACATGGAAAAGTGCCAGAGGCATTCTCAACGATTCTGGGGGTCATTTGTGATTATACTATTATACAGAGTGGTAAGCAGATGCTAGGATAGCTGTCGATGACCTCTCCCTCTTAGATCCATGCCCTTGTGTAATGCCTGATCTTGAGATTTTAAGGACTTCTTTCCTGTAAATAGCAAATGCGATGGAATGTCACTTCTGAAATTAGGTTACAAAAACACCTTGACTTCCATCTTGGACACTTTCTCCTATCCTCTGGTTTTCTCTCTCTCCCATCAGCAGCTACAATACCACGACAACATCCAGGCAGCTTATGCAGAGATCCACATGGCAAGGAACCGAGGCCTGCCAGCAACTCCATAAGTGAGCTTGGAAGCAGATATGAGCCAGGCACATAAGTGAGCTAGGAAGTGGAGTCTTTAGCTCCAGTTGAGACTTGAAATGATTGAAGCTCCAGAAAATATCTTGATTGCACCCTCATGAGATTCCTTGAGCCAGAACCATCCTGCTTAGCTACTCCTAGCCGCCCCCCCACCCCAACCTACAGAAACTATAAAATAATAGATGTTTGTTGATTTAAGACACTAAGCTTTGAGGTAATTTGTTATACAGCAATTGCTAAATAATACATACTTTGGTACCTGCAAATGGGGTGCTGCCATAAAAATACCTCAGAATATGAGAGTAGTGTTGGAACCAGACAGTGGGTGGAAGCTGGAAGGATTTTTAGGAACATATTAGAGGAGCATACGTTTCCTTGAACAGACTTGTTAGTAGCACTCTGGATTTTGAGGACACTGTGAGTGAGGACTTACAAGGAAATGACAAACATATTTTTGGAAACTGGAAGAAGGGGGATCCTAGTTACATAGTGGTGGAAAGGTCTGCAACATTATCACCTGCAGTCACATGGAAAGTAGAACACATGTCAAGTGAGCTAAGGAGATTTCCAAGCAAGTTGTTGAAGGTACCAAATGGTTTCTTTTTGCTGCTTCTAGTAAAATGTAAAAGAAGAGAGATAAATTGTGGGAAGGACTGTTCACAGAGAGAATCCAGGACTTGCTGGATTTGAAAATTCTCAGTCCCTCAAGATGACAAATGATGCTAAAGTTAAGAAATGGCTTCCAAATAATGTTCAAATGCAGTGCACTGGCAGCAAAATATGGTCTAGAGATGATGCTGAGGATGGGACCATAAAACCCTCTGGTAAGACCTCAGAAAGATCAAAGTTGATGCCTCACAGTACTATTTGGTCACACAAAATGCCCTTTAAAAAGATCTGTGTACCTCACAGATCCTCTCAACTGAATGACAGAACCTCTAAAAGATTAAGGTCTTATTTGAAAGGGATTTGGAGGTGTGACTTTAGTTTAGTGCAGTGAACCACAGAGAGACTCCAAGGGGACCCACAAAGTTTTTGAGAGAATTATGTTAGGATACATATAATTGGCTTGAACCAAAAGAGTCAGACAGTACAAAATGAAAAGAGGCATTTGGACCCCCCGCCCCACTCTACTGGCAAGAAGCTGGCTAAGAAACCAACTCAGATACAAACAAGTACTACTACAGTTCATGAAAAAGACGGATAATTTTAAGGATGGACTCAAGAGCCACGGAGAATTTTTTTCCAGGCTTTGAGCTTCCAATATTTTTCACAATTAGATTTCAAAATTGCTATGAGCCAGTGACTTCTTTATGGCCCCAATTTTCCCCGTTTTTGAACAAGAATGTCTATAGCAATTACCCTATGCCTGTCCCACCATCGTATATTGGATATGCGGAGGACAGACAACTCCTCTCCTTAGTTTCACAAATTTACAGATAGAAAGGAGCCCTACTTGAGAAGTTACACTTTAAGAACTATCCATGAGGTACCTCACTCATATTTGGACCTGATTCAAACAATGGCATTCTGAATTTTGAGCTGACGTATTAATGAGACTTTTGTGGGTCTTGAGAGGAAGTAGATGTATCATTTAGGTTAGTGAGACAAGAACCATTGGGTGCTGGAAGGAAGATTGTATTAGGCAATCTATAAGATGGGTGCAGAATCTATACACACTCTCTATCCTGGCCTCTCATTAGGTTCCATTAGAGTTAGAAATTAGAAATATTTTCAATATTTTAGATGCAAAGATCACAATAAATAATAATCCACGCTGGTGGGACATACACTACTTACTTGTCCTAAAGTTTTCAACTTTAAAAATCATGTCTTTAATAGCACTACCTTATATACTGTTTCTGTTTGGCTGAGCCTCTGATAAACGGGTATTTCTGCTTCGTATGACATATGACATTCACCATAAAGAAAGAGAAAGTGTTGACTTTAGAATTTGGTCTAGAGTATTCTATATACCTGCTACTCAAAGACTGTTCTGCAGAAAGCTGGTCTGCTAGTTGTTTCCAGTTCACAGGAAGAAAAGGACAGGAGGTAGAGAGCTAGTATTCAGAAAGCGATACAGCCATTTTATACTGTCACGACATCCCAGTGTGTGGCCACTGGCCTTCTATGCTTGAACAGGGTTTAGATTTATCTGGGAGTTGCTGAGTTCATGCACAGTCACATGTGGCACGGCACATGCTAGCCTGACACAGTACACAGGACAGGAGTCCATGGACCACTGGAAACTTTCAAACCCTGTCTTTCACAAGAAATAATTTGAGAAGCACTGATCATTTACTAGCATCAGTTTATGTGCTACTCTATGCCCTTGCTCTCCTCTCTGAGTCACCCTGGCAATGGCTGAATCTTGGACTCCTGCTGTGAACCTACACGCCTAGGAGCCTGTGTGCCATGCCGCCTGCCATACCTGCCCGCTGGCAGGCTAATATCCACGGAGGCTGTATTTCCCGGTAGCTACCTGCATAGGAAGGTGACACAACCTAGAAGTGGGGGGAACATCCCTGGGGTAGCATTCATAAATTGGAGATAAGAGACGAGAGAGAACTAGTTGGTACATTCTTTTGCTTTTGTCTCCCAGGCAATAACCCGAGTTTGTAACAAAGTGAGGGCCAGCTTAGAAGCTCAACAGCACACACACGCTCTCTTTTGCCCACCTTCCCTGCTTTATGTTTATTTTTTCCCTCACACCAGCTTCCTGGGACTGCATACCTCAATAAAGAATCAGCACATTATCTTTTGCCTCAGCCTCTGTTTCTAGAGAATCTGGGCCAAGATAAATACTATGTAAAATGAGCTCATGAAATGCTTTTCTAAGGCTTTAGACCAGTGGTTCTCAAAGTGTGGGCCCCATACCAGCGTCATTTGAGACATTGTTACAAATGCAAATTATTGGATCCCACTGATAAGAACTAAGTCAGAAACTCAGGGATGAGACCCAGCAAACTGTTTAATAAGCCTTACAGATAACTTTCTTGCATGCAAACGGTTCTTGAGAACTGCTGCTTTAAACCAGCAATTAGACCTGGAGATCGCTTCTTCCATTTTAAAGTGTAATAGTATCCTAGAAGCTTAGCTCAATGATGGACCATTTCTTAGGTGATAGTCATAATGTCAACTTGACCATATCATAATGGCACATGATCTAGTAGCTAAAATATAACATTTCTGTCCTAGTACCAGATCAATTGAAGAAATAATTCTGTATGTTAAATTTGTCATGACTTCAATTTTTTTACCCCCACGTTCTTTTATTTTGTTTCTTTATTATTTAGACCAACACAGAGGAAACTTCAGACCAAAGCTCTTGCCTCTTTAGACCATCCTTCTATTGTGTAATTTGTTTTACTTCTCATTGCGTTCCTTCCTTCTTGCTCTGCCCTCTAAGATAGCTATTAAAATAACTACTATATTTTAAACAAGATGTATTAAAATTAATTTTTTGACATTTTCAACAATCCTGGCAACCTGTAGAGCCCCCTGAGCTGTTGACAACATACAGATGTGGAAGCCCTGCTCTGCTCAGTGTGCTGCGTGCTGGTAGGAGCACCTGGGCAGCTATCAAGACGTCCTCACACATTGGCCCCAGCCAAAGAAACAGATTTAGTGGGTCTAGGGAGGGACCAAGGGCTTGTCTATTTCAAAAGCCCGGAAGGAGTGTTCTAATGTGTAGCCAGGGTTGACAAATAGTTTGAGGCCAACTCCAGCTCTCCGTGTGCTGCTTTTGCTCCTGGACCCCAGAAGCCCTGGGGCAAACAATTTATTTCCTGTGCTTCTGCCTTCCAAAGGCAATTCAAAAGGACAGCCACCATTACACTACCTCACCACACTCAAGAGCTCTTTTGGTAAAACGACATTCTGGAAGTGAATGTCACAGGACAAATCGGAGTCCATTTAAAATGACTTTCAAACTGCACTTCCAACAGATAAAGGACTTGGGTTTTGTTAAAAATGGTTTGCAGTCTTCTAATGGAACAGTTACTGCCTCTGGTATTCCCTGCTCAGCTCTGTAGTCAGAGCGAACTTGATCTCCCATAATCCCCCTCCTCGAGGACCACAGCCTGGTGCTCTCCAAGGTAGGTGGCCGTGTGGGAGGGGCCTACACACTCGCCCAGAGCCCAGCTCTCTGGCTCCTTGCAGCTGCTGGGTGCCATCCCAGGAAGGCTTCAAAGACACAGACCCCCCCGAGTCAGCGCTCCAGATTCCGTACGCCAACCTTCAACCTTATCCCGTGGGTTGGTTTGTGCTGAAATTTGTGTGTTTGATTCTCACCTTGTATTCCCTTAGTGAAAATCCCATTATCTTTAACAGCTGTGTGTCAAGAAAAGACATGAATTTTGTGTAACAACAGAAGGATACAGTGCTTGTTTTTCCAGGTAGCCTTAGGCAATACCATTTTATCTCACTTTCTTCATTTATAATATAAAGATTGAAACTTCCTTCAGACAGAGGCGAGGTATTTTAGGGTGGGACACTTTTGAAAGAAGGAATTAAATCACAGAAGGAAGTCTATAATGATATATTAAAAACAAAACAAAACAAAAATCAGCCAGGGCATAAAACCCATAGAAATTTGCCACTAAAATATTATTTTCAACTTATCCTTTCTAGATAAATCCATAAAGTGAAGGAAAACCAGGAAGGTGACATATACTGCATGTATAAGCCTTGAAATTGATTTCAGAAGTATCAGCAGTGCTCACTACAAAAGAACTTCACAGTTTAATTAGGATGGCTCAAATCCAGCGTCTATATTTAGGATAAGCTGAAAATTACAGTGTAGAAATGAGAATCAACTAGCAACAGTCTAAATGGGGTGGGGGGGCGAGGTTGGGGGGGTGTAATCTATGGAAAGCACATCACAGCTTTTCTCAGCTAACCATAAAATTTCTTAACTTTTGTTTTTCATTGGACACAAACTAAATGATCTCTAATTATTTTACCTGTTCAGCTGAGAAATGCATTTTTACTAAAACTCTCTCAATATGAACTTTTAAATCTGTACTTACACATAGCACTCAAATTCTCTTCAAGACATGTATGATCTGCTGAAGTACAGATAAATTTGGCATTCAACTTATAACATATCAAAAAATCTCATTAAAATTCTGAATGTATATAAACATATTTTATACCGTTAATATTTTGGCTTCTTTTTTAGGTGGTTGGCAGAGTTCTCATGGCACTATATCATTAATTCCTTACATGTTCCTGTTTTCTTCTCATCATTGGTATATCATCAAATAAATTAGTTCAAACCCAAAATGTGACAGAACCATATGATGCTTTTTTTTTTTTTACTCCAGGAAATGTTTTAAGTGATTTTGTACACATTATATTGGCTTACCATCCAATACTTTATTAGAGGAGGACATGAGTTTTATAACCATAATTATGGTTTTCGGATGTTGAACAAGGGTGTTTTTCTTTTTCGTCCTTCTCTTCTTTACAGTGCCCTACGTCTGGGTTTTAATATGCTTGTCAGTAATTTCTCTAAAAGCAGTTGAAATGCTCTAAATAATATACTCAACATTGTTAAGAAAATAAATCACGTTAGCGAGCTGACCTCATCAGCACAGACGCTCTAATGCCCGATGACTACACAGCCAGAAAGATGCAGAAAGAAATTAGAATTGCAGGAGTTGAGTCTGAAATTCTTTCAAATTAAAGTTACTTGCCTTGGCTGAAGGTTTAATTTTAAATTACAGGGAAGGAAAGACTCCAGGTAAAATAGCTCTTATCCAATTTTATCTAACAAATAAATTGCAGGTATCTGGTTTAGAGCTTGAGTGGTGTACACGAGTCACACATTAGTGAACAACTTTCTCCCCATTTACTGATTTTGCAATAGTTCAAACACTGGGCTATTCTATCATTCCAGTGTCAGGCATCTCACTCAATGTGATCATTCAAATTTAAAAATGGCCTGAAATTCACCAAACTCTAACCCTGATCCAGTAATTGAGTTTGCTTGCTCTGTATTAATGTTAATTGACAGCACAAAGACTTGACAGGTACACCAATTAGATGAACTCATTTCATCCTCATAATGTCACTGAGGGGTAGCTGTTCATATTCTAGAGATGCATAAACTGAGGTTAAGTATGATTCAGTGATTTGGTGCCAGAGCCTTAGTACAGAACCCCCTTCCAAGTCACTGTCAGCATTCCCTGGGCTGTGCCAGGCCCTGTTCTAGCTCTCTGGTGAAGCACGTTTGGAAAGATGTAGCTGATCCCTCCAGAGGTTGCCTAATATTAGGATAAAAAAGATGGGCACTTCTTGTTTCCATGAAAGTATCTTAGTAATTGAAGGTGAAACTAAGTCGATTGTTCTCTTTGGTGGGAAGCAGGCAAGAGGAGTTAGATAAAGGGGTCATGGCTGAAATTAACATCTTGGGCTGCCATCATTTTCTATCAGATTAGTTCAAACATCCTTTATGTCTATGGCTTACTTGAACTCAAATTGAAAACCTTCAGTCTCCAACTGAAAAAAAAAACAAAAACAAAAAAAAAAAAGCTTTCTTATACTTTGGAACTAACTAATCGGGAGGAGAGCTGGTGACTTCCTATGACAGGCAGGCAAACCAGGCTGGTCAGATCTTGCTGGCCTTTCTCACTATCGGCACTGACTGGACCCCAGAAAGAGGGGCTGTGCACAAGATGAGCTTGATGCTATTCGTGTGGCTTGTGCTGTGGCTGGCAGGCACCAGGAAAATGCAGAAAACTGAAGGCAGAGGAGGGGCAAGGTCAGTTACACTGCGGAGACTCCCAAGAAGGAAATACTGTGCCTAACACTGCCACCAGGTGGTCTTTCCTGGGAGAGACTTATTCAAATAAAAACAAAAACCTTCTGTGAGGTTTTCTTGCTGAAAATCAGAATCTAATCAAGTCTCGGATCCAGATCCATCGACAACAGCTTAGATGCCAATGGCACTGGACGAGTCAATCAGCTGATTCCAGAATGATGAACCTTTAGGACAAACACATTCTTCAACCAAATAATGACAGGAAGGAAAAAACAGCAGTGAGGAAAGCGAGACACTACTTTAAAAGACGTAAGACAGGTGCCGATGAAATGCACTCAGTGGATGCATCTCATTTGGATCCTGAAGCAAATAAATCAACTGTAGAAAGACATTTCAAGCCAACGGGGGCCAACAGGAACTGGGAATAGCCTGGATATCAAATGATATTAAGGCATTATTGTTAACTTTGCTGATAAAAGTATTGAGGTTTATTTTTTAAAGATAGGTGCCTTATATAACAGATAAGTGGTATCCATTGTAGAAATAATATAGTACCGGAAATTTTTTAAAATATTACAGAAAAAAAGTGGGGCTGAGAATAAACGAAAAAAGATAATTTGGAAGAATGGTGATATCTGTGGAACTCAGGGAATGGACACATGGGGGGGGTATTATACTGTTCATTACACCGGGGGTGCCAAAAAAATGTATACACATTTTAAGAAAGGAAAGCTGTATTAAAATTGTAATACTCAATATATACCAATAACAAAAGATGAATACAAGTCACGTCTGACTTCTGCAATTACAAGAGGTGCTCAAAGTGGTTACCATCAGCGTCCAGACACTTCTGATTATGTCGAACTACTGCTTGAGCAACGTTGACCAAAGTGTCCACTTGTATACATTTATTTGGCACCCCCAGTACGTGTATGTTTGAAAATATCTTCAATAATTTTTTACAAAAATCTAACTTACAAGGGAAATTATTGATAATTCTAAGTTAAATATAATGCTATATAAAATATATTTTGCCTTTTGATCTATCCTGTGGCAAATTTTCTTGAGCTTATCACCTTTCTCTTCACACACAGACATACATATTTACCATATCACTTGCTATTTCATGTCATATATGTTGTTGTAAATACTATACATCAAATCCTAGCTTTTGAAACCATTTCACTAAACAAAGCACCCACAATTCCACTTTTAAAATCTAGCAATACTAGGAGTCCATTTTGTCTTGTTTGGTTAAAGGTTTTTCTCAGTAAAACACTTAAACCCTTTAATATACATATTTCCTTATTTCATTTCTATGACATGAAAAGATAGGAAACAAGCACATGAGATGACTATTTATTTTCTAAAACGACTTCATTTCTTGAACACATCTTAATATATTTCTCCAGGAATTGGGCGAGGGGGAAATCAACCAACTTTGAAAACAATATATCTGGACTCTGAAAGTTAAATTAACATTTTGTATTCAAATTCCAAAAATGTAGCACCCTCACAATAAGTCTTCACTATATGTCCAGGAAATAAAACAGAGAATTCTCATTGAATTGGGTACCAGTTGGCTCATTTTCTGGTTTGAATTTCTTAAGAACAAGTACTCTAATCATGACACAAGGAAAAATTTCTAAATAGGTAAAAGTAATAAAGAATTTACTTGTTCACTGAATTTCTTAAAAATCCACTAAAAAATAGCTATAAAAACTATTTATCTCCAAAAACATTTCTTAGTTTTTGGTGCTGTATTTTGCTTAGGGATGGGGGTGGGGGACATAAGTAAACGTACCAAATATGATCATTACAACTGTAACCCTCCTTGTTAATGTATTTTATGTTTCTGAATCAAGAAGACCACTTCAGATGATTAAAAGGTGCTGGGGGGAAAATCATTGGATACATTACAATTTCCCCAAAATGCCATTTACCTTCACCCAAGAGAGACGGATTGATTGGTTTTGCTTCCCAGCTTTCAGGAAAAGTCGCCCTCTCCGCCCATATACTGATGTACCTATAGGCAGCGAGGCTGGAGAGCCCTGCAATCAGCATCTTGTTTAAGCATGAAGCTGCTGGACCATTACCCAGAGGGCAGGGTCGAGCCTGGGCACAAATCCCAGCTGGGTATCCACTAACTTGGGGAGCAGGGCAATTTAGTTCATCTCCCATTTTCCTCAGTTTTAAAATGCTCATAAATCACACCACTGTTGGGAAGATCCAGGTGACTACACGTCAGACTGCTCAGGAGAAAATAACGGGCAGAGCACCCACAGGGCTCTCCAAGCCAAGCACACTGCTTCCTGGGTTCTGCCCACGTGCGCAAACAGGGTGGTGGCAGCCGGGCTTGGCCCAGAGGGGACGCGCCTCCTGCCTGCCTGTCGTTCCCCATCCCCGACCTCCAATTTCTATTCCTCTGCTTAGAAACTTCTCCCTGATCTGCTCCGCGTGCCAACTCCTGCTTTTCCTTCGCGCCTCAGCTTCACCATTAATCAGTTCCTCGGGAAGCCTAGCTGTACCCCGAATTAACCCCTGCTCCTGAGAAAGTGAAGCCCCCTGAACATCTCCTTATGATTCTTGGAATTTCAATACTAATTGGTGGGTGACAGTAGTTGTTTAATAACTAAACATTACTGCCGTTAGATTGTAAGTTCCGGCAGGAAAGGAAATTGCCTGTCGTATCCACGGCTACACCCGTGTTCTTGGCACACAGTAGGTCCTGAATAAACATGTATGAGAGGGGTGTGCAATCTATGGAGAACATATACGGTTTTATAGAACTCACCCGTGGGACAGCTGGCCCGTCCTGTTGGAAAGGTGCTGGGAGGGAGGCAGGCGTTAGAGGAGTTACAGCAGTGGCCCAGGGGCCTCTAAATTAATGCCAGTTGTAAAACCACAGAGATGCAAGAAATATGGCAAGAGTAGCTGCCCTTCACTGGACGTTCTAAGAGTCCAGAGTTCTAAGAGTAGCTGCACGTTCTAAGCAGCCGTCGCGGACGCATCCTTCTAATCCTTACAGCAACGCCGAAGAATTCGGAACCAAGATGATTCCCATTTTACCGATGAGACGACTGAGATACAGGGAAGTCATATGAATGTCCAAGGTCAGAGTGCAAGTGAGCGATGAAGACATTGATGGACACACCTGGGCAAACTGGGGACTGATCTCCTTCCCAGGGTGCCGCACTGCCCAGTCCAATGCCAGCAGAGTCCACATCCACTGGTGTCTGTAGCTGTGCTGTGCGCCCACAGCTGGACGCGTAACTAACAAGACAGACATGGAGAAAACTTTCTTTTCTCCTAAACTGTACTGTAGCCACTTTTGCTCTATTTTGTATTGCTTTCAGCTTGCAGAACAGGGCTACCTGTTAATACATGCTCGATAAATAATCGTTAAATGATCAAGTAGACAGCTCTTACCTAACATCCTGCTAAAGTGGTTCCTGAAATACAACTACCAGATTTATATAATTACTAGGAAAGAGTTAATCAGTATGAGTACTTATTGGAGTACTCTTTGTATTATTATTCTTGTTATTGTTATTATTATTATTATTATTATTATTGGAATACTTACTATAAGAATAGAGCTTTGCAACTTTGGACAAGTTACTTAATTTCTCTGTACCTCAGTTTTCAGCACTGCAAAATGGGATTAATTGAGTACCTGCCTTGCATGGTTGCTGTGAAGGGTAAGTGAGAAAATCCACTGAATACGTACAATGCTGGTACACTAGTACACTAATACTGCTGCATCAGTACTAGTATACTAGTGGCCTCCAAGGTCCTGGGGCCCTGACTGGAAGGGGAGAACAGATGCAACAGAAGACTGCCCTGCATCTTTGAAGGGAGCACAGTCTCTGAACGCCACAGTTCAAAGCCACACTTCCTCTGCTCCCAGATCAGGGAGCCTTCCCCCTTAGCTGTAGCCACTACAACTTTACTGCTCAGGGAAGAGTCGCTGCTTTCCATCAGGTGAGCCAAGCAGTTATAGCTGAGAGTAACTTTGGGGTCCCAGAAGAAGAGAAACAAGGACACTCACAGCAGCAGCATGAAGGGTGTAACTGGCAAGGTGGAAATCCCTTTCACCTTAGTTACTCCACCCTAAGTCAATGCCAGAGGGGTGGAGATCCCCTACTCCCCATCACCGTCTACTCCCCCCTCCCATTCCCCTGCATGGCCAAGCTTAGCCCTGCAAGACCAGTGAGAGGTCCTCAGCCTGAGATGTCAGCAGAAGGCAAGACAGGCCCACGCAGAAGACAGCCAGGAGGAAGAAAAGACATTTGGCCCGAGGCACTGGCCTGGCTGCAGCCTGGAGTGACCATCCACCTCCCAGTCAGGAGGGCCTGGTAAGCAAATCAGGCCTCCGCCTGGATGCAATTAGCTATGGACAGGCTCCGGGTATCTGTATGCAAATGTTCCCATAATGCAACCTTAGTCATTTTCCAAAGCCATAATTTTGTTTTTTAAAAAACCTCATACAGGGCTAGAAATATCTGAGACAAGGTGGCCTCTGCTGACCACCAGGTCACCATAGAGGTTCCTGGTCACAAACCACCATTCATTAATCACCCTGACAGGAGCAATTACAAAGCGGATGTTCTACAAAGGGAATGTTGCATTTCCCTCTACATGTGAACTGATGAGGGAATGGATAATTGGAAGCATTTTTGGAAAAACAAATACTATACTCCCGAGTTCCCTTTAATTATAAATATAAGCAGGTATGCATTTCCTCCATTCATTCAATAAATATTTATAAGACATGGTATAGTAGGGGAGAAACATTTAAACAATAAGCATTTAGGAATAAGAATAGTAGAGAAACATTTAAGCATTAAGTACTTAAGAGAAAAACATTCAAAAACAAATTTGAGATGTGTTCTCTGCTTCCAAGTGGGTTGCACCTAGTGGGAAGGTGCATTAAACACAAGTGAAAAAATAAATGACAGTACAAACCCATATGTGATAAACGTACAGTGATTGGTTTATCAGCAGTAGTATAAGAGCCTGGAGACATGAGACGTCAGACTGAAGAACTTTCAGGAAGGGGCTTTGAGACACTGGAGTCACAGAGAAGAGAGGAAATTTGTGTAGAAAAGATTGAAATTTATTAAGACAGTCGCCTGGTTTTTGAGAAGAAATTTCTCAGGGAATTGTGAGAAATCACATGATTAAGTAGATATTGGAACTATATCATGAACACATGGAATCTCCAATAGTGTATCAGGTCATGCTTGGTTAACAAGAGAGATTGACTCTGGGTGACTTGAATAAAAAGGGGGGAAAAAGGAGCATTTATTGGGGGACATTGGGGTATCTTATGAGGGGTAGATCTGAGCGGTCAAGGCTCAGGATGGGCAGAACCAGGCTTTGTCTGGGACCCTCAACAACCAGCGCTCTAAGGGAGAGGGCTTTCCATTCACGGGACTCAATTCCCAGGACTCCAGATCTCAACATCTCTTCTGTTCAGATTTCATATTCTTTGGAAATACCATCTGTCTACACATGTGGATCAGAAGCCTGCACTCAGCTATGGCCGAGGGACAGTGCCAGTGTCCCTTCTACATGTCAAGATAGTCCCTAGAGAAGGGGTGATCCAGCTTCCACCAAGAGGTATGTATAGTAATTAAATACATACTAGGTGACAGGCGCTTTGCTACCTGATGACATCACCTGACTTGAAGTTGAGTACATTCTGGATGAAATGGGAAGTCCCAAAGATGTGCAGCAGAGAAGGGACAGAATAAGAACATGGCTGGAACTGATTTGATCAAGGTCAGAAATGAATGTGAGGACTCCAACAAAACCCAGAGTGTATGTTAAAGCCACGTCATCCTGTGCCCCGCCTCCCAGTTCTGATGATGTGGGTCTAGGGTGGGGCCTGGAATGGGGATTTGGAGAGGGCCCCCAGCATACCTAGAAGCCCCTGAGGTAGCAACCAGACTAGCAGCCCTGCCAACAAGCGATGCGACAGCAGCAGGCAAAGGAGACCATGCACCATTTGAAAATGCCATTGGCAGTTCAGGGATCTGCTTGGATACAGAAGACAGAGACAAAGGAGAATTTGAGGTGATCCCACCGATTCAAGCAGGGTCCAGGGAAAGGGGACAGCAACATCAAACAGAATAAAGAAAGCAGAAAGGGACATTGGAGCATAGAGATAATGAGTTTGCATTCAACTCCTCCCAGGACACCCGAGCAGGGATGGTCCGTGGGCACTGGGGCCGAATGAGATAACTGGGGTACCGTCCTAGAGGTTATAATTTACACAGGGGTAATACTGTATGAACAAAATCTATTCAAAATGAAATTAAAATATTAAGGTAATAAGGAAATCTAAACCAGTGTTTCAATGATGCATCTGGATTCAGGTTTAACTAACCGTTCTAGGTGCTTTCATGAATATTTTATTTAACCTTTGCAATTACCCTGTCATGGAACTGAGCCTCAAAGCTCTAAATTATATAAATTGTCTATAAAGTAACACACACATAGGAATGGAGAAGTGAGACTCTGAATCCAGCTCTTTGGATTCCTGAGTGCTTCCATGACATGATGGTATCCCCGCCCCAATTGAAAAAAAAAAAAAAAAAAAAAAGCCTATCCAAACAGTCAGCAAATAGGACAAAACTTTATATTGCTACCAACATTGTGAAATGTTTTAGGTTGGTTCAAAAGTTATTGTGGTTTTTGCAATTATTTTTAACCTTTTAAATCGCAATTACTTTTGCACCAACCTAATAGATACCCGTCCTTTGAATGTCTCTATGGATAATCGTTCTGCTTCTTAAAACTTGAAAATCCAGGTGAACTAAAGAGCTCGGAGACAACAGTCGCTGCAGTCACAGCCCTGGAGTCAGTTGAGGGAGTGGTTTTTAATTCCTCTGAAGTCATTGCCGCCTAGCCTGTGTGCAATTTTAGTTCAAGGTCTTTTATCTGGGGCTCAGCTCACCAAAACGCAGCTCCTTTGCTCCTTCCCCTTTTAATAATTCCACAGCGACACCTGCTGGGAAGGAAGAACCGCTCAGCCTCCCCCACAGGAGCCCCAGGGGGCTGCGGAGAGCTCTAAGCGGGCTGTGTGGTGACGGGCTGCGCTCTCCCTGTCCTTCTCCGCGTGGCTGCTGTGTATCACATGAGAGAGGGGGTTCCACCAGGATGATCAATGCCCAGATTCCGGGTTCCCCTCCAGCCAGGTCCCCAAGCAGCAAGACCAAGGCACTGGCTAGTGAAGGGGACAGCCTCTGTTTTCTTGTCACTGTGACTATTCTAGCTCCCTTTTCTGTCCCTGCTTGTGGTCACTGGTTCCTTCCTCCACACCCCATCCTTGACACCGCTGTTAGCTTCTCCGGGGATCTCTGGGACACTGTACTTTATAACAAAGCAAAATTGGAGGGGAAGAAAAAGTGCCCTGGCATAACTAAGAAGACAAAGAATTCCACGGAAAGTGCCAAAATGTTTTACAAATAAACGGCAGACAACAGAACAGTTGCCTGTTTCAGGAGGCAGGGTAGTAATTTATGTAATGTATTTTTAACTGTGAGAAGGGAGGAGCGACCACTTAAATATACTGTGAATTGAAGATTTGTCAATTATGTAGTTCATGCACTGGCAGATCAGGAACATATTCTACAAATGGAAGGATTACCAACATCCAAGCTCTTACAAGTTCTGACTCTCCCTATTGCTGGAAGTTCTCTGCTTTCTGGGAATGTTTTTGCTTTCCATGAAAGGAGTTGGAGTTGTACATTTGTCAAATGTCCTTTTTTTTTAACCACCTTCCTTTGTTTTGGTTTTTATCCCTCCACTCTCTATGATGTTGAGGTGCCCTGACACGAACTCAGTGCCCCCCCTATTCTCTGTGCCCAAAAATACCCCTAAGTTTACTTTGGTTTCTGCTCCATTTTAGGTGGATAGGCCCTTGGGAACACAATGGAGCATTGACCAAATCTGGAGCTGCTCCACAGCACACTTATATTGGGATAAAAAGTCTTCAATTTCTCCCCGGAATATGTGCTTTGTGCATTGAGGCCACACAATCAGAAAAATACAGCATCTTAACCTGTGGTGAAGTCACACTTAGGCACACACCTTCCTGAAAAGTTATCCAAAGATATGACTCTCTGTGTAATACTTTCACTGCCACTCCCCTCCCCCCCCCTCCCGTTCCCTTCCCGCTCCAATGCCCACCTCCTTTTAGATCTGCTGAAAAAAAGCCTTTTGGAAAGTTCCTGGGTTTGTAAAGGAAATATTTCTTTATAGATGAAATGAGCCCTCTAGTGGCCGCTTTTCAAGCGACAGCCTCTAGTTTTATGATTTTGAGGATGCTGGTTCAGTTTCCTTTCTTCTAAAGACACACCCAGAGCTAGTCCTTACTATGAATTGATGTAAATCCCACTCCTTGTTACTTTGTTTACCGCCAAACAATTCTACATGGCTTTTCTCCACCTGCAGCGTCCCCACAAGGCTTTCTCTTATCTATTCTAAACTGCACAATTCATTCTCACTGATTGGCAGTCGAGGACCATCTGGGGTCCTTGTACTCCTGCGTGTCTGCTGTAGACTTGCTGACCTTCTGTTCAGAGGCTGCACACTGAGAATAATAACACCGCCCTGGCCGTCCATCAGGTGGACTAGCAAACCTTTCTCTCTGCACAGAAATGTAACGTAGACACGTCCTGCATTTCAGTTGGGCCAGAAGCCATAGCCAGGTTACCCTTGAGTGTCACGGTGTTTCAATATCTACCCCAAAAGTCACAGTGTCTGCCATGCTGGTCAATTGCTAACATCTACATTTCTGCTTTTCTAGCGCTCCAAACAAACTACAAAGGCAACTTTTGAGTATTTGGGATAGGGTGCCAGCCAGCGGCAAAAGTTTAGACCTCTACAATGGGCACAACATGAAGGTGGGGAACACCTTTCTGGAATCAACAAAGATACCCCTTAAGTTCAAACTATAGCAGTCCATCAAAAGTGATAACTGAGCTTCACAGTTTTCTGTTTTCAAACTTACAACTTACCAAACCTGTATTGAACTGAGGGATATGAACACGAAGCAATCAGAAATCAGCACAAACAGATGTGCACTGTGGTACATTGCTGTTGTTCCTTCTTTCCCAAGTGTTTCAATCAATAGAGGAATCCCACATAGCCTTTTACGCAGCTTTGATGTTGTCCTTCGTATCTTACCCCGTTTCCCTGAAAATAAGACCTAGCCAGACAATCAGCTCTAATGCCTCCTTTGGAGCAAAAAGTAATATAACACCCGGTCTTATTTTCTGGGAAACATGGTAGTTATTGGATGTTATATGGAGTATTATGTACTAATAGTGAATGCCTGCTGTTCCCTTGGATGAAATACGAGACTTCATTTATGTTACCTTAGAGAAGACCGTGGGTCCTTAACCATCCTTGACTTCTCTCCCCCCACCCCCAATTGTCCGTATCCACTGTGTACTTTAAATTCATTCTTTCACCACATCTTCCTACACGAATGGCTTGGTTGAAGTCTCCAGGTCTCTCTGCCTGAACAGCTGAGATGCTCATGGGTTCAAATTCCATGCAGTCATTTCACCCAGATCCTTTCATCCATTCTCCACAGAGCCCCACAACTGTTTCTAAAACGTCGATCAGATTTCATCGCCACCTCAACAATCATTGGCAACCTCCTATTGTCCTCCACAACAGTTTTTAAGGTGCTTTTGGGATTTTTATTCTTTGGGATGTTACTGATGACAAATGAAAATGGATGATCCATTTGGGAAATGGCAAATGTACACTGTGAACTACTAAGTGGGGCAGAAGGGACAGATGGAAATAGCAGTTTCCACCCTGGTGTCGCCTGGACAGCCTTCCCCAATCACCTGCCACTGAATTAAGCCCCCTCCTCTGCCCGTCCTTAATGTGCACATACCTAGCACATGGCATGTCACTAATGCAGTTATGTGCTTTATACCCTGCCAAAACATGAGCCCTTCAGAGGAGGGACTATGTCCAATCATCTTTGTAGTCCATTGTACGAGGCAATGAAACTGAGGGGGTGGGGAACACCTTTCTGGATTCAACAAAGTTACACCTTAAATTCAAACTACCGTGGTACCTCGGTTTTCAAATGTAATCTGTTCCGGAAGACCATTCAAGTTCTGAAACATTCGAAAACCGAGGCATGGTTTCCCGATAGAAAGTAATGCAAAATGGATTAATCCGTTCCAGACCTTTAAAATCAACCCCTAAAACTGAAAATTTAGCATGAATTTTACTATCTAATGATACCATAGATCCATAAAATTTACGGCGTTCGTAAACCGAAATGTTGTCAACAGAGACATTCGAAAACCAAGGTACTACTCTATAGTGATCCATCACAAGTGATAACTGAGATTCACAGTTTTCTGTTTTCAAACTTAACGACTCACCAAACCTATATTGAACTAGGGGATGGATATAAACACAATGCCATTTATGGAGGCAGCATCAGATAACTAGATTTATAAAGTAAAGGGACTTTGTGGATTTGTAAGTGGTCATCTGAAAATATTAATGAGTATTTTTTATTAATGCTAATTTCAATGTGAAGGAGTTTGCAGCCCATGAGCGGAATCCTAGGTATTTCTTCTCACTGAAATATAAGAAGCTGAAACAATGTGTCTCATTCATTTTCATTTAATCGTATTCTGATAAAATGAAGGTTTAAGTTGATAGAGAACTGTCTCCGACCCAACACAGATTTGGTACAAAGATAAGAAGAGACACTAACACTGGGGAAGGGCCAGCTTCATGGGTGAGTGACCTATGCAGTCATACAGGACCCTACACTTAGAGGGACCCACACTTGATTTGGTGCTCTGCTCTTGAAATTCTTAATAATTTTTCAACAAGGAGCCCCACGTTTTCAATTTGCATGGGGCCCTGCAGGCTATGTAGCTAATTTTGCAGTGGGGAGCTCTCTCAAGCCACTTCTGCCTTCCTCAACCAACACCTTCCCTGGAAGTCACCTGCCCACAGCAGAGAGAGACCAAGACCAGCCTGCATCACTGGGTTTCTGGGAAGCATGAGAATGCAGCACCAAACCTACTTGGGGCACTAAACAGCCCATCAGCCCCTATTCTGCTACCCAGGTGAGTGTGCAGCTGACCCAGCTATTCTGCAGGAACTCACCTTCTCCACCATCACTCTAATACACGCATTTTACAGTCGGGTACTGCTGGTTCCATCAAGGTGTCATCGCCACAGCTCTGGAATCTGACAGAACCCAGTCGTGGTATCATTGCACAAAAAAGATTCTACACGGCCTGCCTGCACTGGCCTCTTGCACCCAAAGTCTGCTGTCAGTTGTAAGAGGTCTCTCATGGTCAGGAGCAAACTCTGCTCCATTATCTACAGCAAATCATTCTATGGTAAAGCTGCAGAATTTAGTCAGTGCTTTACTCTTTGTGCTTTTCCATTCTCTAATTCAAGTTAAAAACAAATCATTTTTCTTATTTGTCTTAATGAGCAACTTTATAATTATTGGTATTGTTTTTGGAATTACAACCCCCTAAGTTGAAAAAAAAAATCCTCACACTTCACCTTCTTATGCCTAACATTTGTTTTCAAACTTGAATTGGGCTGGAACTAATGTTCTAAGAATTCTCTATTTCTCATGAAAAAATTACTAACACCACGGGGTACCGTAGAGCTGGGAATGGAAACTACCTGAGAAAACAATTAACACTGGAGGGAGGCACCATATAGCACAGAGCTCTCATCTGCAGCTTGTGTTCACACACAGAGTAGCCAGCATATTTCAACTAGATGGCAAGGTGACGCTGTTTATGTGTTGCACTCAGAGCTCCTCTGTCTCTAATCTGAGCATTGAATTAAATGCATTTAAAACAGGCACTGGATCTGAAAAGCTTGAAGGACCCATCATATATCAGGATTCCTCAGTAGAAAGCCAAAGACTGATGATGGAGGTCAACCCTGACATGACTGACGGCTGAGACGTGTGTGGTGTAGAGGAGAAGGCTGACAGAGAGAGGGTTCTCTTCCTGTGTCTTACTCTGACCAGCCACGGATCCCAGGCAGTCCTTTAACAGATCTGGAATAAACGTCCTTCCCTACCAATGGAGGGGGTGAACCAGCAAGTTCGCAGACCAGCAAGCTCACAGGAACCCTGCGCGGCGGTTCCTCTGAACACCTGGCTCTGTGGTTGCAACTTACAATGTGAGCAACTTACCCTGTGTAAACTTCCCTTTACTTCTCTGTGAAATGGAAAGACAAAATCACTGCACTTACTTTACAGGCTTTTTGTAAGGATTAAATGAGACTGTCGTTTATACTGCTTAGTCCAGTGTCTGCCATATATTAAGCACTCAAAAACTTTTAGCATAATGAGATACCATGATACATGTATTAGAATGGCCCAAATCCAGGAATTTTATAACACCAAATGTTGTAGAGGATTAGAGCAATAGGAACTCTCATCCATTGCTGGTGGGGATACAAAATGGTGCAGCCACTGTGCAAGACAATTTGGCAGTTTCTTACAAAACTCAACAGGCTCTGACCTTATGATTCAGGAATTGTGCTCCTTGGTGTTCACTAGAAGAAATCAAAAGCATGTCCACACAAAAATTTGCACGGGGATGTTTGTAGAAGTTTCATTCATAATTGCCAAAACTTGGAAGCAACCAAGATGTCCTTCAGTAGGTGAATAGATAAAAGCAGAACAAAACTGTGGTCCAGACAATGGAATATTAGAAAAAAATTAGCTAGCAAGCCATGAAAAGATATGGAGGAAACCTAAATGCATATTACTCAGTGAAAGAAGCCAATCTGAAAAGGTTACATACTATGTGATTACAGCTATATACATTCTTTAAAAGTTAAAACTATGGAGACAGTAATAAGATCAGTTGTCACCAGGGGTTAAGTGCGAGGGTGGGATGAACGGGCAGAGCACAGAGGAATTTTAGGGCAGTAAAACTACCCTGTATGACACTATACTGGTGGATACATGTCATTGTACGTTTGTCCAAACCCACAGAATGTAAAACACCAAGACTGACCCCTAATGGACACTATAGATGCTGGGTGATAATGACGTGTCAATATAGGTTTTAACAAATGCACCTCTATGGTGGAGATGTTGATAATGGTGGAGGTTATGTGCCAAAGATGGGAGAGTGGGACAGGGGTATACGTGAAAGAAATAAGAAATAAGCTCCAGTTTAATATTGCTGGCAACTAAAACTGCTCTAAAAAGTCTATTAAAAAAATGTTCACTGCTATTATTGTCATCTCAAATCCCTTCCAGCTTTAGATTCTGATGTTATATGCAGCTAATATACATTTGTTGAGTGAAGTTAATGTTTACCAAGCATTTGTGTTATCTTGGCCTCTGGAGGTGAATGTGCAGAGAAGTCATAATTCCTACAACTGCATTTAGCATTTCCATAGCACTTTTCCCTGATTTTGGTTTTCCCGGAGCTGTTACATTTATTGTGCCTTTCCCACCCCACCCCCCATGATTGCTTTGTATACAACTGATTACTATTATTATCCTTAATTTCCAAAGGAGGAAACAGGCACAAAGGGTCCTCATCTAGGAGGTATTATTTGGGCATAAATAACATCTAGGTGAAACAGGTGAGGCACAATGTGCATCTTGGCATTAAATTAGAAATAGACTTCAGGAGTATTTTATTCCTGAAATAACAACCACCAAGTGGAAAAACCAGGGTGATTAACTAACCTTCCTTGGCTTTCATAATAACTTGGTAATAAATTCAGAGTTCGAGCCACCTGCTTACAGATTAGACTGCTCCGGACCACCAAGGGCCCTGAGCCTCTCCTGCTGGAATGAATTGAGTGCCCAGGCAGTTCAGTGAACTAAGTATCAGAGAACCTGGGTTCTCTAACTGACTCTGCACAGCCATAGTCATATAACCTTGACATGTCCTTGAACCTTTCTAAGCATCAGTTCATCAGGTTTTTTGTTTGTTTTAATTTGTGCAGTGGAGGTAATACTATGATTTTTCCAACTCCTGGGTGAAGGGGAAAAAAAACCCCAGATATGTGGCATATGCAGATAAAAAAGAGAACTCTTATGTTTGTAACTTGATCAGTGCTTCTTTCTTTAGGTGGACTCTGGTGCATGAAGCTCATCCATGGATAATCCTTTAGCCTTAGAGTTAAGGCTAAAGTGGGGTCAGGGGCTGACTCACTGAGGGCTACAAAAGGCCATAGTATTATCAGCCTTATTTAGACCTATATAGTTCATGATGGTCACAAATCAAAGAGCACAGAAATTAAAAATGCAACAGTCAATGATTCACAGCATTGGATACTTCTTCAATGCACATATATGCTACTTCAATTATATGTCTACTAAACTAAAAGTTAACATAAGGTCAGCTATGTTCTTTTACTAACTCAGGCCCCATTCACAGAAATGGAATAAGTTATGTCATTGACTTAGCGGAACCACCTTGATGAAAGTGACTGTCACCAGGAATGGGATGTATTAATGTCCTGAGACCCAAGATATGACCCACTGAGAAGGGTACATCATCTCTGTGGTATTCTTTCCTAAAACTCAGAGCTCCGATCCATTAAAACATCAGACAAAAGCAAAATGAGAGACACCTGGCAAGGTATTTGACTAGTACTCTTCAAAAGTGTCAAGGTCATGAAAAACAAGGCTGAGGAATGGTCACAGATTGGAGCAGGCTAAGGAGACACTGAAGCTAAATGCAGTGTGGGGTCATGCATCAGAGAAAAACAGTGGAGGAAAGACTGGTGAAATGCAAGAAAAAAAAATGTGTGTAGCTTTAGTGGCATTGGACCAAGGTTAATTTCTTGCAAGTCATACTGTGTTTTTCAGAGATGCTAACTTTGGAGGAAGCGAGTGAGGAGGGTGTGGGGGAGCTAGCTCTGTTTTATCTTTGCAACTGCTCTGTGAGTTTAAATTGATTTCAAACTAAAACGTTTAAAGAAAAAAGCGTGGTACTTGACTTTCCAGTACCCATGCACAGTAATACCAGGGTGGTACTAGAGCCAGGATTGGATGTGGTGGGGGGCGGGGAACGGTAGCTATGCTGTTTAAATTGATGCAAACATGGTTGTTATTTCTATAAAATATAGATCCACAATTGGTTTATACCAGAAGTGAATGAATAACAGAGCTGATTTCATAAGCTCCTGCCAGCAACTCTGTTCTCCCAACCTACCATTCCTCCCTCCACGTGCCTGAAAAAGGCAAGCTCCTCTGTGAAATCATTGCATGTTCCAATTTTTGTGTCAACCACTGCAAAAGCACCAACTCTCTCTCTCTCATTTTTTTTTTTTTTCTTTAACATTGTTCTCATGAAGTACGCCACTAGGGGCTCAGAATAATAAAAATCGCTGTCATAATTAAGCTCCGGGATGTATTTCAAAGTCTCTCAGACATTAGAGATGAGAAAGACCCAGCAGGTCACGCACGCCTGTCTCCCTGCCAGTGCAGGATGGCTGCGTGCAATTTGGCAAATCTGTTATCAGGCTGTAAAAATTCTAAACTATTCAAAAAATTACATTGTATAAATTATGATAAAAAGTTTACCTTATTCCAGGGCGATTCTTGAGGGTAGGAAGGGAAAAAAAGGAAGTCATGAATAGCTTCCTAAAAACAATTACTCTCCTATTTAGAATATTTTTTCCAAGGTGAAAATGTGGTTATTTTCCATTCAATGTGACAGCCTGTGCTTATTGTTATGCAAGAGTTGCCTCTTTGCATCTGATAATTTAGAATTTAACACTGACCCCAGCTGTCCTTCAAATGATATTGTAAATGTGGTTTGCAATAGATCCAACTTCTTCTGGTTTTTATTTAAGAACACAGTTGTACTATATGATTCTGCATTTGGCTCAGGCATCTAGCCCCACGGTCTACCTCCCCCAAGAATGAATGCTAGAACAAAACCCCTTTAAGGACTTCAAAGAATGATACTCAAGCCACTGGATCTTATCAAGCTGGGTGTGGCTTTTTCTAATCATAATTGTGCAATGACGGTGATGTACATACGGGCATATAAATCCAGTAAAAAAGGGCAATTAACAACCACAATAATAACAAAAGCAGGAGTATTTTCAGTGGACAAAACTTGGAGGAAGATTGAGAAGAATCACTGAAACGGAAGGTTAATTCATAGTCCAGAAATACATCCTTGGAATATGTTTTGATTATGTACAAAATGGAAATTTGGCAGGATAAAGGATGTAGGTGGATAAAGTCCAGTGAAATACATGACGACTGCATCCATCAAGACCCGATGATTGTCTGTCATTCTTCCATGCTGGGCACAGGGAAACGGGCATGACAACATATGTCAAAATTTTCCATTTTTCTTGAGTTTTCTCTAGTTGGCATACACATTTCATAGTTATATAACATACAAGACTATGGAGGTCTGTGTATTATGCAAAAAAAGGAGCACTACAGCAAAAACTGCCCAGCCTTTCTTTACAAGTGCCATATTAATTGGTCACATCAGATCTGCAATAAATCGTGGCAAAATGCACATTAAGGAGCATATCTCAAGAACCAGAAGTTCTGTATTTGAAATTCTTCATCACTCTTCTTTTAACATGACTGCATGGAAAATGTATGCAGACAGGACCCTGTTGATAAATGGTTTGTGTTCCAAAATTTCATTTGTCAGGTGGTTAAAACCAGCATGTACTTTCCCAAAGCTTCAGGGTCGTAAACAATAGCTTACTTCCCAGGGTAGCTCACAAAAGCCTCATTATTAGACCTGGTATCATGGCCTTGACCACTTTTTTGTACAGAATGCTTAAAACCTAAGTGCAAAAAGCCCCATTAGTTCACACACTGTCAGGGCTTAATGGCAGCGATTGAGCACTCCTGAATTCTGAGTCTTTGGTCTTTAGGGTAAGAATGGTCATTTGTATGAAATAGTTGTCAAAAATTGATTATTCATTAAGTCTGAGGGTTATGGTGCTGGAAATAATAAGTAAAGGTTCAGACATATGAAATTACCAACTGTAATAAGACATCTATGTGGCTATAAAAACAAATTTGGGCAGATCAGAAATCAAATATTCTGCAAGAGACGCAAACCCTTAGAAAGATATGGGCGAAGAGCAAATTCTCAACTGCTACAGTTTTCTCTATTCCCTCAATGGTACATAAGCAATATGAACATACTTCCTGTTACTCAACTACTAGTACTCTTACAGGTAATATGGACACCGACCTATTGGGCAGGAGGGCACTGCCCCTAAATTTTCCTTTTCTGTTTTGGTTTGGCTTTTGGGGTTGCCAAGAATATGAACAGCCTCAGTCTAGTTTAAATGGAGCGAGGATGGGCGCGCAGGTGCAGGGGGTGTTCCAGCAGAATTCATAGTACAGAAAGTCTCACAAAAAGCTAAGAACAGGACATATAAAGGCCTCGAGTGTCTGCTTCCTGGAGCTGGAGGCCAGAAGCCTCCGATGGCCACAGCAGGACGCCCCTGGACCTCACTGCAGCCTCTGCTGTTGATGTGACTCCTACACTGTCCATGTGGGTGCTTTTCTGACCTGCTGGCAAAAATCTTCACGTGCTTTCTAACGGTCTCCATCCCCCTAAGCCGTCTCACTTTTCCCAGGATGACTGTTTGCTTCTGTCTCTGCTTCTTCCTAACATCCTTCGACATGTCCCCAATATAAATACTGGGAGGGCAGCCATTGGGGGAGAAGAGAGAAGCAGGGAGGAAGGAAAGAGGGGAAAGAACCCCACTGCCCAACTTTTGCCCTAGGCTATAGGTCAGCGTCCTGATGGATAGAGATGCACTAGGCGCCCCACGCTGACACACTGAGCTGTTCTGGTCCTCTGGCATAAACTAGGGTTACTGCTCCCTAGTAACAGTAGCCAGCTCTGTGCCACTATTAGTGCATTTTCTTATGAAGCATATTCGACAAAGTGTTCTAAGTAAGTAAGAAATTCTACATCCAGTAATGCTCAGCATAGATGAAGGAACTGGCAGTACCTGGTCGGAAACATTAGCTATCCTATAACCTCAGCCTTGCACTTAACTTTCTCCTGCTGGGACTTGAAGGGATAACTTGCTAATCATTATAAATTAAAAGAGAAAGACAGAATCTAGTATATTGCTAACTTGTGTTCCAACTCTTTAAAGGAAAGACTTTTATTTTTTCTAAATGACCAGAATATTTGTTTAGTATAAATTTTTATATACTGCTTCTGTTTCTTCTAATTCATCAAGAAAAGTGACCTTCCTCTGCGTCCAAAGTTCACAGCAGCCTGATGCATTCACTTCATTCATTCATTCAGTCCGTGTTTATTGAGTAGCTCCTATGGAAACTCAGTCAGAGAGGGATTCTGAGCAACACTCCACTTACCTGGGCTATCACTTGTGATACATTGACCCACAGGTCATCTTGCATGAGAATTAGAAGGCATGTCTAAAACAAAACCAGTTTTCCTGAGGGCATTTGTTTGCAAAGATAACATGTGACAACCTGTGAAATGCGCTGGCTACCTTGCTTTCCAAGCTCTCTAAACGACCCTTTCAATTTCACAGATAAAAAATTAAGTAATGTCTTCCCTAAGATGTATGTATCAGCCATGGATCGAAGCAGTGTCCTCAGTCCCGCTTTCCCACACATACTAGCAATTCCATCAGTTTATTCCACCGGGGAGCTCCATTGCACATAACCTGAGACACATTCGAAACCCTTCGATCATTCGTAGGGCAGGAATCTGATTCTCTTCTCTGGGTAACAGCTGCACCGAGCCATACGTCCTACATTCCCAAACATTTTTACTTCTCTAATCCTAAAACCGCAAGTCACTGTTATCCAGTGACGTCTTAGCCAAATCCTTTTGGAAGGTGCTTGTTTGTGTTCCTTGAATATTCTGTGAGATATAAATATTATATGATAATGAAAGTGAGGCTCAAATCTGTTCTAACGCTTAACACTCAACTGCACTTCCAAACCCTGTCTGGGGCTTCTTAGGCGGGTGGGGGGAAATGGTGCCTTTTCAAGAAACATCTTCTAAGATCAATGATACACAAAGTACTTCAGTTAGAAAAGAGGAGAAAAGAGGCAAGCAAAGAAAAAGGGAGCTATGACTGGGGGGGGGGACTTGAAGCTGGGGAGTTTTTTGAAGTCATTCACAAATGCATTGTCTACCCTCCACAGGTCATTTCATTCCATTTAGCACTTTCTATTCTCCGGTTCAGAAGCTCTTAAGCAAATGTAGAAGGAAGGAAAAGATAATGTGTCTGCTAATTGAGTGTATCAGACTATACCCTCACTGAATTTCCTCTTTGGTGCAAGTACGACACTGTTCCAAAAAGAAGGAATGCAAAAGAAAGAATAAAGGGGATCACAGAGATCACGCCGTCACAGTCAATTTCAGAGAAGACCTGAAGTCGCCTTCCGTTTAGCTCAGTCATAGAGTAGTTGGATCATGGGTGCCTAGCACTGCAGTGCAGTTACCTGCCTGGTGCTCTCAATTGCCACGTGGTGGCTGGCAGTGTTATGTGTGGTAACGGGAGCAGAGCGGCCTGTTTCAATGTCAGGCCACGTGACGAGGGGGCATGTGAAACTGATGTGCAGGACAGCTGTTTTTCACTATCTTTCTGTGTTTTCCTTTTGTACATTTAAATGTGTTCCCCATTTTTAAAAAAAAGCACTAGCTGAATTTTTTTTTTTTTTTTTTTGGTTGGTCAAGAACATTGGGAAACCCACCTAAGTAATTTCTGAGATAACGTCTCTTCTGTAGTGGCCTGTTTTCTCTAAAGGGGACATAATATAACTATGGCCACCCCGTCCCCCAAGTGTTTCTGGCTCTCTTCGCACTCCTGGGCACTCTTGCATAAGCAGAGGCAGTGAGGTGTAAGATGCTCTCAAGATGAGTAAAGGGATGAGGAAATGGTCCTGGAAAAATTGCACCACTTATCTTTGAAAAGTAAGGTAGGGAATCCTGATCACAAACTACAGAACCATGGTAATTCCAATGCAGAATGACAATAGTAGCAATAGTAGAGAACACTTATTAGGTGAGCATTACTCAGTGATAGCACTGTTCTAAATACCCTGCACAACATTTGTCTGCCCTCACTTCACGGATAAGGACACTAAGGCATAAAGAAGTTGTGTAATTGCTCGAATTCACACTGCTAATACTGGAACTCAGCTTCCACCCCTGGCTGTCATTCTCTCTCTCTGCAGAGTGCTCTCTCTTAACTAGAAGGCCTTTACCCCTGCTATCCTAATTGGTATTCCTGGGAACTCTGAAAAGCCAGACTGGATGGACACTGCCCGATTGTACTGTGTGGAGAAAAGTGCAGAGGCTCAGTAACGGGCCTGAGGGTACACAGATAGGTGTCAGACTCAGGAGTCCAGTGTCTTTCTCCTACCACATAGCTGGATGTTGTCTCTCACACTGAGGACAACGGATTCCAATCACAACACCAGAAAGCCATTTCTGACAGGAAATTTATGCTTTCTGAATAGTGGACTTTCTATTTTGCCCCCCGAGTGCCATAAACCATTAAAGTGGCTTCAGATACCTATCGCCTTACATCAGATTCTAGGGCACTGAGGTCGCTGAGCATGGCACAGGGACTGCGATATACCATCCCATCCCGTTTTATGCTTGAAGCCCAATGACTACACCAAAGTTAGTGGCCAATGGAAGATTAAAAAGTAGCTCACTTTATGCAACTTGATTTTTCTTTCATGCAACTAATTCAACATGTAGCTCTAAACATTTACGGAAATCTTTCTGTTTTCACTCAAATATGTTCAAAAGATTTTCCCTCCACTATTAGGAAGAAGCCAATTGGTATTATTGAAAGAACATGAAGATTCAAACACTTAGAAATCCTGGACAAGTTACATATTCTCTCAGTTTCAGTTCCCTCAGTTCTCCAAGGGGAATGACACCACCAGACAATGTCTGAAAAGCTACTGGCACATAGGACGTACTCAAAAATCAGACTTACTGCCGTTGTGGATCTTGTCTTGATTTTCATTCAGTGGAAATTTATAGAGCACTCTTTATTTTTCTAGTGTGATTTTCAATGGCCTACAATTATTTCACTCATAATAATCTAGAATGGAGGGTCACAATTATTCCTCCATTTAAAAATATGTCCACATGGAGAATAGCAAAGATCCCCAGTGGGATCTTTGAAGGCAAAGACTCAAACACAGACGAGGTTGGCATGCCTCTGAGCTGTGCTGGCTTGGCTGTTACTGAGAGACTGTACATAATCTTTGAAATATTTAATGACACACAATTGTTAAAGCGATAGTACTAGGTGAAAAATTGAGTTTAAAACCTTTATTCAGTATGATTCTCTCCTTGTCACCTGTTAGAACTATTTATCCTGCTGGACTCTCGTGATGGAATCATAGGGGAAATGTCTTTCTTTCTTTCTGCTCATTGGTACTTTCTGAAGTGTCTAATAAAATGTACTCCTTTCACAAAGAAAAAAACAACAGCTGGGAGAATTAAAAGATTTCCGTAATGTCTTCTTTTTTTCCCCTGTCCTATTGTCTGTGATTGGCTTGGAAACTATATTTTTCTGAAAGCTAGATAGGTAGTAAAATTGTAGGCTTTGGGGTTCACCATTTTATGATTAAAATAAGAACCTTATGAAGCAACCAGATTAATTTGGAACGTCTTCCTCTCCATGAACAATCACACGGACAGGTAAAAGTGTCAGAAATCACAAACTGTATTGAAAATGCTGTTGATCGACCCAAAACTACAGTGTCTACAAGTGTAAGATGTAGCCCCTATTCCAGGGTACTTGAGATAGTTCATTGATGGCGCTGGTAGTCAACCAGGCCAGTCACATGGAAAGAATAGTAAAAACAACTCTTCCTCTATATTCCCTTTTAAAAATAAATGCCTCTAAATGTACTACTGATGAATTAAGAAATACAAGAATTTCTTAGATTCCAAATGGAGCCCATTTTCAAAATCCTCTTTCTGATCTTTATTTCACCACCCCTCTTTCATATACTGTACTGTTCCTTTTGTATTAGGGTAATTTGCCAAATCAAAAATGGACAATCTAAAACAAATAATGCAGAATCCAGATGCAGGGCTCTAGTGCAGTACCTGGTATGTCCTTGGATCATCCGTAAACAGGAAGCCGGATATTCTCCTGCTACTGGTGGGTGGCTTTCTGACAGGCACTGGGATTCTTCTAGACAGGAATAAAACTAATGCCATCAGATATAAGCAAGAAATCTCCTTCTCAAATACTTACCTAGAGAAGCAAGTCAGGGAGCATTTAATTTCATTAGCGAGATGGAATCTTCTAGATAGGAAGGAATATCCTGACAAACTGAGTCTGCTGTCATTTCCTATTCCTACTCAAAATTTCAACAGATCTATCTTTCAACTGTGTTGACTCCCTGGGGTCTTATTTATATGCTTGGCTGATAAGCAATACACTTGACCTACTCGTATACAAGGTGATTTGCCAAACTTTATGTAACCCCAACCAACACGTAATGTTGGAACTAGCACATGGTAAATGTACAACAGAATTTGTGTTTGCTTTTGTTTGTTTTTTTTATCAAATCTAACATAATGAGTGCTTTGTATATTCTGGGTATTTTCAAATATGTGACCTCTTTCAAGGTGAAGCAGGTACCACTGTCCCTCCGAACACACGCACATCAGCCTACTCCATGACTCCACTCTAGCCATGGTCCTTCTTCACATCATCACCTTCTCTGGACAGAATAGTTTTCAAAACATACAAACTTGCTCTCATTTTCTCAGGTGTTAAGAATGCTTTCTCTGGATCTCACCATCTCTGGCACCTAGATTCCCTCAAGCCTTGCTCCCTTCAAAGACAAGAAGTTGCACAACAAGCTTTCTCCACTTGGTCGCCTCTCATGAACTCCCCAAGCCAATCAAATTTGGCTTCTGCCCCCATCACTATGTCAAGACGTCTGCTGTCGTCACAAACAACCTCCAAGCTTCCATAACCAAACGTCACCTTTCCTTCCCTTAGGCATCGTCTCAGCAGTGCTGGAAAAGATCAAAACTCAGTCTCTGCTCATAATATTCTCCCTCTGGGCTTCCTTCATATCACACTTCACATCAATCTTTCTATGTCTATTTTTGCCTCTCTCCAGGCTCAGTCTTCTACTCATCCTCTAACTGTTGGGTGCTCCAGTGCAGACAGACTTACTCTCTCTAACCATCCTCCATAGTGCTTTCATCTTTCCCATGGCTTTAAGTTTGGTGACTCCCAAATGTGAGCCCCCAACTCAGATGTCCCGTCTGAGCTACTGACTGCCATATCCAAGTGTCTACCAGTCTTTCAATTTGGACATTTCACAAGCATCTCAAACATGACATCATCAAAATAAAGCATGGATTCCTTTCTCCGCCAAACCTGTTCCCCTCCTGTCTTACCTATTCCAGTCTGCTCCATCTACCCATTTGCTTAAGCTGGAAATCTAAGAATGATTCTTGAGTTGTCTCTCTGATCCCATAATCAATCCACCAGCAAGTTCTTTCGATTATATCCTTCAACATATACTAGAATGGTTCAGAAGCTCTGAATTATTGAGCCTCTCTTACTTCTCCACCTTCATCACAAACCTCTCCCCTTCAATGTCCAGCCACTCAAGCCACCTTGCTTTCCCTAGAATGTGTCAAGGTCTTTTCCACTTCCATGCCTTCTCTCCCACGAGTCCTCCTCCCTGAAAACTTCTTTCTCCCACCTTTCGCCCAGATGCCGCTTTCATATCTTTCACGTATCAGAATACACAGAATTCTCTCCTTCAATTCATAATTCTCTCCTTCCAAAGAACTTCCTTCACTATCCATCAATTATAGTTTTTATCTGTCATTATGTCTTATGTGTTTTTCTTCAGAGGCTTTATCACCATTTATAAATTCATAGAATTTTTTGTTCACTTATTTATTGTCTATATTCCTTCTTTGAATCCCAGCTTGAAAAATGAAAATACCATGTCTGTCTTCTTTAGTAATATATACCCGATGTATAGCACCATTTGTGACACAATTACTATTGTTGAATAAACTAGTAAATATTTTAGATGAAGAAACTGAGCCAAAGTGAGGTGGAATAACTTGTCAAAGTATAAGTTTAAAACCCAGGACTGGAATCCAGGTCTTCAGGTACTGATTTATCACCTTTCCCACCACACCACAGGGTCTTCTCCCTCTAGGTGACCCAAATGAGGAAATCATGGGGAGTCCAACTGACTTAGTCTTCTGCAGGGGGATTGAATGAATGTATCAACCAAGGCATACTACTTTAGAAATTATTTTATCCAACAAAATATATAACTATTAAATAAATATTCATTAACAGCTATCAATTGCCAGGTGTCAACTCCTGGAAGATGCTCAAAGACAGGGTTACCGCCAGTGGGTATTCATAGGGTAAGACGTGACCAGTTCATTGCACACGCATCACCACATATGCCCTGGATCCGAGAAAGACAGGACATGATAGCAGTCACTGAGTGTCCCCTGTACCCCTCACTCACCACTGGGATAGGCATGTAATAGCATAAAAATGAAATGTGCCCTCCTTTTCAGCAAATCTTAAGAGCTCAGGCATGCCTCAAACAGATAATTATGTGGATATGTACATATAATATAAATGTAGACATTTCATATATATATATATATATATATATATATATACACATATAAAATAGATGTGCAAATTATTTTTTTAATAAATACATATATGTTATGCATGTAGGTATGTGTATCCAGACGTGTATTTACTGACATATATATGTCAGTATATATATGTGTGTGTATATATACATATATATATATATAATATATATATATATATGGTCTTATTCAAATCCATATACACATATGTATATATACCACACATGCACATATGTATAAACATACATAGGTATATGGGAATATGTATACACACACACAAATACACACACGCACACGAGTTAATCCAACTTTCTGTTTGACATCTCTCTTGATATTTACATATACCCATAACATTCTTAAGAAAAAAAGATCTCATATTTTTTTGGGGGTAAAGACAATATATCAATATTTCTTAAAGTGTCTTTGTATACGCCACACCAAAATGTGAGGCAATAAGTATTATTCTTTACATGTCATTTATTTTAAGCTATATTACTCAAATACCTATTTGTTCATATAGTTTTCAATGTCAATGCTATCTGCAAGAATTGGTGAACGTTTTAACAGTGGCAGTTGCTTTTTAGAATGAAGGGGGAAAAAAATGCTAAAAGAAGGGAAAAAGAAATTGCCATATAAAGAAGGAACCATTTACATTTTCAGTGACATGCCACAATAACCCTGGACTCCCAGAAGAATGAGAATACTAAAATTTGTGCTGTGTGTAGTTGTTTTACCCAGTGAGTTCAAAATCATTCTAATTTATTTACTTATTGATTATATATATATATATATATATATATATATATATATATATATATATATATATAAACACATGTATACATATATGCAAAATAGAATTATTAGACATACTATATGATTATATCCAGATGTGGATCATTTTAAAAGTTCAACTGTCCAATTGCCCCCGTCAAGTTTTCACCATCATAGCTACAGATTATGAGGAAAATGACCCTTCAAAAGCCAGAGTAGGACTCTTAGTACTTCTCCATTGTTACTTCAGCCTCTGTCTCGCTAATAACTCCCAGCCCACAGGCAGGAGGCTGCCCCAGGTTAATCTTAATACCCTGAAGACAGAGCTCCCGGCACTTGCCTTGGTTTGCTAGTCCAGAAACTCTGAGTTCTAACAGGATGTTTTTCTTTCTTTCCTCTTTCCCTGCTAAGCACGTTAAATGTCTCTTTGCTTAGTTAATGATTACTATAATAAGTCTGATGTTAAACATTCCCCCACCCTCCTTGGGTTTTAACACATCTAATGTACCGACTTCATAAGTTTTTGTTGGAATGTTTCTACCTACATTTGATCACCACTAAGGAAATATCTCCATATATTTAATTCCTTCACGCAATCGACAAAAATTTAGTTTCTATTTCATCTCTTTTATATGAGCCCCCAATTCCTGGTGGAGTTCCCCCAAAATCAAATTGGGGACCCATCCTCGTACTCAGTAACATATTTCTTTCCACGTAACCCCAGCACTTCCCCACAATGCTACCCCCCTGCACACTTATGCCCAGCTTGTTTTATTAGCATCCCATATCTGCCTTCTGACATTGTAACTCTGTCTGGAAGCCTAATTTGGTTACTTTCAGGAAAATATAAATCAAATTATGTGTTGAACTGAATAGACCATCATCGAGTCAAACAGTTGAAGTGGCACTCGGAAACATAGCTATATAACTGTCCCCCAAGAGAGACTGATTTTTAAAAATTTGCTTATCTCAAATATATTGATTTTCATCATTCATTTTATATTTTCTACCCAAACTTATCATTCTAACACACACACACACACACACACACACACACACACTCTCCACACACACAGCACATGTTGATGACAGAGATAGATATAGACAGACAGACAGATAGCTACTTCCAAATATTGATGCCTCCTCCACCATATACCCTTATAAGTGGATTTAATCTTCAAATTAAAAAAAACAAAAACATTTCATAGATTAGTCATAAAAGTGACTGAATGACCAGTAAGAGCACACTTACTAGTATTTTTTTTAAGTCCTACCCTCAAGCCCCAAATCGAACACCATCAGTCAGCTTCTCTGCGTGGTTTCCCTGCCAGTTTCAGTGCGCACACTACCTGCTGCCTGATGGAACTAACCCCACTGAGCAAACACAACATGGAGAGACTGCAGCTTCCACCACAGTCCGAGGGGCTGAGTCACTGCCCCTCGGCAGTGACTCTAGAAAGTATTTCACACTTTCTAGAATGGTCACCAAAATATATCTTGTTTATCAAATTGAAACTTTACGATGCAAAATCAACACTCTTAAGATTTAAACACTTTGTTTGGAAGTTTCTGAAAATTAATCAATACACTGAGTAGAGAAATAACAGGAAACACACTGTCCCAAATCAGATGTAAGGCTGTTACAAGAATATGCTGTATATCTCTGCTATTTTTAAGTATATTTTACGCAGTGACAGCAAATACAACTTACCTTCCTTCCTCCTGCGAATTGCTGGTAAGTAGATCAGGATATGCATTTGAATTAATGTGATTGATGCATTACAACCACAAAACACTTCCAAAGTGTGGGTCTGTGTAAAAGTGTCACACATATCAGATATTCAGCCAACTGCCTTATGATAAATATATGGTAGCCACGTAGTGCATTAGAAAGTGAGGATAATCATCTGAAATTTATAAATATTCAAACCTTTACTGAAAGCAGCTTGTATGTGAAATTTAAATGACATATAATACACCAGGAAAAGGCTCCATTCCAAAGTTCTACAAAAAGGAATTGTATTTACAGATGACATGAACTAATCAAATACATCTAGCATCGTCTGGAAAACTTAATGGTGTGCCATAATTTAATATCAGAGTCAACATGCATAACAGAAGCCATAATTATTTTTCTAATAATCAAGCCAAAAGCAAAGAAATAAATGAAGGCAATATAAAAATGAAACAGAAAAAGGCTAAGGAAAGTACCACAAAAATCATTTAGGATATAATGGAAATGGCTTGAGAAACCAGTTACACACCTGAAGCTTAGTTTTTTGTTTTGTTTTTTTGTTTTTCACTACATGCAAGTCCTTAGTGTCCCTAAATACTAAAGGGCCCCTCAGAATTCTGTAGATGCCTCAGACCTTTGCTCTTCCTCCAGAAACCCCTCCCACTGAAGCAAGATTTAATGGAAAGTAAGAGATGTGTAGAGAAGACTCGGGCTATCTCTCCATCACGGCAACAGCTGGATGGACAGCAGCAGTCCCTCTAGCTACAGCATTTTCCAGGCAACCACCCCTAATTTGCCTCTGAGTCCTGCCTTCACCCTCACAGCAGCTGCAGGGTACAATGCTGCCCCTGGAACAAAACTCGCAGCCATGTTGTACTCTGTTCCTTCACTAACACAAACTTCTCCCTGGTGGAGGTTTCCAAAATGCAAATAGGACCTCGGCATCTCAGATGGATTTGATTTCGATCAAAACTGGTGCCAGACAAACATCTTTGATATGCAAAATGTCTGTGCTAGTAAATAATACAGAATTATTCCACCCTTCCTCTCCCCCTGCAAAAAGCAAAAGTTGTCTTACAAGAAGTTAAAGAAAATAGCATGTCTGTAAATGTCAATATACCTGTTGTAAAGATGAAGAAATTGATGGACAATAATTAAGGGAATCAAATGATCAGAAGAACTACAACCCATAAAATCTCAGGAAAAGTTAATATTTCATAGTCTTTAATAAACTAAGGCTATTATCGTCTCATGTGGAAGTATTTTTGTGCATATTAAATGCACATGTCATCAATACATTTCACATGCTGAACATATTAGCAATACAATTTTAAATGGGAATTCTAAATTCTAAAATAAATAGTGTTATGTGTCAAGCTAAGGTTCTTGGTCTTCATATATTTTCAACCATATTAAACATACAATTAACCCACTTTAAGTTCTTAAAAATCCAATCTGCATCCATCATATGTAATTTGGTGCACAGATTTGTTACTTTTAAATATAGCTTAAGGTTTATGTAAGTATGCACAATTAAGTGAATAAAATTAGGTAACCAAGCTACTGTTGGTAAGAAAGTTGGAAAAGTCCACATTCTCGGTTGTTGTGGCCCATTTTAACTGACGAGTTTGCAAGGCTCCTGCTATGAGAACAACTGCTATCTAGTTTTAAATAATGAATAATTTGCTCACAGGAGTCAGTGACTGTGTATGTGGTTATGTATGTGTGCAGAGAAGAAATGGAGTAAATTCTCTGACATTTGTTTCGCGTTCTTAATTATTCTCCAAAGATTTTTTTTTTTTTAAGTAGCAACAGAAGTAAATGCCAAGAAGGAGGCTTCAAATCAAATTTTGATTTGCTCCCGTTGATGATACTGTGTTATTATAATACCTCTGTATGTATTTGCAACCTGCATGAACTCTAACCAGTGCAACGAAAGGGAGCCCACGTTACCTGCTCCCTAAAGAACTAGGTTCTTGATAGCACTTAGATAATATGGAAACATGTTGGTGTCTGGAGAGATTCTAGAACCTTCTTATCAGAGGAAATCACAAGGAAAATGGTTAATTCAAATAGTAACTAAAACATTTCATCAACTAATTCTATGCTAGGATCACTGAAACAAAATGAAAATTAAAAACATGGTGTTTCAAAATCTGTCAAGAAAACACTGGTGGCAACAGTTTAATTAGTGATGTATCTGAATGTGATGTCCAACTACTAGAAACAGTAATCCAGCAAGCAAAGAAAAAAATATCCCCACTGGGGCCACAAAAAATGACCAGCCATACAGAACAGAAGGAGTGAAATCCAAGCAGTCTTTCATTTTCATGTCTTTGTAGCTTTCCATGTCAGCCACAGCCTGGACCCAGATGACATACAGGACCACCACCAGTGAAAACAGGATGCCTGAGAAGGACAAAACAAAAGACCTTTAGCCTTTCTGAAGATGTTTCCCTAAGAACACTTGCCAATCATTTGCCTGACGATACGTCTCTAAAAATAGAGTTCTAGCTAAATCACCTACTTTGTGTCAGAGCCTTTTCATGTATTTTATATGCACACTGTTTATGTTAAATTTTCAAAGTGCTGAGATGAGGGCTATAGAAGCATGAGAAGCACAGCAAGAGCTGACATGTGTTCACTGAGTACTTACTGTGTGCCAGGCACTGTGTGAGCTGCTTGTGAACAGAAAGAGGCAAAGATCCCTGCCTTGTGGAAGTTATTTTAACATTTGTCCCTCTTTACTGATGCCTGGTTTGGGATAAGCACTGTAACACATTTTTTTGTTTTGTTATGTACAATAAACTGGTGAAATAGGTATGATTAATCCCCTGTTTTAAGTATGTGCCAACACAGCTAGTCGATTTTCAGCTCAGGTCTTTCTGACTATTGTTGTATTGTTATAACTCTGCTGCAGTTAAATATGGCCATGGAAATAGAAGCCAAGGTAAGCACCAGACAAGAAAGAAATGAAAATACTGAACTAATGTAAAAGAATATTCATGACTCTTTAAAACGGAAATATATATGCTGAAGATTGATTATAGCATAGAGGAAATACTGACTTGAAAGAATGAGGGAGGGGACTGATAATAAAAGATTCTGTGGAACATAAAACCACAGGTTGGAGTGAAGAAGGGAGGAAGGGAGGGAAGGAAGATAAAAGGGAGGAAAGAAGGTAGAAAGAAAGTGGGGAGGAAAAAAGGAAATTGGGAGGGAAGGAGGAAGAAAGGAAGGAGGGATGGAGGGAGGAAGAAAAATTCTTAACCGCCAACTAGGAGGCAACATCACAATCCATGAACAATTTTGATGTGCCTGTAATCCACCTCTTCAAAAATACTGTTGGAATTAAGAGAGTAGAGAAAATGTTAGTGTTGGACCCTTGCCCTTCACAAGCAATATGACAGAGACACTTCATGAATGCTAACACTTGAGAATACCAGTAAGCACATCTTTTCCATGCGTCACTGGAACAACAGAAGGGAGTGGCAGAGCCGCGCTGAGCTGCCAAGTCAGGACAGTCAGACAAGCTGATCCACCAGTGAGAGAGCAAAACGTCCCCCACACAAACCACACAGCCCGAGGGAGTCAAATCTGTCCCAAAGCAAAACACACTCGAGTTCACTTGCTATTTGTCCAAACGTTCAATCCAAACATGTCAAGGATCCATAATATTCTTTGATTTAACAAACTGACCCATCAGATATAAAATCTCCCGTCCAACAAGAGTCTATAGGCTACTCTGTCTGAAAGGGAAACATAACTCTGTGACTAGGGGCAGACTGAGGCACTTTGACAGGTGAGAGTCGCTTTTAAGAGCCTAGCCATCCATCACCCTTCTCAAGTTCACTGTGCTCCTACAATATCTAGGGTGTCCTCTCTCTGGGGCATCAGTTTCATAAACAACCTTAACTAGTAAACACAAAGGAAGAAGGGCTTATACTTTCGCATAATCTCCATGCAAGCTGCAGAGCAGTGAGGAACCAGCATAGACGCTTCACTAATAAGAAGCAGCCTTCACACTGTGGTCTGTAATGTAAATGCAAATACTGAAGCACGAATTGAACAATAACCACTGAACAACAACTATATCACAGGGCAATAGTAAAGTCATAGCCGGCGAGCAAACTCCCTACAAGACTGTATCTCAGCCTCTGACAACAATATGGTGATACCATGTGTTGTCTAGCAACTCTGTGCGTTTCAGTACATTTTCTTCAGCAAATATATGAATAGTGTTCTCTGCTAATATATATAATATAGACAGTGTTCTCTGCTTAGCTATTTCCATACTATTTGCCTTGTGCAAACATATTGCAAACTTTTATTATTGTTTGTTGACATGTTTTTTATCTCCCTTGCATCATGTGAATCTCCTGTGTCTTCAGACATTTGTATTAAAAAAAAAAGATAATTGCCTTTGTGAAAAACTAGTAGCCCTCACACATTTTTTCAAAGGCTGCAAAACCCATTTCTGAATTTACAGTATTTAAAAAAATTGTGTCACAGGTAATCATACACATGATTCTTAATACGGAAGAATTAACTTATATTTAAATATTGCTGCTATCTGAAGAGCAATTATATCCTGAAAGCAATAACTAATAGGTGTTTCTATCACTACGGGATTTACCTTATTTGCTAGTTGAAGATACAGTCCACTTAATTCATATCAGAACAGTTTATGATTATAGCTTACCCATGGAATAAAAGTGTTTCCCTGCTCATTAAACTACCAGTGTTTTATACATGTGTGTGTGCACACAAGCACAGAGACAGAGAGAAGGAAAATGAATTAATAAACATAGGGAAACTATTTATACCGAAGGCCAATGGTTTAGTTGATGTGGCAGCAAGAACTTATGACAGGGTACTGTGCAAGGTATGTGGCCAAGAAAGGAGTCAGGAGAGACTGTTAAGACTCATCAAGTAAATAAATATATTGAAGTTTATTGGAGCCACATTCTTCCCTGCCTGAAAAGGAAGTTACAGATTTGGGAAGGAAGAAAGCCAGAAGAAACTCTATCATGTTTGGAGTTGAATGCATCAGTGTGACTTTATGGTTTTAGACAGATAGAGATAGATAGTAGATAGATAGATGATAGATGGATGATAGCTATAATGGATAATAGATAGATGATAGGTAGGTAGGTAGGTAGATAACAGATGATGATGATAGATAGATAGATAGATAGATAGATAGATAGATAGATAGATAAATAGATAGATAGATGATAGATGAATACAGAAGTAAAAGTATGTATTTTAAAATATAGCTGTGTGTATATACCTAGATGTATTTCCCGGTTCTCTTCCCTGTGAGGGTCTGGGATTAACACCACCCAGTAGCATGGAGCCTGTTAAGTTTCCAGATCTTTCTTCTAAGTAACAGGAACCAGGGCATCAAAGAAATAGTTGAATCCAGGCTGGGACAGAAAGTACAAGATGAGTCTGGAATGTCTTCTTATATCAAAACATTAAGATGTACTAAAAAATGATGGAGTGTTTCAGAAGCCAGCATGATGGGGCTTCCCCTAACCAATTCTGAGACAATTTGATTGTCAAACAGATTATGATAGCAGCACATTATATATCATTGAATAAAATAGGAATCCATATGCCCACAGTGATATAAATGAGTGAATAAATAAGTGGGGAGAAAGGAAAGCTTTTTCTTACAGAATGCTAACTTATAAATGTAGAAAGAAGTTGAATTACAAATCACTTGGCAATCACTTAAGTAATAATTCAGGTAAGAAACAGAAATGGATGCTAAAACCAGTGTATGAAATTTAGATGAGAAATAAATATTTATACAGGCTCAAAGTCTCTTCCCACAAAAACACTTAATAATTATGAAGAGGAAAATAGTAACTTTATGCTAAAGAAATGTGCCATATACCACCTTACTCAAGTGACCAAAGTGAACCTCACCAGTGACATGACAAATTGATGTCACTTACCACCTCATGAGTCACAATGAGAAGAACACAGCATCACTCCTATGATACTGCAGCCAAAAATGAAGAGCCTAAATCCAACCATGAGGAAACAGCAGACAAACCAGTTCAGAACACTCTAGAAAATCACAACTCTGTACTCTTCTGAAGAGACAAGGTCACAAGGTTAAGAAAAAGTGTGATAGAAGTTTGTGGCAATGTGTGTTAGAAAGTGCATGAGGGATGAGAAGAGAGCATGTGTGTGCATATACTCAGACAGATACATTTTTTGGGGGGATATTGTGACTACTATGAACAATGTTATTCATTTGGTTTACCTGCCAAGTGAAAAGTCTCTTCTGGGTAAATACTAATATTATGGAAAAATCTTAATTATTGTCCCTCAATATCTCAAGACCATCATTCATAAAGACATAAGCAATAACTGTGTTGAGTAACAAGTGAATTATATTTCAAACCCACCTGCCATAGTGATGTTAGCAGAAATAGCAAATACTGGTAATATCTAGGTAATAATTTGTTTTTAAATGACGTTATATTTAAATTTGGCCATATATGTCGGAAACTTAATTTACAGCCAATTAATTTTTTTAATACCTAATTTTTGAAGTCCAACAAAAATTCGTAAAATAGCTCCCTGGAGGCATAATCTAAATATGGCCCCAAATCCCATGAAGAGCTGTGATCATTCAAAAACCATGGACAAATAATGAGGTCACGGCAAGAACATGTTGGGGACCTTCTTATCGGCAGGGTGGGGAAGAGCCATTCAGCTTTGTGACTGTACATGGATTTCCTTACAGAGTTGAAAACTTCTCCGTCTAAACATCATGAATTCAATTTGGAAAGAATGTTTTCTGAAACAAAGGTCAAAAATTCAGTCACAAATGCCATTACAATGCAATTGCTAATGACAAACAATATGAAAATGATCATAATATGGAAACAAAAACAGAAGAATTTCTCCAACAAGTCAGACTGAGAAATAACAATTCAATATTTCATAGAAACAAGAATGGAAAAAGAAGGTATACTATAAAGATCTTTTATGCTCTATTAAAAAAAAAAAGGTTTAAAAATGCATTCCTAGGGAAAAGTTAGCCACGGAAATGAAAACTTTCTTCTTCAAGAAAGCAAACTTCAAACCTCTATATTTTTGCACAGAAGTACATGTACCGGTATTAAAAATCAGAAGCTTTTTGGAGTTACTAAAAAACAATAAACTTGATCTTTAACTGCTTAGATGTAACAGACCTGTCTTTGAAATATGCTTTAACCAACTGAGTCACAGGCATTTATTGGATAGGACATCTGACAATTAAATTCGTGAACTTGTTGCAACAATGTTGCTAACCTTTTTTTTGATATCAGAGAGATTATTCATTATGAATTTGTCCCAACTGGACAAACAGTTAACCAAGTTTACTATTTGGAAGGGTTGAAAAGGCTGCGTGAAAAAGACGACCTGAACTTTTCGCCAACAATTCATGGCTCTTGCATCACGACAATGCACCAGCTCACAGGGCACTGTCTGTGAGGGAGTTTTGAGCCAGGAAACAAATAGCTGTATTGGAACACCCTCCCTACTCACCTGATCTGGCCCCCAATGACTTCTTTCTTTACTCGAAGATAAAGGAAATATTGAAAGGAAGGCATTTTGATGACATTTAGGACATCAAGGGTAATATGATGACAGCTCTGATGGCCATTACAGAAAGAGTTCCAAAATTGCTTTGAAGGGTGGACTAGGTGCAGGTGTCGGTGCATAATTTCCCAAGGGGGTTACTTCAAAGGTGACCATAGTGATATTCAGCAATGACATATGTAGCACTTTTTCTAGAATGAGTTCGTGAACTTAATTGCCTGACCTTGTACTTGGGATGGAATCATAAATTCAAAAGGCCTCTTTTGGTCACGTTTCCACAAAAACTCAGTAGCAACTCATTTCAGTTTTCAGTGGGCGTAGGAAAGGCGATAGAATTCCACAGCCCAAAAAATGCATTATGAAGGAACTTAAAGTGAATAGCAAATTAGAAAACTTGTCTTTTCTGTATTTGGAGGACACATACATCCTAGAGATAAGGCAATATTCAGCATGGGCATCGACATAGAACCAGAAAGGCAACTTCATAAAATTTTAGGGATGATAGGATCAGCTTACTCATTGCATCTATTTTCAGAGGACAGTAGTTAATTGTCTACTACAAGGTCAAAAGTTTTCGGAGTAACTCAACCTGAAACCTGATAGCAGGTATAACTCACTAGGCATCCTACAACAGGAAAAATATTCCAAGGAGGTTAGTAGACTAGGTTACTTTTCCAGGTGGAGTTCCCTGTAAGGTGGGGGATAGTTCATGCTAACTATAGAAATAAAGACAAAACCTGGAGTGTGGGTCAGAGTGCTAAGGACAGCAGCAGCACTAATGGAATGGTAAGCCCGGACGCAACACGCCCAAAGAAAGAACAGAGAGGAAACTTGAGAAGCTATGTCTTTACTATTATTTTCTAAAAGGAAATATAGCAACTCACCAAGGAATACATTGAAAACAATGCCTTCCCCAGATCTGCACAGGAACAATACACAGCATAATGAACCACATCCCCACAGGGGCTTTTGCAAAGGATACATAAATAGTCTTCATATAAACATTGCTTAAATTAGACCACACAGGACTAACATTTACAGGTATCATATTAAGCTCCAACAGTTTGAAGTGTCCTCTAATGTGTAGAATGTGTTCAGGTTTATTGTTGCTCTTTCTCATTCTTTTAACTGAGATATAATTTACGTAGAGCTGAATATGGGTTTGAAGTGAATGGTTTGATGACTTTTGACCAATGTAAACATCAGTGTAGCCACAACCCATGAAAAATAGAAGGTGTTTATCCCCATCACTGCAGAGACATTCTTCATGCTTCTTCACTTCCCCCACCCAAAGACTCTATCACTAAGCAGAATTTCACCCTTAGAACTACATAGAAATGAAATCACAAGAGAATGCAGTCTTTTGTCCCTGGCTGTTTTCACTCAGAGAGATGACTGAGAATCCACCCACAGTGTTGCCTGTGCTAGCGGTTCACTCCTGTCTGCGGCTGAGCAAGTAGCTCATTGCATGAATGGGCCACAATTTGTTCATCTACTTATCTAATGGTGAACTTTTGGGCTCTTTCTAGGCTTTGGCTATTAGGAATTAAGCTACTATGAATCTTTTGGCATGTGATGTTCTAACTCAAACATGGAGTCTTGAAATGATGGATACATTTCCTCAGACAAATGGCTTTGAAAAAACTGGCAATAAAATCTTTTTACAAAACATGGGTCTTATATCAAATTGATAAAATAGTGGTGGGCTTACTGAAATTATGACTAATCAAGCACACTTGATCAAACCTACCCCCCACACCCTAGCAGACCTACTACCCTCTACTAAGAACAGTTTCTTTTTTAAATAACTGCCTCACATTATCTTTCTCAAACACTGATTTGTCAATAAAACTTTCATTATAATAGTGCTCACTGAGTGACTCAATTATCCAAGTGCCTAGAGCACAGGGATTTTTTTGTTACTGGTTGTTTTCAGTTCCTTAATTCTTTAACTTACATTATGTATTATTTGAAATATATAAAATATGACACGTAAACGGATTTTATGAATTCTCATTAAAAAATGAACCTCTGTCAACTGGTCCCCAACCGAGGAACCAGATCACCACCCTTGAACCGTTTTTTCCTGGAAGTCCATTGGAAAAAGAACTGCCCATCACATATTCAGGAAGTACCCATAGCCTTTATTTAGGGGATAAAATTTAGACTCTTTCTGAGAACTGGCAAGGGATTTGACCTCTTGGGATGGAATCATAGTGTCCCCTCAAGATATGGATGACGACGGAGTCCTTTAGGATTATTTGATCTGAGCCCTCTATTCATACAAGGCTCTGGATAATGTCTGCAAACTAAGTCATATATGGGGTGATTCCCCTTAAGTATGCATTTTAAAAGCATAGAACATTAATGCTTTAAATGCAAACACTTAAAAATGCCACAATATTTACAAACATGTTTTGACATGTATTAACTTTTAATATACTAGGAATCTTAAAAATTGCAGGTTTGAGGTCTTTCTCAACTTCTAAGGTGCCCTATGTGTCATGCTGAAGGAGGAAACATGGGCATTAGCGTAGGACAAATCTATGCCAGAAGCTAAAATGTATACTTATTTTTCTAAATATTATATTGGGGGAAGGAAAATTTGCCAATTCTACATTTTCTGAAGAGTAATACTTGTCCTTATATAGTAATATACTTTCAAGTGGTCTTATATTGTTTAGTTCAATAAGAAACTAGTTTTTCTACCAACGATATAACCACTGTTTGATACATGCTATTAATTTTCATGTTATCACAGAGCGCAATAACATCCATCTTAATGAAACTTGATTTATAATAATCACGCTTACAGTTCACTTCCTGGTGGGTTGTTACATATCTGTTCACATCCCCATATAAAACTTCTATATTATAATCTTTAATATTAATATGTCTTTAGTATAACCATACAATGAGGTTTTTTCAATTGTATTAATTTTGTGGATAGATAATTATGGTTAATTTTGTTTTTAAATTGTTTCTTAACTTTTCTGAGTAATAAATGGTGAACCCCACCTCCCCACACACCAAAAAAGTTAGTTTTTCTGAAAAAATAAATTAGAAGTGCTTAAAAACAATTTAAATTGTGTTTTTGGAATACTTATTTCTTCTTTAAATTAATATGCTATTGCTTTTTCTTGTAATTAAATTATTCTCATTTTTACATCTCATATTTCAGAAACTGTAAAACTACTAATGCGCAAGGGTCACCCATAAGATTCTCGACTTATCTCCAGTCTTCATTTTCTCAGACTTGCTTTCCACTGATTTTTCTCCAATTTTCTGAGACAACCTGAATAGTTTACATAGTTATAAATTTCACAACTGTGCATTTTCATCACATCTATCTGATTCCCAAATATTCATTGCTGCCCACACTTCATCATATTACTTTCCAAATACATGAATTGCCTCTTCTCTTTCATTAAGTCAATTGAACTTATATAATGGCCATTGGATTTCTCAAATAATTATCACTTTCTTAGATTGGCATAATAATTTTACGCAATATATGCAATACTCTATTCTCTTCAGAAACAGTTACTGAGAGAATGATCATGAGGGTTTACCCACCTCTACAAGGAATTGGGGATTTAATCTATAAAGCAGAGTTTCACTTAACGCCAAGGAAGTGTTACAACAACTGAGTTTCAGGAAGTGGGTGAAGAAAATAGGCATGGATTCTGACTGCCCTGGTTCTGGGTTTACTCTCTAGAAAGCTTGACACTTTGTTAGGTGAATAACCTTGAGCAAGTTTTTTACTTCCCTGTCCCAGTCTTTTCATTAGTAAAATAGAGAGATAAGGCAAATGCCTACCACAGAAAGCAATCATGAGGAATTAATGGAACTTATAAAGATGCCTGGAGCCTGGCAAGCATATAATCAGCACTGGCTAGTTCTATTATTATTATTATTATTAATTATTTTCAGCTTTGGCATGTAATCCTGCTGCTAGTGGCTAACAAATATTACTTTAACCGCATTTACTCATGTCTTACTGGAATTGTCCACCAGGTGGCACCAATCACCACGCAGTCCTGTTACTGAACAGTTTGGAAAAAGTAACATCAGGTGAATCCAGACTTGTGCTTACTCATGTTAAGGACATTTTCTCCTTCAAGTGTCCAGTTAAGCAAACCACAAAGGAGGTACACATTCTTTCTAGGACTCAGCTTATGTGGCTCTGATCATTCAGATGAATCTGTTTCTTTGTGCTTCTCTTTCTGCACAAGACAGTATAAAGAAAAAAAAAGTCCTCAGAAAATGCGTACAAAACTTAGTGAAGAAACCAATACGCTTTAGCCATTCACTGATAGTTATTTCTGAGCAGAAGGACTATGTGGGGGGAGCGTGTGGAATGAAACAGAATATTTATACAGACATGAAATCCCTTACAGTGCTGAGTAAATAGATATTAATGACACACATACTTTGGAAAAGGGGAATGAAGCAAATGGAAATGCATTGGGCCTTTCCACCATGACAAGCCTAATCCCAAACCGGAGACCTTATTTATAGGCCAGAAAGAATCTTGTCACCTTACACATCTGAGAACTAATAATATGGCATGTGAGTAAAAGCAATCATTTGCAAGGCATGTCATTCTAGTTGTCAGAAGAACAGAACAGACACATGTTTTTAAAGGTAGTGGGGAATATTTATTTAAGTTTGAAGTTCATGTTTTTCTAGAAAAGTACCACCAAAGCAATTACTGAACGGGCCTCTCACCCTCTAGATTTGTCAAGGCCGGAGCCAACCATAACCCAGAATGTTTGTGATAAAGACACATACGCCAAGCCCAGGGTGGGGTGGAGAATCATGGCAAGGCAACACTTCTCTCCAGAGAAATCTCTCCGGGTCTCCTTTCTCCTCTTCAAGCTCTCCCTCCCTTCCACAGCTTTCATCTGGCTGAGCTACTGGACACTTAGATTTGAAATGTCCCTTTTGAGTTCTTCCTCTGGGGACCTGGGTCCTCATTTTAATGTCATACATCTACCATATTGGTGCTCCATTCAAAACCAAGTCAGGACAAGTCTGATTCTAGCAGCCTATTACACACATTTCTGATAAGCCATGTGGGGAAAAATAAACTTGCAAAGAAGTATCTGAGAAAGAAAAGTCATAAGGCTTTAAAATATTTCTGGAAATAAAACTCTTCAAAGCTCTTGTCTATTTAGTATTAACCAAGGTTGACTTATTCTAGCACTTAACATTTATATAAAATGTCAGATTGAGGGTACTAAAATTCCACATAAAATTGGAAGGAAGGTTTTCCCACATTGTAATAATGTCAGCATCCAAAAACAATAGTTTTCCTGAACAAATTCCCAAATATGACAACTAAAGGCACAAAGCAAGTATACAAGGCATGCAGTTTTAGAAACATAGGACTGACTGGTTCTTCAAGGCCTACTTAGAAAGCACATCTGGTACCTAAGCCTTTCGAATTAGCAAAAGGGACATTCAAACTGTTGCTCTATAGTTCATAAAAATCGGAGACACTAATTCTACTACAAGACGTAGAAGAATGTCTGGTTGATATACCCGTAACCCATAGTTTTCATTAAGCACATTTTTTCTTTTCATCTCCCACCCCCAGCGAGCCACATCTCTGAATACAGTGTAAAGGCCTGGGCTTCAGTGGAATATTCTGTTCCCCACTGGGAAGTTGTGCTTGTGATCATCTCGGGAAAGCCTTCTTCCTGCACACGAAGAAAGGCACAGAAGCTTTAGAGACGCCATTCAGGCAAGAATTCAGTGGCCTTCCTGGCCTGTTCCGCTCACAGAGGCCCCTCGGCTTGTTCCGGGAAAGCGGTTGTTTATAGCCTGGATCTTTCACTGGACAGATGTGGAGACAGCAGGTGCGAGCCAGGGGATGCATGTGCCTGTAAGTTTAGAGCGCCTGCCTCTAGGCCGTCAGCAGTTCTTCCCTAATCCCTTCCTGCTCTTGGTCTGTGTTTCCCACACACACCATCTCCCCTGCTCCTCCAACTGCGGCCATCTTCTCCGGTATGTGGAGGATGACACAAGGAGCCAGGCATGACACCAAGCACCTCCTGTGTGTCATGTGCTCTGTCTCAGCCAAAGGAAAATGAGTGTCCAAAATATTAATAGATCCCTTGGCCTTTGGGAGCTATTTTTCTCTAGGATTAAAGCAAAAAAAAAAAAAAAAAAAAAAATCTGTTCTGATATCTTTATCATCTTTATCTGATAGAAATATCAGAAATAAATGTAGAAATACAAGTGGTTTACTGATGAGCTACTATAAAACTCACGAATCTTTTGAAAGAAAAAAAAAAGAAAACAAACCACAAATCCAATTTACTTCTGATTCATTCTCCCTGCTAACTATGAGAATTTTATATTCCCTCACAGCCACCTACCTTTCATACGCTACTTTTCTGAAAGAGGGTTCAGGCAGGACACCTGTACAAAGCACTGTCCTCCCGACCAGAAGGGAGCAGGGGTGGCCATGGCAGGATGTGCTCTAGGCTGTTTGTCCCACATGGCAGAGGACTTACATGGTTCACCCCACTCACTCGGCTCATGGCACTGGAACCAACAACAGCTTGAGAAATCCCTGTCCGGCCGAGCAGCACAACCTGCAGTCCCAGAACAGGGTAGGAAGGGAGCCCCCAATTTGTCTACATGTTCCAAAGCACTGGTTACCTCCACGTTCCAAAGGGCTAGTTACCTCCATGTTCCAAAGGACTAGTTAGTTACATCCACATTCCAAAGGACTAGTTACCTCCACGTTCCAAAGGACTAGTTAGTTACCTCCATGTTCCAAAGGACTGGTTACCTCCACGTTCCAAAGGACTAGTTACCTCCATGTTCCAAAGGACTGGTTACCTCCATGTTCCAAAGGACTAGTTAGTTACCTCCACATTCCAAAGGACTGGTTATCTCCATGTTCCAAAAGACTAGTTACTTGTGAGGTCCCTTCCTTCCACTAATGCACCCTGGGCCTACAGTAAGGGCTGTTGCTATATTTCTCTGACTTACAACATGCCTCTGTAGCCTCACCAACTTGAGGTTCTAACAAAGGAGTTAGCCAAGATTGGAATTTTTCAGGAATGCCAACCCAGATGACACTGCCACGTTCTATAATACATTCAGCAGAAAAAGGAATTCCTAGTTTGTCGTTCAGGTAAAGGTGATTGCAATTGTGGAGGAAAAGTCTTTCTATCCTGATATGCTGGGAAAATACTGGTTTCTAATGTCTGTGGCTTATCACCCAATGCCAGTGTCCCCGGACATGCGGTCCACGTCATCACCCCTTCTTGGACTCTCAGAAGTCTTACTGACATGCAGCAATTCCTGTGTGGAGGTCCCTTTGCACAGGCATTAGAAATATTCAGCTGTGTCATAATTTTCTCCATATAATTCAAAGGTTTTGTCATGACATTCCTGTCCATTCCAACTCTTCTTGCATCTTTCCAATCACCTCCAATAACACAGAGTTAGGGGAAGACAAAACTCACCCCCTTTGTATCTGAGAGGTTGCCAGGAATCCACATTAAAACAAATGTCACCAATTGTTCAGCATTGTGGAGATGTGTGCTAAGACTCATTGAGACACTAGCTGGGAGTAATCCGTCCTGACAATTACCATACGCTTGGTACAGAATGAACTTCCTCGGGGAACACATGGCCTGGCCGCCTGAGAAAGCACATGGCCGATGCAGGAAGTGGCAACACACGCCCTCCAAACCTTGCTCTGAGCCTGTGGCCAGAGCGAGAGGAATACCATGGACCCCACCCCTCACTCATACCAACAGCTGCAACATCAGCGTGCCCAGCCACGCATGGAATGTCCCAGAACAATCTTCCTGATGGTGCCAAAGAGCTGTTCTATGTGCACACACCCAGCAATAGCCATTTGGAATTTGGTTCTGCCCTGTCCTAAGGCCACCTGTTCAAATAAAGAGAGAGTGTCCAGTCTCGCTCGTGGCATTGATAAAGCAGCCATAGCAACCACGGGTCCAAGCCACACCTGTTTCTAACTGCCCGCCAGACCACAGCGTGTTGGCACAGGTGGGCAGCATAGGAGAGTGGGTTAGGCATGGAATGACGAAGCAAGTCCTAAAGCGAGAGCAATTCAGGGATACTAGGTGCATGGAATGAGATCTCTTCATTTTGAAAATATAAAATCTAACCAAAGGAAGCATTATAAATTCCATTTACCTCAGTAAATGACTATATGCATGGTTCTGTTATAAATGTGGTATAGAAAAAAACCTGGCTAGGTGACCAACCTAATGCTTATTTCATATTTTCCTCATCTTTGTATAGCAGAGCATGTGAGTTAGTTTTCATCTTCAACTTTGAAAGAATAAGCTGCCTATCAACATTATCTGGGAATGTTAATAACAGAGAATTAATTGGAAGATTTTAAAAATTCTTCTCTCAGTAAGTACCACATTTAAGGATGATTTATTGGGCCCACAAGTGCTTTAAAAGATTGTGTTTCATGGTGGAAATAGCTGCTAGACAGTAAACTTTAGCTATTCCTGACAGCATCACTTTTCCTGGCCGAACTGATAAGATAAATAGTAATATTTTATCTCATCCAACAGAATATGTGTCTCTCTTCTTGGGAAACAAACAGTCTGACATTAGCAATAAAGAACTGTGCCATGAGGAAATTAAGTCAAATCTGAAAGGAAATGTCATAATCGTCCAGTTTAGTGGCTTTCAGAACGGGCTCCCAGAACACCTTCGATACCCCATAACTCCCAAGGGGCTTTTGCATGAAAACCTGAGCAAAGAAGACCTCAACCCCATACCCACATGCAACAAAAGATACACTGGAAAAGAAAATTCACTTGTCACAGGCGTATGAGTACGTATCAAATGTTTCATCCTTCTACAGAGTTCTCACACTAATATTCTTTGTTTTTTTTACTTTTATTAAAGTGTAGTTGGCATACAATATTACATTAGCTCAGGTGTACAACATAGTGATTTAACATTTATATGCTTTACCATGTAATCACCACGATAAGTCCAGGTGGATATACTTTGACGCAAATAATACAATGACCAACAATTTTTTCTCAAAAGCATCAAGTGTGCGCTTGCTTTCCCTCTCCCTCTCTCTCCCACTCCCTAAGACCAGACTCAGAATCAGAGTGTTTCTGAGTTTAAATCAATCGTGCTGCCCATGTGTCAGTACTAATCTACCGCTATTACACATTACCTTTATTGACAAAGATTTAAAAAGAAAATCAAGGAATGAGAGAAACAAATAATTACATATTTTAGCAGAGAGCTATTAATGCTGGGAAGACAGTGGAAAAATATGCACCTAAACTAGACATTTGAATGAAGTGAGTGTAGAATGTGGTTTAGGGGAGAAACAAAGTTTGATAAAGAAAATACTCATATTTAAGGCACATAAGGGGTTTGGCCTGATGGAATTATGAATTAAAGAAGACAGATGATAAATTATGAGATCCAAGTAAAAGAAGCCCGACACAAAAGGCCACATGTTGTGTGATTCCATTTCTATGAACTCTCCAGAACAGGCAAACCCATAGAGACAGAAAGTAGATTAGTGGTTCCTCAGGGATGGGGGGCAGGAGAGGATGAGGTTTCTTTGTGGGGTGATAAGAATATTCCAGGATCAAATAGTGGTGATATTTGAACCACTCTGTAAAAGTACTAGAAAAACACTGCATTATACACTTTAAAATGATAATTTTCAGGTATGTGAATAACATTTCGATTTTTAAAAAGTTATTTAAAAAATTAGGAGCTCAAATGAGTAAATCTGAGCCCTTGATAAAGGCCCTTGAAAAACCAGTGAAGAAGAATTGAAGAATTGAAGTAAAAATTAGATTAAACAAGATTCTTGTTCTGAGATGGGGTTCTTTTTTTTTGCTGAGCTTTGAGCAGAGGACCCATACCTGATCATCCTTTGTATGCCCTCTGCAGAATTCAGCACAATATTGTGCAAACGCTGTGCTTACAGGAACTGTCTGTTAATTGACCGTTAATTAAATCATGGTGGGCAACGTCATGAACTGTCTTTGCAATGATTATAAAGACAATAAAGCTATCCATTCTGCTCCTTTGCAGTCACTTGCATCTCATAGAAACACACTGTCCTTTTTATCTGATATTACAATGCAGCATAGTCCACTTTTTGGTCTGAGTCCGATGGAGGTTTGTATGATTTTCTAGAATTGTTATCTTTACAAAGAACCTTGGGCTTACGTTTTCAAGTTAGTGTTCTGGCTTTTACTAATTAAATGAAAAGGGCATAAAGTTCTCAAGACTCTCCTATTCCACCATTTTTCTATTAGTACTACGATCATTTTAACATGAATTAGAAAGACTAGTGGGAAAGCTGACTAAAAGAAGGGTAGGTTTTACAAAGAAGAGTATGTTTAGATAATGCACACGAATCACAATTATGAAAACTGAATGGTAACGCCGTCAAGAAAAATGCTCCTTACCTCTGATACATAAATCACGAGGGTTTTCCGTATCATCACATGGCTATCTTTAAGAGCACACGGAAAAGTTCACCTCTATCCTGATGTTACAGACGGACATGTTACGACCCCATTTTACAGACAGAAAATGAACAGGGTAAGAGAGGTTTAAAGTCTCTGCCCACGGAGCTTTCCTCCCTAGTGTCCTCTTCCTATGATGTGGACACAATGAGCAAACACTGTCATGCTGATTAAGAGTGTTAGCACGTGGGACAGGAAAAGTGCCTGCAAAAGTGTCGGCTGTACAGTCAGCACTCTAGAAATACTAGATACGAAGATTACTGTATTCCTACTACTAGAAGCCGGATACCTGAAACTATAAATGAAAAACACAACGCTGTGGAGAAAACCCCTGGCTACGAGTCACGCCCACAGCGCAGTACGTACCTGCAGCCACATAGGAGCCTCCCCCGACTTTGTAGAGCAGGTGGCTGGCGAAGGGCGCTGCACAGATGATCAGAAAGCTGGCGGTGACCACAGTAACTACCCCCAGGAGCATCAGGACCGCCCAGAAACCACGGTAAACTGGAGACCACGGCAGAAAAGGAGAGAAGGAAAAACACGCTTAGTCGGTGAGCCCAGCAACCTACCGCACAGCCGGTTTCTTTCCTTTTCATGTCTCTAATTTCAGCCGCAGCACTGCCGGGCAGGATCCCAGGCGACGGGGCCTAACTTAATCTTTAAACGGAAACCTTACCAGGTGACTGGACGCTATGATGTCAACCTTCAGTCATCATGCTTGGGGTTTGCACCATACACATACTTAATATACTTTGGGGGGTCAGTTTTCTGACCAGATTTTCCCTTTTAGGAAAGGGGACACTGGAAGTTCTAGAAAGGGGACTCTTGAGTTAGTTGGGACATATACCCTGTTTCCCCGAAAATAAGATCTAGCCGGACAATCAGCTTTAATGTATTTTTTGGAGCAAAAATTAATAGAAGACCGGTCTTATTTTACTATCATATAAGACCGGGTATAATATAATGTAATATAATACCTGGTATTATTTTACTATACAACCCAGTCTTACACAATATGTTGTATAAGAGCGGATCTTATATTAATTTTTGCTCCAAAAGACGCATTAGAGCTGACGGTCCAGCTAGGTCTTATTTTCAGGGAAACATGGTAGTAATCAAATAAAAAGGAATTCCAATAACCGATTTTGAGCAGTATAAGTATCAATCTATTAAACAAATCTATCATTTCCCAAAGGCTAAAACACTAAAATTCCTTTCGGTATAAGCAAGGGAAAGCTCAGTGAAACACATTAGTCAAATTGCAATTTTTTTAATGAAAATATAGAAACCTTAAATAAAAGAAAGAACAATTTTTCTCAAAAAGCCCACCTGGCAAAGAACAACAACAAAAAAAAATGCCCATGATCTGGAGTGTCAAAAAGCGAAAGCAGGATGGGCAGATGGGAATGTGAGAGGAGGAGTCATTGCAGTTAAGTGGGAAGGAAGGCTGGAGTTTTATGTGGATAATGAAGTCTTGAAGGCAGGAATCAAAGGCCGGCATTTACATCACATAGCGATGCTGTGATTGGGCAGAGACTTCCAGGTTTGCTGCGACAGGAAGTATTCTGTGGGTGTACTCAGACACTGCCATGAACAGAGCAGTGAAGAAGTACCCATGAGTTTGGTGCGTAGGAAGTAAGAGTGACAGCCTGGGAGCCAAGCACTTTCCGTCCCTGTCCCACCAAAGTTTACTAGACAGTTGGCAGCTTCACATTTTACATTTTGATTCACTTCATTTACTTCACGGTCTATCACATGGCAGGTTCTGCGGCAGGTGCCAGGGGTAAAAACAGCAATAACATGTGGAGAAAAAGGAGCCCGCATACACTGTTGGTGGGAATGCAGACTGGTGCAGCCGTTATGGAAGGCAGTGTGGAGGTTCCTCAAAAAATTACGAATAGAATTGCCATATGACCCAGCAATCCCTCTCCTGGGTATCTACACAAAAAATCTGAAAACATTTAGAGATAAAGACATGTGTGCTCCAATGTTCATTGCAGCTTTGTTTACGGTGGCCAAGACATGGAAACAACCAAAATGTCCTTCGATAGATGAATGGATAAAGAAGTTGTGGTATATATACACAATGGAATACTATTCGGCGGTAAGAAAATATGATATAGGAACATTTGTGACAATGTGGATGGATCTTGAGAGTATAATGCTGAGCGAAATAAGTCAGACAGAAAAAGCAGAGAACCATATGATTTCACTGATATGTGGTATATAAACTAAAAACAACAAAAGAACAAGACAAACAAATGAGAAACAAAAACTCATACACACAGACAATAGTTTAGTGGTTACCAGAGGGTAAGGGGGGTGGGGGGTGGGAGAAGAGGGTAAGGGGGATCAAATATATGGTGATGGAAGGAGAACTGACTCTGGAGGGTGAACACACAATGGGATTTATAGATGATGTAATACAGAATTGTACACCTGAAATCTATGTAATTTTACTAACAATTGTCACCCCAATAAATTTAAAAAGAAAAGAAAAACACAGCAATAACAAAAGACAGAGTATAAGGAACCCATTCTGTCGCTCCCCTGATCACACTAAAACTAGAAAAATAAGGCAAACAACTACCTGATGACTCTAAAAAGTATAAACAACAGCAAGTGGATTAAGGAGGGAAGTCAAACGTGTAACTGAGATCAACTCAACTACAAAGAGCCTTCTGAGTTTTTCCTTTTTCCTCCTCTTGGATTTGGCCTAAGCACAAATCAATTGGGAACTCTGAAAAGGTACAAACAGAGAAAAACAAAAAAGAAACAAACAAACAATTCTAGATAAGGCCATTGTTCTGGTTAGAGAAACAGGAAAATGGGCCCCTGCAAGCCAAAGTATGGGGAAAACCCCTAGGTTTCTTATTTTTCTCTTTTTATTTTTCCAGTCAGGCTTCAAGGCCAGCTTTAAAAGCAGATCTGCACAGCTGCCCCAGGGGAGGCATGGGCATCTAAGATCCCAAATGATGATTCAACCCTTTGGGCAGAAGAATCAGAGAAAGGGACCCCTATTGTGCAAAGAATCACTGTTATGTGTCTTCTCTTTTCCTTTGCTGCTTTGCACTGTGATACAATTGCACAGAACTGTGCCAGAGCACAGGAGGTCAACTCTGAAAGGTCCCCATCTTTCTAGCCAGATAAACTGGGAAAAGGGGCCCTGGAAGCCAAAGGGTGTACGGGAAATCCCACAGACGAGAGAGCTGGAGAATCTCTAATTCTGTGTTTGAATGCCACAATGAGCTCACTCCCCAAGTTGCATGTGTGCACAAAACACCCAGAGAAGTATAACAAAGGCTTTGAGAGTTGAATTACAGTACAGAACCCTCCCCCCACCCCAAGCCATGAATGGTGAATGCCCCAGCAGACCCAAACAGCATAGCAAAGACTCTGAAAACTGAAATGACATTGAAACCAGTACCACAGAACAAAAGAACAGATCATGCAGGATCAAACAACAAATCAATATTCTCCAAATAATTTAAATGGTATGCAAACCTGACAATGTAATATTCAAAATGTCCAGGATACAATTAAAATTACTTGGCGTGTCAATTATCAGATAGAATTTAAATCAGCTATTAGAACCTTTTTCCATGAACTAAGGAGAACAATCTTGAAATGAATAGAAAGATAGAAATTCTTAGAAGAGAAATGGAGCTATAAAAAAGAACTACACTGAAGTTTTAGAGTTCAAAAATATATGAAATTAAAAATCCATTAGCTAAGCTCAATAGAATGGAGATGAGAGAGGAAAGAGCAAGTGAACTTGAAGAATGAGCAACAGAAATTATCTGAACAACAGAAAGAAAAGAGATTGAAAACAAAAATGACTAGTCTCAGGGACTTATGGAACCATATCAAAAGATCTCATATTTGTGCCACTGGAGTCTCTAAAGCAGAAGCAAAAGATATTGGTATATAAAGAACATTCATGGAAATGATACCTGAAAACTTTCCACATGTGGTGAAAGATAAATTTACAGATACAAGAAGCTCAACAAACTCCAAAAAAAAAAGTATAAACAAACAAACAAACAAAAATCAGCCCAGACACACAATAATAAAATTACTGAAAACGAAGGACAAAGAAAAAGTCTTAAAAGCAGGCAGAGTGGAATAAGTGGGATAACATATTATTATTATTTATTTATTTGTTTTAAATTTTTATTGGGGAATATTAGGGAACAGTGTGTTTTTCCAGGACCCATCAGCTCGAAGTCAAGTTGTTGTTTTTAATTTAGTTGTGGAGGGCACAGCTCAGCTCCAAGTCAAGTTGTCATTTTTTTCACTCTAGTTGTGGAGGGTGCAGCTTACTGGCCCATGTAGGAATCGAACCAGCGACCTTGGTATTATGAGCACTGCGCTCTAACCGACTGAGCCAACCGGCTGCCCAGGGATGACATATTAAACAGAGGGAACAATAGTTCCAAAGACCGCAAGTGTCTCATGAGAAATGATGGCAGCCAGAGAATAGTGGAACATCTTTAAGGTGCCAGAAGACCTAGCAACCTAAAATTCTGTGTCTAGTAAAAATATTTTTGAGGAATGAAGATGACAGAAAGCCATTTCTCAAGGGCGAAAACAGGATTTGTCGCTAGCAGACCTCTCCAAAGACATGCAAAAGAAATTTCATTAGGCTGAAGGGAAATGACACCATGTTCACTTGAAATTTCAGGAATGAAGGAAGAGAAAAAGTAAAGGTGAATATCTGTATAAATATAGTAGAATATTTTTCTCATGTTAATTTCTTAAAAATATATTTGACTGTTGAAATATAAAAAATATACCGTTAGCATAATACATGAAAGAATTGTAGATTTTGGAATCAGAGTAACCTGAGTATTTACACTTATGTGTGATGTATAACCTTGAACCAGTTACTTCAGCTTCCTGCACTTCTATTACTTCTGTAAGTTAGGGATGTTTGCATCCATCCTTTAGAGCCAGTGGGAGAATTATTAATAATGTATGTGAAGTGTGTGGCACATAATAGAAACCAAAGAATGACTTTTATTTTGTAGTTGTTTTTATTGCTGCTATTGTTAAAATTGCATTAAAATGACACAGCAGATGGTATTGCGTTCAGTAATAGGAAAGGGAATTAGTTCCCTCAAAGAGCCTTGCATACCATTTCTCATGTACCATTGGCATTTGGAAATCCCTTTCAGTTAGAGCTGAGAATGTACCACAGAAGTTGTATTGGACTGTCAATGCCTAAAGGTCCACCAAGTTCTCATACCGTCTTCCATGGACGGTTCCCCGTCCATTAACCACTAAGAAGGCGTTGGCCATGTTTTATACCACGTGGCCCTACTCCTAAACACCCAAAATACACACAAATGGGGTCAGACACCTGACACAAAGACAACCAAAACATGGTGACCTCTGACCCCTGCTTCTGTTTTGAAAAGACAAGTTGGGTTAAGGAGTATGATTTCCTGATAACTGGAAAACTGGGAAAGTGAGGGGATTAGTAGCCAGGTTGAAGTGAAAAGAAAGCGCTGGTAGCTGAGTCCAGAAGGGCCATGGTAAGCTAAGGCCACATACAAGGAAGAGGGCAGAAATTATGAATGAGGACACAGGGAAGGCAGGAAAAGCAGGGCAAGCCTCTACACAGAGAGAAGAAGAAAACATGTGGCGAAGGAGAGAACGAGAGCCAGACAAAAATGGGGATGAATGGTCCTCAGAGCTCCTGTCGCTCCTGCCAACTGCTCACGCCTGTCCTTTCATTTGCTCTGGCGAAGTGGCCTGACTTTTGATTCTGAGTCCCATGTAAAAGGCAGGCAACAGATCTGTATCTAAGGGAAGGGAGACCTGGCTGCCTGGAGAGTTGTAACCATGCAGAAATAGCTTCCAAGTGAGGTTCTTTACTGCAGTCTCTGACCACGTGCTTTATTTACTGCCTATGCGTCAGCATTCAAAATTGCATAACTTCAAGGCTATTTCAAAATGGCTTGGAACTTCCCATTTCTTAGCTAATTATATATTACCTAGTTTGCATAGGTGGCACACTTGGATTCCAGACTTAAAATGTTTGGTCGTCATGACGAATCATCTTGCGGAACTGGATACAGTTGTTTCACTGTCTAGAGCAGGGGTGTCCAAACTTTTTTCAACGTTTTTCACCAAGGGCCATATGCGGTAAAATACACAAACAGCCGGCCACTCACTCGAGGTGAAGTACGTGTTGCCTCACCTGGTTTATTTAAGTAAACTAAATATATTTTTGGAATTTGCTGCGGGCCAATTAACAATGGATCGCGGGCCGCAGTTGGCCCGCGGGCTGCAATTTGGACACCCCTGGTCTAGACTATAGTGAGACAATCAGTATCCTTAATATAAAGTGAATTAAGTACATGTTTTGGGAGTGAAACATGATATTGGGACCCCTCCATGCACTAATTTGTGACTCCGATGGACATCAGCTTTCCCAGGTGGAAAACAACGACCTTCACCTACGTTTATAGTAAGGAGTGAGAAAACACATGAAAGTAGCACGCAGTAAGCACCCAAATATGTTTGCTGTTATTAATTACTATGTATCGTGTAAAGATAATGTTCTTGCTAACAATGCAGTTGACACTTAAAAGATAGGTACAAATCTCATGGATCTACGATGAGGACAAGCTTTCAGTATATTTATATATAGGTAAAATTTGGGTGGCAAGGGTGTTTTTGTTTGTTTTTGTTTGGTTAGTAGTTTATATTGATCAGACTCCTGATCTTGAACGTATTTCAGAGAACACTTAGTCTGTTTCCTTGTTTATATGAGCCCATTAAAACTACAAAGCTTTCTCTTTAAAAGCTTTGCACTACCAAGTGAAAGCGTCTCTAAAAATCAATTTGTACCATTAAATACAATTCAATGCTTAACTTAAACCATACTGAATTTCTATTAGTTCCTATTAGAATATGAAGCCAGATTTACAATATAAATAGTTTTACATGTAATCTGTATCACCACAATTTGGATTAATTAGAGGAAAGTGTCATCTGAATCTGTAAAAGGCCAGAATTAACAGCTATTTTCAAAGAAATGAAGTTGATTCTACATGAATTAATGAATTGACCTAACAAAGTGCTCCTTGGTCAAGGTGGTAATGAAAAGATTGACTAGTAATTAGTCCAACAACAGATCTTACAGAAATGGTTCTAGAGTCCTCAGTTTACTTTCCTGAATAAACTTTCACCCTTACAGTGTTACTGTCACTACCAACTTGTTTAGACTTCATTCTAGTAGGTCTAGAATCATCAGCCCAGATAGAGGACGCTGAAGTGTCATGTTAGTATATTCTGTGTAAGTATATCACTTCATATTTTTATAATGTTTTCACTTACATGCAGTATTTTCAAGTTGTCACTTGCGGACTATCCTGTTATCTTTTAACAGAGAAAGGAGATAACAGCAGGTCGTAGACACTGTCTAGTTTGTTAAATAAGAGTGTATATGGAATACAAAACTATGCCCTCGTGTCTCAGTTTTATTCACAAAAAGCACATAACATAAAGAGTATTAACTGCATTGCAAATTCAAATTTCAGCTTCAGACATACCTCAGGTATACCTAAAAGGTCAAATTCCAAAGGGGCATGAATAGGAAGCATAGGGAAACATGGGTTAAGAATCGTGTTCCAGGGAGGAAACATAAAAATCACCCCAAACTTCAGGACAGACACAAAGCGGACTGGTAATTATGCACATTACTAAGTGTGCATGTGTGTTTGTATATGTTGTGTGTGTACAGATCACCACAGAAGCTACGGGCGGTATTGGCATCTATTCTGAATTCCAGGGAAAGGGTTAAAACAATAAAACCCTACCATGGTTTCTTTTTCCAGTAGGAATGGAATGAAAATGCACTGAGACCTCATTAATGTAGACAATGAGCAGAAGCAGCCTGAAATTTTAACTGGATGATTTGAGCCAAAGTTCCATTCCAAGCCATTTACATCCAGTCAGTAACTCAAACTGGTGTCTCACAAGGGACCTCCGAGACGGGCCCTGCCAGCTGGCCTGTGAATGGCTGACCACCTAAAGCTACCAACATATCTTGATGGCTCTCTAGGTTCCAAGCTCCAAAAACTGCTACAGTAAGACATAATCCCAGCAAGGGGAAAGCAAATATGGTTAACGCTGTGTGGTAGGTGTCCCCGCAGAGAAATGCACAGAACAGCATGGAGCCAAATGGGCTGTTGCACAGAGGCCACTATCTCTGGGCTGAAGGGGAGGGCGAAAAGCAAGACTGGACTGTGGGTAGCTGTGCTGAGTCTTACATCTGCCTAGAATTTCATTAGGCAGAAGGCTGGAGGAAGATCATTCCAATCAGACTACAGAAGCGGTCCATGGATGGGGGAAGAGGAAGCCGCTCCCAGCAATGGCCACCCAGGTGGGGAAGCGGAACAGAAATGAGGAACTAGAAGGATGGTCAGAACCTTCCAGGCCACTCAGAAAGAGCTGGTCCTTCATCACATGGGTCCCCGGGAGCCCATGAAGTGTAGGCATCAGAAATGACTGCCAAAACAATGATAGCCACATTTGTATCAGAATATCGTTCTTGCAACTGTACAGAGAATGAACTGGCAAGAAAAAGGATAGAACAAAGAAAACTAGTTAGTTATTACAGCAACCCCAGCAGGGCCTGAAGCTGGGCAGTCGGGATAGAAGTGAAATAAGTTTTAGTAAAACTGTTGTTATGGATAGTGAGAACCCAGCAAGAATAAAGACTGTCTTCATGGCTTTCTTTTGTATGCTAAACTGCTTGTTCTGTTAAGATATTAGCAAATCTCTTGATTTCACAATACTATAATTCACACAACAAACCCTCTTTCTTTCATACTGAGTAAAGTGGAAAAAGTCAACCCAAAGGATCACAATTCCAAATTCATAGTATTTTGATAAATAATTGTGTTGTATATATAAAGTGTAAACATTGTATTTGCAGTTTAAAGATAAACTTAAGTGTTATTCATTTTTCAAAACTTGCTATCTTGCCTCACAAAGCTGTTTCACAAATCTAATCCTATGTTCTCACACATCCTCAAGCACACACAATGTGAACTGCTACAAAATGAAGCCAAAACAAAACACTGGCACCTCCACGCCCCACCCTCCTCAGCCTCCCCCATATGCTTTGGTAGCTTTAGCAGGGGCTTTGCCCTGCGTCTCCACACACAACTTGTCTTGGCAGCGCTGGGCCGGTCTAAAAATACAGTACAGCCTGCCCCAAAGCAGGACAGGCTGTACAGTGTGTCTGTGTCTGGGCACCGCGGCTGCGAACATGCCAAGCCCAGTCACGTGCTCTGCACATTCCACTGATTTTCCAGGACAAGAAGAACATGGAGGAACAGGATGGAGTGTATTCACTTCCCTACTGTAAACACTGGCAGTGCAGGAAAAGCTGACAGGGAGGAAGTGCCTTGGGCAGACTGGGCAGGGCCCTCGCCTTGCATGCTGGGTGTGACCTTGGGAAGTCCCTGGAGCAGGAGAAGAAGAGGTTCCTTCACGTGGGTAGCGAGCTTTGCAAGTTGGAGAGGCCATCCATGGTCATTATCTCATGTGCACCACTAACGACCTTGGGGGCTAGGAATGGGGCAGGGCAGCTTTGCATCTTAGAGGCAGAAGCGGTGGTGGCTGCAGTGACAGGAGTAAGTGTGGGACGGACGCAGCTTCATAACAGCAGCAGCCATTGTCTTTCAGGTCACAGCAGTGAGGAAACCAAGGCTCTCAGAGTGAGGTGGGGGATCAGAATAACGCCAGCCAACATGTGCCACTTTGGCATAAGGATAACTTTATTCTGGGAGCAAATGTGAATCAATGCATGCAGAAGGTAACCTAGGAATTTTCCTTGGCTGACTAAAAGCAAAAACTTCTGAGAAATGAAGACAGCCATAAATCCCACCTTCCAGGGGGATTTCAGGGCCGTGAAAAGATGTCAGCACCAAGATGGTCTGCATACTTGAAAAAGTGTATAAATCCTCAGGCCTATCTGCCTCTTTGTGTCTTCACTTTCCTATGAAGGTCTCCATATGTATATGTAATAATAAACTTTTTCCATGTAAATCTGTCTGTTACAGTCCAATTGGCAGGGCCCCAGCCACTGAATCTAAGGGGCAGAGGAAAAAGCCTTTCCCCCCTTACAGTGATATTGTGTACAAAGCCACTCAGATCCTGATTCAGATCCTGATACAGAGGGTGAGAGGAACACCCAGGCCTCAACCTCCAGCTCCAAGGTCCTCCCTTGACCCCTGCTGTCTCAGAGGGCCTGGATTGGCGGCTCCCGTCCCTGCCTGGCATCAGAACCACTTGGAGGGCTTAAACACAATACCCAAGTCAGGATCCCAAACCAGACCAATGGAATGAGGATCTCTGAGGGTGGGCACAGCAACCATATTTTAAAAGCCCCCTAGGGAAAAGGAATATGCAACCAGGTTAAGAACCCCTGGACTCTTGCGCCCCTGAACTAATTTTATAGAGAAGATACTATACAGATGCAGTGGCTCAGCTTTTATAGGCATTCTTTCCTCTGTCACCACAGCAATCCCTATTTCGTATTTTACAGATGAGGCTCAGGGAGGTTAAGTAGAGTTCCAAAAATTAAAAGGCCAGTAAATGGCAAGGGCAAAATTTGAACTCAGGGCCGTATGCACTCAGTCTCAGACGCCATCAGTATCTACGTTTGCTGTATTTTTTTAAAATAAATTGTCATTCCTCCATCTAAGCCTTCTAGGCTCAAATCCTCCCACTCTGGCTCCTCCTACCTTATCTTCCAGAAACCTGAAATTATACTGCCATTTCCTGGGGGGGGGGGGGGGATGCTAATATCCTGCCTCTGGGCTTTTGCAGTACAGCTTCCTCTAACTGGAATAAACAGCCTTCCTACTGGTCCCTCGAGGTCCAGTCAAGCATCCTTCCCTCCTTGAAGGGACATAGGACAGCTAATCCCTCATCTCCACCAAAAGGCAGGAGAGCGTAAACTCAGTAGGAATATAGATTCCAGCGTTGCAATACCCCTTACCAGGTGTGTGACCTTAGGTGAGTTACTTAGCTCTCTGTGCCTTACTTTCCTTCCCCAAAATGTGCTAATAATACCTATTTTATAGTGTTAAGAGAATTGAAAGCGTTCACACAGATTGGCACTTAGCAACATGGTCCTGATACAGGCCAGTCCTTGGACTTAGCCCTCTGTTTTGTCTTTCCTTCTGTACACCTCCACGTCCACTTCCTGACTACAATTCCTTCAGGTAAAGACTCAGTTTTGCTCAGCTTCCTAACCTGGGGGAAGTTTTCCACCTGGCATGTAAGACATGCTCAATAACATGCAAAGGAGTGATTGATCAATAATTTATCACTCCTTCCGCACTGAAATCTCACGGTACAAAGTCAAAGTTGGTGGAAAATTTAAGGGCCCTGGGATAGAATGAAGCTAACTCATTCAAAACGAAAAGAATCCATGGTCTCAACCTCATTACGGCAACAGTTGAAGAATCTTTACCACTCAAACCCCCACTAGAGAGAAACAGACACTTGAAAAGAAGAGCTGAGGAATCAAGTGACGAGATGCTATCTCCTAGGTTGGAAGTAAGAGTACTCAGGACTTGCCACACTCCTGAACACCCAGTGCACAACAGTGAGCCAAGGGCATCAGGAATGTTTGTGTTTCTGTCCAATTCTAAACATGCCAGGATAGAGAAGTGTTTATTCATTTGCCAATACTCTTTAGAAAAAATCTGATTTATACCTGAAAAGACTTGTTATCCTTCATATTAAGCCATGAAAGGGACATTTTTAGGATCACTTTATTCATATACTTTTTAAACATTAGCTTTGAACCTGCTTACCCAAACCTTTTTTTAGAGACATTGAAAATAATTATAGCAAAGTCTTGTTTACTTAGTTGGAAATATTCAATTGTAAGTATTCAAGGCCTCTGAGTCTTAAGTTTTTATATCTTTGAAGTGATTTGTCCCTACATTTCTACCATCCTAGAAATCACATTTCTCCAGGGAATTTATGGCCTTTTTATCACAACCACACATCTACACATTCTCTTAGGGATATGATTCAAAAGTAGTTGGTACTATTTAAGAATTTTACAGCATTAAAATGATTTGATAAACGGGTAAACAGGATCAAATATATGGTGATGGAAGGAGAACTATGGGTGGTGAACACAGTGTGATATATAGATGATGTATTACAGAATCATACACCTGAAACCTATGTAACTTACTAACTATTGTCACCCCAACAAATGTTAAATAAATGATTTAATATTCCCCCTTCTATTGTTATCATAGAACACTCTACAAAAGAAGTAGGTAACAAGTAAACTGAATCCCACTCTTTCAGCCACCTGTGCTCAAACACTGACTGAAAAAAATCTACCTCGTATCAGGCACTGTGCTGGGAAATACTTCCTGGTGATAAGACATGAAAAAAAGTGTAACATGTGCCATTGAGCAGTCTAATAGGAGAGAAAGAAATACACAATCAGGTGACTATCAGCTATCCGAAACGCAAGGAGAAAACTATAAGGTGTATTACGGAAGAATAGAGAAAGGGTGCTTGACCCCATCTTGGCATATTGCAGAAGGCTTCTTGGAGGAGGTGATTTTTAAAGGAGAAAGCAAAAGTACAGGAAATGGAGCCAGAGAGCAGAAATCACAAGCCAAGGAAACTGAGGAGGAAAGCAAGCGTGTGCAAGTAACGTGTGAAGGCACAGAGAGTGAGAGCTTTGGTGTTAGAGGAAGTGGCTGGAGAGAGAAAACAGGGGGGTCATGCTGATCCTTGTGGGTTGTTTCCCAGTGGAACATTTCGGCCCACGTTGTGTGACACTTTCCCTGCAAATGACATGAAAAACTACTGACTAACTTACACTAATATTGGCCTTTAGCCCACATGGAGCTTCGATCTGTCAATAATCATCAAACAACTGACAAAACGTTTGTAGTCTGGCTGTGTGTGGAGGGAGATAGTTTCAGTGAGAAACAGACAAAGAAAAAGCAGAAAAACACATACTCCCTTTTTTTCTCTCAGAAATTATATTTTCCTACCTTTTTTCCCCTCTGAAGGGGTAAAATACTGAGATAAAGCCACACACACACAAAAAAAATCTGGCAATGCTTCATGGTAACGAGCCTGTCTTGTGGGGCAAATGAAATGAGCAAGGAGACCTTATCAAAGAACGGAATAAAAAAGAAAGGAGCAAAAAGTTTCTAGGAAGAAAATAAAAGTATTGAGATGAGAGTGACCAGTGGCTTCTGGGGTGAGAGGGTTGTACAGGTAAGTAGTTGCCGGTGCCTGCCTGCAAATGCCCTGGCTAAGGCTTGGCCAGCTCAGAATAAGGACCTGTGTGGTTTGGGATATGAACCACCCACACACACAAGGAGTGCTCACCCAGCCAGAGTAACGTGTCTCGTGGGGACAGACAAGATAGCTGGGACATAGCCGGCATCTCTAGCAGGGCAAGCACGTCTCATTTATTCCAGAACAAATGTTCTCACTTTGCTTATTCACAGACGGAGAGTCAGATTTTCCCACTTAGCAGGAAACATGACCTTTAGTGTTCAAAGTCAGTGTTCACCAAGTACAGTACCTACCCCCCTCGTGGGCATCTTTCATTGACTTGCCCTTTTTTAGGTCTCAATCTGAAAGAATGTGGCAGAAATGCCTACTGGCAGCCTTGCTTTCTCACTGACCTGCCAGCTATTTGCTATGTGTGCTTTAGAAGTGAGTCACTTGAACAGCCTCCCTAACTTTCTGTTTTCTTCTTGATAAAAAGGGACAACCAGCAGTCTCAGAAGTCACTTCCAGTTCTGGTTAGAGTTCCAGCAAGTAGATGGTCAATATTTCCCTTTGATAATGAACTGTAGAGATGGAACTTCCAAGTTTTGGCTCGAAAGAACCAGCCTTCTAAAATTGTTCATTTTAAGCAGAAAATCATTGAGAAGATCAAACACAGGATTCCCATAGCTATCCTGTGCATGGTCTAGTGGGCGATTTGGTTTTATTTATCTATTTGCAGCTTTACAATACTTTTTTGGAAGACTTCCTCTCTAGCTAGTACTCAACATAGTAATAAGGTGTTACAGCAAGTACCCTTCACATTGCACAACAGCTGCTGCTCTGCAAACAAGTTAACTCTTTGCTGTCCATAAAATGTTTCACTCCCCTTAACAAACCTGACTGACGGCTGTCAGTAACAGCTGTGGCCACTTGACGACTTGAAGCAATGAATTTGCATACTAGGAAAAACACTCTATAAAAATCTATCATATTTTAAAATAGGTATATTTAAAAGTCACTTTAATTTTATTTCTATACCCCAAATTTGTTTGTAAGAGTAATAAATAGTAAAAGAAAAACTGATATTGTCTCAGCATACCAGAACTAAAAAGTAAAATAACAGAACTGACCAATTCTTCCCTAATTAAAAAATGGATTTTGTCTTAAAGTATATATTGCTTGTCAGGTACATGAAATATAAGTATTCTGTAGTATTCCTTTATTATCCTTGGAACATGTGGTGATGTCCTCTTTTTCATTTATGATTAGTAATTTGTGTCCTCTTCTTTTTTTTCTTAGATAGCCTGGCTAGAGGCTTATAAATTTTATTGATCATTTCAAAGAACCATTTTTGGTTTTGTTGCTTTTCTCTATCGATTTCCTGTTTTCAAATGCAATGATTTTTGCTCTAATTAATATTATTTCTTTGCTTCTGCTCCCTTTGGATTTAATTTGCTCTACTTTTCAAGTTTCTTTAGGTAGAAACTTAGGTTATTGATATTAGAGCTTTCTTCTTTTCTAATATATTCTTCACATTGAGAAACCTAAACATTCTCAGATTCGTTGGCTTTGAAATGGCAGCAATAAATCCTGCCTCGTGGTGCTGTCACCAAGATACAAGGGGGAAGTAAATATGAGCTAAAGTAGGTGGGCCAGCAAAGTGATGCACATAACAGGAGCCCCACATCAACCCATTTACTTCGCAATAAGAAATGAAGTCAGCCATTTTGTGATAGTAGTGATTTTTATATAACAAGTAAAATGTTTCTTTTGTCATATACTCGCCAATCGATTAGGTTTCAATAAGCAGAAATAAGAAATAAGGATATAAATTAATAGCTTTGAAGAAATTGTGACGGTGCCTCTAAGCAATTTATCACTTCAATTATTGATAAACACTGGATGTAATTCCTCATTCCATCACTGGATTTATCAAGCAGTCGTTATGTTCATCAATCAGATATTATCATTTACAGATGGAAGAAAAAAATGAGATTACACAAAATGTGATCTGTTAAAGGGGACAAGGTGGTAGTGAGCCTGAGAAGAAAGAAACCCAGGCTGCCAACATGACGTCAAATTGCTGTGGACAGCCTCTAAAATCCAAGGTTCAGATGTCAGTCTATGCTGTATTCTACTTTTTCACAGTATTTGACTGAGCCTATCACTCCCTTCTCTGGTTCTCTTCCTGCTTCCCTGGCTGCCCATCCTCAGTCTCCTTTGTAGGTCCTTCCTCTTCTCCCCAACCTCTTATCCCAGGAGCATCCAGGGCTCAGGCCTCAAACTGCCGTCCTTTCTCTCTATACTCACTCGCCAAATGGTCTCATCTTGCCCTCATGGCTTTAAATATACCTCCATGCAGTGATTCCCAGATGTACAGTTCCTGTCCAGACCTCCACCTTTAACTTGATTCTGTGACCCAAAAGTCTCTGCACCATCTCGATGAGGCATCCTCAACCTCACATGTCCCAAACTGACCAACACTTCCTCTTAAAAATAAGCTCTACTTGAGCCTTCCCCAATTAGCAACTTCACCCCTCCAGTTGGTAAGGACAAAAAAGGGTCATCACAGACTCTTCTCTTCCCCTCATACTCCATACCCAATTCATTAGCAAATCTGGTCAACTCTTCCTTCAGAATATAACCAGATACAGTGAACTTCTGCTTCCAGGAAGATGAAGCAGACGGAGTTTTCCCTATTGCATCTTTTAATCACAACTAAAATCTCTGGAGATTATCTATGAGACAAACAGAAGAAGATTCAGAAAGATAAAGAGAAGAGGCAAACCAATGACGGAACTTGGAGTCAAACGAATGACACAGTGGTTAGTTACCTAGGTTTTATTGTGACCACATTCATCTCAGACTTGAAGCTAGAGGAGTCAATGACCAGGAAACCGCAACAAACACAGACAACAAAAACTTGGTCATCCACACAAAGTACCAGGAAAGGGGCAGCATATCAAGACAGAAAATGTTGAGATAACAATGGCTCTACTGCTGTCAAACACCACAGAAGAAAACTTCAGCAAGTCTGAGTGAAGAGTCTAGATTCCACCCCCACCAGACTATAAGAAACACTCTAGCCCCCTGCCGTGGTCGTATCAGAGAAGGAGGGAGGTGAGACTTTCATCACCACCAGGTTGTAATATTCAGCCCCCATCCCATGGTGTCTGTGGAGATGGAAAAGCCAGCTACCAAGAAATGTCAATAATCACAGACAATAAAAGCCGCAACAAAAACTATTTATCCAAAGGACCAGGTAAAGACGGCCTAGTAAGACAGGAAACATTTAGAAAACAAGCACTCGACACCAGTCAAACATCACAGACTACAACGTTGGCCCCCAACCCCACTTGGATCAGTAAACACCAAGAGGGTAGCCTGGACTTTGTCACTGGACAGGCTGTAACAAGGTGCCCCAACCCCCCATGCTTACCTGCTGAGGATGTGTTAAAGAAGGTTGAATAGGGAGTCAGGACTTTCATGTCTGTAGGGGTAATAAAGCCACCAAAGTGACAGGGGAGACCATGTCGCGACACTGGACAACCACTCCTACAAGATGGAAATGAGACATCCCTCCCCCAGAGGGTGGTATCCAAGAAAACCAAGAGGAGAGTCACGACTTTCATCACCACCCAGTGGTAAGGAAAACATGACTGAGTCAGTAGAAGCTGTGGCAGAAGCTGTCATGACCCAATCCTGTACCTCCTCGCCAGGATGGTACCAGTATAAGCAGAGTGAGAAGCCAAAACTCTCATTACTGCCCAGAAATACCAAGGACGCTCCTCCTCATGTCAACACAGACTACGTGGGGAACCTGGAATGCCACTTTCACCTGGTTTTCATCAATGCAATGTCTACCCTTTCTCCTGTAGGAGCAGTAGCAACAAACAAACAAAGACCAGAAGATCCAGAGTTTTCTAACATAATACCTCCAAATTCCGGGTTTTAATTTAAAAAGTAACTAGTCATACCAAGAACCAGGAAAATCTCAGTGAAAAATTTCAGTGAAAAAGATCACTCAATACATGCCAACAGACAGAGTAGAGATGTTATTCTCTAACAAGGATTTTAGATGAGTCATGATAAAAATGCCTCAAAGAGAAATATGAACATGTTTAAACCAAATTGAAGGAAAAAAAATCTTGCAAAGAAATAGAAGAGATAAAGAAGAACCAATTTTTTTTTTTTAGAAATTAGAAAAATGTAATACCCAAAACTAAAAACTCAGTGGATGGTCTGAACACTGGAATGGAGTGGAGAAAGGAGACATACTCAGGAACACTACAGATAAATCAAAATCGAATGGAATGCTAAAAAATATCAAGTAACTTATAGTAACGCAGGAATAAAAAAAACAGAGAATAAAAAACAGAACAAAGATAAAATGAAAATTCAAATGGCAGAGTTAAGACCTAACATATCAATAAAAACATTAAATATAAATGGCATAAATACATGAATTAAATGGCAGATTTGCCTAATGTATATGTGCCTAATAACAGAGTGTCAAACTACATGAGCTAAAAACTGATAAAACTGAAAGGAGGAAAGAATGAATCTACTGTCATAGTTGGAGACTTCAACACCTCTCTATCAGAAATGGACAGATCCAGCAGGCAGAAAATCAGGAAGGACTCAGCAATACCATCAATCAACTGGATATAACTGACATCTATACACCACTTCACCCTAAAACAGCAGAATACACATTTTTCTCAAGCTCACATGGAACATTCACTAAGATTGACCACATTCTATGCCATAAAGCACACCTTCACAAATTTAAAAGATTAGAGATCAAAGTCTGTTCTCAGACCACAATAGAGTTAAACTAAAAATCAATAACAGAAAGATAACTGGAAAAATCCCAAAATATGTAGATATTAAAAAAAACATGCTTCTACATAACACATAGGTCATAGAAGAAATCTCAAGATAAATTTAAAAATATTTTCAACTAAGTTAAAATGAAAAAAAAGTATCCAAATGTGTGAAATGCAGGGAAAGCAGTGTTTAGAGGAAATTTTACAGCAATGCATATATTAGAAAAGAAGAAAGATCTAATATCAATAACCTAAGTTTCTATCTTAAGAAACTAAAACAGTAGAGCAAATTAAATCCAAAGGGAGCAGAAATAATATTAATTAGAGCAAAAATTATTAGAAATAATATTAAAAAATTATTAGAGCAAACATTAAAGAAACAATATTAGAGCAAAAATTATTGAATTTGAAAACAGAAACTTAATTGAGAAAATCAACAAAACCAAAAATGGTTCTTTGAAATTAATCAATAACATTTATAAGCCTCTAGCTAGGCTATCAGAGAAAAAAATTTAAAAAAAAAAAAGGAGAGAGGACCCAAATTACTAATGTCACAAATGAAAGAAGGGACATCACCACAAGCTCCATGGACATTAGAAGGATAATAAAGGAACACTATGGAATACTTGGTGCCCACAAATTTGATAATATAGATAAAATAGAATAACTCCTTGAAAGACATAATCTGCCAAAACTCAAACAAGAAAAATTAGACAATCTAAATATGCCTACATCTATTAAAGAAATCAAATCTATAATTAACAACTCTACTAAACAGAAAGCACCAGGTCTGATGGGTTCACTAGTGAATTCTACCAAACATTTACAGAAAAAAATTATACCCGTTCTCTATAATATCCCAGAGGATAGAAGCAGAGGTAATACTTCCTAACTCATTGTATGAGGCCAGTATTATCCTAATATCAAATTGAACATCACAAGAAAACTACAAACCAGTATCTGTTATGAACACAGATGCAAAAATCATCAAGAAAATATTAGCTAATCAAATCCAATAATGTAAAAAGAATTACACATCATGATCAAGTAGGATTTATCCTAGGTACGCAAAGCTGGTTCAGCATACAAAAATCAATAATTGTTACCATCACATCAACAGGCTAAAAAACAGACCAAAAAAATGACATAATCATACCAATAGATGTAGGAAGAGCATTTGACAAAATAAATGATTAAAAAAAACCCTCCAAAAACTAGGAATAGAGGGAAAATTTCTTAAATTGAAAAATGCATATGCACAAAAACCCTACAGCTAATATTGTACTTAATAGTGAGAAATTCAAAGCTTTTTCCATTAAGATCAGGAACAAGGCAAGAATGCCCTCATCACAATTCTTTTTCAAAATCACTCTGGAAGTCCTTGCTAATGCAATTAGGCAAGAAAAGGAAACAAAAGATATACAGTTTGGGAAGGAAGAATTCAAACTGTTTTGTTTATTGATAACATGATCATCTATGCAGAAAATCTGAATCTCCCCCCAAAAAAACAACAACAACAACAACAAATAAAAAAATAAAAACTCAGGGAATTAATAATAGCAAGGTTGTAGGATAAAAGATTAATAAATAAAAGTCAATTGAGTTCCTATACACCAGCAATGAACAAGTGGAATCTGAAATTAAAAACAAAATACCACTTATATTAGTACCCCAAAAATGAAATACTTAGGTATAAATCTAGCAAAATATATGTAAGATCTATATGAGAAAAAATACAAAACGTTGATGAACAAATCATAGGAGAAGTAAATAAATGAAGACATGTTCTGTGTTCATGGGTAGGAAGACTCAATATTGTCAAGATGTCACTTCTTCCTAACTTGATCTATAGATTCAATGCAATCCCAATCAAAATCTGAGCAAGTTATTTTGTGGATATCAACAAGCTGATTCTAAAATTTATATGGAGAGGCAAAAGACCCAGAATAGCCACCCCATATTGAAGGAGAAGAACAGAGTTGGAAGACTGAAACTACCTGACTTCAAGACTTACTATAAAGCTACGGTAACCAAGACAGGGTTGTATTGGCAAAATAATGGACATATATAGATCAATGGAACATAATAAGGAGCCCAGAAATAGATGTATATAAATATAGTCAACTGATCTTTGATAAAAGAGCAAAGACAATAAAAGGGAACAAAGAAAATGTTGCTGGAACAAGTGGGTATCTGCATGCAATTAAACTGAATCTATATACAGACCTTATACCCTTTACAAAAATTAGCTCAAGATAAATTATAGACCTAAAAGTAAAACAAAAAACTAAAAACTCTTAGAAGATAATACAAGAAAAAACCTAGATTGATGACTTTTTACATACAGCACTGAAGAAACAATCCATGAAAGAAATAATTGATAAACTGGACATTATTAAAATTCTCCATAAAAGACAATATTAAGAGAATGAGAAGACAAGCCACAGACTGAGAGAAAAAATTTTCAGAAGACAAATCTGATAAAGGACTGTGATTCAAAATGTGCAAAGAACTCTTAAAACTCAATAAGAAAACAAATACCCCAATTAATAAATGGGCCAAGACATTACTTAACACACACCTCACCAAAGAAGATACAAAGATGACAGATAAGCATTTAAAAATATGCTGCACATGACGTGTTATCAGGGATATGAAAATTAAAGCAACAAGATAAACTGTCAAAATGGCCAAAATCCAGAACATGGACAACACCGAATGCTAGAGAGGATTAGAACAATAGCAACTCTTATTGCTGGTGGGAATGCAAAATGGTTCAGCCACTGTGGAAGACAGTTTAGCAGTTTTTATAAACCTAAAAATACTCTTGCTATAGGATCCCACTATCACTCTCCTTGGTATGCACCCAAAGGAGTTGAAAACTTGTGTCTACACAAAAACCTGCACACAGGTGTTAATGGCCGTTTTATTAATAACTGCGAAAAGTTGGAAGCAGTTGAGTTGTTCGTCATTAGGTGAATGGCTAAATAAACTGTGGTACAACCAGCCAAATAGACCATACAGCAAAATAGACCATATCCTGGCCCACAAAACAAATCTCATTAAATTTAAAATAATTTAAATCATTCAGAGTATGGTGTTTGATCACAATGGAATCAAACTAAGAATTAATAAGAGAAAGATTAAAGGAAAATATCTGAACTCTTGGAAACTAAACAACACACTTCTAAATTATCTGACTCAAAGAAGAAGACTCAAGACTCAAATGTTAAAAAAAAAACATTTAATTTCATGAAAATAAAAATAAAACATATCAAAAATGTGGAAAACAGCTGAAGCAGTGCTGAGCAAACATAATATAAAAAAAAGATCAATGATCTAATCTTTTATCTCAACAAACTGTAAAAAGAAGAGCAAGGCAAACCTAAAGCAAGCAGAAAAGAAATACTAAAGATAAAAAAAGAAATCAATGAAATTCAAAACAGAAAACTAATAGAAAAAAAATCAATAAAAAGTGGGATCTTTGAAAAGTTCAATAAAATGAACAATCCACTAACAATACTGACATAGAAAACATAAGACACGAATACCAATATCAGGAATAAAACAGGGGATATCATTACAGATACTGCATACATAAAAAGGATAAGGGAATATTATGAACAATTCTATAGATATATGAGGTGTGATCAAACAATATGGTGAATGTTTAAATAAAAAAAAATTTATTACAGTAAAAGACACATTGCCATTAATCCCCTCAAAATACTTACATATTTGACAACTTAGATTAAATGGATCACTTCCTAGAAAAACAGAAACTATCACAACTCATATAATATTACATAAATAATTTAAATAGCCCGATAACTATCGAGGAAATTAAATTTATAATTTTAAACTCCCTGAAAGTCAAATTTCCTGGCCCAGGTGGTTTCCTTGGTGAATTCAATCGAACCTTTACATTTAAAGAAGAATGAACATCTGTTCTCCACAACCTCTTCCTGAAAATAGAAGAGAGGACACTTTCCAATTCACTCTGTGAAACCAGTATTACCTTGATACTAAATCTATACAAAGACAGTATTAAAAAAAAAAAAAAAAACAGACAGAAAACTACAGACCGGTATCTCTCATGAATACAGCTGCAAAAATCCTTCACAAAATCTTAACAAATCGAATTTAAAAATATATAAAACGAATCATACATCATGACCATGTGGGATGCATTCCTGTAATAAAACACTGGCACAATATTTTAAAAATCAATAAACTGAATATACAATATTAATATGCTAAAGATGAATAATCTTGTGATCATATCAAGTGATGCAGAACAAAACATTTAACAAAATTCAAAAACTCTCAGGAAACTAGGAATAGGGGAAAACATCCTCAACTTCATAAAGAACATCTGCAAAAAACCTACAGTAAACATCATACTTAATGAAAAAGGACTGAATGGTTTCTCCTTAAGACTAGGAACAAAGCAAGGATGTCTGCTCTCACTGGTGCTATTCAACATGGTACTGGCAGCAATAGCCAGCGCAATAAGGCAAGAAAAGGAACCAAAGGTATATAAATAAGCAAGGAAGAAATAAAACTGACCCTGTATGCCAATGACTTGACTGTCTATGTAAAAATTCCCAAGAAATCCACACACACAAAAAAACCCTCCTAGAACTACTAAGTGAATTCAGCAAGGCCTCAGAATACAAGATAGACATTTTTAAATAAGTTATATTTCTACTATTAATAAACACATGGGAATGACAATTAAAAATACAATACCCATTACAATTGCAAAAGAAAAACTGAAATAATCTAACGAAGCACATTCACGCCTTGTATGCTGAAAACTACGCAATGTTGATGGAAGAAATGAAAGAAGATCTAAATAAATGGAAAGATACATTACATTCACAGATTGGAAGACTCAACATAATATAGATATTACTTAACCCAAATTGATATACAGGTTAATTCTATCACCCAAGAAATCTTTTTATAGATATAGAGAAGACTATTCTGAAATTTACATTGAAAGGCAAAGGACCTAGAAAAGCTGAAATAATTTTGAAAAATAAGAACCTAGTGGGAGGAATCATTCAACCCAACTTCAAGACGTACAGTTAAGTAATCAAGATGGTGTGGCATTGGCAGAGAGATAGACACATAGGTCAATGGAACAGAATATAAAACCCAGAAATAGTCCCACACAAGACTGACCAATTACATTTTGACATAGGTGCAAAAGCAATTCGATGGAGGAAAGACTGTTTCTTCAACAAATAGTGCTAGAGCAATGGGACATTCATTTGAAAAATAATAAATCTTACACCTTACATAAAAAGAAACTCAAAATGGATCATAGATTTAAATGTAAAACATAAAACTATGAAACTTGTGGAAGACACTTGGCCATATAGAAGAATGAAATCTTACTATTTGCAACCATATGGATGGACCTAGAGAACATTATGCTAAGTGAAATAAGTCAAACGGAGAAAGATAAATACCATATGAGCTCCCTTATATGTGGAATATAAAACATAGAATAAATGAAGAAACTAATCAGAAACAGTCTCAGAGATATAGAGAAAAAACTGAGGGTTGCTAGGTGGGAGGGGGGTGGGGATGAGGGAGAAGGTGAGGGGATTAGACAGCATAAAGTGATAACCACAATATTGCCATGGGGATATGAAAGACAGTTTGGGGAATATAATCAATAAGGCTGTAAAGATTTTGAAGGGTGTCATATGAACACTGTCTTATTAGGGAGACCATTTCAGGGACAGTGTAGATGCCTGACCACTGCACTGTACACCTGAAGCTGAAGCTGAATAATAATGAATGTCAACTATAACTATATATATATATATATATATATATATATATATATATATATATATGTATATACACATACATACATATATATATATAGTCACAAGATGTGGAGCACAGCATAGGGAATAGAGTCAGTGGAATTGTAACAGCCATATATGATGTCAGAGGGGTAGTAGATTGGGGAAGGGGGTTATCACTTTGTGAGGGTTGTAAATGTCTAACTATTACATTGTTTTATGCACCTGATAATAATAATAATGAAAAGATTTTAAAAAGACAACTTTTGGAAGAAAAGAGAAAATCTTCAGAGCCTGAGGGTTGTGAAACAATTCTCAGATATGACACCAAAAGTACAAGCCATAAAAGAAAACCTCCGTAAATGGAACTTCATCCAAATTCACAACTTTTACTATATGAAAGACCTTAAGGTGATGAAAAGACAAGCTACAGATTAGGAAAAAAATATTTGGAAACCACATATCTAGTAAATGACTCATAGCTAGAATATCTAAAGAACTCTCAAAACTAACAGTAATAAAATTCAATTAGAAAATATGTTGATAATTATTGAAGCTGGGTGATGGCAATATATGGATTTATTATCCTCTTTTCTCCATGTCTGTGTTTGAAATTTTCTATAATAAAATAGTATTTAAAAATTAAGGAGGAAAAAATGCAATCCAGGACTGATATTTTCAAGTATATAGCAACCTGAACATAAGACTTTTCTTTGCTTTGTTGTGTTACAGGTGTTGTCCATTTGATAGACTTCTTTACTGGCTGTCAAATAATTTTAAAAAGACCATGCCAGAATCACAAATTTTTACCTCGTAATACCCTTGTCTTAGTCAGCTGGAATATAGCACAACTCCTATCTGGATTCCCAGATTCCACCCTTGCCTTTCTATAGTTTGTTAACAATGCAACAACTGGAGAGATTCTTTCATAATATAAACCAGGTAAAAACCCTCCACTAGACCCGTCTCATCTCACTCAGAGTATGAGTCAAGGTCCTTACACGAACCCTCACCTCTCCTGGCACCCTCTCTCTCTCCATCACTCACTCTTCTGCTGTGCAGATGTCTTTTCTATCCTTTGCACACATCAGGTAGGTCTGGGCCTCTGGGTCTTTGCATATGATGTTCCCTCTATCTGGAACATGCTTCTTTCAGATATCACATGTCTCACTCCCTCACTTTCTACAGGTCTCAACTCAAATGTCACTTTCTCAGAGGCGCGCCTTCCTCTGACCACATTATAGAGTGCTCAGCACCCACACCTGTGCCGGCCACACCCCGTAGTCTCTGGAAGGTGGCAGAGGTGAGGCTGATGAGAACGCTATAATGTTTCGTGTTTTTCCAAATGCTTTGTCTGTCTCCCCTCACTAGAATGTCAGCCCCAAGAGGGCAAAGATGTCCATCTGTTTTGTTCACTGCTATTCCCCAGAACAGAGAACAGTGTCTGGTACATAGCTTGTACTCAACATTTGTTGAGTAAATTTTAATCACTATTACAATAAACAGTGGTAAATCTTGGCCAGTACAGATGGTAGTGTTAACTACCTTGTACTAGATGACGGTGATTGTGACAACAATGAACATTTACGAAGCCCTTACTTTTTGCTAGAAACTCTGCAAAATGCTTGATGCTACTGCACACACACACACACACACACACACACACACACTGCAGAGAGCAGGAAGCATTTCACTTCCTGCTGAAGAAGCTGGGAGAAGCTGGGATGAATTCATGTACCCTGATGACGACTTATTTTCAGTGCTCTAAATTGGTATAGTGCCATAAAAATAGCTGACATTTATTGAATACCAACTACATGGCAACCACTCTGCTAAGCCTTTGTATTATCATCTCTTTTCACGTGACCAACTGCGTGGGGTTGATAGTACGTGGATCTGCCTTTTGCAAATGAGTGCAGTGAATTCCATGGAGATTCAGGAAGCCACAGCCAGGAAGAGGTGGCTTCAGGTAGTGAAAACAGACACCTTGACGGAAAGCCCAGCTTGTAAACCCCTGGGACCCTTACCAGGGGCCAGTTCCTGTGATGACCACTCTGTATAGCATCCCTCTAGTCCCCAAAAGAGGGATCGGGGGACAGCTTGGCTGGGTGGTAGAGCCCCATTCAACCCAGGGCTGACCAATTCAAAACACGTCACCTTCTCTATGAGGCCTCCTAGGTCACCCTATTTAGTATTGAGATCCCCCCAAACACACTCCATCCCCTTTTATTTCTCTCCAAGTATTTGACTGACCCATTTTGTTTACTTTCTGCCTCCTCACTACAATGAAAGCTCCCTGAGGGTGAGGATTTAAGGCTGATTCTGAAACACCCAAAGCAGTGTCCAACATACAATAGGAATTCAGCAATTTTTGTCATTGGCTCTAGTTAATATTATTTTCTAAGAAAAGATCCAAAGCTTGGATCAGAAGTGACAAAATATTTAAAGATAAGAGAGGCCTAGACCAGCTCCTTTGCTTCCTTTTGGTTTGAATACTCTGCGTGAAAGAAGGCAGAAGGAAACTAACCATTACTTATGGGCTTTGGGGCCCAGAATTGGAGCTGGGCACAGAGCACAGGCAAAATAATTCCAAAGAAGAGCTTGGGCCCTGGGTCAGAAGCGCTGGGAATAAATGTCTAGAAAGTCCCAGAGGTTCTCATCACAGGTGATTTTGTGCCCAGCCACCCCAGGGCATCTGGCAATGTTTGGAGACATTATTGATCGTAACAACTGAGGGATGCTCCTGGCATCTAGTGGGTAGAAGCCAGGAGTGCTGCTAACATTGTACAGTACACAGGGCAGCCCCACAACCAGAATTGTCTGGCCCCAAGTGTCAATAGTGCCAAGGCTGAAAACCCTGGGCTAGAGCACTGAGTGCCCTATCGTGAGAGGAGCTTTCTGCTTCTGAGTGTGGCCGACATTTTCACAGACATCACCAGAAGCCTTTGTGGAAGCTGGAGCCTGTCCTCCATGACAGGAAGCCAAGCCACACTGTTATAAATAACCACAGTCTCGTTTACAGAGAGCAATCGCCTCCATCATTGGAGGGATGTTACATAAACTGTCAAGCAATCCTTAGATGCCCATGAACAAACTGTAGAAAATACAAAATAACACTGTCTAAAAAGTGAATTTTAATTATAGCTTTGTTGTTCAGCCCTGGGTCTGAAAAGCTGACTATATCCTCACGAGCGGCAGCGTTTGAAAGCTGAGCCAGTTACCCCATGAGCCTACGTTGGGGTCACAGATGAAAAGCCAGCCACAAGTCAGGGACTGCAGCCACCTGTCATACCACACTGTGTCTGTGGCCACGGCTATGTGAGCCCCAAGGTCTGAACGAACAGTAGGAAATTAAGTAAGTGGATGATAAGATATTTTTCAATATCTAGGTACTTGACATTTATGACCCCCATCTCCCCCAAAAAAGAAGACTGAATTGTGTTTTCCATTAATTTTTGCAGTGTGTGTTTGCTTCTACACAACTAAAGCTGGGTGGAATAAAGTATTTGAAACTACTTGGTAAATTTAAGACAATGTCCAGATTCACTATATCTGAACATGAAAATAATTGGTAAATAAAACCCAGCTACACCAGTGTAATTGTTCTGGAAGCGGGAGGCCGTCCCAACGAAAGGAGCTACCTATGATATGTTGGTATGTCTCCTCAATTATTGAGGTCTTTACATTAATTTTTGACTCATTTCTGTGCTTTTTAACACTGTCAAACATAACGGCATTCATTTTTACATTTTGTCTTATTTTGCTTTGTATAGTAAGGCAGATGTCGTGTGTATGTATGCGGTGATTTTGCAAGGCCCTGCACTCCAAAGCTGTGTTCTTGCGGTCTCTATTCCAAGGGCTGGTTATTTGCAAAGATCTCCACTTCCTCACTGCCCACTCCCTCAATACCCCAGCGGGAGGTTTACATTCCCAGCATTCTACTGCTTCACCCCTTATGATCAGTGCTTTCTGACCTCTCCTTTGAGGGGAGGAGGGGAGGGGAGGGGAGGGGATAGGAGGGGAGGGGAGGGGAGGGGATAGGAGGGGAGGGGAGGAGAGGAGGGGATAGGAGGGGAAGGGAGGGGAGGGAAGGAGGAAGCCTGGGCTGGGGGTGGGCTCACAGGAAGATCCTCAGGCAACAGAATGTGCAGGAAAATGGAATGGAATACCAGGCAAGAGGGCAAGGTCCGCTGTGCAATCCAAGGGAATGGGCAGTGAGCAGGAGAGGGACACACAGCAGAAGGTCTGGAGGTGCCAGGCCAACCAGCAGGACGTGTGGGTTAGGTCTAGAAGGAAGTGCCTGGAAAGAGCTGCCTTTATGGGCATCCACAGCTGAGCAAGCCCTTGGTGTGGAGGGAGCTATCGGGGGCCACGAAAACTTGTGCATTATCAGAGTCATATCCAATTTTTTTCCTTTTTTTTAATTAGTTTCAGGTGCACAAGACAAAGCAATACTTAGACGTTTATCATTTATATCCTTCACACTGTGTGAACCCCCCTCCCCCCATCCACTACCCCTCTGACATCGCACAGTCATTACATTTCCACTGTCTCTATTCCTAATGCTGTACTCCCCTTCTTGTAAGTATATACATGCATATATATGTGTATATATATATATATATATATGTGTGTGTGTATAAACTTGTAGTTGACATTCATTATTGTTCAGCTCCAGCTTCAGGTATACAGTGCAGTGATCAGACATCTACATCTACCCTGAGGTGGTCTCCCTCACGAGACAAGTGTCCATCAGATAACCATATCCAATTTCTTCTACTCCTTTTTCACTCTCATTCACTCTGCACGTGTCACTGAGGACCAACACCTCCTTCTCAGGGCCCTCCCCTCCCCCAGCCCCTCTGACAACACATCAGCCTGCTCCGTTCTTCTTCTCTGTGGACTGTTCTTGTTCTTTCTTTCTCCCATTAAGTGTTATTGTTATTTTACTGCCTTCTTTCCTGAGATTTTTTTCTGTCTTAAAGATTACATCTGATATCAAAAACCACCTCTGCAATTCATCGTTGTCTGTTGTGCTAATGAATGTTTTTCAGGAAAGTCAATTTTGCACATAAAGCTACTTGTTGAATTATTTCAAACTGGTGTTCCACCATCAACCCAAACTGAATATACCTACATCCTCCTCCTGCACTTCAAAGCATGCCCCCTGCTCTTGGTTATCATGTTTCTTCTGTCCCCCTTACCAAATTTTCTTGAAATAATTCAGCTCAGTACCACTTGTTGAGCAAGTTGGTACTACGGCACAATAACAGCAACAAAGACAACCTATTCCTAGCTTTGGATTGGCCATGCACACGTCTGGAAATATAATCCAAACAATTAATGCAAATTATAAAAAATGTTACATGCATATCATTATTTTTAACGTGGAGGTAACACCTAACATATTATAATTTAAGAAATCATTAGGTAAAAACATGGAGAAACGTGCTATCTTAAAAAAAGAAAAGTGAGATTATACATTTGCATTTACAATGATTAAAACTATGTATAATATGCATGTAAGAAGGCCTGGAAAGAAATACTGTAAAATAATATTTATGGTTTAGAGGGAAGTGACCATATCACCGTTAGTTGTATATTGTTTAAACAGAACAGCACCTTCCTCAAAAGGAAATTTCTTCATCGTCCTAGATTCCTCCAGCTTTCTTTCGCTTGGCTATCAAGTTTTACACATTAAATATCATTTACATTTCTTACTCCTTATTCACCTTCGCTGTCCCACCCTCATCCAAGCCCCAGTGACTCACGGGCAGGATTTGACACTATTCCCCTGAAGAGGATCCTTCAGGTTGATCCACTCAACACTCACTCCCAGCGCTTCTCCCGTCTCCTGCTCCAGTCCAGAAGCTAGAAAACCACCAACTCCATGTCCCAGCCTAACAGAGACCATGTGACACGGTTCCGATGAAGAAAGCATTGTTGGAAATCAACTGAAGAATTCTAGGGACTTTTCTGCTCTTCTGAAGATGGAAGAACAAGATAGCGACTGTCCACCTGCTGAGGAGAAAATGTGGAAAGGCCTGTGTTCCCGATAGCCTCATTATGGCAGCTGCCTCTGAACTTCTTATCATGGGAGAAAAACCTCCCTTATTTTGCAGCTACTGTCTGTTTTCTGTTACTTACAGCCTAATGTGTGGCTGACAAATAATATCTTGCCTCACTGCTTTCCTGACTCTAGTCTTGTATCACTCACTTCACCCCACATTTATTTTATAAGGGTGAAGGAAAAAAAACACCTACATGGAATACTAAATAAACAAACACTGAAAATAAAAGCAAAGGACAGTTGACATGTGAAAACAATGGTGAAGGCCTAAAACATAATATAAAAACTACAAAATACATAATATAAAAACTACAAAAAGCATGAATAAAAAATTTTAAGAGTAATCTAAGTCCATTTAGTAAAGTTTTAAAACATGCCTACATATATCAATAATTACTTAGGACATTAGTATTAGTGCCACGGTACAGTCTGCTAATGAAGACTTCTAAGAAATAGTCATTCCACAAAACATATTCAGCAGATACAATCCTTTTATGTTTGGTGAGCCAAACATAAAAGACCACTGTAGGAACTCGGAGTTGAATTGGGAAGGAAATACATGAACAAAATATTACACAAGTAAATAATTAACATCTATGTTATTAATGATCAAATTAAAGCATGGGTTTTATAAAGGAGAATCTGGTCTAGTGCAAGTATGAGTGGGGTAGCGGGCTGGCAAGGGAGGCTTCTTTAGAAATCTGAAGTTTGAACTCGCTGGAGGCATAGACCTGCTTTGTTAGGGAAATGAAAGGAGGAGGTTGGAAAGAGAGAAGTAACTTTTGGGGAGGAGGGATGGCACATACAAAGGCCCAGCGGCAAGAGGACAAATACATATTCTGAGGAACCCAACGAAGGTCATGGTGGCCAGCCTGTGTATGTGTTTGTTCCAACACATCAAGAGAAGGTGAAATTATGTTCAATATATTCTGCTTAAGAAGAAAGCCAATTATGAGATTTAGTTTTGAAAATTTTTCACTTGGACAAACTAAAATTACAACAATTACCTGATGAAAATACTATCTGCAATGTTTGCATTGTCATTCTATACAAATATTTAAGCATCTACTAAGTACTAGGTACCATTCTAAATTCTGGGGATATAACTATGAATAGGTTACATTCTGTGCCTATAGGGAGTTGCAATAAAAAAGGAAGAAACTGAGGTAAAGCAACAATTACAGTTAAGTATAATGAGCATTTTGAGATGGAGGTGTGGCCAAAGGCTACGGGGACATCAAAAAGAAATAATTCGTTTACTCATGGGTTGAATTATCTTGCAAATTAATCTATGTCCAGCACATCATTATCAAGTGATACTAAATAAATGGACTGTGAGCTTAAGCATGAAACAAACCAGAAAATCTATCAGATATCAAAAACTGACAGATATCAAAAGGTAATGGAATTATGTAATGGACTTCCAAGTATACAATCCTACCACAAAAAACAATTCTGAGAATTGTATCACCCCCCTAGGCTTGGGCAACAACTCAATAACTTAATTTGAGCATAACTGGATTTTAGATAATATATTTGAGCTTAAAAAATTAAAGGAAACACTGAATTAGACCTGACTGTATACACAGGTCAGGATCAGATAAGGAAGGCAGGAAAAGCTAACATAAGTTTAATTTATTTTTTCATTGAGATTCAACTAAGAGACTTATACTTAAAAAGTTTTAATTGCAAGCACTAAAATAGCCTTTTCATTTACTACAGTTTATAAGATTATTAATAAACAAAACACAGAGACTTGAAGCTTTGCATCAGTTCTGGCAATGATCAGCGGTGTGAAGACAGAGTCATGTGACTTCTCTGAGTCTCTGGCTCAGTTTCCTTATTGTGAAATAGAATCATTTAATCAGTAACATCCAAGGAATTTAAAAGTCTTTCCAGAAAAATCACATATCACTGTATCATGTTCACTGATTTCAATATTGGTCAACTGTGACTGTAAAAACCGAGGAGAATACAAACCATTTTACCAATAATTTGCCAGGCAGGATACATCAGGCTTTACAAACAATACTTTAAATTTACCCAAGATAAATTGGCAAATGTATAATGCCTGAAAACTATGAAGCTACGTGAGGGTAAAGAGTAGCTCTGGAGTCTAGTGAAGCCTGTGTGGCCTCAGTGACTAGGAAACACTTTCTGGCAGGTAGAATCCTTTTGATGAAATCTATGTCCTTCTCTTGGATAAAGTAAAACATAAAAAAAAAAAAAAAAAAATCACCCGAATATAATATTAGGTATCACTGTATAATACCATGAAGATAAATGGAATATGTATATACTATCTCTGTTGTAGGACATAATTCTTCCCATCTCAGTAATTTTTACTTAAAGTGGTTGATAGAGTTGCTTAAAGTGAATGAATGCCATAAAATATGTGTGCCAAAAAGGAGTTTGATAATTTTTAAAGAAACGGAATATGGTTTTGTCGTTAGATCCCCTCAGCACCCCCCCCAAAATGACACAGTAATTATCCACAGTGCTACATAATAATTCTAAGTGTAATTGCTGTATAATTTTTCTGACATGCATTTACTATCCATCTCCATAATTATTATGCACAGATTATGTTACCTTGTTTTTCAAGTTTTCTACTATCTCTTTGAGGTGCAGACTTTTCAAATATGTGGATGAATTTTAAAATATATGGTGCCTACAATATCTACCTCATCACAGGACCTCAATGTATGAATATCAGCAACAACAATACTAACGTTTATGCAAACAGCTAATAATGTTCTAGAAAGCCAACCCTGTACTACTTCTTAGTTCATTTTATAAAAGTAAGAATGTTCGAGAAAGGATATTTTTTGTAGCTCTTTGTAACATAAAATGGTTTATGGCACTCTACCTTGTACCATCTCATCTCCTAGCAGTGAGCGGGGTCCACATCGTACACAATGTGAGAGTTTCACAAACGTGAATGAGATAAGTCACGCGGTTTTTAATGGGAATGACCAGCCACATTGCGCACATTTTCAAGACCAACAGTCACAGCCCTTTAGACTGTGCTGTAACAAGCAACCCAGGTAGACAAGCACAGCCGCGGATCAGCTCACCTCTTTTCCTATAGGGACCTCCCATCGCTCCATTAAATGTCATAGTACTGAGGTGATATAAGCAAATGCTACATCCTTTGACAAATATAAAAGAAAATTACAATGTATGGAAATATATATGCTATAGAACGATGGAAAAAAACGGATGAATGATGGAAGTTCTGTGACGGTTAATTTTAGGTGTCAACTTAGTTAGACTACGGTGCCCAGTTGTTAGGCCAAACACTGGTTTCGATGCTATTGTGAAGGTAACTGGTAGATGTGATTCTCATTTATAAGCATTCGGCTACAAGGAAAGCAGAGGAGCCTCCACAAAGGGGGTGGGCCTCACTCAATCAGTTGAAGGCTTTAAGAACAAAGACCACGGTTTTCTGAAGAAGAAGAAGGAATTCTCCTCAAAATTGCAACACAGAAATTCTACCAGAGTTCCCAGGTTCAGATTCAAGACTGCGATATCAACTCTTACCTGAATCTCCAGCCCGCAGGCCTGTCCTACAGATTTCAGACTTGCTAGCCCCCACAACCACACAAGCCAATGCCTTGGAAGCACTCCCTCAATATCTCTCTCCTATATATCTCCTACTGAGTCTCTGGAGAATACTGCCTAGTATAAGGCTATTCAGGGCATTAAATATATTAGGTATTCTCTTTGATAATATTTTTGGCTCTGCTTATGGCATTGGCAAATTCTATACCACCCCTTACATTTTAAGATTAGGATAACCATCCTTTACTAAAAACTTCATGAAACCAGCTGAGAATAAAGCTGACATATTGAGCTTATGTACTTTCTATAACACTAGACTTACGTGCTATAAGTACTATACTATCTTATGTACTTTCCATAGAAGCTAAGTTTAAGTACTTTCTACAGTACTTATGAAAAACAGTATGAAAATACAAGAGAAGCCAGGTAATGACATCTGACTATCCTTCTATGGGCTATCACACACAACAAAGTTCAGTCCTTTTGTAGCATAATCTTATTTGTAACACCTGCAAAAAAATGTTTTCAAAGCAAGGTGTTTACTACAATATTTTCAACTCTCAGACTGTTTGCAGGTCAGTTAAACCCTGAAAAAGCAGTTCTGCCTAATGAACATCACTATTTCCACATCAGAAAATGCACTTACAAAATTACCTTTACAAGTAGCAAGTAAATTATAATGGCTTTACTCTTAGACAAAAGTTGTATTCTGCTAGAATTCTAAGTGGTGAGTTAAAAATGATATCCTCTTCTTTTGTACATAACAGGTTGATATAAGAGAAAAATGTTGAAATTATAGATGTTAAGTTATTTTTTAATTGCCCTCAACAATTTTGGGGGGGGCATCTGTCAGAAAAGACATGTTCCTCTCAGAGGCATTGTGAGGACAGTGGTACTTACTAACTGCAGAGTCATAGGAGGTAGAGTTGTGCTCGCCTCTCATGAAGGGATATGGTGACAGGTAAGCATGCGTGCAGTTCTTGGATGGCGGCTGATTGGCTGGGAAGGAAACCAAAACAGTGGTAATCTGTTATTGAGGAGCTGAGTGAAGACTCATTCCCAATAAAAGAAAAATACATGGCCGGGGGGTACACAAGCTAAATAAAACCTCAGGTTAGATCAACAAATTGTTGAGTGAGTGGGGTAGACTTTCTAAAAAACTCACACTGGGAAGCACAAAGAACCTGGAAAGTGGATTTATCCAAAACATCTAGCCCATGAGGTAATTCAATGCCCTTAATATCACCTTAAAATTGAAGGCATCACATTTCTCTTATTTTCAGAACCATATGCTCCAGTTCCTAACATAATGCCTAGCACATAGTAAGTATCCAAAAAATAATTCTTCCGAAAATCTAATACAATTAGATTCAACATTGATCAGTTCCAATTAACATAAAATGTCTTCTAAATACTATTGTTTGGTGGAAAAATGGAAATGACAGATCATACAAGTTAACAATTCAAATATATTTTTAGCATTTGAAGAAGCCACAAGAAAAGAACTTTCATGTTGTTTGAAAACTTGAAAATTTCATTGTGGACATTTTAAGGAGTGAAATATTCTGCCTTTCTCTAAATCCTTGGCAAAATCGTTCTCTTGCACAGTCTGATTTATCCACTTTACCAAAGTCTAAATAATTTTTATTGACACATTGCATGCTTATCCCCCACCCCCCAAAACGACTATAAGATAGTCTTTCAAATATTCTTCTCAAAATGCCATTTCATTGTTACTTTGTTCCTTTTAGATACGCCAACTTATCATCAGCTTGCTTAAGTCTCCCATGAGCTCATATTTTTATTACATATTCCACAATCTTGACTATTGTGTAAATATCATGCTTTGATTTATCACAGTAAGATTTCATAAGGAGACTAATAATTTTAACCCACAATAAACCTTAGGATACTAAATAGTTCTTTTCTTCATTCGATACAATAAGATAAAGGCAAGCTGTTTTCAATGAATTGATTTTCAAAGATTAGTACAATATAGTGAATATAGTTGAAAGAATGCATCATATTTTTAAGAAGCTTTTCTACTTCAAAAAGAACTTGAAAGTTTCTGAGAGAATGCAAACATCAAAAGCAAGGCATTTCTTGATATTGCCCACAAATTTGGTTGAAGCCCAAATAGAACAAGCTTTCATCTGCCACAGCTGGTAATTAATGCTCATTATTTTTAAAAAAAAGAATTTTTTAAACTTTGAAGCCATGAATAATGAAATAATACATCTCTATTTCTGGATTTTAAAAAACATAAAAACATTTACTTGCAATGTAGCAGAAACAGACACTCAAAAAATACTATAAATAATATGTGTTGTGTTAGGGTTAGTGTATTTAAAATATGAGAAAGGAAACAGCGAAAAATTCAGTTTTACCATAAATATCCAGACTTCTACTTTATATTAGATAAAGTAATTATTGCTATAGCTATTTCTACTTATTGAAAAGGAGTCACTTCATGAGCCCTTTGCAAACACCCTGTTGGATTCTACAACTAAGCATTCAATCCTACTCTGTAAATGATGTGTACTAAATAAGAAACTGTTCATTTTTTCTTTTAAAGACAGGGGGGAGATAAAAGTGAAATTGCACTTACTGTACCAGAACTTCCAGATATTGGAATCATTCTCTTCCACAATCCCATTAAACCAACATCTCCAGAAGAATCCTTCATGGTGGAAAGTGACATTCTCTATCTGCACAGAACACAAGTGAAGTAACTTGCTGTCAACACAAGGAACATAATTAAATTATTCCATCCACTAAAATTTTTGAAGCAATGTATTTGGTCCCAATAATAATGATCAGTAGCTTTCTACACATCTCTTCTATGAAGTAATAGCCACTCCACTACTATTCTCTGATTTCAAGAGGATACCAAATATATCAATACTTTGAAAAAGAAACGCACATTCTGTTCACCTGAACACTTCCCCACTTCAGTTGCCAGAAGCCAATAATCCGATCCAAAAGCCACCAAAAAGAGTAAAACCCCCAAAGCACCAAAGAGAGCTCCAAAGAAGATGGCGACATTTAGTTTCATTTTCAATTCACTGGTTTCCCTTCAAATAAGAAATTAAAAAATGGCAGACACCTAGCTTCTCAACAACAAAAAGAATGAGCAGTTTTGAGTAGGCAGAATCTTCTTGAGAAGCCTCTCCTAGCTTGTGTTTTGGTGGCTTCTCACTCAGAACCAGCTGGTGGATTGTATTCCCTCTGCTCACCCCTGGAGGGACTCCAGCCCAGCAGCTGAGAATGGCCAGCTATTTTAGGAAACTGATTGAGGAGCTGTCTCTCTCCCGTGGGGATCAAAAAATAGCTGACCTTCCCCTGACTGTAGAGGAATATCAGAAGCTGGCTATAATGATCATTATTGCTGTTGGGTAATCCATAGAAGTGGAAAGAAGATGGAATGGTCTAAAGCCATCGACAGTATTGGCCCCAAAGTCTTCAGTGTCTGAACAAGCTCCTCTTAGTCTAGAATGACATTACAACCACGGAGACACTAAAGCCTTTCTTTGAAGATATACGAATTGCAGCTATGAAGAACCATAAAGACTTCTCTTGACTATGATTGAAGTTGTAATTAATTTCTTAATTCCTTTTGAATGTTTCTGGGGTGGAAAATAATTTGTGGGTCAAAGGTCTAACATAACACCAAGTACAGTTCAGGTTTATAACCTAGACATCCAGATGTGTACTGAAAAGATCAAGAATATGGTAACGTAAACTATTTAAAATATTAAAAAGTACTTTTATGCAATGCAGCACACACTACTGACATAAAAACGGCACTTTCCACAGCAGCTCCCAGATCCTGTACAGGTTATTCCAAATGATCATCCCAAATGGGACTGATGAAAAAAAAGTCTCAAAAATATATTGTTTTCTGGATTAAGATGAAAGAATCTGGTCTACTCTTTCCTCTGTTTTCTTTATTATAAGTATGTAATTTCCTCAAAAGATGAGTCATACTTGATACCCATCTAAGCCACCTAAGAGCAATGAATTTATTCATGCCTTGACTCTAGAATTTGTTTTCATGTCTTAATATCCTAGACAGTATTTTTTAAGTATCTGTGTAATATTTCAAAACTTGTACTGTGCCCATGGCTACTGGTTGTATATTCTCAATAGCAACATGAGTCACTGCATGTTCTATCTAACGAGGCATCTGAACCCTACCAGCTTCCTTCACCACTTTTTTTGTTTGGCGTAGCACACAACTTTAGATGTGTATTTGGCAAGGACAAAAAGATGCCTCCCCAGTAAGGATGTAGGGCCTTGGCCAGCTCCAGCCACCTGCACTCAGAGGTGCCCACAGGTCATGAATTCGAAGTCACAGAATCAGTGACTGAGGGTTAAATGGGATTCAAGACTCCATCTCAGCTGATCCCTCACCTAACGCCCAAATCTCCTTTACAAGACTCCCCACATCATTGATCCAAGACATTTTGAGCCTATTGGATTTAAGGAAATCAATTATGTCCACACAGCTCCGCCTTCATTTCTGCCAAGCACCGCTTCCCTAAAGTTTCTAGTATTAATCATGTTCTACCTTCTAAGATTGAACATATGCAGAACTTTCTGATATTTTGAAGTAACCCTGGTCCTTTAAACATCCCTTAGACTGGCACAACTGCAAATCTCCTTGCTGTTCTGGATACAATTCCAAGTACTGAAATTGAAGTGAGGCATAGTCAAGTATTCTTGGTATAGTTTAAGAACCCGGTACCACCACTTTTCTTACTGGGATGCTATGAATAATGGCCTCCCAAAGATGTCAACAGCCTAATCTTTAACTTATATGGCAATATCTTGGATTACACAGGTAGGGGACATGTAATCACATGAATTCTTAAAAGAAGAGACTCTTCCCAGACAAAGGGTCAAAGAGTTACTGGTTTGAAAATGGAAGGTGGCCACGAGTCAAGGAATGTGGGTAGCTTCTAGAGGTTGGAAGAGGAAAGAAAACAGATTTTCCCTGAGAGCCTTCAGGAAGAAATGCGGCCCTACCAACACCTAGATTTGGGGGCTTTCTGACATCTAGACTTTTAAGATTGTAAATTTGTGTTGTTTTAAGCAACCAATTTGATACAGCAGCAATAGAAAATGAATACAGATGTTATTCTATAATGAATGCAATATCAGATCAAATTAAGGATTTTTTTTTGAGGGGGGAGGGAAACACATTTTCAAAAAGTGTTTATTGAGAACTTGTGAGGGTCCATTCTATCAGATACTAAGGTTACAATATACAGGCCCTGACCTTGAGGAATTCCTGAGGTACTGGGGATAAAATAATTCATTAGAATGAAGCACCCAGAGGTTTTACAGAGCATCTCGCCATCTTAGGCACATTCTCCTGCTCACCTACACAGCCCTCTCCCAGGCTTAGTGTGGTGGTGGTTGTGCAATAGTGGTTGTAGGTGACAACGCTATTGTTTGGGGAGGGGGAAGAATTTTAGGAAGGTTTTATTTATGTTATTTACACATCAATGGTGTGTGGTAAAAATTTATGCATAATACTAAATCTTTAATACACACATTCACAAACATGCACACAAACAAATAACTAGATTTTTAAAACAAGTAGTAAAGAGTGTAGGACTTTGTTACTGTTACAACTCATTTCAATTTCTGTCTTTGTCACACACAAAAAATCATCTTTCTGGACTAGGCCCATATAGTAACATTATCTTACCATTTTTGCTGTACCCAAAAATGTATAAATATTATAAAAATGCATATTTATTACATCACTTGTTAAAGTACCTAATTATTTCAACCATTCTTTCATGAGCATCTATTTGAGAAAAATATTATTGAATACTTTGAAATTATGAAGCTGAAATCCTTTAGCTCAATTATTGCCAGTGCTTATTATAGTGTTTGACACATAACAGGCACTAAAATAAAATAAAAATCAATTTGTATTAGGACTCTTGGCTGAGGTACAAATATACGACTCCCTGAGCTATCCAACTGGCAATCCCTCCCAAAAGAAATGACCCTGATCTGGCCTGGCCTGTTTATTGTGAAAGTTGGAGACGCAGAATTTATCAGGATGTGTGCTTTCTCTGCTCACAAACCATTTTGTTTTTTTTAAATCTACATTGGACTCTTACTGAGAAATGAAATGGAACTTACCATCCAGCGATCAAAAAGTATCTTCTTTAGAAAATTGGACCCTTTGCCCGTCATGTGAAATTCCTCTAATTTTCCATGATTCTAAAATATTTCTAACAGCCATTCAGTATCTCTCCCCCAAGTTCTCTCAGCAGCCAAGGAAGTTGTCTATGCACCAGGAAGATTGTTAAACAGCTGCTGTGTTCTCATGATCTCTTTACAAATTCTGCCGTAGGTTCTCTTTTCACTTTCACCCTCTCTTCTAGTGAAAGGCCAGATGAGGAGAGACAGACATACCTAAGCACCAACCTCAACTCACAATAATCCTATATCAAAAGCAGCTCCATTGCTATTGAACATACCTGTCTCATGTGAACACAGAATCTATGTTTGATTCTTTGATTACCACACTGAATCTGCAAGGCCACAAGCATATGAGGTCTGACAAGTGAGTTCGCGAACTCATCCTAGAAAAAGTGTTACATACCTCATTGCTGAGTATCACTATGGTCACCTTCGAAGTACTCCCCTGGGGAAGCTATGCACCAACGCCAGTGCCTAGTCCACCCTTAAAATCAGTTTTGGAACTCTTTTTCTGGAATGGCCATCAGAGCCGCCGTTGTATTACCTATGATGTCCTGAATGTCATCATAATGTCTTCCTTTCAGTATTTCCTTCATCTTCAGGTAAAGAAAGAAGTCATTGGGGGCCAGATCAGGTGAGTAGGGAGGGTGTTCCAATACAGTGATTTGTTTACTGGCTAAAAACTCCCTCACAGACAGTGCAGTGTGAGCTGGTGCATTGTCATGATCCAAGAGCCATGAATTGTTGGCGAAAAGTTCAGGTAGTTTTTGTGTTTTTCACACAGCCTTTTCAGCACTTCCAAATAGTAAACTTTGTTAACTATCCATTTGGTACAAATTCATAATGAATCATCCCTCTGATATAAAAAAAGATTAGCAGCATCATTTTGAATCTTGATTTGGACTGACAGAACTTTTTTGGTCATGGAGAATAGGCCGACTTGCATTGTGCACTATTGGTACACTGATGTTTCATCACCAGTGATAACATAGCCCAAGACATCGTCTTGCCTCTCCAAAAGGTCTTGGCAAACTTCGACTCTATTTTACTGCTATTCCTTGGTGAGCTCCTTCAGGACCATTTTTGCACATACTTTTCTCATGCCAAGATTTTCAGTTAAGTTTTTCATTACTGTTCTCTATTGATGTTTACTTGGTCTGCTATGCTTCTCATAGTCAGCCAATGATTTTGATGCACAATTAGATAAATTTTTGAAATGTTTTCATCAATTCTGCTCATTACTGGCCGCCCTGACCTCCTTTCATCAGTGATGAGTTCTCTCCCCTCAGAAAAACGTTTAATCCATTTGTACACTGTCGTTTTCTTCTTAGCACTATCCCCACAAACTTGGACTAAGATGTTCCTGATTTCACTTCCACTCTTGCCAAGTTTAACAAGAAATTTAATGTTTGTTCATTACTCTAATTCAAGCTCAGACATTCTCGCTATGGTACACAAAAACATGCAACAATAATGAACTCCATTCAGCAAGACACTACCACACATTGACACGAACACTACCACACATTGACACGAATACACAAAGGTTAGGAAACCTTACTGAACTGTTTGTACAGTGCTGTCAATGTAAACGCATGGTGGCAAGTTTGCAAACCTAATTGTCAGAACTCGTAGGCAAGGTGTCTCAACTTCAAACCTATGGGAGAGCTTGAATGTCAAAAATGTAAACCGAGGGGTCGGCCCAGTGGCTCAGGCGGTTGGATCCCCATGCTCCTAACAAAGCTGCTGGTTCGAGTCCCACATGGGCCAGTGGGCTCTCAACCACAAGGTTGCCGGTTCAACTCCTCGAGCCCCGGAAGGGATGGTGGGCTCCACCTCCTGCAACTAAGATTGAACAATGAAAAAAAGGTCCTGGAAGTAAACACTGTTCCCCAATAAAGTCCCATTCCCCTTCCCCAATAAAATCTTTAAAAAAAATGTAGACCGAGTTGAATAATAATAACCAATACTGATGAGCATCTATCACGTGGCAACACCATCCTCAGCATGTTAAACATCTTAAATACAACTAAGTATTCAGTATTCAGAATATGAAATGCCCAGTTTCTCTGTGGCAGTCCACTCTCCCAGTCGGGAAGTTTAGCATCTAAAAGTCTTCTTGGTGGCAGGAGTTAAAGATGTTCTTGGTCACATGAAGAAGGCCAGAGGTTTCATTCTTTTCTATGGCCGAGTAATACTCCATTGTATAGATGTATCACATCTTCTTTATCCACTTGTCTATGAATGGGCACTTAGGCTGCTTCCATATCTTGGCTACTGCAAACAATGCTGCAATGAACACAGGCATACATATATCTTTTTGAATTAATGTTTCGGGTTTCTTCAAACAAATACCCAGAAGTGGAATTGCTGGGTCATATGGTAGTTCTAGTTCAAGTTTTTGAGGAACCTCCATACTGTTTTCCACAGTGGCTTCACCAATCTACAATCCCATCAACAGTGCACGAGGGTTCCCTTTTCTCCACATCCTCACCTATACTTGCTGTTTGTTGATTTTTTGATGAAAGCCATTCTGAAATCTTACCATTTGCGACAACATGGATGGACCTAGAGCATATTATGCTAAGTTAAATAAGTCCGTGAAACTACAAATACCATATAATTTCACTTGTATGTGGAATCTAAAACACATAACAAACAAAACAAGAAACAGACTCATAGATAGAGAGAGCAAATTGGTTGCCAGATGGGAGGGGGTTTGTGGGGCTGGGTGAAAAAGGTGAAAGGATTACGAAATACAAATTGGTAGTTACAAAAACCCACAGGGATGTCAAGTACATCATAGGGAATATAGTCGATAATATCATAATAATTATGTAGGATGCCAGGTGGGCACTAGGCCAATCACTTTGTAAGTTATATAAATGTCTAACAACTATGGTGTATACTGGAAACTAATATAATATGAATGTCAACTGTAATTGAAAAAAAATTATTTTAAAGGCCAGAGGTAAAGAGATCTGCATGGGGTCTCACTGCTAAAGGCAATTCACAACAATTTATGGGTTTTATGTCTATGTTTATATCCTAAATGTCACCACTTATCTCTGTTACAATTTTCAACTTTGAATTCTCTGTGCCCCCAAAGTTAAATGAAGAGGCAAGGTTCTGAGTGGGTACTTAGGAGTGATCCTCCTGGACAAGGAGAACCTGGGGACAAGAAGAGGAACTGCAGGTACCAGCTCCCTGCCCCACACCTTTCAGAATTAGGATTTCACTGAATTAAGAAGAGTGGGAGTTTTCTGTCTAGATAAGTGATCTTGAGCAAATCATTCAAATCTCTGAGCCTCAGGTTTTTGTTTTTGTTTTTTAAATCTGGAAAATGGGAACGTTTTAGAGGATGATCAGGTAAGATGAAATGTGTCAAATGAGTTGCTGCATCATATATTAGGCTTCTTTCTATCCTGCCTCTAGATGAAGATCATCTTTTTTAATTTATTATATTTTAGCTTTTTTTTATTAGTTTCAGGTGTACAAAACAATGTAATAGTTAGACATTTATCATTTATTTCCCTCACAAAGTGATAACTCCCATCCCCAATCTACTATCCCTCTAACATCACACACAGCCATTACATTTTCACTGTTTCTATTCCTAATGCTGTACTCCACTTTTGGAACCATATATATACATATATATGTATATATGTATATATGTATATATGTATATATGTATAGATATATAAAATTATAGTTGATATTCATTATTGTTCAGCTTCAGCTTCAGGTGTACAGTGCAATAATCAGACATCTACATCATCCCTGAGGTGGTCTCCCTAATATGACAAGTGTCCACCGGATACCCTACAAAATCTTTACATTATTGATTACATTCCCAAAATTGAATTTCGTATCCCCGTGGCAATCTTGTGGTTACTGATTGTGCTTTCTAATCCCCTCACCTTCCCCCTTATCGTCATCCCCCCTCCCACCTAGCAACCCTCAGTTTTCCCTCTATGTCTCTGAGACTGTTTCTGATTAGTTCGTTCATTTATTCTTTTCTTTAGATTCCACATGTAAGCGAGATCATATGGTATTTGTCTTTCTCTGTCTGACTTATTTCACTCAGCATAATGTTCTCTAGGTCCATCCATATCGTTGTAAATGGTAAGATTTCATTCTTATTCATGGCCGAGTAATACTCCATTGTATAAATGTACCACAGTTTCTTAATCCAGTCGTCTACTAATGGGCATTTAGGTTGTTTCCATGTCTTGGCTATTGTGTATAGTGCTGCAATAAACATAGGGGTGCATAAATTTTTTTGAATTAGAGTTTTGGATTTCTCTAAATAGATACCTAGGAGTGGAATTGCTGGGTCATAAGGTAGTTCCACTTTGTTTTGGGGATACCTCCATACTATTTTCCATAGTGGCTGCACCAATCTGTAATCCCACCAACAGTGCACAAGGGTTCCCTTTTCTCCACATCCTCACCAGCACTTGTTGTTTGTTGATTTATTGATGATAGCCATTTTGACTGGGGTGAGGTGGTATCTCATTGTGGTCTTTATTTGCATTTCTCTAATGATTAGTGAGATTCAGCATTTTTTCATATATCTACCATCTGTATGTCCTCTTTAAAAAAATGTATCTTCATGTCGTCTGTCCATTTTTTAATTGCATTGTTTTTTTGGAGTTGAGATTTTTTAATAAATATTGGGTATTAACCTCTTATCGAGTATATCATTGGCAAGTATCTTCTCCCATTCAGTAGATCCCTTTTTGTTTTATTGATGGTTTCCTTTGCTGTGAAAAATTTTTTTTAGTTTGATGTAATCCCACATGTTTATTTTTTCTCTTACTTCCCTTCCCTTGATATATCAGTAAAAATCTTACTCCAGGTAATGTCTGTAAACTTTCTTCCTATATTTTCTTCTAAGAGTTTTATGGTTTCAGATCTTACATTTAAGTCTTTAATCCATTTTGAATTTATTCTCGTATATGGTGTAAGGTGGTGGTCCAGCTTCATTTTTTTGCATGTGTCTGTCCAGATTTCCCAGCACCATTTATTGAATAGACTGTCTTCATCCCACCATAAATTCTTGCTTGCATTGTCGTAGATTAAATGACCATATAGGCATAGATTTATTTATGGGCTCTCTATTCTGTTCCATTGATCTATGTGTCTGTTTTTATGCCAGTACCATGCTGTTTTGATTACTGTAGCCTTGTAGTATAATTCGATGTCAGGTATCATTATACCTCCCACTTTGTTCTTATTTCTCAAGACTGCTGAGGCTATCCAGGGTCTTTTAGGGTTCCATATAAATTTTAGGATTGTATGTTCTATTTCTGTGAAAAATGTCCTTGGTAGTTTGATAGGAATTGCGTTGAATCTGTATATTGCCTTAGGCAGTATGGACATTTTAACTATATTCTTCTTATCCATGAGCATGTTATGTGTTTCCATCTATTTGTATCTTCTTTAATTTCTCTCTTCAATGTCATAATTTTCTGAGTACAGATCTTTTATTTCTTTGGTTAAATTTATTCTTAGGTATTTTATAGTCTTTGAAGTAATTGTAAATGGGACTGTTTTCTTAATTTCTCCTTCTGATATTTTATTATTGGTATATACAAATGCAACTGATTTCTGAATATTAATTTTGTATGCTGCTACTTTATTAAACTCATTTATCAGTTCTAATAGTATTTTGGTGGAGTATTTAGGGTTCTCTCTATATAGTATTATATCACCTTCATATAATGACAATATTACTTCCTCCTTATCAATTTGGATACCCTTATTTATTTTCCTTGTTGGATTGCTGTGGCTAGAACTTCCAGTACTATGTTGAATAGAAGTGGAAAAAGTGGGCAACCTTGCCTTGTTCCTGATCTTAAGGGGAATGGTTTTAGCTTTTCCCCATTGAGTATGATATTAGCTGCGGGTTTATCATATATTGCCCTTATTATGTGGCGATATGGTCCCTCTATTCCCACTTGCTTAAGAGTTTTTATGATAAATGGCTGCTGGATTTTGTCAAATGATTTTTCTACAGCTATTGATATGGTCATATGATTTTTATTTTTCATTTTTTAATGTGGTGTATCACATTAACTGATTTGCGGATGTTGAACCACCCTTGCATACCAGGAATGAATCCCACGTGATCATGGTGTATGATCTTATTAATGTATGGCTGAATTCTGTTTGCTAATCTTTTATTGAGGATTTTTTCATCTATGTTCATTAGGGATATTGGCCTGTATCGTGTTTTGCAATGCCTTTGTCTGATTTGGGGATCAAGGTGATAGTGGCCTTGTAAAAAGTGTTTGGGAGTCTTCCCTCCTTCTGGATTTTTTGGAATAGTTTGAGGAGAATAGGTGGTAATTCTTTTTTGAATGTTTTGTAAAATTCACCTGTAAAGCCATCTGGTCCAGGGCTTTTGTTTGTTGGGAGCTTGTTGATTATTGATTCAATTTCCCTTGTGGTAATCAGTCTATTCAGGTTTTTTTTCGTCTTGAGTTAGCCGTCGAAGGTTGTATGCTTCTAGAAAATTGTCCATTTTTTCCAGATTGTCTAATTTGTTGGCATATAGTTGACCATAGTAATTTCTTAAAATCTCTTGTATTTCTGTGATGTCTGTTGTCACTTCTCCTCTTTCATTTCTGATTTTATTAATTTGGGTCCTCTCTTTATTTTGATGAGTCTGGCTAAAGGGTTGTCAATTTTGTTTATCTTCTCTAAAAACCAGCTCTTGGATTCATTGATCTTTTATATTGTTTTTTGTTTGTTTGTTTGTTTGTTTTTTGGTGTTTTATTTTTTGGTCTCTATTTCATTTATTTCCGCTCTGATCTTCATTACCTCCTTCCTTGTACTACCTTTGGGCTTATTTTGCTGTTCTTTTTCCAGATCCCTTAAGTGTAAAGATAAACTTGATTCGTGATTTTTCTTGTTTCTTTAGGTAGGCCTGCATTGCTATGAATTTCCCTTTTAGGACTGCTTTCACTGCATCCCATAGATTTTGGAACGTCATGTTTTCATTTCCGTTTGTCTCGAGATATCTTTTGATTTCTTCCTTGATCCCATTGTTGACCCATTCATTATTTAGTAACATGTTATTCAGCCTCCATGTATTTGTGAGTCTTCCAGTTTTCTTCCTGTAGTTGATTTCTAATTTCATAGCACTGTGGTCAGAGAAGGCAATTGGTTATGATTTCAATTTTCTTAAATTTATCAAGACTTGTTTTGTGGCCTAACATGTGGTCTATCTTGGAAAATGTTCCATGTGCGCTTGAGAAGAATGTGCATTATGCAGCTCTGTGTATAAAATGCTCAGAAAATATCGATTAAATCCAAGTGATCCAATGTATAATTTAAGGCTGTTGTTTCCTTATTGATTTTCTGTCTGGAAGACCTGTCCCTTGTTGTCCGAGGTGTGTTCAAGTCCCCTACTATGACTGTGCTACTGTTGATCTCTGTCTTTACGTCAGTCAATATCTGTTTTATACATTTAGGTGCTCCTATGTTGGGTGCATAGATGTTTACTAGGGTTAAGTCCTCTTGTCGAATCGATCCCTTATTATTATGTAGTGCTCATCTTTGTCTTTTAATACATTCTTCATTTTAAAGTCTATTTTATCAGATATAGGTATTGAAACTCCAGCTTTCTTTTTTCTCATTTCCATTTGCATGAAATATCTTACTCAAATCCTTCACTTTCAGCCTGTATGTGTCTTTTGATCTGAGGTGAATCTCTTGTATACAGCATATGCAAGGGTCTTGCTTTCTTATCCACTCCACCCCCCTATGTCTTTTGATTGGAGCATTTAATCCATTTACATGTACAGTGATTATTGATAGGTACATAGTTATTGCCATTTTTTTATTTGTATTTCTGACCTCTCTTAGATTGTTTTCATCTCTCTTCTGTTTACAGAAGCCCTTTTAACATTTCCTGTATTGCTGGCTTGGTGGTAATGAATTCCTTTAACTTATTCTTTTCTGGGAAGCTCTTTATCTCTCCTTCAATTTTAAATGATAACCTTGCTGGATAAAGCAATCTCGGTTGTAGGCCTTTGTTTTTCTTCACTTTGAATACCTCCTGCCATTCCCTTCTGGCCTGCAAAGTTTCTGTAGAAAAGTCATTTGATAGTCTCATAGGAGTTCCCTTGTATGTAACCCGTTGTCTTTCTCTTGCTGCTTTTAGGATTCTCTCTGTCGTTAACCTTTTCCATTTTAACTATAATGTGCCTTAGTGTGGGCCTGTTTGGGTTCATCTTGGTTGGAACTCTCTGCACTTCCTGGGCTTGTATGTCAGTTTCCTTCACCAGGTTAAGAAAGTTTTCAGTCATTATTACTTCAAATATATTTTCGATCCCTTGCTCCCTCTCTTCACCTTCTGGTATTCCTCTGATGTACATGTTGTTGTGCTTGATGTTATCCCAGAGGTCTCTTAAACCATTTTCATTGTTTTTTATTCTTTTTTCTTTTTGTTCTGCTTGGGTAGTCTCTTGCTAACTTGTCTTCTAAATCGCTGGTTCAATCCTCTGCCTCATCTAACCTAATGGTCATTCCTTCAAGTGTGTTCTTTATTTCAGTTATTGTATTCTTTGGTTGTAACTGGTTGTTCTTTATGATTTCTCTATCCTTCCTTATGTCGTCACTAAGTTCGTTAAACATTCTTATCATCAGTGTTCTGAACTCTGTCTCTGATCGGTTGGTCACCTCTATTTCATTTGGTTCCAATTCTGGAGGTTTCTTCTGTTCTTTTATTTGAGACATGTTTCTTTGTTTCCCATTCTGGCTGACTCTCTGTGTTTGCTTCAATATATCAGGTAGATTCCCCTAGGGTTCTCAGTCTTTGCTGGGTGGTCTTATGTAGTATGTGTCCTTTATATTTAACTTGCACCACTTCCATATTCTCCTGTGCATGTGCTCCAAAGGTGACGCTTGTGTTGTGTGTATTCTCCTGTTAAAGTTGAGCTTCAATTGCTTTTGGCTTGTCAATAGGTGGGATTGACTCCCAGGCTGTCTAGTTGTGAGAATTGGCTCTGCCCACAGCGTATGAGCTGCTGCGTGAGGGTTGACTGCCCAGATGAGACTTGGCCCCTATGGGATCTTGTGCCTATAGAGAATTCCCTCTGGGTGTGTCACTTGTAGGTCAAACCCGGTAATACTCTGGTTTGGTCTACAGTTGGCCTCTGGGTGTGTTGTAGGGCCCTGGTGTAGGGCAATTTCAGAACAAAACAAATCAACAAACACAACAACAACAAAGAAAAAACCAAATACACTCACACGTAAAAATAAACCACACTCAACACAGGCAAAAATATAAAATACACACACACACACACACAAAATTAATACAGTAAAATGGAAAGGGAGGAAAAGTAGGGTAGGGAAGAGAAAAAAGAAGAGAGAAAAGGGGAAAGTGTATATATATAAAATACATGCTAAAAATGATAGTAATACAAAAAAAAAAAGGAAAGAAAAAAAAAAGCAGCACCGCTCTTACCTTAAGCCGACCAAACAATCTGCAGGTTGCCCTCTGTTGTACAGAGTCCTCTACGTCTTGTGGAGGCAGATCTGGCCATCTGGCGCCCAGAGTGACATTGGCACTGCAGTTCTAGATGCGTGGGGCTATGGGGTGTGGTTGGTAGTTTCTACAAAGTCAGTGCAGTTTCTGCTGTTGCCTGCACAAACACGCGCTGAGAGTGCCACAGCCAGCCACTGGGACATGGGCTTCTTCCCTGTGCACAGGTCTCCTGAGTCTTTGTGCACTTCCTCCATCGGGGGTGTGGAGGGCTTGAGATTTCTGAGCTGCTGAAAGCCCAGAGCTGCCTCTGCCCCTGCTGTTAACGCCTGTGTGTGTCTCTGCAGCTGTAATTGTCCTGCCACAGCAGCAACCCAGAAAAGGTGGGGGCTAGGAAGGGAGGTGTCTGCCGTCTACCAGCCCAGCAGTGTCACACTCTTCCCAGCCTCTTCCCTAGGTCACAGTTGCAAAGCGGCTTTTTCCAGGTCTGGAGCACTACAGCTCCTCTGTCTTCTGACATACTCTTCAGTTTAGGGACCAGCTTGAGACTTTGGAAGGGTGGGGGTAGAATTGCTGTGGGCGAGTGGGGGAAGGGGCCCAGGTAGGCTTTTTGTTTTTTTGTTTGACCTAGGGACCAGCTGGAGATCTCCGCTAAGGTTAGTGCCTCAAACACGTGATACACTGTTCTCTCTGCAGGAGAGATCAGCTGTAGGACACAGAGAAAGAGCCCACCTCCTGGCTCTTGTGATCTCTGATCTGTGTCCTGGGGCCTCCGCGTCTCCCCAGCCGCGGATGAGGGCCGCGTCCCCACACCGCTCCCTTCCCTCTTCCCCTGCTCGCAGTTTGCCCACCTTCGAGTAGTCCTCCTACGAGCCTCTTAGCTGTTCTGTGTGATGAGCAGAGAGTCCCTTGATGGGTTACAGATGTTCAATTTGTGGTAAGTTCTGGAGGAGAACTCAAGAAGACCACATCACTGCTACCATTCCTATGACATCCTAGATGAAGATCATTCTTGATGAAAAAATTTACAAAGGAGACATAATATAAAACTCCCTATGCTAGCCTTCCAGATCTTACTCAGCTTTACTTCAACAAATTAACTTTTCACCAAGTGCCCCAGCCGTCCCCACACCTGTATACATTATCCTCCCTCCTAGGTCCGCAACCGTTCTCCGAATCTTTGACTAATTCTGTTCCCCTCTGATTAAGGCCTTTCTCTTCCATCTATCTGATTAACTCTTCACTAATCCATTCAACAAATATTTACCAAGTACCTACTGGGTACTACATGTTTTTCTAGGTGTTTTGCTACCATCAGCAATCTCCAAGGAGACTGTATTATACAACCTGTAACACTTTCTCATATTTTATTATTCTCCTGCTCTTCTAGAAAGTTTTTGAATCCCTATGTCTTAAAAACAAATAGGTCAAGAAATGTTTGTTAAATGAACAAATAATAAATGAACACACAGTCAAAGGCCCATAGAAAATGTGCCCCATTATTTTTCAAGATGTTACTCGGGATGTTGGTCCCTTCATCTATAGTGTCCCCTGATGAGGACCAGGAGAAAATTTCTACGTGCTAAAAAGAATTGTGTTTGGAGACACTATGAATATTGATTCATTTGACCAATATTTACCATGTGCCTGTTCTAAGACACAGTGCTGTGTCTGAGACATTGACAGTGAATGAAATGTGCTCTCTAACCTCAATGAGCTTATATTCTCCAGGCACTGTGAGGACTTCTTTCTTCGCTTTGGAACCTGGAAAGCTCAGAAGCCAATGGATAAAAGGTTATGCCCCAATTCCCGCTCCCCTCCCCCACCGTGACTTCCCTAGTTCCTTCCTGTGTGCCCCTGACTGTATCACACCTTTTTGACCTGTTAGTTTGTATGTGATTATGTAAGCTGCTTCGAATACTTTTGAGAAGAGCCTAAAGACTAAACAATGAAACAAACAAACAGACATTTTGTGAAATCATGTATTAGATGGCACAGTGTGTCCAGCTAAGACTGGTTTGGTTTCGTTTTTCCATTCTGCAAGCTCCCTGAATTCTTTTTTCCCTCATCCTGATTATTTCTACTGTCACAATTTCATGTGGAGATCCTCCTGACTTCCTGGAAATAACTTGCTTTTTAGAGTCTCAAAGAAATTGTGGCAAAAATGTTTTTAATGTTTTAATTAAAACAAAGTTTAAAAATCAATCTTTTAAAATCTAGAGTGTATGAAGCTTGTTAGCATCCCAACATCATATGGCAAATTCCCTTCTTGTTTTTTTGTTTGTCTGTTTGGTATCGTTATTCTTTATTATATACTGCTTTCTAGTAGTTTCTTGAGTATATAAAACGTCTCATTTGAAACATAACATTGTATTTTCCATTACATAATAATTAAAGGAATACATTCCCACTGAAACAAACAATATGTAAAAATAGAGAATAAAGAATCCTCACATGTTTCCTCACAAGTTAAATAAAACTTGACAACCAAAGGCTGGATGATTACCAACAATGGCAGGCTTGGCTTGTTTTGATCCAATGTCCTTTTACTTAGTTACTGTGCTTTTCATTGGTAAATTGTGCTAAAACTTAACAAAAATCCCAAGGCCTGTTTAATTTGTGAGTGATAATGAGAAAAACACTGTTTTTTTCCCTAGGATCATAATTTCCAATCCTGATATTTCAATAGTCTTAATGATCTCAAAATAGCTAATGAAACTGTTTAAAAATTCTCAAAACAAAATTAATTCTGGTTCATTTTGCTTAAAAAAAAAAAAAAAGTACAAGAATGACAACACTCAGGGCCCAACAATGCTGAACATATTTGTAGACAAAGATAGAAATCAAACTCTCAAGGCTTCTGCAGGCTGGGGATCCACTTTCCACACAACTGGAATGGGACTTGGAGATGTTAGGGTAGATTCTTTTTATGTCATAGAATAATTTATCACAGATTCATCGTACCTGTCTGCCATTTCAACGTCTAAAATCTCAGAAAACCAAGAGCTTTTGGCAAAGCAAACTTGACTGGCATATGCATGTACAGAGGGTGCCAAAAAAAAATGTATACACATTTTAAGAAAGGCAAAAACTGTATTAAAATTGTAATACTCAACATATACCAATGACAAAAGATGAATACGAGTCATGTGTATACATTGTTTTGGCACCCCGTATATAAACTATACTATAAATTCTCATATATTTGATTACTTAAGTATGCATATGTTTGATTACAGCATTCCCCAGTTTCTACCGGAGTGTTAGGCAATGGATAGCATATGTATATATTTTTTACTTTTCTAAAATGCCCCAAATTCTGAGTTCTAAAGAGATCTGGCCCTAAGGGATACAGGTAAGAGACTCTGGTTCCATAGTCCTAGATGTAAAACAGCAGTCTGAGTAATGACCCTAAAATCAATTGTTTCCCTATAATCATTATTGAAACAAACTTTTACTGCCAGTGAAAGTCACCATATGTGTCTGCCACTCACGCTAATGACCTTTATAATCTCTGTTTTGTATTATCATTCTGGGTTCTTGCTACCTCCCCCATCAATATGACAATAGGACCACCATCTATAATTTTGAGAGATTATTCACAGGCCTTCTGGTCTTACACGTAGTATAGATTTGTTTACGGCTACATCCCTAACGCCTGGCACAATGCGTTAGGTAGGTGCTCAGTAAAAACTTAGCTCTCCAAATACTAATCTTATTGAGTGGAATTGACTTCGGCTGAACACTGCCATCTGCTGGCTAAAGGTAAAATTTGCATCCCATGGTATACTATCGTCAGTCAGGATTTGTACGCATATATTAACACAAGGATTGTAGTGCAAGGATTTACTATCCTCACAGTACTTGGTGCTGGACAGCCTAAACTAAGATGGTGCCATCAAAGTACCGAGGTCATGATGAATAACTTACACTGAACACAACTGCTGCAAGACCCACGGGCTCATTCACCTCATTAATTTAGGCCGTTTACACTCCATTAAGTTGAGAGTTATGTACGCAAGTAATTCACACAGAGGGAGTTATATCACAAAAAAATTCCTTCACTTTAAAAAATGGTTTGCTGCCCAGCTCTGGGTTTAACTACAAAAGGAACTCTATTACTGCACTTAAGTGTATTAACTCCTGAAAGGGACAAAAAAACTTGGAACTTATTTGTTAAAAACCTGTTATCAGTTGCAGTCAACACACAGAAAACATTTCAGAAACAAAACTGGGGAACAAAGGGAAAATTCTTTGATTTCTAATACTAGAAATGAAAATGATGTAGCTGGTAGGAATGCATCCATTATATAAACAACACACATTTTAAACAATTGCAATTTTGATGTAATTTACTCAATCCTTTGTTTAGTTGTAATTCTTTCCAAGGGGACATGTTACATTTCCTATGCCAGAAGCCACATAAATGAAGACGATCCCCTCTCCCGTCCCTTGGTTGTGAAAGTGCTTTTTATTATTCTTGAATGCAAGGACTTCAGTCTTAATTTAGAGAATGACATTTTTATTTATCCTTGGTTCAGGAGCATGCTGCCTTCACCTTAAATATCTTTGCAACTGAGTCCTTTGTCGGTAAAGATGAAGATGGACTTTTAATTCCCATTCCCAACGACTTTCCCAAGATGGTTCTCATAAGAGGCTGAAATGAGCCCAAGGTCTGTAAGCCAGTTCAGGTCCTGTGCCCCAAAGGAAAGACAACCCAATCAATGAGAAAGGTGCGGGGTGGGGAGACACATTCTTCTGGGACTTCAGAGCCCCCAGCTCTCCCTGAGGAGAAAATAGCTGATGTTGCATGTGTGCAAATGCGGTCAGCAGCCCACGGAGAGGCCACTGTCTGCAGGACTGCTGACAATGCTGCCAAAGTTCCTGCACAGAAGGCTCGTCTTCACGGCCTGCTCACCCAGGGCCGTTAAGGTCCGTTTAATTTAATTGCGTATGTGGTATGTGGTAAGTGCTTAAAAATTAGGACATATCAAGATACTCAAACAACACAAGAGCTACATAACAAAAATGGAAGCAGCAACAAAATAGCACTCAGCACCAAGTGCTTAGGGTTTATTAACTCATTTAACCCCTGCAATAACCCACTGCAATAAGTGCTATAATTTCCCATTTTATCAATGAGTAAATTGAGGCAATTCTGAATCTCTCTATGGCAGGGTTTCTTACCGTGTTTCCCCGAAAATAAGACCTAGCTAGACCATCAGCTCTAATGCGTCTTTTGGAGCAAAAATTAATGTAAGACCTGGTATTATATTATATTATATTATATTACACCCGGTCTTATATTAAAATAAGACCGGGTCTTATATTAATTTTTGCTCCAAAAGACGCATTAGAGCTGATGGTCCAGTTAGGTCTTATTTTGGGGAAAACACGGTATGGACTGCTTTGTGTACCCCCACATTCATATGTGGAAAGTCTAACCCCCAATGTGACTATATTTGGAGATAGGGCCCATTAGGAGGTAATTAAAGTTAAATGAGGTCATGAGAGTAGGGTCCTCATCTGTCACCCAGAACACGAAACTAAGGCCAGGAGTTAGATGCTGGAGGCAGATTTCAGTTCCACAACAGGTATCAAAGGATGATTATAATGTGAAAAAAGTAATAAAGTTTCCATTTTCATCTTGGAAGTGTAGAGAGCTAGAAAGAGCATTCTGCCCTCCTTTTCTTCAAACAAAAGGTTAGACAAATTTCAAATTCATGACTTTCTTGAACCCATGAGACAGTTGAGGTCTCAGGTAAACAACCAACCAACTTGACTCTCCAGGGGGAAAACAAGCGCCTGTAGGGAGAAAAAGTGATAGGGCAGGTAGATAGATAGGAATGAGCAGGAGAAGGAGAAACTTAGCTAACCCTGGTTAGGCAGCCCCTTGCTGCAGCTCCTACTTGGGTCAAGACCTCTTGTGGCTGCCCAGCAGGATTCCAGGCTTACACATACCTCCAAATCAAAGAAATGCATTAGAAGAGAGGACATTCTGCTTATCAGAGAACACAGCCTATTTGTCAGGACCACCAATACCTTACTTACTAGCTCAACAGGATTCCAGGTTTTCACATACCCCAAAGAGATGTGTGTACACATGCCCCTAAAACAAGGGGTATGTTTGCACATGCCCCTAAATCAAAGGAATGTGCTGTTAAAAGCCAGAGAAGGGAGGACTAGGCACATCAGGGGGAGAAAGAGAAATAAGAGAAGGGAGGGGGGAGGCAATTCTACCCATAGAAATAAAAGCCTTCATGCAATGCAAGGTGAGGCTGCTTTCCTCTCTTGAGTCAGCGCACTCTGTGTCTCAGAGTGTACTTGCTTTGACTAATAAACTTCTTGCTGTTCTATGCTGCACAAACCCTGTCTCTTGATTGAAGTCTTTCCTTCAAGAAGACGAAGAGCCGAGGTACAATGTCATTTTCCCAGTAACCAAAGGACCCAAGCATTTGCTAACCTACAGTAGAAAGTGCTGGATGGCCTATGAGCTCCTAAGAATATTCAGCTGAAAAATTCCGATGGATTGTTATAGGCCCACTGTGGCTAGGGGGAAGAGCCTGCAGGTCCAATGAAAGGGGGATTTGCATCAAATTGCTTTTCTTCAACAAAGCCTACTGAGATAAGAATGTCATAGGCAGTCAGGGACAGGATTGCAGCAGAGGACATCAAGGCCAAAGAACAGTTTCAAAGTAGCTGACAGAAAAATGTGGAGAAGGGACCTGGGCAGGAGGGGCTACCACAGCAAACTGCAGACTCAGCCAAGAAAGACATCAGCCTAGGTTTGGAGGGTTTGGGGAGGGAGGGCAATCAGCTTCTGGTAAACAACTTAAAGATTGCAGACTCAAGGACATTTAGTCTCCAGTGCAGCTCAGCCTGCGGGGCATTCCATTTTCAGATCCCTCTCTCTCCAAAGAGCGTTCCTCTTGCGCTTTGCAATAAAACTGTGTGCTGCTTAAATTTGCCTCTCCAATTCGTATTCCATTCCTCGGCAACTGCAAGATCACAATCCCGGGAACACACCTGGATACCCACATCATTTGGAGGCTCATCCAGGATGTAAGAAGAGGTAAATATTATCTTTGCCTTTCTACTTGCCCATCCCGGGCCTTCATCATTTTCTTCCCTTTCTCCTGTCACACGAAAATTGGGCCTCCGTCAGCTATTTAAAGGCGACTAGCGTGGCTGCCAATCTCTAAGACTCAGCGGACAGGTCTTCTGCGACTAGAAGCACGGATCCCCTGATTTGTATCAGGAATGTCAGCCACCTGCTGCTCGATTTCTCTTTCTCTGCGGGGAGGGGAACGTCCTCGGCGCATGACCATTGGAACGGACCTAGGATAACAACTGCGGGACCCTGGCCATAGTGACACTACAGTGGGTCCTAAAGGTCTCCGTGGTCCCATGCCGGTCCGACAGCCCAAACAGGTGCCTTGGACCGACCCCTCCCATACTGTTGTTCTCTTTTCAGCCTCTCCTATTTTTGACGGTTTGTGAGACGTTGGTCCGGGGCCTTTCGTGTTAGACCTCCTCACCTGCCTGACACATTATTCCTCGCGACATCTAAGGTAAGAAAACGGACCTTGGCTTTACCACACTTCCTTAGTCACCAGGGACTTTCTCTTCAAACACCTGGTGGAATTCCTCCTCGAGTCCCACTGGGATCTCCTCCAGGCCCTCAACCGTAGACGGTGTTGCCCTGAGGATCCCACCCAGAACCCTGTTGTTTCTGTTCCCTGGCCCACTCCTGCCTCATTAGCTCTTGCCTGGCGGCCCATGCTCACTTGGGCCTCCATCCATGGTGGCCGAAATATCTTGCCCCCTTTCTCTTACACCTCTGTTTTTGCCACCCCTCCGGCAGAGTCACCAGTTACTTCCCATAGACCCGATTCCCCTACGTTAAGGAATCCTCTTTCTTTGAGGCCTTTTGGGCTTTTGCAACCTTTTCCTTAGCCCACATCAGGACTGGGACTCCTTAGAGTCCCCCTCCCTCCAGGTCTGGGCCATTTACACCCTCATCTCCATTCTCTTCAAACGGAGTCACTTCTACATAGCCCGGGCCATCAATTTCAGGGATGCCCAGAGCCGTGGCCTCCATCCATACACCCTAAGATGACCCATCGTCGGCCATGCATTATACAGGTCTCCGATCACAGGGGTGGGCAAGCATTCACTCGGGGTCCAGGTCAGGTGGCCCAGGTGAGCATGACGAATCCTGGCAGCCTGCGACTCCCCACAATCTAGCTCCTGGTCATGCAGTGTGTTAGACCTAGGCTCTAGGGGACGCCCTACGCAGAGTAGCAGGAGAAAGAGAAATAAAGGGACCCTTTTCCTCTCCTTCCTCCCTTTCAGAATGGGCAATCAGCCCTCAACCGCCCACACCCCCCTGAAATGCATCATAAGACACTGGGATAAATTTGACCCCCAGACCCTGAACAAACAGTGTGTCATATTCCTTTGCTCCGAAGCGTGGCCCCAGTACAAATTAGAAGATGGGGAGACCTGGCCTCCTGAGAGAAGTATCAATTACAATACCATAATACAATTAGACCGATTCCACAGACGGGAAGGTCAATGGTCTGAAATTCCATATGTTCAGGCCTTTTTAGCCCTGAGGGATGATCCAAACTTATGCAAGAAATGTAACATTGACCCAGCCTGCTGGCCCTGGTCTCATGCCCGCTCCACCGAAGGCTTCTCCTTAGACAGACACTTTCCCCACCACTTAAGGTCGGATTACAGGAACAACATACCTACCCAGAGGTCTCTCCTCAGGCCTCTCACCTTCCCCCTCCCTCTGCAGGCCCGACTTATCCCTCAGCATCCTCCTTACCCAGGACTGCCTGCCCATGGCCACCCCACCCATAGGGCACATGTCTTGCCATTACAAGAGATGCCAGGAGAATTCAGCCCGGTCCAAGTCCAGGTCCTTTTCTCCCTACAAGACTTCAAATAAATAAAGGAAGACAGGAAATTTTTCAGATGACCCAGACAAATACATAGAGGCTTTCCAAAACCTAACCCACGTTTTCAAACTCTCATGAAAGGACACCATGTTAATCCTTACTCAGACACTTACCAGCTCTGAAAGACAAGCGGCTCTACAAGCCGCTGAGCCATTCGGGGATGATCAATTTCTAGTATATCATGATGAAAAGACAGGATGAGATCCTGTCAGGGAGCCCTTCCTCACAGGAAAGCAGGCAGTACCCACCAATGATCCCCATTGGGGCCCCGACACCGCCATAGGAAACTGGCAGAGGAAGCATTTTCTGGCATGTATCTTGGATGGCTTAAAAAAGACCTGGCCTAAGCCCCTCAATTATTCTAAACCCTCCACCTTCAGTCAGGGATCAGACGAGAACCCCTCAGCCTTTTTAGAGAGTCTCAGGGTGGCCCTGATCCAGCACACCCCTATCAGACACCCTGGAAGGAGACATAATCTTTAGGGCCAAGTCTGTAACTCAGGCTGCCCCAGATATCTGCAGAAAGCTACAAAAATTGGCTCTGGGGCCCAACGGCACATAGAACAATTGTTTAAGGTAGCCAACACTGCGTTTTATAATCGAGACCAGGAGGAGGCACAAAATAAAGTAAAAAAGATCAAAAGGAAAATGGAGATGCTTGTAGCAGCCCTTCAGGCCACTGTCCCACAGGAGATCAGGGGAAAATCCAACTGTTATCAATGTGGACGGTCGGGGCACTGGACAAAAGAGTGCCCCCAGACACTGGGGGCAACACGGAGACCACCTCGACCATGGCCCCTCTGTGGGGGAGACCACTGGAAATTGGAATGTACTCAGGAGCCTCAACGCGCAGGGCCAGCACATCCAGCCAATCCCCCACATGAGACTGAGGGAGCCCGAGGCTCTTAACAATGGTTCCCACGTCCCAGTTGCCCACAGGGACCCCTGACCCTAGGTACTCCTAAAAATAGACGGGGAGCCTGTTGACTTCCTCTCCTGGATACAGGAGCCACTTTCTCCATCCTCCTCTAACCCAGGGACACTCACAAATCACTGTGTTACCATCCGCGGAGTAACCGAAAAGTCACCAAATACTTCTCACAACCCCTAGGGTGTTTGTGGGGTGACTTATTGTTTTCTCATTCCTTTTTGGTCATGCCAGGAAGTCCTACTCCCCTGCTGGAAAGAGATCTCATGACATAACCCGGAACCATAGCCCTCCTAGCCCCTGGACAAATTCCCAACTGCCACCCAGCAATAGAAACAGACATTGACCCTGAGCTCTGGACCGAGACCGGGATAGTCGGCCGTGCCCTAATGGCTACCCCAATTGTGTTTACCTCAAGGACCCCCACACGTTTCCTTGCAGGAGGCAGTAGCCTTTAAAACCTAGACTCGACAAGGGCTAATCTCAGTTATCAATAACCTTAAAAAGGCAGCGCTCCTCAGGACATGTAACAGTCCTTGTCACACCCCTATCCTGGGAGTCCGAAAACCCAGCGGAGACTGGCAGTTGGTACAGGACCTCCGGCCATCAATGACACGGTCGTCCCCATACACCCTATAGTCCCAAATCCTTACACACTTTTAGGCCAAATACCTAAAGAAACCAAATGGTTTACTGTCTTAGACTTGAAAGATGCCTTCTTCTGCTTACCCTTACACCCTGACTCGCAGTACCTTTTAGCCTTTGAGGACCCCCGAAAGCCAGACCTCACAGCTCACATGGACGGTGCTTCCCCAGGAGTTTAGGGACAGCCCCCATTTATTTGGACAGGTCCTCTCAAAGGACCTGTCCGACTTCTCCGACCAGTGTACCCTGTTACAATATGTAGATGATCTCTTGTGCGCTCCCTTCCCCAGAGTCTTATAAGCCACAGAACAACTGCCCTCCTAAACTTCCTGGCTACAAGGGGTTACAAAATTTCTAAGGCCAAAGCCCAGATGTGCCAGACCACAGTGAAATATTTGGGCTTAACGCTTTCGGAAGGACAGAGAGCGCTAGGGCCAGAAAGGGTCTAACCCATTTCCACGTACCCCCTCCCCAGAATTCTTAGGCAACTTAGTGATTTTCTTGGCTTAACAGGATATTGCTTCTATGCATCCTTGGCTATGGGGAAACAGCCAGACTTCTGTACCAAATAATCAAAGACACACAGGAAGCCACGACGCACCTGGTGCTCGGAACCCTGAGGGCAAGCAGGCCTTTAACCTCCCAAAACAGGCTTTACTAACAGCCCCGGCTTTGAGCCTTCCGACCAGGGGGCCCTACAACTTACATATCACAGAGAGAAAAGGAATGGCGCTGGGGGTCTTGACCCAACAAAAAGGGCCTGCCCAATAACCGATAGGGTATTTAAGCAAGGAGCTGGACTTAGTAGCTCGCAGGTGGCCTGCCTGCCTCTGGACGTTTGCAGCAACTGCCCTTCTAGTACCCGAGGCCCTCAAACTCACCCTGGAGCAAGACCTCACAGTACACACCCCACACCACACTCAGGGATTACTAAACACTGAAACTAGCCAGGCAGCTCACAGATGCTCGTCTCTTAAAATGCCAGGCCCTGCAGCTAGAAGGCCCGATCACACAGATCAGGACATGCTCTACCTTAAACCCTGCCATTGTCCTCCCTGAGGGTGACACAGGGCTCACACACGACTGTCAACAAGTGTTAGCACAGACCTATGCGGCCAGGTGGGACTTGCAGGATGTGCCCCCAGACAACCCAGAGTGGACGCTCTTCATTGATGGGAAACGGGGCCGCCAAGCTGACTATGCCGTAGTCACTTTGCATGAGACCATAGAAGAAAAGGCCTGACCCCCGGGACTAGCTCAGCTAGCTCAACTTACTGCCCTCACCTGAGCCTTGGAACTGAGCCAAGACAAAAGGGCTAACATATTTACTGACTCCAAATATGCCTACTTAGGTTTACGTGCCGTTGAATCATCTGGAAAAAAAGAAATCTCTTAACAGCCACTGGGTCTCCCATCAAATATCATCGGGAGATCAATTGGTTACTCCATTCAGTATACTTCCCCCCAAAAATAGCGGTCAGACATTGCAAGGGACACCAAAGGGGAAATGACGAGGTTTCTGAAGGTAATTGTCTAGCAGATCAGGAGGCCAAAAATGCCGCCAAACTAGCTCCCACAACAGCTGGGACAGATTGGCAGCACATATCAGGCCCCAATGCACACAAGAACAACAGTTGACAAAGAGACGGGCTACACTTATATGCCTTTGGATGGCTACAGAGTGAGGATGGCCCTCTCCACCTCCCAGCAGCGAATCAGTGGAAGGTCCTCAAAACCCTACACCAGACCTTCCATTTAGGGTGGGATAAAACCGTACAGATGGCTCAACGGTTATTCACAGGCAAAGATATTCGCAAAACTATAAAAAACATCCTTACCTCCTGTGAGGTCTGCCATAGAAACAACCCCCCAACACATCTTCAAAGACCCACGGGAATACAAAGGCAGGGTAAATATCCAGGGGAGGACTGGCAGTTAGATTTCACCCAAATGCCAAAGCAAAAGGATACAAATATTTCCTAGTAGGCACCTTCACACATTGTGTTGAGGCCTTTCCCTGAAGGACTGAACAAGCTATAGAGATAGTTAAAGCTCTAATCACAGAAATCGTACCCAGGTTTGGTCTCCCCGGGTCCCTCCAAAGTGACAATGGACCCTCTTTCAAATCCTCGGTCACCGAAGGAGTCTCTAAAGCCTTGGCAATAAACCACCATCTCTGCTGTGTGTGGACAGCCCGCCCAGTTCTCTGGCCAGGTAGAAAAGACCAATGGCATTATTAAAAGACATCTTCAAAGGCTATCCCAAGAAACTAGCCAAAGCTGGATCACCTTGCCCCCTATAGCTCTCCTTTGTATTCGAAAAAACTCCAACAAATGGGGCCTAAGCCCCCTTGAGATGCTCTATGGCAGGTCCTTCCTAACAAATGACCTACTAGTAGACCGTGAAACCATAGAATTAACCCAGCATGTTACCTCTCTAGCCCAATTCCAACAGGCCATCCAACAGATACCAGGATCACAACCCAGAGAAAAAGGCAGTCCGGTTTTCGCCAGGTGATGAAGTGCTTATTAAAACCCTTCCCTCTGTCTCCTAGTCTAGACCCGGTCTGGAAAGGCCCTACATGGCAATCCTTTCCACTCCCACAGCATTTAAGGTGCCAGAATTCAACTCCTGGATCCACCATCTCAGGTAAGCCCTGGACACCTGTAGATCCCAGCCCTGAATACTCCAGCCATCCCCAAGGAGGTCTGAAAGTAATCCTGCACCATTCAGATAAGTGCCCGGATGGTGGGACTTAACCCCAGAGGGACGATAGTGGGGTTACATTCTCCTAATACTTGCCTTTTTCCTCTTTCTTACCATTCACCCTCATCTGTGCTGCCCTAGACCCGACACCCCTTCCCTGCCACGGTCTGCCATGGGCAGGCTTGAGTTTGGGGCTGATCTGCATCGTATTCTTAGAACTCACCCTAGTGGTCCTATGAAACCTTCCCGAAGTCCAGCATGACCGCAGGGTTCGTGTCCCTTGTTCTCCTTCTGGCTGCCACCTGTGCCCTCCAGGCAGAGGGAATCTCAGAATGGGTCCAGCTGATGGCGGCTGCCTTTAACCTAACTGATTGCTAGATCCGTGGAAGGAAATCCCTGGGGACCACTATTCCTGCCCCTATTTTCACGTGGCTATGAACTAATTACACTGTTACCCCCTCCATTTCTTACACTAGCCGTTTCCCCAACAAGGCCATTGACGGACTGTTTCTGACCACATTGAGGGAGGGCATGGAGAGCAAGAGACGACCGAGTCCCCAGTCGAATGAAACCCAGACTCTCGCCTGGCTAGATAGGCTAAGCCTTAGTACTTCGGCCATCTTTTGACTTTGCTGTGAAAATGTTATTCAACCTGTATGCCTGGAATTATTCCCTGGGGAGCTTCTCTTTTCCCAATGTAAATTCACTTTCAAGGTCACCACCGATTCAGGGGAAGAACATTGGAATTCCTCGAATTATAACATGCTACAGGCAAATAAAACCCCCACCAAATATCACATGTGCCTCACGACCCCCTGTCTCCCCTAAGGAGGGCATCCTTTACACCCACCACAAACCTATCCTGTTCCACAGGATGGTCTCATGTAGTCTGCAACACATCACAGGTCACTTTGGCCTCGGGACTGCTCCTCTACACTCACCGGTTCTCCCTAAAAACCTACCCCTCAAGCACTTTAGCTTCCACAGTCTCCGATAGACTCAACATGGA